>NW_024097032.1:297500-1034840 GCF_016545835.1 Crotalus tigris
CTTTTTTTTTTTCAAATAAATTTTTGGTCAGTTCTTGGACACTGCTTGGACAAGTCCCTGCAGTTTTGTTGTCAATGTTTTTCAGAAGTGTTTGCCATTGCCTCTTTTCCAGTGCTCAGAGAAAGTGACTGGCCCAAGGTCACTCAAATGGCTTTGTGCCTAAAGCAGGCGATAACTCTGTGGTCTCCTGGTTTCTAGGCTCATGCCTTAATCACTACATCAAACTGGGTCTCAGTCGTCTTTCATCCTTTGTTAATTCATTTATACTCAGAAAATTTGAATAATTGAATAAACCATGGCTTAGTTAACTTTATATAAATGTATTAATGATATTGTAATTATTTAATTATATATTGCAAGTATATTACGATTATAATATAAATATATTTCATGAACAAAGCCAATATAAAGCTTAGAACTGTATTTGGGATTGGGATGGGAATATTTCTTGGTATGTGTTGGCCTAAGGCCATAGCTGAATTGCTGAGCATTTGTTTTAGACACCCAAGGCCTCAGGTTTACCTCCATTATTTCTTTTTAAAACTGGGTCAGAAAAGTTTTTATAGCAAAGCTGCAGTTATCATCACTTTCATCATTATTTGCCAAAGATCACACAGAACACGGACAAACATGAAATCATCAGAATGGGTAAAACTGAAATTCCAGTCATTTTTAAGGCTTTGAGGCAGGGAAAAGATACAGTTGGTGAAGTAAAAGTTACAGAAACGTATTGCATCATTAAACCACTTATTTTGGCACCAAAGAAATAAATTCTGGTAGTTTGCATGTCACCACTTTGATCTGGCAATATTCTGAGAACCCACAAAAATATGTAAAAAATAGTTTTTCTTGGTAAAAGGTTCTCTTTAGCTACCATCAATGGGCTGGATTAATGGCCTAGCTCAGTAAAAGAAGCTCCATATGTTTTCTGCGTTATCTTCTATGATTTTGCTCCTTTTCTCAAATTATTGGGATGGTTCCTCTACAGTATTTATGCACCCCTTGATTCAGCAGTTTTGTTATTGTTGAGAGGCAAAATGTTTTTCAATGGAAGTCACATATCACTCTCCCTATTAGCCAAATTTGCCTAGAAAGGGTCTAAAGGTGTAAATGAAATAGAAATAAATAAGCGTACGTTGACATTGTGGCTTGGAAGCTCAATTGGACTATTCCTGACAGGGTTGCACCTCAGTAGAACTGAATATGGAACATTTTAGTTGTTCTGGATTTAAGCCAAACACAATCCTGTTGTCCCTGTTTCCCCTTCTCCACATGGCGTGTGTACCAGTCCTGCAGCTGGATCATCTTAGCATATTCCTTCCATTCCTTTAACTGCCATTGCTATTTGTGAATTCAAGTGCGGTAGAGCTAGCTGGCTCGCTCACTGTTCTTCTAGATCTTACCAGCACCTTCATTCCCCTGAGCTGCCACTGCTGTGGCTACTGACTCTACTGTCTTCACCAGAATAGCTCTGCCAGGAACATGCGATGTTTTGAGTTCCTTTTTGACCCAAAGATCCTGTATTCCAGGTCCATTGTCAGACAGAATGCACATAGTTTGACCTGAGTGTGAAACACCTATAACTGACAATTTTGTGCTTGGAATGATGCATGGATCATTTTGTACATCTCTAAAAAGGAGCACTTCCCAAGCACTACTGCATAAAGGAATGGCAGGATCATATGACTATTCCTTCTTGTAACCTTTCTACTGAACGGGCAAGTAGCAACAACAGTCACGGATCCTTCCTTCCTTCCTTCCTTCCTTCCTTCCTTCCTTCCTTCCTTCCTTCCTTCCTTCCTTCCTTCCTTCCTTCCTTCCTTCCTTCCTTCCTTCTTGCCTGCCTGCCTGCCTGCCTGCCTGCCTCTACTGAAGTCTCAGACAAAAGGTGTGTGGGAGAAGAAGAATAAATAAAAAATATACAGCACAGAGAAAATATATTAATTTTATAATTTATTTCATTTCATTTTTGGTCCTCACTTTGCTCATTTCCATTGTTCACCCACTTTTGAAGTGGGCTCTCTGGCAGGTCTCCCAGAGTCCCTGACTCAGAAAATTGTGCATCCCCATGACCCTTTCTGTGATCGAACCCAATCTTAAGATTTGCAGTGCAAATAAATAAAAACTTGGAACAGAGCAAGCTAAATGACACACAAACCAGGATATTGCTTAATATTTAAATAACATTATGTAAAGTTTTATTAGATGTATTATCTTTAACAGGCATAATAGTGCAGACATGTAGTACAGGAATTTTGTTCAATTCAGCTCAATTAATTCTTAATATTCCTCATTTTATGGCCTTGTAATGCACTTTTGCCTGGTACAAACTCTGGATGATCAGAAGAAAAAGTACTAGTAAAACCAAAGCCAATGGAAGAAAAAAGTGAAAGAAAAGGCACTTGAGATGAATTATAAGTTGTACAATGATTTGGTTTTCTCTTCCTTTCCACCATCTGTCCCTCTCTCCCTCCCTTTTTCCCTACTGGTTCTTTGTAGATTATTGCCTGGCACTGCATTAAAAGATATTATTAGTCCAAAAGAGTAACTGTGGTCTTACACTAATATCTGTTCCAATGTACCTGACTGCATTGGAAATGTAGTAGATTGGTATAGCAGAGAATAATGAACCGCTGCACCCCATTGAAATGTAATTACACAGCACTCTTGTTCTTAAACCTATAAGGTGAAAGAAAGATGAATAGTGAAAGTAAAAACCGCTGACCCTTCAAAGTTTAATTTATGTTATGCATTCCCTTGCCCTTCTGATAGGTTTTAGAAAGGTCATAATTTAGGGTATTTTGCTGTTGATAAATGATCTGTATGTTTGTGTTCACATGCACCAATTGATTTGTTATAGCCAAAATATTGTTTCTATAACAACCTGCAAGACTTGAAGAAGTAAACAGCAGGCAAATTGAAATCCAGGTGGGAGATGAAACAAAATTTGATCCTTGGTGGGGGAAGAGAAACAAGAAGCCAAGAAGCCTAGAAGAAGAAGTAAGTCAAAAGAGGCTGCTTAATTTCCTTAGGTACAGGTTATGGCATTCCCGTAGGTATCCCAGCCTATTGGTGCAGATCCAGCTGATTGCAGTGGCTTGGTGTTGTCCATGCCAAAAAGACTTTGCAACTTGGAGAGCTACCTAAGACTGCAAAGGCTTGTTGGGGCAATTTTCCCGCCTTTCTTGCCTTGGATGAGGCTCCTTGTTTCTGGGCCCAGTTGATGCATTATGCATCAGGGTTGCCTGCAACTGACAGCCCCTCAGCCAGCATCTACTTGAAAAGCAATGCTGCTAATCAAAGTCGACACATTTGAATGTCCAGACACACACACAGAGAAATTTACTAATCAAAAAGTGTATTTCCTAGGGCTGTCTCCAGAGAAATCCGCAGGAAGAAATTGGAATAATTTATTAGCTTACAAGTTTTCGTTGACAGTTAGCCCAAGGCTATTTATCTCTGTAATAGAGAACGTCTCCAATGTGGCAAAATTGACCAAATCAAACAGCTTTGATCAGAAAATGAATCTGGCAAGGCTGTCTGTCTGCTGGTCCCTGGGGAATGGCGGGAAACAAACAAAAAGATTTAACAAGTGGTCAATAGGAAAAAGAGGGGGAGAACATTTGCAGGCTGCAAACTCCAGGAGCTTGCAATTCTCTCTCTCTCTCTCTCTCTCTCTCTCTCTCTCTCTCTCTCTCTCACACACACACACACACACACACAGAGAGAGAGAGAGAGAGAGAGAAATGAATTACTGAAGAAATAAATTATGTCTCTCATCATAATGTTTAAGTCAGTAGTTATGCATAATCGCAGTCATGCAGTCGAAACTGAGAAGGAATTCTTGGCTAAAGGGCAGAAAGATAAATTGCTCCAGCTAGAGGGAGGGGGGAGCCCAAACTTCTCATTTAAAGGAAAGAAATAAGAAGCTTTCCTTAGCACTAAGTCTCACCCAACACCTTCTCATTTTTACAGCATTAAAACAACAGCACTGTTTCCCCAAATGTGCTTTTTCAAGAGGCAACTGGACTTTCTTGTTTTTTCTTTGAAGGAGTTTCGCTTCTCATCCAAGATCTGAAGAAGCTTCTTGGATGAGAAGCGAAACGACTTCAAAGAAAAACAAGAAAGCCCAGTTGCCTCTTGAAAAAGCACCTTTGGGACAACCATGACCTGGATGATTGAGAATCTCCACAGTCAACAGCACTGTTTGCTCCAAATCCAAAAGAAGCTTCAGAAATTAGGTACAACTGGAAGGTCTTTGGAGTTGTCATTTTAAATGTGATACGTGTATCTGAATGTTTTTCATTTTTACTTGGTTGCATGGCTGGAGGTGTTGCTGTCATCCTACTTCATTCTCTTAGTTCAAATATGTCAATTATTTAGCTTCAAATTAATTAGGTAAGAATTAATGCATTGGGTAAGCACATTAAAAGTCAACACTAAATCCTTACAATTACATGTGCAACCTCTGGCAGAGAGCAATATCTTGCTGAAACAGCGTCTCCTGGTATGAAAGGAAAAAGTTGTCTTTTTGTGATCAATACAACACTCTAGAAATAGCAGATTTCCTGCTTCCTGGCCCAATTCAGGCAGTCTTCAGCTCTTGAGAACATCATTGGGATTGAAAATAATTCTTACAAGGCTTTGGATCCCCAGGGCTGCATCTGTTATTAATGTGTCCACTGACACTTCCCTTGGTAGCTACTGACACATTGTTTCTCCTGATTTCTCTTTATTTAGATTCTTTTAATGGAATTAATTTAAGTGCAAAGCTAAAATATTGCAAAGCAAAAGAACAGTCTCATCAATTTATTTGTAGGAATATTTTTGGGCATGATGTAGAGTAATTCTTAGAAACTGAAAGATAGTTAATAGAGCAATGTGATTTTAGGGAAGGCTGCTTGGAAAAAAAGACAAAAGTCAGCTGAGCATCCTGGAAAGCTAGAGGAGGTTGGTAGATCCCACCATGACAGTAATTTTGTCATATTGCACATGATATGCTCTCAAAACTCCAAATATATGGTACTCACTGGACCAAAAAGGGTAATGATTCCTTTACTAAATTTTTTTTATTTGTAACTTTGATTATGGGCCAAAAATTCACAAATATTTTCAATATTAGTGGTTCTGGCATATAACATTATGGCTCATGGTAGTGCATTAGTCCCAACAATTGGTCAGTGTTTCTCAACTTCAACAACTTTGAGATGCAAGGACTTCAACTCCCAAAATTCCCCAGTCAGCATGAGTTGAAGTCCATGCATCAAGTTGCTGAAGTTTAAAAACACTGGTGTAGCTGATAGAACATCTTATTCTGAAATCTTACTTATTGGTGAATCACATCTTAAGAGGCTGTTTTGAGCTCTGCTTCTGAATGTACATTCAGGTAATTGTCACCAAAGAATAACTGTACCCTTCAACACTTCTTTGTTCACAGTAAAGTGGAGTTAAACTCTGACCATTTATTCATATTGCAATACTTCTTGATGAAGTTGCACCGACATCCATTTTGTTGGAAAATGTTGTATAGATGATCTGTTTCCTTTTTCTGATGTTCAGAGAAGCCATTTAGATGACCACAAGCACACTGCAGCAATCCTGAACATCAGAAAAAGGAAACAGATCACCTATACAAATGGATAATCCCCCAACCACACAACTTCATCAAAAAGTGCCTGACCACTCAACCCGTTATAGGACAACCAACACAAACTGTGAAAAAGATAATACTGCCATATATCAAAACATCTCAGAAATTGCTGACAGACTATTATAACCACATGGCATCTGCATAGCACACAAACTAACTAATGCTCGCCAAAAGACTCAGCAGCCTCATAAAGCAAAACAGGTGTCATCTACAACAGGAAGGGCTGCAATAGCCACTATGTAGGACTAATGGGCAGAAGACTGGCAGAAGCCATCTATAAACACTGACTAGCAGGCAAAAGACATTATGAAAACTCCTTAATTTCCAATACAGACAGACTTAACCATAACATTCTAGACCAAGTCTGTAGTTTCCTGGATCTGTTTTTTTTCCTTTCTTGAAGATGGGAACCACATCTGCCAGCTCCTTCAGAACTCTGGGAGGTAATCTGTTGGGTCCTAGTGATTTATATTCATCAAGGTTGGATAGGTGTTCTCTTACCATTTTCTTGCTTATTTTAATTTTTGTTTCTAGTTTTTTTGCATGTTGAGCTATAATTTCTTTTTGTGTGAAGACTGATGCAAAGAATGAGTTAAGCCAGTGGTGGCGAACCTATGGCACGGGTGCCAGAGGCGGTACTTGGAGCCCTCTCTGTGGGCACATGTGCCGTTGCCCCAGCCTTGCCTCCCCCTGCGACTCCCTCACCAGCAGTCCGCCGGGAGGAGAGTCACCCCTGAGCATGGCCCACGCGGAGCAGTGCGGCCAAGGACATGGCAGCCAGGCAGCGTAGACAAGACTCTGCCCTCACACCCCTTTGTGCACAATTGATGCTGCGGGGCGCGGGCAAAGGACGTGGCCGCCATGGTGCTGCTGGGCGATCTGCGGCAGGCCCTGGAGGTGGTGAGTAGCCCTGCGGGCAGGCGGAGTGGGGGCGGAGCAGGGGCTGGGCAGGGGGTGGAGCAGGAGTGGGGCCAGCTTTTGGGCACTCGGTCTCTAAAAGGTTCGCCATCACTGAGTAAACAGTTCTGCTTTCTCCCTACTGCCTGTTACTTCCTTGCCATCTTCTTTCTTTAGTGGGCCTACAGTTTCCTTGACTTTTTCTTTTTTGTTATTAATATGCTAAAAGAAACTTTTTTTAATTGTCCTTGATTTCTGTTGCAAGTCTTTGTTCATGCTGAGCCTTTGCTTTCTTGACTTCATCTTTGCATGTTCTGGCTGTCTGATGATAATCAGCCTTAGTTATGTGTCCCTCTTCCCATTTTTTGTACTTGTCCTTTTTGTCTTTCAGTTTGTCAGAGAGCTTTGTGCAGCCATACTAGTTTCCTCTTGAATTTCCTGTTTCTCTTTTTCAGTAGTATTGTGCTGGACTGGGCCCCTATGATTATACTCCTCAGTGTTTCCCGTGCTTCTTGAGTTGTTTTCCCCTTTAGGATTTTCGTCCATGGAATCTTTCCTAGGTTCTCTCTGAGTTTGTTAAAATCAGCTCTTTCCACTAACACTGACAGTGCAAATCACTAGTATATAAGAACAAACCTCACCCCTTCTAGCACTGATGATGTTACTTAGTTTGGTAATGAAACATCTGCAAGAAAACAGCCAAGCTCAGAAAGCACTAAGTTCAACCCTGAGCTCCAAATATTTTCTTCTGTTGGTAAAGCAAACACTTTCTCCTGAAATCCAGGACAATATTGAAAGCCTAGGCCCTGCGGATATATGTGATGGGCTATACCTAATTTGTGTCATTGCTTTCTCTTCCCACAGTGGCATTTGCCCACCAAACTCCAACTGGGGCTGTTATTAGGAGCTATTCATTTCCAAAGTGCAGCCAGTTGTGCTTCTTACTGAACTGAGCTTCTTTTCACTCAGCAGCTCAAACCTCTGAAGCAACTTTTACTATTTGATTTGAAATCTGCTTGATAAACAAAGTTATATAGGAAAACTACAAAGTTAGCTGAAACACTGAAGTTGCCTAAAAACATTTTTAAAAAGTGACAGAAACTCAGCAAAGGAATCAGAAGTTAATAAGCGGCAAAGAAAAAAAAGATAAAAAACTATTACCTCTGTGTGGAGCAGATACTGACACTCAAAATGATTACAAATATAGATTTTATTCTTTGTGTGTTGTGAAACTAAAGAACAACAGAAGTGTTCCTTTGAAAGAAGGATAACAACAACATCATCAGATCCTCCAGATTCTCTCCAACTTCAGATAAAGGCAATTGACTTTGTAGAGTCTTTTTGAGACTTTTAGTTGCTAAATAGGAATAATTGGAGCACACATTTTAAACTATGTATTTTTTGGGTGAGTGAAGAATTTTTATTTGTAGAAGATTTCAAAATCAGAAACATTAGATTTTTGGAGCTTCAGTAGTGGTGATAGATGTTGCTTTAAGTTATGACATTGTTCATGCATATAATGTTTATAGCAGCGAATGGCATAATCACAGAGATACTTTCCTGAAAGTACTCAGGAATTGTGGCATTTGCATGTTCCTACTTGAGAGAGATGCGAATTGTACTTACTATATATTTTTTTTTGTATGAACTCAGGTAACATATATTTGTATGAAAGGTGACACCAAGAGAACTATCTGGTATGAATAGTCAGTTTCTCATCTTAACTAATATATTTAGTTCTGGATATCATGCTTCAGGAAAGATTCACAGAAATTTTAAAAGGTCCCCCGAAGGACAATAAGGATGATCTGGCAACTAGAAATTAAGTTCTATGAAGAGAGATTGAGCTGGCATGTTTAGCCTTGAGAAAAGACAAGTGAACATTCTTCAAATACCTCAAAGGATGTCACACAGAAGAAGGTCAAGACCTGTTCTCTCTCCTTCCAGAGTGGAAAACACAGATTAACTTCCTGACACTAATAGCAGTTTGACAGTGGAACCAATTGCATTACCCGGAGAAGTAGTGGGCTCCCTTTCGTGCAATTGTTCATGTAGAGGCAAGAGAGATAGCCATCTGACCAGGCTGCTTTGATTTGCATTTGTGCACTGAGCAGGAGGTTGGCTTTAGTGGGCTAAGTGGCCCCTTCCAATGTTTCTCTAAATCAGTGGTTTTGTTTCTTTCTTGAGGTTTTTTTTTTGTAGGAAGACTGATGTCCAAGGAGATTAAATCCCTTTCCTTACCACTGCAGAGTCCAAATCCATTTATGCTGAATAGTGAAACATAAGAGAAAGGTCTGCATGGAAGATGCAAACCAAGAAGTCCATAAAATGACTGGAGAAGGCAGAAAAAATAAAAACAGCATTGACAGTGAGTGACAAGATTCCCTTTCAAAGCAGCTTCCATATGCATTGATCAGAGCTCTTTTTACCCTTCTTTGTCTTCTTCAGTTAGTCACAAACTTTAGCAGAGAAAGGAGTGCTGGGCAGAGATGTCTCTGGGGCAGAGCACACTGGTCATTTTGACAAAAGCAACATTGGGTTTTTGCACTGGGCCCTGTCCTTTTATACATAATTTGTGACAAAACACACATGTCCAAAAGAGTTGAATTTTGTGATATTATAGCAGCTTGATTTTTTTGTCATTTTTAAAAAAACCAGCAAGTCCTTCAGATATTGGGGGGACAGGTCAAAAAAACAAGATGGTGTCTGCAGCAGGGTAATCAAAACCCTGCCATCTTGTAAATATTGTGACTGCCATTTTGATTTTTTAACCCCGCCTTTCCCATCAACACTATTGGCACTGGATAATTTTATAGAAGGTTAAGAATGAATGGAAGTATGATCAGTATTAAGCACTTTTGTAACACATGTAACAATAAATGTGATATGCTGCCTTTTTCCTCTGAGGGAAAGTCTACATGTTTTCAAACTATTATTATTAAAATTATACAACCTCTCTCACCTACCCACTGTAGTGTTCTAGAGCTTACTGTAAAACAGCTGTTCTACTTTGGTTGGGAATTTTGGAAGCTGAAGTCTGAATTCCTTGGGGGAGGGGGATTTGATCCAGCAATTACTCCAGCCTTAATAATATTTACAGCTACTTTTGCATACTTCCGTATCATCAATAGATTGTTAAAATTAGGAATGAATCAACACTAACTTATTAGTTCTAATCAAGACAAATGACCTCAGTCAGTAAACAAAAATTGATAAGCACTGTTGACTCCATTGTTGCTACTTAGCAACTATGTATGAGACTCAGACATCAAATACTGAAATAATGACCCTGATATATAGATATAAGTATAGGCCTATATAAAGTCCTGCTTATAGTAGCAATATCAGTGGAATACTGGTAACACTGAGCATTAAATCTTTTCATCCCAAACAAGCTTTGTAGTATTACTACTTATTCAACATTTGACTAATGATGAGAACAAATTGACTGAAGCTCAGATCAGCTATGTGGAAAAAGCTACTTGTTGGGAATGGAAAATCTACTGGTAAATGGAAATTTTTTGTCCTAAACTATGGAGGCTGAGGTTTCCTCTGCTGAAGTAGATGTCACAGTTAAGTGCTTAAGCAATTCATAGATATTCTAAAAGGTACACAACTTGTTGAATGCCTTCTCCAATCTAATGTCCTCCTTAAATATTGGTTTCCACCTTCTATAATAACAGGTGTCATGATCATCTGATGGGTTATATATCCAAAAAGCTGAATTAATGTATTACAAAGACATAATTTATCCACTTCTAAAGTGCTTCTATACTTTCTTAAAGGTGACATTAGATCATGTATTTATACATGCATTGCCAAAATCTGCCTTGTTTGGTTTTGATTTGGGATATGTTGAGCCAGCTATTGGGTTTGTAAACCATTGTTGATGGGTTAGTGCAACATGTCAATTAGGCCACTTTTACTCATTCAACAACCATAGTTAAAAACAAGCCATGTCTTAGCCCAGAAATCATCCTCGCTGAGAGCCTTTAGAAATAATTTAATCCTGAGCCTATGAACTTAGAACAGAAAGTAGCTGTCTGTAATTTACAAAAGAAGGCATCTAGTGCTAATTTATTTCTGCATCAGTTGGCACTAATTTATGCATATTCATTAGTCCTGTCACCTGGTTAAAGAAATGTTAGTCAATTGCATGAAGATTAATCAATCAACTAATCAACTTTATATACACTTGTACATGAATAGAAATTATAGTTTTGACTATGGAAACATATTTCTTGTGTTTTGGAATGATATATTGGGGTAATATGTTTATATATGCTTTGAGGCATATTTTATAGCAAGTATTATTATAACATACTACAACTGTACATATTTTGAATTGCTGAATAGTTGAATAATTGGATAACAGTAAAAGAACACTTTATGTATGAGTCACCTAACATTTGGATTATTGAATAAAACTAAAATAATAAAATAATAAAACAAATCATAGTTGCTGGACTCTCACATCATGATAAACGATAAACCATATTTTATAAACTATGAAAACTAGGGTTAATAAAATATTTAACGTAACTTAAACAGATCACTTTATTGGTTATTATGTGTGAACCATATTGCAATCTTAAGGTCTTTGCTCAGAAGCAAGCAATTTTGAGGATATTAAATTGGTTGCACTGGTCCCTGATTTAGTGGTTACCATTTTTTACATTTCCTTCCATTTTTTCAAACTTCTGAAATTGTTTTAAAACATAATTGAATATACCAGTATATGATTAATATTATAATTTTTTTAAAAAATGAACATGCATATTTTAAAAATCAACAGTCATGATAAGACATGGTTCACAAATTGCTGTGGAAACAGAGTGTAATGGTGAGGGAATGCCCCATCTGCATAATAGTCAGAGAAAGAAATTTAGGAAGGACCTATCCTAATTGATGAGGCTTTTAAAAGCACCAGCATGAGATTCGTACTTTCAAACTTTGAAGATTCTATTAATGTGGCTTTGCAATAAAGTAGAATTAGTTAATCTGGTCTGTTTCCTATCTGGTCTATCTGGAAAGACTGACATGGAATGACTCTATTCTCCACTTGACACATTTAAAGTAAGGCTGGAATAGTGTAGCTCCATTGTACATGGTGGATCCACTATACAGCAGGAGCTTAGACTAGGTGATCTCCCAGCTCCCTTGGCACACTGTAACTTTCTGCTTCTGTTTTATGAAGCCAGTGGGAATATTCTCTATGATGATATAGGACTGGGAGAAGAATGGTTATAAGGTGCCCAGAATTGTTTTAAGATGATTAGCTATATAAATGTTTTCAATATAATAAATAGCAAACTGTATATTTTTATTTATTTTTGGACAGGCTTGTATTACTCTTAAAAGAAGAGTTTCTTCTAGTATGAGAAAAACAGGAAGTCTTCTTCTAAGACAGCATTTATTACCCAAAGTTTTTGAAAATGTTAAATTTTTAAAAAGAGCAAAAAGGGTACTATTTAATCAATTAAACTAAATTGATTCATCTAACCAACTTAAATTATGTTCCTTACAATACTTAGTAGGTTCCATCCTGGTTTCACTCTAAGATAAGAGAAGTGAGAATAAGAATTAAGTCTAAACGATGAAACATTGCAATACTGATGTTTAAACAGTTGTTCTAAGTCAAGGATGAGATTTCTACTCAGTATTATTTTGGAGAAATAATAATTTATACTGGATCATAACATGATTTGTTTGATCTGCATTAAATGAGCTCAAACATTGTAAATTATAAAGTATGGTTCATATTAGTATTTTGGCTGGTTTCAGATACTGGCTTATTCAATAACAGTGGTTAAAACAAAATATGGTACGACACAATGTATAGTCAAAACCCAGAGCTATTGGAATGAAATACCAACAGTGAAATTAAATGAGAAAATATATATTGAAATAAATCCACAGTTATAAGGCAGAAATACCTCATCGGTTCTTGTCTCTGTTAAATACTTTTAGAATAATCTGACATAGTTCTGAGCTGCCAAGGAAAGTGGCACAGCTTTCTCTTTAAGACTTTGATCATTAGTCTTACAATGACACCTAACTAACGAAATCACGGTCTGAAAATTCATTTTAGCTGGACTCTAAGACCTTAGGTCTCCTTTGACCTTAAACACTTTCCTCATTGCCATTAAATAAATTAAATGTTTAAATTACTTACATTAGCTTTAATTATATAAGTATAGAGTCAATGAGGAATAAATCTAGAATGGGGAGACTTTAATTTAAGTAACTAGCTTTAACTTTGAAGAGGATGAATGATCTAGCTAAATGAGGAGCTTGCTGGTTTTAGATTGGTTAGCAGGCAAATTGATGTATGCTAAGATGTGATGACCAAGTAAATCAGACTAGTAGTTAATTTGGTTTATAGTACACTAGTTATTGTCCAGTTATATACTAATAATGGTAAGAAGATAAAGCTCTTTCAGTTTAAAGGGCATTAAGGGCTTTTGGTGATGCAAAAGATCGGCTATAACAGTAAAAAAAATATCAGATGTTAAATATCTATATCTCTATCAGCATAGTATTTATTTTAAATATTGATCAGAATGCTGGTAAAAAACATAAGTAATTCAAAATGGGAGGGTTAGTTTGGTATATAGTTAAAGCATCAGGTTAGAAACTAGGAGACCATAAGTTCTAGTTCACTTTAGACATAAAGCCAGCTGGGTGACCTTTGGCCAGTCACTCTCTCAGCCTTAGCAAGCAGGCAATAACAAACCATTTCCAAAACTCTTGACAGAAAAACTACTTCAGGTTCCATTTAGAACTCAAGGCTGAGTTGAAAATACAAAATGTAAAAAAAAAACTAAGATGGACATAAAACTCCACTGAAGGGAGTACTATACAGTATATCTTTATTTCCTTTGTTCTTAGGTAGATCAGCTACATACTTTCTGCTTGCTTACCATTATAGGCCAGATGCTACTGAGGCCATCCTTCTCCTATTTCCAGACCATTGTAAATGTAGCCAGTGCCTATGGTTTCCAAATGCATTTCAAAAGTGGCATTTTCCAACCTGAATCATCTTAAGCCTCTCAAAATATCAGCAGTGTTTCATTCCAATCTAGTGGCATCGTCACTTCCAAGTGCCTACAGTGCTTGGCAGAGCCACCCGTTTAGTAGCTGGTCACTGACCAAACAACCATTTCATACTTAGCTTCCAGATAGCTATCTTTTCAGCAAATCAGCGGATGCCATTTTCCTATTACCTTGTGGTTGATCCAGCTACTTGCTATTAAATCAATAAATCTTTTTTGTTCATGTTTTCCCACTCATTTGATCCTTTGAAAGTATAACATTTTTTCCTGCAATCATCATTCATCTAGCTATGAAGGTCCAGTAAGGAAAATAATTAAGGGGACTACATCAGAATCAAGTGACAGAGTTCGGGAAAGGAGGCAGTGAATCCCTCTGTGCAAACATCTGAGAAGGCGTAGGAGAAGAGTGGGGAGGACAGAGTTGTCCGCACAAGGAGAAGGTGAGCAGTAGTCCACTAATACCAAATGGTCATCTTAATTTCACCTATACATCTCTTCCCATTGTATTTATTTATTTTTCAAATGTAGAAACTGTCCATCTCCCTCACACAAGGACTTGCACAGAGAAGTATCCATTTGGCTGCATACTTTTTACGAAAAGAAAACTTAAGTAGTTTAATTTACTGGAACCGCTTGCAAACATCTAGACAAAAAAATCAGGAATGCAACAGTCAAATATTAGAATATTCATAACTTAATCAAATCTAAAGAATAAAAGATAGTTGTTTTATACATGTAGAATTAAAAACCTTGAAATATTTAATAAATTTACATGCACTTCTCTATCATTTGTTAAAAAGTACTAATTCAGCAGATTTTCCTATCAGATTTAGTTTTTCAAATTTCCATCAGACACGTTCTTCAATCATATCTCAACTATAATGTTGGAAAGATCTGATTAATTTAAAAATATTTAAGCCAGCAGTACATCATACACAGATCAGGTACGGACAGCGTATGGAAATGTACTGGGTGACTAGGGCAATACTGTACGTGCATGAGGAATTTCAGACTATTTCAGCTGGAGAGCTCTCAGTGAAATGCTTTGCTCAACTTTGTGCTTGTGGGGAAATGATTCTTTCATAGAAAATATAATAGTATTTTGTTATGTTTATGTCAGATTATGGCAGAAATCACACTGACATTTCTAAATGCCCGCCTGTTTACTTGCTTGGCCCATCTGAATGACAAAAAGTGGCATCATGGAAATAACTATCATGCTTTCATTGTGAAAATGCAACCTAAGCTTTGGGATAAGTGCATGCAAACCAAATAGCCCGGGTCAAAGAGAGAAGAAAAAATAACAGAAGAGTTGAGAAATTAGAGCAAACAAGAATATTTCATGTTTGATGCTCTCTCCATGATTGTCTGAACTATTACAGAGGTTCACTGTATAAGTTAAAGTCACTGTAGGGCGGTTCTAACTTGCATGACTAATATTTACTTAGCTGATTGCCAAAGGTCTCTGTGATCTTGGCAGCATTACAAGGTTTGTATTTTCCACATAGGTGAACTGTTCTTGAACAACTTCTCCAATGAATTATGCACAAATGTGCTTGACTTTAGCCTCAGACATGCATTGTCATACATTCCACAAACCTTGCTCCCCATACAAGTAGATCTACTGTGGCAAAACAGAAAAAGTTGGCTTTTGCATGTTAGTCTGTAGCAATTCTATTAGGAATTTAAGAACAAGGAATTTAAGAACAAATGGATGCTAAATTGTTCTGATAGTTTTGTAACTAAACTAGGGTTCTCTTATTTTTGTGAAAGTCAAATTTACATTTGAATTCCAAACAGATGAAACAATAATTAGAGAACACCATTAAGATGTAATTTCATTCATCAGCACAAATTTATATTTGTGATAAATATAAATAATAAATATCCATAAAATAATAGTGCAATTAACAACTAGCAAGGATAAAGAAAATAGTGATTCATCAGTATGGTGCCCATTCCAGCAAAGTGAGGCCAGGAGGGGATTCAGATGTAGTATATATTGTTTGTTTGCATGAATCCAAATCTGAAATAACTGAAATAGATAATAATACAGATTTACCTGAGTAAGGAAGTTATTCCTCACTATGGATTTTGCATAACTCATTTGCTCTGCCAAAAAAGTGGCTCTCCAGGATACTAAAATAGAATTTGAGTCTGGTTGTTTTCTTAGCTGACAAATGAAATCTATTGTCCTTGTGTGGGAGAAAGAATATTTTAATAATGTCAGTTGATAGATCAATAGCCAATCATAGCATTGCTGCACCTTCCTTGGTTCCTCCCAAGGAATGTTTCAGTGATCAATCAGACTTAGGCCTATTGTATGAACACAGCTCCTAGGTTTATACACCATTGCTGTATTGCAGCTTAAGTAAGAAAAAGTGTTGGGTTTACAGAACATAAAGGATTGGTATATAATTATGAACTGTGGTCTGAATACAACATGAGGGCAACTCTGGGATTCCTTTAGAGTGTTCTGGTGCTTATTATAAAGGACAAAAGAAAAAAGGCCCCGTGACCAAGTAAACTATGTCACTGCTCAATCTTCTCCTCAGTAGAAGGTTAATTTCAAGTGTTTGGCCTTCCTCCCTATGATTGTCCACCTTTAAAGTGGACTTGACAGGACTGTACTTAAAATAGAAAGCTATCTTTTCTAATATACAACTCCTGGAAAATCCAGGCCCAACAAGAACAAGAAAGAGGCTTGTAATGAATGCCAGAATATTTTGGTTCTCAAAGACAATTGTTCCTTTTCCCCCAAGACCATCAATGCTACAAACCCTAGCCTGCATAAGGCTAGGGTTTGTTTGTTTCAAAAATAAGACTATGCTATGCTAAGATGAAACTCTTCATTTGATCTTGTAGAAGACTAATTTCATCCAAGTTATTGCTTTGAATCTACTTTATCAACATCAGCTAGCAATATAAAGGCTACTTTGTACATTTTGTTAAAGAAGGACCCTGGACCCTGCAACAGAAGATAGATCTCAAGGTCGAATTGTCTGTTCACAATGGACTTTGTTTATGTGAAGAGTAGCAGGAATAAATACTTAATAAATAGAAAGCTGGATTTGGAAAAATATATTCAACATTTTACTCTTAACCCTGTGATTATCTATAAAACTATGAACTTTGTGTTAAACAAAACGAGGAAATTGAGGCATTTTCTTTATGGTGAAATATTAGAAAGTGGAAAAACAATTATTTTACAACACTGGAGAGAAATGTTTCTGCCAAGCTGTGAGGCTTAATGTCTATAATCACAGTGGACTTGCAAAAACAGAATGGCAAATGAAGAGTACACAAGGAAGGCTGCATAATATATAGTATCTAAGAGAAGCCAAATTTACAGGCATTAGCTTATACGTTTTAACCATTCCTCCCTCCCTTCCTTCATCACAGCATCCTTTTTATAAAGATTGTTCTGAAGAGACAGAGAGGAGTTTTATAAACTACAAAATGGTTGGTTGCTCACCAGATTACCTTTTTCTTTCATCATCTCCTCTGTTTCTCTTTGAAATCTACAATAAAGTGTATGATTTATAGAAAATCCATAAGAGAATGAGACAGTTAATCTAAGTGGTCACCAAAGGAATAAAGATGTTGAACTAAAGCAAAGAACACTTAGTTTCTCTTCTAGATGGGAAACTTTAATTGATAGAAAATATGTGAATTGAGAAATGAAAGGTAGGAAGTAACTTGATAAACAATTGTGCCCAATTTGGCACCCTTCAGCCTAATTAGGAATAGAACTGGAAAAACATTTACCGTAGCTCATTAAGTAGGGTGGGAATTCTTGTGGATAGGATAGGAATTCTGGGATAATAGGCTTCAACCTATCTGAAGGATATCAAGTTAGAAAAGGCTGCTAAATAAAAACTGGTTATTTTGAAAATGTAAATAAGAAATAATGGGGCTACAAGGACAAATATTCTAAAGAAGGATAAGGGGGAAATGTAAATATTAGATTACCGTTATGTAATTGCTGTAAAAAAAAAGGAGGAGTATATATTGTATGTGTATGTGTGTTATGTTTTGCTTTGTTCTGTTTTGTCTTGTTGGTTAAAAATAATTTTTTTTAAAAAAAAAAGAAGTACAAAAATAAACTTAAGTTCGAGTTTACTTCTCATTATGAAAAAAAAAACTGGTTATTTTGGAATTTGCTTAGATACCCTTTTGGGGAACATTTTTTAGTTCCTTTTTTGGAGTTAAATTCAGACCCCAGGTTTACATTTTGCTGAATTTAATGTCATTTATTGAATGTAAATGGCTCCATCTACTCCAAGTAAAAGCACAGTATCAATGACTTTATTAAGCCCACTTCTGAGAACTTTATGGATAGATGTTGATCATGCCGATTGTTTTAAGATATAAAACTCCAAAAGAAACAAGAAAAAAGAAAAGAAATTTGGTTCACCAACTCAGTCGAGTTGTCTAGGCCAGTGTTTTTCAATCTTGGCAACTTTAAGATGTGTTGACTTCAACTCCCAGAATTTTGGAGTTGAAGACCACACATCTTAAAGTTGCTAAGGTTGAAAAATGCTGTTCTAGGCCAATCTGCATGATGCTCAGGAAATTTGTTTTCCCATTATGCAAAACCCATGAGACTCCTCCCCAAAATTGGATGTTTATAAATCTTCAGAGGTACGATGATCAACCATTTCAAGAGCAATATAATGATCCACAACAAAGCTGAATGAGCTCATTTGGGTGCCTTTGGCAAGAGCTGGCTCATTACTGTCTCTAATGTAGATTGGAAGACATCTGATATGAAGTTCATAATTGAAATGTTATGAGAACTTCAACATATGGATACTTCACATCCACTTAATTACCAGTTTAGTAATAATTTTATGTAATGAGGAATTATTAATAATACGTGAAAAACTAAATTGACGTAATCACCCCAAAACCATAATATGACACTTGCATTATAAAAGATGATATAATTCCAGGTGCTGTTTTTTCCTATAAATATGTACAATTAATATTTTAATAAAATATTTTATTTTAAAACTAGTGAATGAATAAATATATTAATTTATAAAAGAGAAGGGAATAAGATTTGTTTGATATCAAAATATTTTCTTGTTATGGAATTAATTATCAGGATATGACAAGTTGGAAAGCTGAAACTCAGAGATGTGACATCAGGGGAAGCTTGTTTATTGTCATTTTAAGTTAGGGTACTGCAAATCCAAAGACTGTTTCCAATAGGAAGAACACTCTTGCTTCATCCTATGTGTGACAAGATTTTGTGATTTGCATTTACCATGGCTTTGCGTTAAAAAATATAGATAGAGCAACCTCTGCTCCCAAACTGTTGCTTTCCTCTGTCTACCCCATGTGGTTGCACCCCTAAAATATTTGCAATGTAGAAGATGGGATCAGTTTTGACCAGTGATTTTTTAAAAAAAATGTAGCTAAAGCAAAATTACAAATGGTAAATTGATCTACCTAGCTCTCTTGCAGTTGACCGAAAGGTTCACTTTCTATGCAAGCTGTAGATTCCATGTTGTGTCAGATGTTGTGTGAATATTACCATAGATGTGTGCGTGTGTGTGTTTTAATGCTAACTTATATGTGTTTTAATGCTAACTTATAATGCTAACTTATTTTGAAGAATAAGTTGTGGAAACAAAGCACCAAGTCACATCTATAGCTAAGTTTGTAGGGTTAACTATTCATTGTTTTACTACTTGTTTATCTCTTGCAATAACTTTAGTAAATGTCTTTGATTTAACCACTTGTATAGAGCTGGCCTTTGTTTTCTCCAGTATAGTAAACAAAAGGATTTTTAAATTAAAAGAAATGGATAATGAATTAGGATAAAGGATGCAATGACATTATTGTAATCTAAGAAAAAAAGAAAACCAGTGAAATATGCTCCTAGCAAATATATTTAGTACCATAACTTATTTTTTCCTGAAACAAACTAAACAGCAAAAATGTTTATTTTATATATGATATGGCTGGGTAAGAGAGAGATTCATTTATCTTCATTTTTGTACTTTAAAATCCACACACTTTAGTTCACAGTGAAGCACTAAGCTGAATATTAATCATTTTTCCATTGTGATCTGCATTAAATTTAAACTGAATGTGCCCCTGTTAATATTCTCTTGTTTAATTCCAAGCCAAACTGGAATAACTCAAGTTTACAGAAACAGTTCCATATGGAGTAGTACCAATTTAGAAAATTGCTTTACTTTGTAAATCAGAAATGTTTCCCATTTCAGAATGTGCACAAGTTAAGGACCTGAATGAGAACACCAGTCTTTAAAGGTAATATCCTACAGTCCTTACAGTAATATTTTGGATTCAAATATAGGAAATCCAAGTTAATCTTTGAAACTCAGAAAGTAATCCAGCTTCTTCTAGCTAGTTGAGCTTTATTTCTCATCATTGGTTGCCATGACTCTGTTACTTTAGACATATTATATATAAAATAATTGATGACCCTATCTGTAGTAAGGTATGTATATGTCTGGAAAATACCAGCAAAATTGACGTAATGATCAGTGGTCAAAGGGCAGAGAAACAGGGGCCATAAAGTTATTACATGGAAACATGATGGAAAATTAAGTCAAATTTCCAAGAAAATAAAAAGAGGCATCAGAATAATTAATGCTCACATCATCATATTAAATAGATGACTCTATGCAATCTGCATAAGTCTGAGAACTAAGAAACAATATAGTTTTGATGATCAAATTAATACCAAGAGCTGAACTGGTACCTATTTTTAGTCCAGAGAAATATTTGTGTCAGTATATTACATAAAATAAGGTAAAATTAAGATAATACCTTCTGCAAGTCAAGTTTGACTCCTGGTGATTACAGTAGTACAGTACAGAAATAGTTTTGCTATGGCCTTCTGGGATTTTTTTTCTTTTTCAATTAGCTTACAGCCCTGGGATTTTCTTGTGGTCTCCCATCAAAGTAGTAATGAAATTTGGCTCTACAGTACTTAAGTTTTCAAGACCATTCAAGACCATAATTTTACTACCAATGAGGGTTATAGCACCTTACAGCTTGTAAAAAATATGCTTTCGTCAACTAGGAATCATTTAATTACTTAATTGGATGGTAGTTTACTGTGTAATTCTACTATTAGATCTTCATGGCACAGAAGATTATTTCTTGTCTCCTATGCCTAACTTCTAGAGATATGACCAGGTATCGCTGGGCTAAGCTTTTGTACAGTGCTACAAAAAAAAACACATTTTGAAGGCAGTTCTAAGTCAAATAATCACAGAATCTTAGCGTTCAAACTGTTAAACAAATCTGAAGTACTAAAACCAAGCAGATCTCAATATAAGGAAACGGTCCATGGCAAACATTTGTAGAGTTTTCTGGAATATTTTTACATGTATACAGATGGGAAAACAGAGATTTAGAATCATGTGTGGACTAATGCCAGAACCTTCAGTAGCTTTAGCCAGTAGGGATACATCTTTTGAACTATATGAAATTGTCAACCAATCTTCAAAGGTATGGCAGTGTACAAAGCGGCATGTTTTATTAAAAAGGAATACTGGATATGGAAACACCAAACTATCTCTATCTAGATCAAAATATTAGTTTGATCCTTAATGTTACCTAGCAAAAGGTATCCTATGGAGGGTTTTTTGTGGTGTTTTTTTTTTTGCTTTTACTCAGGGAAAAGAAAGGATCAGGAATATACCAAACAATAGATAGATAGATTTCCACATCTGGAATATTTATTTTATATAGCATTTTTGATAATTATGAATGGGAAAGCTTATAACTCTTTGTAGACCCAATCATGTAAGGAGAAGAGAACCTATTAGCTTTTTTAAAAAACTTATTTTTCAGTATCCAGCCAGGGTGGATTCTTATGTTTAATGTTAGATTTATTTGACATTTGGGACTATTTTTTCTTTTTCCTTTTTTAGTACATAAGATTTTTTTTTCTGTTTGTTGTTAATGTTGGATGTTCATTTTTGTGTTTTGTATTTTATTTTGTTGATAAAATAAAAATGTTTTAAAAAAGAATATCCCAAACAATGTAGCTAACCCATTAATGGATGCACAATAACTTTTAGAAGAAACTGAGCACCAAATTTTTATCGGGATAGGTGAATCACTTCTAACAGTACTCATATGTTGTCTATATTGAGGATCAAGTTATTGATCTTCATGCCATCCACTACCAGGATGAGAATAATTTATTGATCTTCATCAAGTCTTTTTTCAATTCTTTGATTTAGCACCCATATAACTTCATTTAATTTTGATAAAAAGGAGGTACAGAGTTGATTTATGTGTTGATGCCACACCTTCATATGACCTCAGTCCATTTTGAAGAATGTGGAAAATGACTTTTACTTTAGAGAAAGTCAATGCACAAAGATGCCTCCACAGAATCAAAGGATGCCCCTCCTGATCTACTTTCTGGAATTGCCCATTCCAATATGAGCAAAACCCAGCTCAGAAAATCTACATAGAAGAATTAGTATTACCAGAATTATAATTATTAGTATTTAGTATTACAAGGGCACTAGAATTGTTCTTCAATCTCTCTTCTGGAAATGCCAATTGGAATTGTTTTTATTCCATCACGTGATAGCAGTCTAAAACAACCTCCTTAAGATATGTACATAAGTTAACTCATAACCAAATAAGGGAATAAGGGGAGATCTTCAAAACACTTTTTATTAGAAGTTTTCCCAATGTTATTTTATCTTTCTTGCCCTCAAGTATAGGCTAAAATACAACAACTAGCTGGAGGAACTTAGGATATTTAAACCAGAGTAAAAACAATAGCAACAAAATCAGTTTTAACTTTGTGTTTTTAAACAGATCTGATGAAACTGTGAGTCATTTTTATGGAGAAGACTTAAGCAAAAGACAGCCATGCTGTTGACCATTAAAATTCAGGAAGAAGAACTTGTTCCCAGAGAGTGGAATGAAAATCACCTTTTACTGGTTTGATGACCTCCTAGTGAAAGCAACCACACCAACTGTAAAAACGAATACATAGTTTAAGAAGAATTTGCTTCTTTTTTATTCTTCATTTCATTTAATGAGCTTAACAATCACAACAAAGTTGTGAAATCAGCATTGCAGATGTATATGGGAAGTTAAATGGCAAACAAGAAAATTTAAGGCTAGGGTGATTAGAAAAGGCGTTGTCATAAAATCAGAATTCTGATAGCACCTTTTCAGGCTAACAACTTTTGTTAAAAGGCATAAGCTTTTGTGAGCTTCGGCTCACTTCTTCAGATGCAGTGAAGTGACTAGATTGATGTAAGATTTAAATTGGGATGAGGTAGCCCCCATCAGTCTAATCACTCCATTGCATCTGATGAAGTAAGCTGTAGCTCACAAAAGTTTATGCTTTTAATATAAGTTGTTAACTAAAGCAATGCTTCCAGACTTCTTGTGATATCCATAGATTAATACATAGATATGCCATAGAATAATTCAGCCCCCCTCCTACAAATCCTTACCAGTACACACATATACACACACACATACAGAGAGAGAGAGAGAGAGAGAGAGGAGAGAGAGTTTTAGTTAGCTAAGGATATGAGAATCTAATAAGATAAGAATTGACTTTGTTCTTTAATTGGCTTAGATTAAATGATAAATAACTAATTGAATAAATGGCTACATATGAATCTTAGGAGGCTTCTGGTCAAAGCAGAAAGTGGGTGTATCTAAAGTAGGAGACCACACTTATTGTGAAGCCTGTCCCCAACTTGATTTCCACATATTCTTTTGCCAATCTGTCTAGTCAGCAGCAGTAATTAATAGTGTTCTGGGGTAACAAAAAATTCTCAGAAGACTGCTTGTGATCCCATGGTTTAGTATCAGGGGTGTCAAACTGCTGGCCTGCGGGCCAGTTTCATCATACTGAAGCCACGCCCACCCCATTGCCAGCAATGCAAAAAGAGTTGTGATACGTCGTGACATGTCACGTGACGTGGGGAGTTTGACACCTGTGGTTTAGTTCTTTATTTTGTGTACTGGCCTTAAGCAAAAGAGAGATGGGAAAAAAACACTAGTCAGCCCCATTTTATGCATGATTACACTCAGGTAAATATAATTAAGGTGAGTAGTGTTTATTTCTTATTAAGCATGCATGCTTCAGTTTTAAGACCAGCAGGATCAGGACAACAATATTACATTTCTTCTGGGTCAGCAGAAACCATAGTTTTGTGTCTTTTTAAGCATTTGCACAGAAGTTTTATTATTATACATTGGTGTTTTTACTATAGTCAAAGCTTAGTAACACTGGGATTGCTCACAATTTATGCTGTTTTCATTATGTAGTCCTAGATATGTTTAGTAAAAAAACAAACACTACTGTTTAATAGAGCCTGTACTCTACTACCAAATATGCTTGCTAATTTTCTCTCAAATTAGAAGCCTATAGAAAGGAAAAAAAGGAAGAAAGTTAGTCTATCCCAAGTTGCACATTTGCCTCTATCTGGTGCTCCATGACCATTGCAGACTGATTGGAGGAGATCATAGGGTGTGAAGAATGTGAGTAAAGTTAAACTTAACTCAATGTGAGAGCTAATAAGGAGATAATATATGAGTAGATCAAAGTGTCATAGGTGACACTCCAGATGACAGTTCAAAAATACTTAAAGCTGTATGGAGAAGCAAAGTAATAGAGCATTTCGCCATGTGAATAAAGTAATTTTAACATACTTCTATAAGATATGCTTTGAAATGACCAAAGAAAAGTATCACTAATTTGGGTATTACAGGTAGCAAGCTGCTGCTATAATTCTTATTCAATTGGCCTATCTCTATCAACTCTATCCATCATCTATCATCTATCATCTGTCTATCTGTATATCTCTTGTGTCCTTGTCTCCCATAGATGAACAATACCTGATGTCAATAGTGAAACTGAATCTCTTTGCAGTAATGATGACATGCCAGAGACCCAGGTTCAGCAAAAAATAAAGCAAAAAAGCTATATCACTAGATTTTTTTAAAAAGGAAAAATGCAGGCTATTGTGCAATCAAACCACAAAGAATAAGCACATGACTAGAAGCCCAATTATAGCATCTCTGGAGAGTAGAACCCTCTTTGGTACTAACTAAACATTGACAGTTTTAAATTTTTTTAAAGAATGCTCTAAGACAGCCTTTTTCAAACTTGACAGCTTTAAGATGTGTGAATTTCACTTCCAGAATTCCTCAGCCAGCATGCCATTAGCCATTTAAGAAATTGAATGGCTTTATTCCATGGTAATAATTATAAGAAAGGTGGACGTTTGAAAATGTTCATGGACCCTCCCAAAATTAAATAAGCTGAATGTATCAGTTGGTTTTGGCATATGTCAACAGATGAAGAAATCACATACCCATGTACATTTAATATGCCATATAATCAAATACATTTTAAACATATCTTTTGGGTTCTGCTCAGTTCCTGAAGTGTTTTATCACACTAGGCAACAACTGATGGAAGGTATTCCATGCATCATTGTATACGTGGATGACAAGTTCCAACTATTAAATTGGAGAAAAGCAAAGTTCATTTAAAGTTTAAGGAATACTGTATTTCATAAATACTAACAAAGATCTTTTTCTATTTTTTTTCTTAAAAATCATTCACAGTCTTGGTGTCCACCCTACTATTATGAGGGGATTACTTTTCATCAAATTATTTTTAATATGGCAAAAATAAATGTGAAATATAAAAATGTACTGGAAGCAATTATATGTACTTTGGTATTATTTTCAATTAAATAAATTCAGTTGTGAATGGATATTCCCATCAACTTCTTGGATGCCACCTAAAGGCCTTGTTTACAGCCAGCTTGAATAATATTGCAAATATACCTATTTTAGAAATGTAGGTTAGGCAAAGCTTAGTTTGTACAATATTTATGTACTGCATTCTTTTTAAATCTCAATAAGCTGCTTTAAAATATATTACATCATTCAGTGAAATACCCATACAAAATCATCATAAAATTTCCCCAAAAGTATGCATCTAGCAGTTAATTAAAAGTTTTTATTTCTTTCTGGGTTCCTTGCTTTAACTTGGCAAGCTCAGACCTTGTCTTTGTCATCAGTAGCTACATTATGCAGGAAACTTCAATGAAGGTCAACTGAACAGAATAAAGGGGAAAAGCAAGGCACTTGTATTTCAAGGCAGAGATGAGCTTTAAAACCAGGTATGTCCGATTGTGTGAGATGGCAAATAATATCCTTGCATTTAAGATTGTTGGGTTGTGTAATTCTTGTAGTTTATAGGATCTGGTTTATTGCCCTGTGAAATGAGGGCAGAAGAGCATGGTATTTTTATGTCTCTAAATGTCCAAGTACTCACAAGGTAAAGCTTGTTTGTTTTCTCACCATAGTGTTCATCCATTATTCAGTAGAGAAAAATTTTGTCTTTCCCCAAATAAAAGGTTTCCCCTCCATAATTATCAACTACATTCCACACAAGTCTCATACATATGACTTACTTACATGATCTAGCACCAACTTATTGATGTCCTAAAATGTAATTGTTCGATTGACATAAGATAAGCAACAATGGCTGTGAACTACATTAAATGCTTAGGAATATGTTGTGCCTTCTGTTATAATATAAAATCCATCTATTCTGGTTGATAGGTTTTAACCTCACACAGAATACTTTAAACTCCATTTGGACTTGTGCCTACAATCACCTTAGCAAAGTCTCTTAAGTAACCGCGCACAGTCTAATTAGTATGCATTATCAATTAACAAACTTAATAGCCGGCAGATTGATTAGATCCTCTGTTGCAGGGGCAGAGCTGAAGCGCAACAGAATGAAAAATCATTGCACGCATTCACTGCTGCTTTGTTATTTTCTCAGGTCTCCTTCTCCTCCTCTACATTCCTTTAATTAATGCATACATATGGTTCTGAATATATTGTAAACCAGAGCTGGTTCAAACTCTTAATAACACTCACTTGCAGAAAGCAAAAGAAAGAAAAAAAAATGCTCAGCAGGTTTTTCCATCTACATTTTCCTGTCAAGATGGAGAACTAGCCCAACCTTCAGCTGGTTCTGATGAATGACTACAGAAATATACAGGCAAACAAACACCGTGCAATATGAAGTTCTGTCTTTGAAGCGATGAGGATTTTCAGTAGTTCATTCGTGGTAATTGGCAGAATTTGTTGCTTTCAGGGCTTTAAAGAGCAGCAGAAAAAGACCTGATTCATATCACACTATAACATGGTTTATTTAGTTTTTGCATAGCATGTGATGAGAACTTTGCCACTGTGGTTCATAAACTACGATTTCTGATTGGTCATGTGAACTTAATTGTAACTTGTTTAGTGAATAAAACATAATACAAAATATGAAGTCAAGTCAATATGTTGCATTTATTAAACCTTGAATTTTTATGACCTTGAAAACTAGGAATAAATGCTAGGGGGAAAAAACAAATGAAGAAAAAAAAAACACCCACCTTGACTCTTTTTTGTAAAATTAAGCTATTTTGTGGCCATCATAAAATATTGTAACTTCAAGCCAGCTTTGTCTGTGATGACTTTAAAATGACACTTGTATGAAGAGGTTATCACATAAATGCCTAATTATATACTTGTTTCATGACTTTTGAAGCACAGTGTAAGTTACAGCAGCTGCTTGATAAAACTCATGTTTCATTGGAAGAAACTTC
This sequence comes from Crotalus tigris, assembly GCF_016545835.1. NCBI lineage: Eukaryota > Metazoa > Chordata > Lepidosauria > Squamata > Viperidae > Crotalus > Crotalus tigris. Next base: position 324,761 of record NW_024097032.1, read on the forward strand.
AATTCCTATTACTGTAAACAAATTCTTGTTACTTCAATTCCCCACATACAGATTGGATGGAGTTTGCAAAACAAAACTCCAGATAACTTACATATGTCATCTTGCTGCTTTTTATGACAAAAATGACTATCATGTCCTAGATATTAACATATTAATATTATTTTCTGTTATTGTTATCATCAGCGTCAGTAGTAATGCAAACTCTTATTTATATCGTTTTTCTGGACCAAACCAGTTTTTTTTTCTAGGAATGTTATGCTAGCAATAGGATCATCCTTGTTCTATTAATAATTGGCATTCATTTGGTGAAATCAAATGGCATTCGCTTGGTTGAGTTTCTACCTTTTACATGCTGCTTTTCTTCTGAAGAGCTTTCAAATAACATAAAATGCAAGTACAGAAGCATAATAGCAAGAAAGCCCTGGTGTTTCATCATTTGAGAAGCAGAATCTTCAAGTCTGAATGTGTGTGAACACATCATTGATGCCTCACTTGTATTCTTTCTAGTAAAGGTTCCCCTGAGAATTCATCCCAACTCCTAGTGATTGCTTAGACAGGTCCATGTTGATAATGATATGGAAGAGATTTGCCCTAGCCACATTTTTCCATGTTTGACCTATAGCCCTGACAGTCTACCATTCAAGTAATCATCAGATTTAACACTGGTTCGCTTTTTTCCCCTCGAAGATTAGCCACATACAATGTACCTCTACAAGTCGTCATACAATCATAAGTTAACTGAATGGTGGTTATTTTCTGAGGTCACCCAGTAAATTTAAAAGCTGAGCAGGATTTTAATAAATATGCATTTTGCTCAGGAAGGCAATTGTTTAGATCTGCAATGAACTGATATGTACTTAGTAAAGACCAGCTTGGAACTAGTACAAGGGATCCTATATTGGCATGGTTTATTTTACCTGTGGTATAGGCAAGGTGGATAGAAGATGAATGGGAGTGACATTATTTCAAAGGAAATTGTTTTTTTGCCTAAGATCAGAACCCTTATAAGTATTATGGCTCTTTGTAAACAGAAGAGATCATTAGGTTCTTTTCACAACGCAAATAAAATAATATTCAAACAAAATCTAAAAAAACCACGAGTGAAACAGAAGGATGGAAGAGATGCCTTGAGAAAGTGCCTTTGAGTAAATACAATGGAAATAAAGAAATGTTTGACGTTGTAGTTTATGATGATGAAATTAAAAAAGCTAGCTGAATATTCTCATATTTATCTCCTTTGAGCTCACATTGACCTGTGGTCAATTCAAATAAGATAAGGGAGTGCAAATCAGTAATCCATTCATTGCTAGATGGAAGGTTACATCTCTGCCTGCCAGTGGTGAAGCATTACAGCCATGCTGAGAATTGTGATGAGAACATCACACCACCTGCCATTAACTGAAATTAGTTGCCTTAAAATAGATATTGGATTAAATCAGAGATCCATCCAAGGAAAGGGGCAGAAACTATTTTGTGCCAGTGATGGCTTTTTTTACTTTTCTTCAGCAGTCAAGGGTTGGGGGCATTGATGTAATTACTTCACTGGAATTGGACCACCTACAAGAACACAAAGATCTGGATTTTTCCAAAAAGTGGGCTCAACTCACTGAATTTTTATAGGAAAAAATATGGGAAAATAAGCTGCTTTTATTTAGCTGTTTGCTGCAACATTTCAGCAATGCAGATTCAGAAAGCTCAAAAGGCCTTTATCTTCTGTTGCCAGCCTATACTGATCAGCCTCTGTTTAACGCATCATAGCTACTAGACATTGAAAAATATATCTTCCATAAATATGTTAATCCTGGATTTATATAACCAATTTAAGATAGTAGCTGCTACTGTATCATGTGGTAGTTAGTTTCATAAATTAATTGCGTACTGTGAGAAACAGTTTACCTTTTCATGTTTTCTAGGACTGCTAATTAATTTTATTGAATAACCACAAGTACTGAAGAAATCATCCTTTTAAATCTCCTTTTAATTCTTCAAACTTCTATCATTTTCTTACAATGTAATCTTATGCCTACAAATAGTCCTCAATTTATGACCACAATTGAGCCCAATATTTCTGTTGCTAAATGAAACATCTGTTAAGTGAGTTTTGCCCCATTTCTTGCCATAGTTGTTAAGAGAGTCACTGCTGTTGATAAGTTACTAACATGGTTAGTGATCACATGACCTTGGGACATTGCATTCGTCATAACTAAGAGTCAGTTCCCCCCCCCTTTCCCTTCTGCTCTTCCGGCCAACTTTCTGCCTGGCTGGCATTTTTAAGCTATTAATAATAACATGAAACAAAATTTGTTGAAAATATTTAAAATAACTGTCCATTCAAACCAAATGAAAGTAAAAAGGGCTAAATACTACAGACATTCCCAAACCTGTTGTCCTCTAAATTAAAAGGGACTGTCAAAATTCCTAGTCAAAATGGTAAAAGACTGAAGGTGGGAAATATAATCCCACAATACATCAGAAAGGCAATTGGTTGGGGAAGACTGTAATAGATTGTTCTTGTACTGAAAATAGTCTTAGCCCTTGATTATTATTATTGCTCAAGTTATACTTCTTCTGATATCCAATGAGCGAATGATTGTGTAAACATATCAACAGATGGTTAGGTAGATATAAAAAAATAAAATAAATGTATGGCAAATATTTGAATTCATGAAATTGGAACATGCATTTCAAAAAGATAAAACTCACCTTTGTTGGTTTTGAAAAAAACTAGAACTATTTACTTTAGGCTTCACTGTATCAATCATTTATTCTTTGCAATTCATAATTTACTCACTGTGTAAAAACTGTTGGCTTGAAGTTCTTCCTTTATCAAAAGTTGGTGCCCCTTGTTCTTGTATTTGACATTCTCTCAAATTGCCTTGAAACAATTATCTTCCCTATTCCCCTTGGAATTTTCTGTTCTTTAATGAGGTTCCCTCTTAATCTCTCATTTGCTGAAAGATACCTTGCTGAATAACTAAGAGCTCTAAATCTTTATATTCTTGTTACTGCCTGCCATACATTCTCCAATCCTGCAACATCTTTTATAATAAGGTGACTGGAATTGTACAGTTTCCCAAATATGGGCAACTGAATTCTTTTAATGTGCCACTAAAATTATCCTACATTTATATGCAATACAACTCCTCTTGATATACGAAGTATATGAAGTAATTTTTCTCTCCTCTCTTTTTCTAGCAATTATAGCACTGAGAATTTAGCAAGAGGCATTGGATTTTCTGCAGAACACAGATGGCATATAATAAGGAATACAATTAGAGATGCCAGTTTTGAAGAAAAAAAGTGTGTATATTTATTAGATCAGCATTAGACCAAATTGTTGGGTTAAAATTATAGGTCAAAGGAACATTCATGTGACTAATATTACCCACTGCTGGTACCTTTATAAGAAAAAGGAACAATTTATTGTCACTACTCTAAGACGATATGTGGTCAGATGTTAGTAAGCACAGACTATCTTAGGCTACTGAATGATATTTTGTATACAGTATGTCACTAGTTTCCCTAAATATGGATGTATAGATTATTATGATAAAGTGTTTGGACTTCACTCAAGCAGTATAACTGTACAGCTAAGTTTAGATAAATTTGCTACTGAGCAACTCTTGAAAATAATTTAATAACTCCTGATATTAAATTCTTACTTTGCTACAAGTGTTTTTTTAAATGTATTTCTGCATGTTACTAGAATGATTGCCAAACCAGGGAGAACATATATTACAGAAATAGCAAAAATAATCTCCTATAAGCATCTTTGAATTGCTTCATCTTCTCTCTATAGTTTTGCATATTGGTCTCATTGTTGACTTTACTGTTTTGACTGTCACATCTTGGAAAATTTTTGATCGGCTGTATATAGCTTGTAAGCTTTATGTTGCCAATTTCTCATTAGCTGAGTTTAGGACGAAGGTTTGTCAGGATAACTGAGGTTGTATTCTACTCATTTCCATTCAGCAACACAAGTCAGTCCTAAGTAAGAAAATATAAAAGGTGTTTCTGGTTCAGGAGCTGAGTTGCTATAATCTCTCTAGTTTTTGACAGCTTAACTGTTATTGTTAGACAGCATAGCTCATGTTAGAAATTAAGGGCTATTTTGTATCTATAAATGACCAACAGTTGTTATATATGCAATAATTTCATCAGAAAACTATTTTTTTATTGTCTCTGTACCTTGCCAAGGCTAGCTTAAGATTTTCAACATGAAAATCAGGATGTTTCTTCTTCCATGAAACATTATACAACAGTCAAACTACTTGTTAAATACAGGTAATCCTCGACTTAAGGCCACAACTGAGCCCAAGATTTCTGTTGTTCAGTGAGACATTTGTTAAGTGAAATTTTGCCCCATTTTGCAACCTTTCTTGTCACAGTTGTTAAGTGAATCACTGTAGTTGGTAAGTTAGTAACCCAGTAGTTAAGTGAATCTGGCTTCCCCATTGACTTTGCTTGTCAAAAGGTCCCAAAAGGGAATCACATGACCTTGGGACACAGCAATGGTCATAAAGTATGAACCAGTTGCCAAGCAACTGAATTTTGATCACATGATCATGGGAATGCTGCAAAGGTTGTAATTGTGAAAAATGGTCATAAGTCACTTTTTGTTACTTTGAATGGTCACTAAATGAAATGTTGTAAGTCGAGGACTACCTGGTATTACTGCCATGCTTACTTTCAATGAACAGCATTTTCTGCCACTTATGAGAATATCAGTCTAGTGGGGTATGACAGGTAGATAGTAAAGCACACAAACTGTAGTTCACTCTGCACCATGTGAAGCAGTAGCCCTACTTATTAAATAAAGAAGGAAAACTTTTTTTTCTACTATGGTTAATCTTGGCTGCCACCATCCAGATGGCCGTTAAAGGGCAGCAAAGATATAAGAATATACTGTACTGTATATCATACCTGGTAGATAGTGGTTAAAATATGCTTTTTTTGTTGGAGAATAGATAAAGATACACCAGGTATTGTCTATAATATCTCACAAAGTATCTTATAAAGCTACTTTGTCACTTGTAGATAAATATTTTAATGCATTCCTATTTTAACATTTAAAACAAGTTGTAGTTTTATTTAATTCTTCAGTAAGAAGTACTGTAAAACAACAAAACTAAAATAACCATCAGAGGCATCTGTCCAATAAAGTCACTCAGATCCAGTCTGAAGAGGCCTTTGTGAAGGGTTTTTGAACATAGACATAAACTAGCTCAATTATTTGTGAAGAGTTTGAGCATGTTAGTCCTAAGAAAGTGGCCAGGATCCTTGGGCTATATGTGCAGTCACCTATGTATTAAATTCATTTCACTCCTGCCAAATTAATGCCTCCTGAGTTATTATATATAATTGAAGTGAGGCAATGGAAATGCATACTTGAGGGAGGGGCTAGTTCTAACAGTTGTTAAGAGAAGATGGCTAATTTGCAGCTCTGGAGATTATCTGGACATTTTTAATTTGGTTTTCAGGCTAGGATATATTACTGAGTTACTATTGACTGTATATAAGTGCTGCAGTAAGTGGAAATATCTTAGGAAACAGTGGGAAGAGTTGCAGCCAAAGCAACATCAGATAAGAGTCAGCTTAGCTCACAGAAGGAATGTGGGCATGACAAATTTCTCTTGCAGACTTGCAAGATTGATGTCATTCTTGTGAGGTGACCTAAACAAGAATTACACACTGAAGTAGTAGTTCTACTTTATTGTAAGTTATATTAACAGAATTTTGCAAGTCTGAAAGTACATTTCCCCCCCCCCCCCGTCGCCTTATAGTCCAAGAAACTAGGGAGAATCCCTCCTGAAATGCTTGTCACGCCCACATTCTTTCTGCTGGCTAAGCTGCCTCTTATCCAACCATTTTCCTGGATGGGGCTATTCCGCCTGTGTCCCAAGATCATTCCACATTACATTACAGTATATAAATTAGTTTATTACAGTTGAAGGACCCAAGATAAGCATAATAACAAAGAAGGAAATGGCATATATTTTGTTCCTCCTTGTCAGCATTAACAATTTAGAACAGTGGTTCTTAACCCAGGGGGCAATTTCATTTTTCAAGGGGGCAATGGAATGAAAAGGGGCGACGTGGGGGTGAAGGAACGAAAAGGGGGTGATATGGGGGCGATATGGGGGCGATGGAGCAAGAAGTTTTGGAGACACCTTTGAGATTTTTTTCGTACAATGAATCGCGGTATATCTGTCGTACAAGCACATCAGATGATTGCTATTAGTGGATTGAACTGTGTTTTCAAATGTTCCTCCAGCTAGCTTCAGTACAGAACGCCATACATATGTGAATACGCATCGCTTATCTTCATGTGCGTTGCGCAGCAGCCTCTACCCATACAGTGGCACGCCGTTGGCCAGAATATGGGAGATATGGGAAAAAGACTGGAAATAAATTATTTGCATCAATATGTCCCGATGACAATTTTAAAGAAAACAAAAAAAGTGTTTGCATAAATTGAAGAATTATTTCCTATGTTGTGATTGAGAGGTTATGTTGGGGGAGGGGCGATGACAACTTCCTCATTGGCTCAAGGGGGCAATTCGTTCAAAAAGGTTAAGAACCACTGATTTAGAATATACCCACATATATACTCTCTTTCTCTCTTTCTCTCTCTCTCTCTTACACACACACACACACACACACACACACACACACACACACACACACACAAACCCACCTATATACTTTGATCGTTACTCCAAAAGGAGCATTGTAAAAAGGCGTTGATTGATTATGTGCCATCAAGTTGTCGACTCTTTGTGACCACATAGATAGATTTTCTCCATGGCAATTTATCCCTAAATAGCATTAACTAGAACAGACATACACATGAGAGAAGTCAACATCAGAGAACCGAATATGAGATGCTTTTCATCTATTAGCAATCCCTGAAATAAAGTAACGCATTTGCATTATTTTCCATTATTGCTGCTGAAATATAGCAAATTGTGATAATGTATCCCATGTCTTTAATTTGTTGCTAAAGAATAGCAATATTTGGCCCAGGCATCTTGCAGGCTTTCAATTATATATGTCTGGGAACAGGGTATCATCAGCACCATTTGATAGAAAGTAGGCAAATAACAGAACTATTAGTGCATCTAAAACATATTACAGTAACAAAAACACAGTTGCAGATCCAGAATGCCATGACAGAATTATATCAAAAACAATACCCCTCTGCCTGCTGTTTTTTATGTATGAATTACCCATTCGGATGCTTGTATAAATGTCTATAATCAGAATTGTTTTTCTTTTACTCTGGAAGCCCTTTTGTCATTCTTTCAACATGTAACTAAATGATGGGATGGCTGATGGTTTATTTTAATTGATAAATCCTTTTTATCCATCAAATACTTTGGGCTCACAAATGTCAAGTCATTTATCCAGCTGTTAGTATAACTGCTCGTTTTCCATATTTCCAATGGACTGATTTCCACTTCAGTGCTAAGACAGGCCAAGCTTGAAGTAAATCAATTCTCCCTTTGTGCTAAAAATTAGCATAGCACAAACTAATCAATGCTCTGAAAAACTGCTGCAAATGTTGTGACATTGAACACAATCAGTATATGAATATATAAACTGAATAAAATTAAATATCAGCAACAAGTGCTAACGTTTACAGCTTTACAAATTTAAATCTCAGTCATGTAATTATAGGTTGATTGCACAAGCCATGGTTTGTAGACTTTCTTTTGAATAAAGGTACATCCTTTTCCATCTGATGTACTCAGGTATAAATCCTAATATATTCATCTAGTCAGTATTTCTCAATCTAAGTGACTTTAAAATGTCTGGACTTCAACTCCCAGAAATCTGCAAACAGCATGAACAACATGCTGGCTGGGGAATTCTGAGAGTTAAAATCCAGACATCTTAAAGTTGCTAAGGTTGAGAAACACTGGCCTATGCAGAATTGTGAGGACTGCAGGATATTCTAGTAGAACAATACCAATCTAACTAGAAGGAGATGGTTTTCTTAACAAAAGTGGAAACAGAATCTATCATCTCAGTAATACTATCAAAACTTTAATAAACATGTTCAATGTAGGCAAGGCATAGTTGAGTTTCAGAAAATAAGTCACCTGGATTCCATGATCACACAAAATACAGTTGGGCATGCTCTTGTTTTGTGCAGTTATTAGTGGTTAAAAATAGCAGGCAGTGCCTGATTGATCTAGGATTGATAGAGCAAGAATGTTAAAAAAATAAAACACATCAATATGTAATAACTACATATTTTAAATATATAACACTTAAGCCTTTGTGGTACATAATCATATGGTTAATCTTTGGTTATTCGGGTTTTCTCCCATGTCAAATTGGAAGTGTCTTGGCGACGTTTCGACGAAGTCCCATTCGTCATCTTCAGGCTGGTGTTTTCGGCTTCATGCTTCAATTTGACACGGGAGAAAACCCAAATAACCAAAGACCTACATACAAACACCCACGAAAACCTCAGAAAACATGCACACACACACACACACACACACACACACACACACACACATCTTTTTATTGTTGATCATTTTGATATGCTGTTTGCTTCATAAGTAGCAATCACAACTCCCCTGTTCCTTCAGTTACAGGAGGGTATTCAAGTCCACATCACCTAGTCACATTATAATGATAAAGTGCAGAATTAAATATGATTTTATGTGACGCTTCTCTCCTCTTTAACTCATTAGACAAGATCAATGTTACTTTACATACTGATTTTGGAAGCATATTTTCCCTCACCCCTGCGAAAGGGAATCATCAGCATTTCAAGTTCCATTTTCAATAGCTACAATGAGAATTTAGGCTTGGTCAATAAAATGTGACTATTCAACATTCAGGCCATGCACCAACTGGTGCAAAGGGAGAGAACACAGCAGGGTTTTAACTTATCACAATTTCACAGCTGTAGCCAACACCATGGAATTCAGGGCTGTCGGCAGGAATTACTTAAAAGCTGACAACAGTACTGAACTACTTGCCCCCCCTTCTTTTTTTTTCTTCTGAAGTTGTTCATTAATGTTCATGACACATAATGTGCACTAAGAAGGACTTTCTTCGAAGGAAAAAGAAAGGATTAGAAGAAGTTACAACAGTGTTTCTCAACCTTGGCAACTTGAAGATGTGTGGACTTCAATTCCCAGAATTCCCAGAACTCCCCAGTCAGCAAAGTAAAGTTGACTGGGGAATTCCAGGAATTAAAGTCTATACATCTTCAAGTTATCAAAGCTGAGAAACACTGATTTAGAAAATAACACTCAGTGAAAAGCGAAATACTATAAGAAAGGCTGGTGGAATGAAAGACAGCCAAGAGGATAGCATTATATGTGTATAGGATAAGAAAAAGATAAATTGGAATTCCAGAAAAAATCCACATAAAGACCTGCCTGTATTTTTGTTTCATTTTATTCTGCTGCTATCATTATATGACAATAGTGACAGTAGTGAAACTCCATAGCAGAATTAGAAAAGTTATCAGTTATATTTTTGGTAGGCAAAGAATTTTGTCTTATTATTCATAGCCCAGCCTAGTTAGGCAAATAGATAATGTTCCTGTTGTTAAGAATTCAGAGTATATGCATGTGTATTTATCATGCTACTTCATCAAGCAAACTAGAATATAGAATAACAAGGTGAAAAGGGACCTTGGACTCTTCTACTCTGATCCTATGCTCAAGCAGGAGATCCTACAGTATTCTGGAAAAATGGTTGTCCAATTTCTTCTTGAAAACTTTCAGTGATGGAAGGCAAGTCGTTCTTGTTATCACAGAATTTCTCCTTAGTTCTAGATTGGATCTCTTCATGATCTTCCACCCATTCTTTTTTTTCTTGCCCTTGAATGTTTTGGAAAATAAGTTAATTCCCTTTTCTCTGTGACAGCTTCTCAAGTACTGGAAGACAGCTATCCTGTCACCCGCAATCCTTCTCTTCAATAAACTAGATCTACATAGTTCCTTTAACTGTTTGACATATGTTTTAGCCTCCAGATCCCTTATCATCTTTATTGCTCTTCTCTGCACTGTTTCTAGGGCCTCAGCATCTTTTTTTATCATCTATTTTTATCATGACGACCAGAATTTATTCCATGCCTCATTAGTAGAGTATAGAGCAAAACTATTACTTCTTGCGATCTTGGTGCTATGCCTCTGTCGAAGTATCCTAGGACTGCATAGGCTTTTTTGACAGCTGCAGCACATGCTGTCCATACCTAAGTGGTCATCTACTAGGACACTGAGATCCTTCTCACAGTTATTATGATCAAGCCAATACCACCTATTCTGTACCTTTGCATTTGATTTTTGCTTTACTTTCCCCACCACTGAACTGCATCTTGTTGGATAGGGCCCAATGCTCATATTTGAGTTTATCTTCCAAAGTGTTGGCAAGCCCCCCCTCCCCAGCTTTGTGTTGTCTGTAAATTTGACAGGTTCTTCTTTTAGCTCCTCATCTAATCCTTTAGGAAGATTTTGAAGAGGGCTGGGCCCAAGACAGAACTTTCAGGTACCTCACTATATGCTTCTCTCCATATAGATTTAGTTCCATTGAAAACTATATATCGACTTTGGTTTGTCAGCCAGTTGCGAATCTATCTGGTGATGAGGCTATCTAGCCTACATTTTTTCTATCTTACCAAGAAGTAAGCTGTGGTTTACTTTGTCAAATGCCTTACTGAAGTCTAAGTAAACTATGTCCACACCCTAACATACTGCAAAATGGTATAAAAGTAATAACACTTTGTTCCCCCTTGTCTTTACTCAGCTTTTTTCATTGCCTTTTATTCTTTAAATTTATTTCATTGAATATTATATTATATAATATTTGGTTATTCGGGTTTTCTCCTGCGTAAAATTGGAAGTGTCTTGGTGACGTTTTGACGAAGTCCCATTCATCATCTTCAGGCTGGTGTTTTCAGCTTCATGCTTCGAGGAGCAATGTGTGGTCTTAGCTGTTTCTTCCTTTTAACTGCCAGTGAAGGTATGAACTGATTGGGTGGGAGCTTGGCTGTGTTCTGATTGGGTGGAGGTGTGTTCTGATTGGTTAGGGGTTTGGCTGTGCTCTGATTGGATGGGGGGTTGGCTGTGCTCTGATTGGATGGGGGATTGGCTGTGCTCTGATTGGATGGGGGAGTGTTCTGTTTGGGTGGGGACTTTGTTGTGCTCAGGTTAGTCTGAGTTGCAGGGGAATTTAAGATGGTGGGCTGCCTTGCTATTTTTTGGCTTCGTGGTTGTGCCTCATCTTCATGGTGGGTGTCAGTTGCTTCATGTATGGATTGGAGGGGTTTAAAGTGGCTAATGATGCAGCTGTGGTCTGGCTTCTGGTTTGTGGTTGTGCCTCATCATTGGTGTGGCTTTGGGTTTGCTTTTTGCATGGATGTGTGGTGGTGACATCCTGTGTGGTTTTAGTGAGCGTGGGTCTGGTGTCATTCTTTGTGTTAGGGAGTCATTTGTCAATAAGGGCGGGTTTCCAAATGGCTGGTAGGCAGGAGGTATCATCTCGTTTATCGCCAAAAAATAGCATCATCTCTTTTGCATAGTCTACAGATGTGTTAATGTCTATGGGTCTACTGATGGCTAATTTGTCAGAGTGCCAAGCTTCTAGAAATTCCCTGGCATTTTTAGACTTGGCCTGGTCTACAATTGTCACATTTTTCCCAATTGAAACTATGGTTAAATCTGTCTATATGCTGTGAAATTAAAGCATTTTCATCATGTCTTCTAATGGCTAGTTGGTGTTCATGGATGTGTTCTGACAGCCTTCTGGCTGTTTTTCCTATGTAGTGGTTGTTGCAGTTCTTACATTGTATGTTTTAGATGGCTCCTGTTTTTCTTCTGGGGTTGCTGGGTCTTTTGGTTTGTTTAGGATGTTTTGAAGGGCTTTAGTTGGTTTGTGTGCTACACTAATTCCATGTAGTAGTCTGTTGTGGTCCCTGAGATATTCTTGATGTATGGCACTGTAATTTTTTTTCAGTTTGTGATGGTTGTGCTGTATTGAATTGAATGGTCAGGGACTTTTTGCACTTCTCCACCAGCAATCACTATCCAGATTAGCATAGATTAACTCCAAGGTTAGCTTCAGACCAACAATCAAGTAAAAGAAAACAGCCCAACCAAAGAATCTTAAGATCACCCTCACCAACACTGACAGGCAAGCCACCAGAATATAAATTGACAGCAAACAGCACTCCTTACTAGTACTGATTTCAAACTCTGAGCTACAAATATTCTCTTTTATTGGTATTGCAGAAAAAGAAAAGAAAAAAAGAGAAAAAGAAACCTCCTCCTTCATCCACAAGAAGCATTTTGTTGTTGCTGTTAATTGCGAAGTCGTGTCCGACCTATCGCGGCCCCATGGACAATGTTCCTCCAGGTCTTCCTGTCCTCTGCCATCTTCTGGAGTCCATTTAAGTTCACACCTACTGCTTCAGTGACTCCATCCAGCCATCTCATTCTCTGTCGTCCCCTTCTTCTATTGCCCTCAATCTTTCAACATTAACAATTTATCTCTATAATATCTCTACATATCTCTAAAATCCCATCTCTCTCTATAAATTAGCAAGCATCCCTTAAGAGTTATCATAAATAACTACATAACTATTACAAACTGTATCTGCTAAACCTAATTTTCTTTGTATCTCCATTTCTATATAAACCCATCATCTCATATCCATAAACTATTTAATATTACCAGAAATCAATAAAGGAGAATATTTATAGCTCAGGGTTGAAATGACGGGGTCTAGATTAGCACTGATGATATTATCTAGTTTGGGTAATGAAATGTTTGTAAGAAGACAACCAAGCTCAGAGAGTACTGTTTGTAGAATTCCTTGAAAGAAATTCAGAGACGAGGTTCGGAGTAGCAGAATAAAGTTTCTTTTATTATCAAAAATCAAGTTTAGCAGAAAAGACGGTTTGCAAAGCGTGGTGGACTTAACCCGTACTCACAAGAGTTGCAGGGAAAAGCCACACCTCCTACAGAAGCGTAACAGCAGTTATACCCCTCCCTATCTCCTCCTATACCTACGTCAGCTATTCCTGACGTGGCAGGTTACAAACCTATCAGACGACACAATTATCCTACCTTACCTCCTACTTTACCATATATGGGTATTCTTTTGTTCTCTACATGTGGACATTCCATACCTAGTTCCAGGCACGTATTCAGGTTTTCCCGCACATGCTCAGTGAGCCTGTTGCTGAGTAGAAAATTTTAAACTTTTCTAGAACCTTCTCATTCAGTACCAAGGACTCCTCATTATGCATGGTGGGGAAATTGTTACAATCACCAGAACTGGGAAACTGATAAATTAGCTACAAAAATGGCTACCAGATCTGAGGACAAAAACTCAGAGAACCCCAAAATTCCAAAAGATGATAGGTAGAGTTTTTTGTATTTCTTTGCTGTCATCTAGTGGTCATCAGGTCATCTCCAACTGAAATCTTGTACAGTAGATGTAAATAACGGTCCACTTCAATTTTCCTCATTACTTTTGGACATTGCAAAGGAAACAAAGTGGGGCTACTACATTTTAAGATAAAGATAAATGCCAGAAAACTATTAAAGCAAAATACCTCAAATAGGTAACTTCTTCTTTCCAAACGAGAAGATGGAACTCTGTTCTTTATTGTGTTGAAAGACTGGAGAGAAGTAAGTGTCCAAAGTGATAGAGAAGTGATAAGTGATGACAGAAGGATCTCAGGAAACAATAGTAATGCAGAGGTCAAATGCTAGGAGAGAAATGACTGCATGGAACAAATTGGTGACAAGACTTCTCAAACATGCTTACCATCACACCTATAGCAGGTCATCTGAACTTACCAACACAATGTCCAAACTGCTATCCTTGTTATGATAAGATCACACTGGCTTATAGGGCTTATTGTACTTTACTTTAAAACTGGTGCCCTTAATGACAGGCAAAGCTGAAGCTGTTTCACTCTAAAGCTGGAAGTGAAATTGAGACAACAGAGAACTAGAGTTCATGACACCAAGGAGAAAATTTCATTTTTCAAGGCATGATTGTACCATTGTGAATTACAAATAAGGTGTTTAATCTGGTGTTTCAGCACTTGTTCTTTTCCTGTGATTATTCAGGACTGATTTATTACTAACAAATTTTCTATTTGTGCTTTATTAATTCAAATGAATTAATTATTATCATTATGAAGATTGAGACTTCACATTCTCAATATTTGTAGTGCTCAGATGGGAAACATATTTCTTGCACTTTTTTGGCAATTTCTCATTATTCACAAAGTATGTTTTGCTTGTTGCTACTGTATGAGAATAAAACCAGTCAAATGAAGGAAATAAAATCTTTAAAGAAAAATGTCTGAACAGTACACATAAACTATTAAACTCAATCATAATTTGATGGTTTGTATTCTTTATTGGCCAAATGTGATTGAATTGACAAGGAATTTGTCTCTGGTGCATAAGCTCTCAGTGTACACACAAACAACAAAGTGATAATCATAGATACCAATGGGAGAAGATAATAGGAAAGATGAGAAGGGTAATAATAATACAGCCCTACTACACTGGTAAATATCCTTAGGCATAAGACAGTGTTGTGGAAGTTAGATGTTTTGCTAATCATCTAACTCCCACAGCACTGCCTTAGCAGAATGATGGCATGGGGGAAAAATCCACTAGTTTCCTGTTGGGCTATCATGCATTAATTGTAAATGGGGTATAATATTTTTCTAGCAAGAGACCCATGATTTAGGATTGGTGGGTATCTAAGAAGACATGATATATGAAAGAGGTGGACCGGCACTGACTACTTATGGATCCAGAATTCAATCCAACACATTGTGCCACAAGCCCTTGAAGCCAGCTAATTGGCCAAAGACATGGACATTTAGGAAAATGTAGCATATTTGGGCATTAATTTGGCAAATATGAATTGTATATTACAGTATTTCAATACAAGTATGTTAAAACTTGGAATTTATTTATTATTTATTTATTTGAAACAATTATATACCTGAAGTTAAAAAAGATATATTAAGATGGGGAAAATTGCAATTATCTTTGTTGGGAAGATTTTCTGTGATTAAGATGAATGTTTTACTTAGAATATTATTTTTGTTTTGGATAATACTCATCTTGACAACAGATGTCCCCACTAAACCATGGCTAAATTTGTGTGTCAGAGGAAAAAAACTGTGTATCAAATATAAGGTGCTACTAGATGCTAGGTTTACCTGATTGGCAATTATTTGGCACTGAAAAGTGCAACTGACACTGAGAAATAGAGTATTACTGGAGTTAGGAGGACACAATTTGAGTGGCATGGTTATCTATGGTATATTAAAGCAAAGGTTAATGTAGATTTCAAAAATCATTTTGTCATATAGGTCATATTTAGAATATGGAATAGATATAAACCAAGGCCGTGTCTGAAAATTCTTCATGAATTTCACCACACAAAGCATATGACAGAAGAGAAATTATAACTAAACACAAATGGTTAACATGGTGACATATTTGAATTTTCCCACAGAGAACCCAAAATAAAATTAAAAGAAGATTTGACATTAGAAATAATTATTAGCAAGGTTTAAAATAAATAAAAGGACTAGTGATTTTGAACATTGTAGGACTAAATTTGAAATAGAACTATGTATAAATTATGGGCATGTTATTATAAAAATGTGTAAATTTTTATTGAAACTCGAAATAGAACAAAGGAAATAATATATGATAAAATGAGCTAAAATGTTTGGTTATAACATAAAAACGGAACAATAGGATAATACATGAATGAATGGAGTAAATTTAAATTATGTTATAATCTTCAAGTAAATTTTTATAAAATGATATATTGTTGGTGTTTGTCATCAGAAAAATTGTCTAAAATGTATAAAGATAATTCAAATTTATGCTGGAAGTGTGAACAATAAGAGGGGACTTTTTATCATGCTTGGTGGATGTGTGTAAACACTACAAATGTTTGTATCCAATTACATTAATTCAGACTTTAAAGATTAATATACCACCGAAGCCAGAGATATATCTTTTTCTAGCGACATCACAGGGAAAATTTAAGAGTTGTACTATGTCCCAGACTGCATGCTTCATGTTATCCTTGTTGGTAATCCAAACAGTAAGTTATCTGTCATCATGCCCATGCCTATCAGCTGAAAATGCCACAAAAGATGCCAGTTTCTGCCATTACATTGTCTGATCAGGACTCAACTGAAATTTACAACTCATCACACACTGATCTCTGAACAGCTGTCAGTTAGTTACAATTCCAGCCAGCATTAGCCTAATCCAGATTTAAACTGACCATAAATTAGAAAATCAAGTTTATAAAACAATAAATTTGAGCAATGTAAATATGTGATTTTGTGAGACTTAGTTCTGTTTTGGTATAAACTAGCAAAATATTTCAGCAAAATAAGGAAACAGAAACAAAACTCATATAGTATGAATAACCAAATATTTGATTAGACAATACATCCATCCAAGTAGCAATATGGCTCTTTCAAATCCTATTTATACATTTCTTCCACAATCTTGTTCATTTGACAACATAAGGATTGCACTGAACATAGCATCTTTGCTGTAGAAATTGAGCTTGTCAATAACTCCTAGGGATTTCCCAAATTGTATTGCAGTTTAAACATATAATCCAGGACAGGAAACAATATCAATTGGAGTAATTGACTGAACATCCCCAAATAATGGCAGCTGGAGCAGAGGCTTACCAGGGGTTAGTTTGTTTTTAAATATTTATATATATCCTGTCCTGCCATGTACCCATGCATGCTATGCAAAATCAGGAATACATTAAATAGATTCAATAAAATACAGGATAGTAAGATACAAACTTCTTTCTTCTTCCCTGCAGCCAGCTGGCCACCAGCTGAGTAAAGGAAGGTGGAAGAATAACATTTGGAGCAGATAAGAGAAGTGCTTAGTGAATATGGTCACTAGCTGCAATAAAGGGTGTTATGTCTCTTTCCCAGCAATCTTAATATAGCTAAGGTTGTTATTTCCCTTTACGACTAGCAATGGGCAACTAGTCATCTTGATCAAGTCTATTGGGAAAGGAGCACCATTTTTAATCACTCTTCTTCCTAATGATCTCATCTTCAGATTTCTTCATCATAGGATGAAGTCACTCTTTCTTGCAGGATCCAATCTGAGTCGGTCATCAGGACCAGAGGTTTAGTCTTCCAAGCTTTCAGACTTGTGCTGGAGCCCATCCTCAGGGAACTTCTTTCTACTGGAATGTGTGCTTTGGGCTGTTCTATGGGTTGTATTTATGTGGTGCTTTCCTATTGGTTGATTGGTATGTTGATGGTTGGCTATTGACTGTTGTTTCCTTGTGCTGCCAAGTCCTCCTCTCCTAAATACCTGATAGTGGTACGAAGTTGGTGGTAAAATAACACTCCTGTTGACTGACAAGGAGCCCTTTCATCCTTTTTCACTTAAGCGCAGGGGTACCCAACTTCAGGGCTGTGGACTGGTAACAGTCCAAGGCCTGTTGGGAACTGGGCCGCACAAGCAGCAGACAAGCAAGCAAAGCTTTACCTGGCATGCATGGGATCTAAGTTTCACATTAAAACATCTCCTCTGTTCCCCATTCCGTGGAAAAATTGTCTTCCACAAAACTGGTCCCTGGTGCCAGAAAGATTGGGGACCACTGCTATAGCACATAAAGCTTATAAATATAGTCTGTGTATTTGTGTGCAGATATGTGTGCCCCAAAAGTTGTCCACCTCTGACTTAAGGCAATATGGTCACTAAACTAAAATGGCATTTTAAATTAGAGAATATGGGACAATTTTTATTGTTTATTGTTGTTTTCTTGTTGTGTAATATTTATATAGATGCTTTTGTGCCAAATCATCTCTGGGTAATCTTAATGAACTGCCCCAAGATGTATTCCTCATTTACTATTAAAATCTTTCCAGTGAGATCTATTTGCTGGCATAACCTTAGTAATTCATAGAGATTTTTAAAAATAATGATTTTAATAAAAGTATTAAGAGCTGAGTCTTTGTTATAATATTATTAAATTATATAACAGAGTTCTGACTCACATGGGCATCGTTCTCAGACAGCTCATAAATTGTAAACAAAAGAAAATAAAAGCGAGCACATACTGTCAAATACTAAAAATATAACTACTCTTTCTTTTATTTCCCAATATTTCTTTAGCTTTTATCCAAAATGAATTTTTCATTTACTTTCTGTGTTCTATCACTGTGCACACTTAGGCTGTTGACCTTATTTTAGTGAACTCTTTGCTGCAGTCCATTTTTACACAGAATGTCAAAATTTCCACACCACAGAAGATTGTAATTTCCCTGGTGAATATCAGGATCATCTTTTTTTTCTCCATTTGTCTGCCAGGAAATACAGACATAAGGAAGGAGTGAAACTTTCAAGATTCTGGAAGCAATGATAAGTCCTTCAATCAGTTGTCATGTTTCCCGCAGCATAAGATATTGCTGTCATCAGTCTAAGATTAACTTGTTTTGACAGCAGTTACATCTTTATATGTTGGTCTTCATCTGTTTGGGTTGAAATCTAGACAGTGAGGCACTGGTGATTACCATTTCCAACAAATATTAATAGATCTTGAATTAGAATGAAGAACTTGCACATAACAGATGAATTTCACCATTAAAAACTAATACAAAATAATCAGGAAATAATGTACCTGGCATACACTTGAAAGACTTTTACTGGTCTTACTAGAAGTGACTATTACAAATTAAAAATATAAGATACATTTTATTTAAATAGATTAGTAGTCTGACATAATTGCGAAAGAGAGCAATTTGGATTTTCTAATGCTGAGTCACAATAATCTTCCTGAATGTCCAACTATTGCTCTTGAGCAAGCTTTGGATTGGTTACCTTTACCCCAGGGATGTCCCCATGGATGGCTGGGGAATTCTGGGAGTTGAAGTCCACATGTGTAAAGTTGTCAAGATTGGACAACCCTGCTTTACCCATTTCTCTTGCTTACTTTACATTATGTCTTAATAATGGAAATCTATAAGTAGATTCATATTATTACCGCAATACATTATAGCAGAAGTTTCTGTGGCTGAAATAACTAAAAGTTTTATAGCAGTGATGGCGAACCTTTTAGAGACCGAGTGCCCAAACCGCAACCCAAAAACCCACTTATCTATCGCAAAGTGCCAGGGGCCTGTCAGCATTGTGGTGCCCTTGGGGGGGCAGGGAAGCACCTCTGAGTGCCACCTCTGGCACGCAAAAAACAGGGGCGCAAAAATGTTTTGTTTTTTATGGCACTATTTTTGATAGGTTGGTCTGTTTTTTCCCTTTGTGTAAAGACAGATGCAAAAAATGAGTTAAATAGTTCTGCTTTCTCCCTGTTGCTTGTCACCTTCTTGCCACTTCCACCCACTAATGGACCAATCATTTTCTTCACTTTTTTCTTGTTTTTTACATGTTGAAAGAAGCTTTTTTGTTATTTTTGACTTTGGTCGCAAGCCTTAGTTCATTTTGAGCCTTGGCTTTCTTCACTTCATCTTTGCAGGCTCGGGCTATTTGCTGATATTCTGACTTAGTTATGTTCCCCTCTTTCCACTTTCTATACTTGTCCTTTTTATCTTTCCATTTGTCAGAGAGTTCTTTATGCAGCCATGCTGGTTTCTTTTGAGAGCTGTTATTTTTCCTCTTTGTTGGTATTGTGCTAGACTGTGCTTTTATTATCTCATTTTTCAAAATTTCCCAAGCTTCTTGAGTTGTTTTCCCCTTGAGGATTCTCATCCATGGAATCCTTCCCAAGCCCTCTCTAAGTTTATTGAAATTAGCTCTCTTGAAGTCCAAGACTCTAGTTTGACTGTGTTCTATTGGTTGTGCTTATATAATGTTGAATTCTAATATTGCATGATCACTTCCTCCCAGGGTTCCTATGGCTTCAACACCGTCTATCATTTCATCTCTGTTAGTGAGAATTAGATCCAAAATGGCTAATCCCCTAGTTCCCTTCTCTACTTTTTGGGAGACAAAGTTGTCTGCTAGGTTTGCCAGGAACCTGTTTGCTCTTCCACTTGGTGCGGAGTTTGTCTCCCAGTTGATGTCAGGGTAGTTAAAGTCCCCCATTACTATTGTGGTGTGCTTCCTACATACCTTAGTTAGCTGACTAGCAAAAAGTTCATCTATTTCCTCTGTTTGGTTGGGTGGTCTGTAGTATACACCTATAGCAATGTCATTTCCCCCCCCCTTTTATATTGACCCAAATGCATTCAAGAGAGTTTTTATCATTGTTGTACTCTATTTCTGTGGAGATGTAGTTATTTCTTATATAGAGAGCAACTTTACTATTATTATTACTACTTAAGCCTTTTCTGATGCTGTGCTGTGCTAAAATTGGGTTGAACTTTTAATGAAGTTGTAATGTGTTTGTATTTTTCATTTGTAGGATAACAACATTTTTAAAATGAGATAGCTCAACCTTCAATTAAACTTTGAATTAGAAAGTTCACAATATATCTTGCTCCCATCAAAGGTTCTCCTGATGATAAATAACAAAATCAATATCAAAATCCATTAGTATCCTTTCCTGAACGTTGTCGGTAGGCATAACGTAGCAGAATGCAACAAATTTAAGTCTTCACAACTCTGTTACTGAAAAGGTCCTGTGATGATTCAGGTTTTTTTGCCCGCGATAGCATTGGTGTGGTAATAATCTTCTAATGGCCAAGAGTCACATTTGGGCTTCTCTAATTTTTTCTGGATCCGGGCTATGATAAAATACAAAATTGGGCTTTGAATTAAAATAGACTGAGCTATGTTGTGAAATAAGTTGCACTAAAATAGAAATTAAAGTTAAAATAATGGTTAAAAAGAGACATTATTTAAAAACACCCAAAAGATGCTGTTGTTAATAAACACACTTGGAAAAAAGCACTAAAGGTAATAAAAATCTCACATTTGAACTGTGGCAACCAGTCACAGTAGTGCATGTGGCAGTTCAAAGGAAATGCATGTAGCCCATGGGCCACACTGCTCATCCAATCAAAGAAGCTTAGCAGTCTTTCTTCATACATAATTTAAGTGCCAAATTCTCTTTCCTACCACATTCTCTCCCACCAAAAATGCTTGTGAAACATGTATGCTCTTTCACACTGTCTTCCTGAGCCTCTGGATTTCAGATGCCAGAAACCACAGACTCAGCAGTACGATTGTCATCAGTATCCTTGAGATTACATCTCCTTCTGCCAATGCTAATACCACTATGGAAGCCATCAACAGCAATACAAATGATTATTTCTATATAAATATTGAGCAGATGTGACAGTCTTGTCAAACTCCTTTTCTGGTGTCCAACCACTGTGTTATACCTTATGCTGGCTTGACTACTCTGCTCTGGTCAGGAATGGAGAGGAAGAACAAATAACATGTGTTGGCAGAAAACCATGTTTGCATGACATACAAATGGCTCAGCCTAATTTTCAATGATTCAAGGTCATTATTTTTATCTTTATTTATTCTATGAACTGTCTAGATGAGAAGTCATTTAGTCCTGCATGATGGCTATAACATTATGCCAAGACCAAATGACTTCTTTGCCTTTTCGATAATTAGCTCTGCCTAACCTAATTTCTTCCCCAAAATAATCAGTTTTCCTATGTAACAAAAACCCATAATAGACAAATTTGAATTTCTTTATATGTCTTACGTTTCCATCCAAATGTTATTCTTGACTAGTTAAAATAGTAATAAATAATCTGAAGAGGAGCAAATTAGAAGAATCAGCTTTAATATCATAAAACAATATAAAACTAAACTGCAAAAAGGAAATCTCAGACATCATTTGCAGAATTAAAAATATAATTTGCTCAGGCCCTGCTTTCTCAGTTGGTGCTTTAGATGAGGCTCAAAATATATTCAAATAAATAGTTTCCAACCATGTTTTTCCAGTATTATCAGAAATGTGGCAAAAATATATTAATAAAATATTTGATATGGCAAAATTTATTCAGCAGTTTTTTCCCCCTCTTTATCAATAAATCTGAAAGAATCCTTGTTTTCTAAAAGAAGGATATTCTTATAAACCTAGTACAGGAGTCTTGCATTGATTTGAGCTGCAAGTGTTGTGTATTAATTTTTTAAAGGAGGACAGTATGGGCAATTGTGCCGGACCCCACTCATGGTTCAATATTTTTCTTTCAAGGCAATAAAATGAATCAATTAAATTATAACCCCAAGAAATTATTTCATTATTTTGGATTTCCCCACACTTTTCTGGGCTATTGACTATAACAGATACCAAAAAATCAGAACAAAAAAATTATGCTGACCAAAGGACAAAAATGTGGGTTGGTGGAATGGGAGTTATTATGCTCCTAGGCTTCTCAGAATTTTAAAAAGACCTTTCCTGTCTTTATTTGGGCAGTCGTTTCTATTCTCTGTGGCTTCTAAAAATTCAGTGAAATCATAAGAGAATATATCATATAGGAATTTCCTCCTCATGGTTTTTTAGATTAGGAAACAGGACATCCTCACAGTTAATATACATTACTTCAGGCCTTGAGTTAGAAGAAAAATATTCTGGCATATTGCCTGCTGTCCATTGACTAATCCATCTCGACAACAAGGCTTATCAGGAATCCTGTACTTAAGACTTTAATGTGGGCATGAATTTCTGTAATGTTATGTGGGAATGAGCTTGAGAGATAGGAGGACGTTTTACAGCCTGGACAATAGTCTAATAAACAAAATCTGAACTCTAAATAGGTGTGGAGATGGAGAAAGCATCTCAGAAAGGGAACCTCCTTAGATTTCAGTAGAATAAAAGTAAGGGAGGAGAAAAAGTTACTCTCAGACTTGCACGATTCTCTTACTGTAATCTTAACAATAAAGGTGGTGTTATACGGATATTTAATGCTTTTTGTATGGATTATTTCAATGAGATAATTTCCCTTCTTCGTTTCCCCACCCACCCTCTATCACTAGGCACTGGGGAAAACCACCTTCAATTGCTGTTCTTCAAATGTGGTGGATCAGGTGGGCAGATGGTTAAATTTGCATAATTAGTTGCAGACTGATAGGTGCAGAAATACTTTGTGCCAATAAATAATTACTCAAGTGTAGGAGATGACCTGGAAATAATAGTGCATTGAGAAAGATTTCACCTCAGCCTATCAACCTCCTTTAGCCCATTGACGACTGGTAGATCTATGTCTAAAAACAGCTCAGATCAGTTGGATAGAGGAGGATTGCAGGATAAAATAGACTCATTGGGAAGAAAATCAGTAAACACATCACTTTTACTAGTTTGTATTACACGAAGAATTTGTTTTATAGATAGGTCTAAAGTCTTTTGAAAGACCACTGAACACACATTTAATAACAGGCCTACTGGTCATCCAGAAAATTTAGTGTATTAGTGTGTATAGTAACAGATAATGCCCGAATAGGATTTTGTGAAATGTAGGTCATGTGAATATGGGAAACACCTTCATGGAAACCAGGTGTTTGTTTTTCTTTAGTCCATGCCAAAAGATGATAGAAGGGTAAGAATATTTGCCTACAGTAGCCTCAATCAGCCAATAGAAATGTAACAAAAGCCACCAACTGACCTGCGAAGGAGTTGTCATTGATCATTTTATCATAAGACTTTTATTGAGAGATGATGGGAAAGATTACTTTAAAACTGCCGTAGCTAAATATGCTAAAGTGCAGTAGACTGAGTATGAGACAAAGGCTACATCCCGAGGACATAATTTCCAAAAATAATCAGTGGGCCATTTTTGTGTGGCAGTTATATGAACCTGAGAATAAACCCATACACAGCCAGAATTGCTGCAGATTAAAGGACAGAAATAGAGAAGTAGCAACTGCCCGCCACTTTGAAGAATAAAGTACATTCCTGAACACCATCACAGCAAATTAGAAAGATATTCAAAGTCACCCAGGAAATGAATTAGAAAAATAGTAATGTCTCTTTTGTCAGAGACAAAAGTGGGAGGCACATCATTAAAGGTTATATGTACATTCAGATATGTATAAATATCTGTCAGTCTATGGGTTGAGTTCAGTTCTGTTATTCTTGCAATAAAACATTTGCGTTAGATTGGTCTGGTCAATGCCTTCAAGAACTCACTAGGTAACAATATCTATTTAAAAAATAACTGAAGATCTTAAAATAGTGTTTGTTGTTCTCAAATAGGTTAATAAAAAACCATTTGTGAATTATGAGAAGTATCTAATTAAAAATATTGTTTAGCTTATGCACTTGAGTAAACTTTAAAAAAATATCTCAGCTAGAAATCCTGAAGAAATCCTAAATATTAGATAATAAGTTATAGCATGTCACTTTAGGCAGGGACATTCTCAGAGTCTGGACCAACGTTTCCCAATCTTGACAATTCTTACTTAAAGCTCTGTGTGAGTCTGTGCATGTCACACATGCTTTGTAAATGGAAGGATCAGATAAAATCCCCTTCAATAAATTATCAGATTGGTCCAAGGTCACTCAGTGAACTTCATGGCTCAGTGCAGATAGAAACTTGCACAATGTTCCAGGAACGGTTCTATAGAACTACCTGATTTTTAATGTAGATTTTTTTTCCAGAGGCATACACTCCTTGTGTTTTGTTTTTTAAATTCTTCAAAATTGTTATATGAGAAATAATAAAAAAAATTGAGACATTATCCTCTATTTATAGGACATCAGTAATCCAAGGGTCTCAGCTGCCTTTCAACCCTACAAGAATTTAAAGAAAGGAATAAGGATTTCTGACATCTTGCTCTGTGTTATAAAACAGTTGTCCATGGTTTTTTCAGTTCCAGTTCCTTTCATACAGTCAAGAGAAGGAAGGAAATAAGCAGCAAACAGAGAAGAGAAAGAAGAAGCTTTGGGTGTTCAGAGTGGAGGAAGGAAATGTTTAACTAGGATTTGCTTTTACAGAAGATACCATGCAGAGTTGCTTAACAGTGGCATTGATGAAAAATGTTATTCCTCCTTAACCCATTTGGTATATTCTTTTACCTATTAGTCCATTACAGGAAAGAATACATTCATTTTTACCTATTTACAATAATTCTTGACTGATCAAAAACCAGCATCCGTCTGAACAGTTTATAACCCCATTAAAAATTGTACTTGTCTTTGAAAACCAACAAAGAATACAACACAATAAGCAGAAATGTTTGGAGAAATAGATGGGGAATTAGACTGACAAAAGTAGTGTTGTGACATTGCAGTATAAGCCCACACCTTTTTTGTGTGCATTGTGATATTGTATGCATTCCCCAAAGAGGTACAGCTTATGACACAGTCCTGCAATGCTAGTTTTGTCATTGTGACAAAACAGAAGAATCCTGTGGATACTGCTGGCAACCGTTCACAGTTATGACAGTGATTAAAAAAAAAATAATCCTCATATTTACAAGCGTCCCAGGTGTCTACAGCAAAGGAAAGGTGAAATAAAACCATAAACACAGTCTCACTTTCATTTTACTTAATGGTCAAATGTGATCACTAAACAACGACTAACTGTAAAAGCAACAGCAGCAATAATAATAAATTCTGCTGCAAATATAGTTACAGTAATAACAGGAGCAATAAAGAATGTGGTGGTCTAGAACAGGGCTTTTCAACCTTTTCACTGATTGTACCACTTTTAGGATATGGCAATATTTGAGTACCACTTAGCGAGGTGTCAAAAATTTAATAACCCAAAAAAAAGGAAAAAAGTGATAAAGTACAGGTAGTCCTCGACTTACAACAATTCGCTTAGTGACTGTTCAAAGTTACAATGAGACTGAAGTGACTTATGACCATTTTTCATACTTATGACCATTGCAGCATCCCCAAGGTCATGTGATTTATATTTGGATGCTTGGCAACTGATTCATATTTGACTCTTGCGGGGGAAAATATACCCCCTTCGGAGTGGGTTCGCAACTTGGGTGTCCTCCTTGATCCACAGCTGAATTTGGAACATCAATTGACGGCTGTGGCTGGGAGGACCTTTGCACAAGTTCGCCTGTTGCACCAGTTGCGACCCTACTTGGACCGGGAGGCTCTCCTTACAGTCACTCACACCCTTGTCACCTCACTGCAACGCGTTCTACATGGGGCTACCCTTGAAAAGTATTTGGAGACTACAGTTGGTCCAGAATGCAGCCGCGCGAGTGATAGTGGGTGCTCCTCAATACACCCACGTTACACCTATCCTCCGTGAGCTGCACTGGTTGCCCATTGGTCTCCTGGTCCAATTCAAGGTGTTGGTCATTACCTTTAAAGCCCTATATGGCTCAGGGCCAGGCTATTTGCGAGACCGCCTACTACCTCATAGTTCCCTACGTCCGGTTAGATCCCACAGGCTGGGCCTCCTTCAGGCCCCGTCGGCCAAGCAGTGCCATTTGGCGGGGCCGCGGAGGAGGGCCTTCTCTGTGATGGCCCACGCTTTGGAATCAGCTCCCCCCAGAGATTAGGACCGCTCCCACCCTGTTGGTCTTCCGTAAGCTACTTAAGACCTGGCTTTTCCGGCAGGCCTGGGGTTTATAAAACCTTACCCCTGGATGATTGTTTTTGTATTGTTGTTTTGTTATGTTTATGTGTTTTTTATTGTTAGCCGCCCAGAGTCCTTCGGGAGTGGGGCGGCTTATAAATTTTAAAAATAAAATAAATAAAATAAAATAAATATTTATGATGGTCACAGTGTCCCAGGGTCTTGTAATCCCTTTTGCAACCTTTTGAGAAGCAAAGTCAATGGCAGACTGCTGGTGGCCAAGTGCTAAGGCAGGACTTCCTTCAGACTCTCCTTCCCTTTCATTCCAATCTCCCTCCCTCCTCTCATCCTTAACAGTTTCCCTCTCTCCTTCCCATCTCCATCCTTCTGAAGGAAGAATTTGACACCCCCCCCTATATTTTCCCTCTTCCATATATTTATCAAACAAGGAAAAGCCTCCAGAGACAGAAAAGACAAGCCACAGAAGGAAATAGCTTTAAAAGGCGCATTCCCCTTTAAGAATTAGCTACTGGCTAGAAAGGAAAGTTAAGGAACGAGCACTTAAAGAAAAAAAAAACAAAAGAAAAAATATAGCAAGTACTGGCTACTGGCTAAGGCAGCCTCCCCAAATGCCTCCATTCATAAGTAATGCTACAGGCAAAATCCATTCAGGATAAAAATACTTCAAAATCCCTTGCAGCAAAACTTACAGCTAACAATAGCAGAGCAATAGAATTAGAACCCAAAATCCAACATGGGACATCAGCCATCAGCCACAATAGAAATTGCAAACACTTCTTAAGAACACAAAGCCCACATTGCACAAATCCCAGAACTTCAAAGTCACAAAATCACATAAGAATCCTTCTACTCTCCCGGTTTGTTGTTTAGCTGATCCAGAATTGAACTGTTGAAATGGCACTTTGCTTCTGCCAATAAATATCTCCTCTTGAGCAGCCAGAACAGCCAGCTTCCTCTAGTCTATTTCAAATAGCAATGCTTCATTTTTTTTCTTTTCTCTTAAAGATATAGCCTCCTGGCTGGAAAGCAAGCCCCTGGCTTTTTCTTCCAACACGTCCTTCCTCCCTCCCTCCATGCCTCACCTCCAGCCGATGCTGCCTTTCTTCATTCCTCATGGAGGGCGACCCCTCCCCAGCTGCATTTCTTACCTGTTTGTCACTGCCACCTGTGTGCACGCCTGGCACGGATGGCTGCCACAGAACTTGTAGATCAGCTCACGGCCAACCTGTTTGATCTCCTCTCTCTCCCTCTTCTTCTTTTCCCTTTGGTGCAGCTCCAGTTGACTCCTCTTCCCAAGGCTGCATCTTTTTTTTTCCTCACCCTCTCCCGCCCAAACTGCCTCCTTTTATAGCATCTCCTGTCTCCGCAGCCTCCTCCTCTTTTCTCTTCTGGATGAGCCAGAAGTGCCGATCCTGGGGCCTTTGCCTTGCCTTAGCTGCCCTGCAGCTCCTGGGGACTTTCTCATGGCAAATGCTGCACTGCGCAACTTTGGCTCATTCCCTCCTTCACTACACTTGGCTAGGCTGGGCATGACCGCATATCACCTGTCAGGTGCCAATGTACCACTGGTGGTATATGTACCACTGGTTGAAAAGCCCTAGTCTAGAAGCATTCATTTTAAAAAATCAGCCCAAGTTTTGTAATATATATGCTTTGTGAATCTTTTGAGGGAAGATGTTCTAGAAATGGGGCCCTATCAATGAAAAATACTTTCTCTTAATGCCACCACACCGTCCTTACCTGGTATGTCAAATGAATCAGCTGTAGGTCCTCAAATGAAGAGCTTAGATAAATATGGACATGAGGCCTCGTCAGATAGTCTGCTTTATAGGGTTAAGGACAGAACTTCTACAATCAGTGCTAAAGTTTGTACCTATTTAACAATTTTGCAATCTCTCACTGCAAAGGTGATAGAATTTCAAAGTAGTTGACTATACAATTTCTATCCAGATATGAGTGCCAGTTTTAGTATCCTATGTAGAAAATTTGGAATTAAGATTGCCGGGAGAAATATCAACAACCTAAGATATGCAGATGATACCACTCTAATGGCAGAAAGTGAAGAGGAACTAAAGAGCCTCTTGATGCGGGTGAAGAAGGAGAGTGCAAAAGTAGGCTTGAAACTCAACATTAAGAAAACCAAAATCATGGCATCCGGCCCTCTCAATTCCTGGCAAATAGATGGGGAAGAAATGGAGGTAGTGACAGATTTTATTTTTCTGGGCTCCAAGATCACCTCAGATGGGGACTGCAGCCAAGAAATTAAAAGACGCTTGCTCCTGGGGAGGAAAGCTATGGCAAATCTAGACAGCATACTAAAAAGCAGAGACATCACCCTGCCAACAAAAGTGCGTATAGTCCAGGCCATGGTTTTCCCAGTTGCAATGTATGGCTGTGAAAGTTGGACCATAAGAAAGGCTGAGCGCAAAAGAATTGAGGCCTTTGAACTATGGTGCTGGAGAAGACTCCTGCGAGTCCCTTGGACTGCAAGGCGTTCAAACCGGTCAGTCCTAGAAGAGATCAACCCCGACTGCTCTTTAGAAGGCCAGATCCTGAAGTTGAAACTCAAATACTTTGGCCACTTAATGAGAAGGAAGGACTCCCTGGAGAAGGGCCTAATGCTGGGAAAGAGTGAGGGCAACAGAAGAAGGGGACGACAGAGAATGAGATGGCTGGATGAAGTCACTGAAGCAGTAGGTGTGAACTTAAATGGACTCCAGAAAATGGTAGAGGACAGGAAGACCTGGAGGAACATTGTCCATGGGGTCGCGATGGGTCGTACATGACTTCGCAATTAACAACAACAACAACAAATGTAGAAAATAATGTTTAAAAATTGCCTGTGCACGTAAAAATACACACTTATAATCTGTCAATTCATGTTTATTTTCTAATTGCAAACAATTTTATTTACTGGCAAGCATTTAAAAATGTGACACACCCACACCCACGCACCATTGTCCTATGGATGTAGATCACATTTATCCTTAATCTGAGATACAAATACTTGCTTAAAAAGCATGTTTAGAAACTGGAATTTTTAGAAGCCTTATTTCTCCGTATATGCCAAATTCTTGTTTTGATCTTTCCATTGTGGGCAGCTATGTACTAGTGTGTGTATGTGTGGGTGGGGTCTGTGTACAAGTCAGTGCTGACTCCTGGCAACTGCCTGGTGAATTTTTTGCAGCTTTCTAGGCAAGACTATAGAAGTAGTTTGCTTTTGCCTCCTTCCTAGGGCTGAGACAATGACTGCCCAAGGTCATCTAACTGGTGTAATGCTTAAGGCAGGATTAGAATTCATAGTCTCTTATTTTTTAGTCTGGTGCCTTAACAATGCAACAAACTGGCTTTACTAATACTATTAAATACCCTTATTTGTTTATTAAAAAAACAAAATATCTCTAAATGTAAACCAGTACACTGTTTCCTTAATTCCAAATGTAGCTACTTATTAGTAGTAAACCAAACCAATCTAAATATTTCTGACTCTTATTTCCAATTTTTCCAGCAAAGTCTTTTCTTCATTACAATCCACTAAGCTCAGTATTACTCTAAGAAATAATTTTGTTCAACCACAGACAAGATGAACAACAATAGCAACAAGAAACCATTTACAATAGAAGTTAATTTTGGGGGATACTGTAGAAAACATTCAGACTTTAGCCCCCAAGTATAATTATAGTATATCAGAAGAAGATTAAAAAAATAAGACATTGGAATGACTTTATTGCCATGCAATAAGTGCAAGTCAGTAATTTTGAAAATACCCCTTGATTTTGATAGGGGTGGAAGGAATATACTGACACACTCAGATAACTGAGCAGCTATTATAATCAGAGGAATGAATTTTACAGCAAGGAATGCTCCTAAAGTCAAAATGTAAAGTAAGTATTTTACATAAGATATAAACCAATAATTAAAGCAAGACTAATTACTACTAAATAAATCTCTGAGGTAATAATTAACACCATGAATTTCAGCAGAAACACTTTGGATATGTTAAAGTTTCAAATTTAACACAGGATTTAAAATCTAAGAAAAATAGCTTTTCAGCTATTTCTATATCCCTGGGTGGGCCTATCTGTTAATCCCAGTTGGGCTATACTAGTTGGTTAATGGTGAAATATGAAAACCAATTTCAAAGCATCCACTTTCTAAATGGTTCAAGAACAGGTAATAATTTGTAAAATACTGTTTTGCATATTAGCTTTTGAAGTAATTTACCATTCTCATGTCAGAATAGCAGTTTGCCCCCAAATTTAGGAGAAGAAACCTTAGTGGAAAAACCACTTTTATTTTGTATGGAGCTGCTATCCAAAATCCAACATGATATTTGATAGACTTCTGCTCACACAGTTAGCTATCCCATCCTATCCTTTATACTTAAATCTATTCTTGAAAGCCTCTCAGCTTCTATGGGCACCTCCAATGAGAAGAGAAGAATCCAGTTATTGTTATTTGGCAGCTTGGATAATTAATGCTGTCTATTTTTTCTGCTTCTGTCCTATTTTATTATATAACAATTATTCTTAATCTTGATGTTATGTTAGGTTGTGATATTTTTATTGCACATCACACTGGTGCCTGTTAGGTGATGGTAGTGATTTATAAATAAAATAAATGAGCACATCTGGAACACAGTCATCTTGTTAAAAGGCCTTCTGACAGAAAACGAGCAAACGTCTTCAAGGGATAGTAAGCCATACCATATAAAACTACTACAACTGGATGGGGGCTAGTGAGTTCCTTATAATTGCTTCCCTGTGTTTGTGTCTGCCTCATTGCTGGAATTATCAATAATGGGATGTTAGCAGTTTCTTTTGAAATCCTCATCCTGTTTTTCCATTGCATTCTCCATCTTTTTTTCCTCTTATCACAGCAATTCTGATAAGGAGCAAAAAAGAGATAGCAGCATGCTATTGTGATGTCTCTCTGGGATCACTCTAGTGCAGGCATGTCAAACTGCTGGCCCACGGGCCGGATGCATCACACCAAAACCGCGCCCAATGTCCCAATACGTTGTGCGATGTCATGTGACGTCGCGAGTTTGACATGCCTGCTCTAGTGTCTCTTAAGCTAACCTACATAATGTCAGTTTGATGTTGGACATTATATGACGTTATATGCTCTGAATAGCTTTAGAATATGGGGAGTTGAATTTGTCTGACACCCAACTGAAACATATTGCAAATGAATGGAAGAAGGGCAACTGGAGATAAATTGCTATCCAAAGAACTCAAATATTGACCAGAACCTTACTTTTGTTGTTGTAGTGGTAGTAGTAGTAGTAGCTGCCAAATAACAATAACTGGATTCTTCTTTCCTCATTGGAGGTGCCATAGAAGCTGAGAGGCTTTCAAGAATAGATTTAAGTATAAAGAATAGGATGGGATAGCTAACTGTGTGAGCAGAAGTCTATCAAATATCATGTTGGATTTTGGATAGCAGCTCCATACAAAATAAAAGTGGTTTGTTTTTCCATTAAGGTTTCTCCTCCTAAATTTGGGGGCAAACTGCTATTCTGACATGAGAATGGTAAATTACTTCAAAAGCTAATATGCAAAACAGTATTTTACAAATTATTACCTGTTCTTGAACCATTTAGAAAGTGTAGTATAGTAGTAGTAGTAGTAGTAGTAGTAGTAGTAGTTATAGTTATTGCTGGCCTTTTCATTTGGAGCAGATAAAACACAAGGAATGTCTTTCATTTCCACTCCAGTGTTTTGCAGCTCAGGGTTCCATTAATACTTCCCTTTCCCCCCTGTGCTATGCTGTGCTCTAGTTTGCAGTCAGTTCATACTGCACTGATGTATATTTCATTGCCCAAGGCTTAATTTTGATTTATTGTCCATCCATAAATTAGAAAAATATGCTCTGGAATTCCATCCCGCTGAAAAGCTGTGCCTGATGTCAGGGGACTGGGTGATATTTAAGATGTCAGAAATACATATTGGATTAGCGTGCTTTGTTTCCCCACAACAGCAGGTGTTTAATCATAGCTGATGGCTGAAGTTAAATGCATTAGGACAGCATCAGCCAAGAAGATGGAGTTTTTCTAAACCATATAAACTCCAGATAAATAACTCAAAACTAATTGTGTGGCCACATCTTAGATACATTTTTATTTACTTAATATATTAAACTATGAAAATAGCCTCTGGCACTTAACTTTCCATTTACGATCCTGTGTAAATGCCTTATATTAGTAAGTGGATGTGTCTTTAAACACTACTACATTGCCCTTTCTTGGTTAGCAATGGATTTTGATATTTCATAGTAGCATTTAAAAGGAAAAAAATAGGATTTCATCACTTACACAAGGATGGTAAGAAGGTTTTTTTTTTTTTTAGCATTTGTATTTGTTCCTCTAGGAATAGATCTCAACATTTGGATATAAATACTGAGTTTGGTAATGTTCATAGTAGATCAAATAGGATACATGCAATGAATTCTCAAGGGTATTCTTTTAAAAATGTTGAGTGTTTCTTTGTTGCTGTTATGGTAACTGTTTTGCTTATGTTAATCAGCATTCTCTGTGTATAGAAAAATGATCAGTCCTGGTCTTGAACAATTTAGCTGGAGGCCGGAGAGAAGCAGCTTAGGAGAGCAAACATTTTCAAGGTCAACCAGTGAACTGTAACAAGCCAGCGAGATTCATGGCAAGAATGGTATATTTTGACACAACAGCGATTTGATTAAAAGAAAAAGTAATGGGTTTAAACAGTCACTATGAGGATGTAGCCAGACTTTGTTAGCTTTTCGCAAATTACTTAACAAGCCAGTGATGAAACTGCAAATAGGACTATTTTATATAAAGAAAAGGAGACAATATTACTTTGCAGCCCCACTAATGAGGTAGTCTTTTCAAGTATGCATCCAATATCATCATTTTCCCATAGGTTATAATGTTAGAAGATCTCTAAGCATATCCACTTAGGAGCTCCATTATAATCAATGCTGTTAATATTTTTTTTTAAAAAAACCAGTTTTTTCAAGAGAGGATTCTTGGACAAAATGCAGTGTTTATCCTGCAATAGTTCTCAATTATTATTTTTTAATTTAAGGATATTAGATTGTCAAGGTACACCAAAAGGTTTAAGAATGGGGGAATCAAGGAAGTTTTCATGTCTGACTTCATATATGGTAATGTACACTGTGATATATTAGAATGGTATTTTCTCTATCCTGTATTTGTGAGAAAACATGTGTAGATTGCTGATGAAGTTCAAAGCAAAATAGTAAATTTCAAAAAAGAATTTGGATAAAAGATGAAGTATCACTTCCCTTTCCATTGTTGTCATGGCTTCTAGAGTTCAACAAACAGGATACTCAGAAAACAGTAAGTTAAGCAGAAAAAATAAGCCTATGTGTAGCTCTCACTGAGCCTTACTACTGAGATACTCTTTCTTTTTCCCTAGTTAAATAGAAAAAAGAGATTATCTCTGTAATACTCTAAGGGCCTTTCTCCACATGTGCCTAACCATTGTATTAAAATGCCTTGGAACGCCTTTTCTTCTACTGTTTCCATATTTAAATCATCCTTACTTGTATTAATGCTAAAGTAGTGTTCTCCTTTGTAAGCCAATAGCATCCAATAATAGCTACAAAGTCTGTAAATCTGTTTTATTCTCTACCTCTTATGTCAGAGGTGAAAAAGAGTGATGACTCATAAATAAAATCAAAACTGTACTTATTGGTCATTTCAAACTGAAATGCCCCTCCTCATCCAATCAGCTTAATATGCCATTATTTTGCTGTTATCTCTGTAAAGAGCTGAACATATTAGACAGAAAGCACCAAAACATCCTGCTTACCATTTTTGGTGTGGCATTAAAATAGAGTAATAGAAAAACAATAGAACAGTTAAAAGATGTAGTAGTGAAATAATACAATACTGAAATGACTGGATCAAGTACCCTTCTCTTCCACATTACCTTCTAAACAGAGCACATGGAAATCAACATGTCTTACCTATAATAAGGAAAAGAAGGGAATTCCAAGTAAAAAAGGTACATGAGATGGCTCCCTTTGTAACTGATTTGTTTTTTTTAAATAAAACATATTTATGAATGAAGGCAAATATACGTGTCCCAAGATAAAACATATTTATTACATTCACTGACCAGAAAGGCATGTAATAACATGGAAGTGGAAGTCCATTTTTTAAATTCTGTTTAAATTAGGAGAAGAAATTAAAATAAAGCAATAAAATGTAAATATTAGAGTGCAAAAAATTAATTACTTAAAGCCAATCACAATGTGATAACACTATTTTGCAAAAGTGTAAAAGAAAAACGTGTTCAATTTTAAAATAGAGTAATATAAGATGTCAAAATTTAAACAGAATTGTGAATTACATTCTCGTGTTTCTAGTCAAGTTAAGTAATAGTTGCTTGTCTCACTATCTGTGTCCTAAATATACAAACTCTGAAACAGAATTTGGCAACTTTAAAGAAGAGACATCATTCTATGGTTTGCCAGTAGAAATGAACCTGTCTGCTGTTCAGGGGAACTGATTTAGAGGTGGAGTTCAGTACAAGTGATAAATTTCATCATAAAATCAGCAGTACAACAACAGATGACCTACAGTTTCAACAACTCTTGAATGATATAGATCAGGGGTGTCAAACTCAATTTCATTGAGGGCTGCATCAGCATTGTGGTTGCCCTCAGGGGGCCGGGTAGGTGTGGCCAGGGTGGGTGCAGTCTACTGGGTGGGCATGGATGGAGTAGGTGTGGCTTACTGGGTGGGCATGGCCAGCTCTACATTGTTCACGTCAAGGGTGCCTTTGTGAGCCTGGGCAGGACAGATCTGAGGCAAGTGCCAAGACATGGTCCACTGGAGGAGCCTCACTGTTCCTCTCAGGCCATGCGGGGGAGGGGGGGCTGGATGGTGGTTCAGGTTCAGGTCAAATGCCCAGTCTGGCCCTTGAATACCCGTGGCACCAAGCCCAGCCCCACTTCCTCAAGGCTGCTGCTCAAGGTTCTCCTGGTTCCTCACTGTTTCCAGACAGCTTTTGGAGCTAAGACTGAATGCGTTTCAGCATAGATGGCCACCACAAAATTGTACATTGTTGTTGTTGTTGTTATTGTTGTTATCTTAAGTCACATACCTTTGGGAGGACTGCATGTAATCTAATATCTCGAAGTCTAGAAGATGACACCCATATATCTGAACTTTGAACATTCTATTTTACATCCACTGATCTTCCAACCATATTTAATTACATACTTGAAAGAAAATATAATGTTAGCCTTCAAAACATTTATAATGAGCTCTTTTTGAGGATAGTAGGAAGAAATATCTGGGATTTTCTGGAAGAAATCCCAGGAATAAGTCCTAAACTAAGAATGAAAGAATAGCCATCATCTACATATAGCAAGGTATGAACTTGTCTATTATTGTCTATTCTAGGTGAAAGCTACAATTAGAAACTGCTTGGACCAATAAGTTGTAGAATTTAAAAGGTAGACTAATACAAAGACCTCCTTTAAGCTTTTGTTTATAAACATTGAATATGTATGATCTGAGGATTCAATGAATCATTATGCAGATGTTTTTGTACAAGCCCTAAGTAAGGGCAAGAAACTGATGGTTTATTATAGGTGCTTCCAGCTTCCTCTGTAATATAACCCAGTGTTTTTCAAAATTGGCAATTTGGACAAGTTTAGAGAACTTCTTCAACTATCTTCCAAATTCAAAATCAAATCTCAGTCATAATCCAGACATTTACATCATAATTTGGTGCCCTTTTGATATGTTAGAAAATGAATCATAGTCTGTTAAGTGGAAAACAATACATCTTAATTAATACTGCATTAAATTTAAAAGGAAATAATACTACACAGTTATAGAATAATTAATAAAATATGGTAAATTCTAATTTTAATGTTTCTATTTTAGCTATTCTTCACTCAGGATATTTGTGATACAAAATACATTAGTCCATAATGAGGACAATTTCTGTCTTCATGTTTTTGATAAGATACAATTGAATAGAGAATGAAACTCCCAGATCTTCAATAATTATTTAGAAATAAGGGAAGATTTGTTTTATTTGTAGTACTTAGTGCTACCAATGAATAATTTCTGAGGTGATTTATTATATATCACAGACTTAATAAATCAACAATAAAACCTTAGTTGGCAACAATAAAAGAACAGTGCTTAGAACAACTGCAGCATAAAAAGACAACGGATGTTTATCTAATGTCCAGAGGGTAAGATTATGGATGATAGCAAGATAATCCTCAAGCAGGTACAGCAATCAGAAATATCTATACAATATATCCTGGTACTCCTCACGGTTGTTCCTGTTTTTTTTTTTTTTTTTTTTAATAAAGCTCTTTTTGGAACACTGCTGACATGAAAATAATGCTTAGACATCCTTTCATTATTTTATACTTGATATTTTTTCCTTTCAGAGATTCCACAGAATCTTTCTCCACTTTTTAAACCTCATAAGCAGGGAGTGAAGGGCATTCCTTATTTATGTTGTGATGGAATATAAATTTGTAATCACATACATGGTAGCAGATCCTTTTAGATATCCGGTGGGAGGGGACTATACCACTTTTAATTCCTGTGAATTTAGGATAGGTACAAATTTTTAAAAATGGTGACATATGAAAACACAATTTTAATGCTGTTTAACTTACAGACATGAATACATGCCTAAATGTTATTCCCTGTTAGGACAAGTTATACAACGTACAATCAAGGTTATTTTTAATCAATCTGAGAAAGATATAATCTCCTTTAAAAAGTTGTTCTGTCTGGTTCTGACACAATGGCTGCACTGAAATACTGTGGACAAATAGTCAATATTTAGTATTGTTTTAAGAAACTATTTACATTTAGTTTGAAATATTATGCTCTTCAGAATAGAGTTCCAGGCCCCCAGGAAAAGTTTTGGTTTCCTCACAAATCAGAATTTAGGCAGATAGTTCTAGACTTGGAGAGAGAAACCAAGTTATGTACTTAGGAAAATACAGGTTGTCCTTGACTTACAACCACAACTGAGCCCAAAATTTATATTGCTAAATAAGTCAGTTGTTAAGTGAATTTTGCCCCACTTTATGATCTTTATCACTGCAGTTCTTATGTTATTACATGGTTGTAAAGTGAGTCTGGCTTCCCCATTGACTTTACTTGTTGGAAGGTTGCAAAAGGGGATCACATGACCCGGGACACTGCAACGGTTATAAATAGGAGCCAGTTACCAAGCATTCAAATTTTAATCACGTGACCATGTGGATGCTGCAATGGTCATAAGTATGAAGAATGGCCATGAGTCACTTTTTTCAGTGCTGTTGTAACTTTGAGCAGTCACTAAACGAAACATTGTAAATCCAGGACTACAGTCTGTATCTTTCAACACCTAACCCAAAGCTAGTTTCTCAGTTACTACAAGAGCTCTGGGAAACTGAGCTAAGATTTTATTTATTTATTTAGAAAGGGTGCAAGGTAGCAAGATAGAAGGCATTGTATCCTGCCCACAATACTATGTAGATTTAAACAAGTTTTTAAAATGACTTAAATTTATTCCTTACAATCAAAATGGGTCTTTCCCCTCCACACCCTCACCCCTGGCAAAACTAAAAAACAACAGGAAGTGAATACAGTATATCCTTTCCTTATTTCTGCTTTGTCAATCTGACAGTGGTGGATTTTGTTCTGTTGTAGTACTCTGTTACAAAAATGTTCTAATGAAGATTGCTCTGTTGCTTGTGTTTTTATTCCAAAATACCGTATATCCTTTCTTCTACTTAAATAGGATCTACCACAGCTTTTTCTTAACAGAGCCACTAGGTTAATGCTTATTCCTTTACATTTTTGTATATTTTATGTAGCGTAACAAAAGCTATAGCTGCAGGTCTTCAAG
Organism: Crotalus tigris; assembly: GCF_016545835.1. NCBI lineage: Eukaryota > Metazoa > Chordata > Lepidosauria > Squamata > Viperidae > Crotalus > Crotalus tigris. The sequence continues at coordinate 363,147 of NW_024097032.1, forward strand.
AGGTGTGATAATTAAATGTTTATCTTTATTATTATTATTATTTTAAATTGTCACTTGTGCAGATTGAAGAAAATATTTGTGAGCACATTTCATTAGGAGAACAGTTTGCGCCTATGTCCCTGTACTTTGTTCTGACATAATTGAAAAATCCTAACCATTATTTTTAATTCAGGAAATGAAAACTCATTCTATTCATGTTTAACCTACTTAAAGTATTAAACATATCAGGCTGCCTTAATTTATAATATGCAATGATTTTTCCTCTCTCTATAAGTGTCTTCACCCAACCTGTAGCTATCAATCCATAATTAAAGCCTTTACGAACACTTATGTAAAACTTAGGTTGGAATATATAACTCAAGTTTATCCAAAAAAGAAGCATGTTTTGGATCCATACATTTGTTCCTAGACACACCTAACAAAAATTCTCATTCATTATCTGCCCCCAATGCCAATTCCATCTTGAAGAGAACTATGAAAGCAGACCTGATTTTGAGGGACAGCAATGCCCAGATAGACCGTCTATGGCTGCGAGCTGCTTTTTTCCTCCTTTATTTATGTTTTTTTTTATCATTGCTCAGCTCAGCCACACAAGGCAAACTGTATTTAACAAATTAGCTTAATGGATTCCGCAAGTGGTTTGTGAGTGCTATGCTTCCTCTAGTTAAGGAAAACGTTTATATTCCTCTTTTCCTTGGCTTTCTTGTCAGAGAGGGTAACCAGAGGGCAGGGACAGGGAACAGAAGGGGGGGGTGTCAACAGCTCTCTTTCCTTGGCCAAGGGGGAAAAAATCCACTTCGGTCCCAGCGGAGGTCTATGGGCCATGGGGGGGGGGAGAGGGAGACTGAGCTGCTGGCCTTTGTTCCCTCTTGGGAGACTTGGTCGCCTCAGGCTGAAGGATCTACCACAGCTTTTTCTTAACAGAGCCACTCGCTACCCCCTTGCCAGTGTTGAACACTGAACATTAAACTCCACCAACGGGGCCTCTTTAACAGTTCCCCCATGAAATAATAATTCATTATGCTGCTAGGAGGGAAGAAAGGGAGTATAAGTATCTTGATGGGATTAGAGAAAAACCCCTGTAGAGATGATTTAGTAGCCGTGATAATTCACTTAATAGGAGCCTAGGGTAAATTGCCAGACATTGAAATGTAACTGAACCAGCCTTGGAAGGATGCACTATAGGGCTGCTAGTGAAGGATAATAGGCTTCATTAGCAATATTTAAGAGATTCCATATATGAATGAGTAATAAAAAAGCAGAATTATTCCATCCACCCCTTCTTGGTGCCCTTTAACTTTATCTGTCTGAATATCAAATTGGAAATGGCACGATAGCAACATATTTTGGAAACTGTTCTTTTAGCTGTTATTTATATGGTTGGTTTAGTTTCTCATTTGTTAACCTTTCAAAAGGAATATCTCTAAAACATGCATAACTGCACAATTGGAATTTGAAAGAAATTGCGCAGAGAAAGGTAATAGCATAGATCCAACTGCCCAAAACAGAAGATCTTTTTCTATTATATTTGGGGTTTTGGAAATAATCTATTTTTGTAAGCTGTGTAAACTTTGGAGCAGAATCTTAGGGGCAGCACTTCTTATTGCCTGAAGTTACAGATCTTAGATCCCAATCAAAATAGTAAAATGTAGCAACTAATTTCCATGTTAAGTTGCTTACAAGGAAAACAGTTTACTTCTATGATTGAAGGAAGTTAGTGTAACTAATTGGGGAGTTAGAAAGGAAGCCATTAATGGAAGCCTGCCTGATCAATACCAATTTTTTTAATCTTTTGGTGTTGTTGCTGTTGTTGTTAATATTCAATATTTCCTTATGGGAATGGAAACCATTATACCTGAAACAAAAGGATAGTAGGCTTGCAGAAGAAATGCATAGACATAAAAGACAGATTCCGCTTGCGATGTATTTGACAAAGAGGATTTTTCTTTTAAAGGATTTTGTATTTTTGAAATAGAAACAAAACATCAGCACTGGCAACATTATGGTGAGAGGGCCCACACCTAATGTTTTAAGGAAAGAGGAGGATACGAATCCCAGAATAAATAAGGATGATGATACCAGTAGTCTGGAAGGAGCTGGAGACTTCACTCCTCTTCCTCAGTGGTAGCTCTGCCTTCTGCCGAAGAAAGCTTTCCCTTTGGCTCTGTTTTAGGTGGGGAGGGGGGAGTCAGTGAAAAGTGAAAGCAGGAGACAGTGAACAGGAGATCAGTACCTTTTATTTTCTAGAGCCAGTCTAGAGATTCAGCAAAGCATGAAGTAGTTTGCTCTATTTGTGACTGGCTTGAGAAGGTTCAGAATTTTCTCTTCTCTTGTGTAGATCAAGGCAAGCAACTGGAGAAAGCAGATGGTCTCTATGTTTTCCTTTTCCCACGGAGTTGGCTGCAGGAGTCAAAGAGTACTAGCTTGAAGATATTATGCTCTTGCTTTTACATCATCAAAAGTGACGGAATAACATTTAGCCACATAGTTTTGTCCATAACAAGGAGCTTGGGGCATGTCTGAAAAGAAAATACAGGCAAAGCAGGTGGAAGAACCAGTTGACTCTAACTGGTGTCCTCTGGCAGAACTTCCTGGCTGGAATCATCAGATGGTTGAGGACTCTACCCTTGGCAACAATGCTGGATATCCTGTTAGCTACTCTGTTGCTGACAGAAAAATGTATGTTCATGTACCAGCCTTTTTGTAGGTCATTCAAGGATAGCTCCAAAAATAATTTTCGTCAATCATTTTATATTTTCTATCCCTGTTGTATTCTTGGTAAAATACTGTAGTAGTTTACCATTGCCTTCTCTGGTGTGGTAATGTTGATGCCTTTGCCACTGTCACTAAAGTGATCATTTACCTTTAATAACTTCCTATATTGCACTTGCCCAGTAAAGGTGCCTGTTTAGTTTAGCCGGGCATCTGGGATGAACCTCATACCTTGGGTGGGATTATATAATCTTGAGTTACACTCTTGATAGCTCTTCCCTTATCTATTCCAGCAACATCTCACCATGATGAGGTGATACAGCAAGACTTGGAGGAATTATAAAAGTGAACTGCATTAGAAATATACTTTCACAATGAATAGGAGAAGCAGAGTGCTTTCTCCAGAGTATTACTGAAACTCATGCATTACACTGAAGACTATAAAATTGAATGTCCTGTGAGACGAACTAAAGCTATATTCAGGTTCAAAAGCCTGGGGTACAGTTCCAACTGGTTTCCAAAAGTTATCAAATATGAATATGATATACTGGGATAATTATTTAATAAAACTGGAGATAATCATATTACCTATATACCACTTGTTCAGCTGCTATTTGAGTTTAATGCGTTGAATGGGTCATATTTATGACTAGTCGTCAAAGTTCCAGCCATCTCAAAATCCTGTGGTCATGTCATCACCATCTGCAACCTTCTTTGAGGGCTTTCTACAAGCAAAGTCAATGAGGAAGCCAACAGGAGATTGCAAATGCTGTCCATGTGACATTCTCACCTAGTGATCCATGGTGAATTGCTTAACAATGGAACCAGAAGAGCAACAATTTCTTTTGCTTAGTAGCATAATCACGTGACATAAACTACATGGAATGATGGAAATTCTGATCCCAGCTGCCATTGTTAACTGAGGATTCCCTGTGTTTAGTTTTAACTTGGTTTAATAATACAGGTTTTTTTCTTTGTTCCACATGTTTCACATGACAAGCCACTTAAAAGTCAAGAAACACTTCAGATAAGATGGTTGCCAAATCTAATGAGTTACCTTTTTATATTTTGTCCCATGCATAGGTCGTTTCCTGTGCTTGCCTGGACTGGAGGAGCCTTTGAAGTACAGTAGTTATGTTTATCTTCCAAAGGATACAGCTGCTTTAACATTTTGATGTGAATCACTAAAGTCATGATAATACACTTTACAAAGCAATGCACACACACATACACATCTGTGAGACAAAGGAATCAGAGCACCCTTATAAATATATAAAGTTGAAACAAATTGTTGCCCTTTTATTCTTAACACTGCTATTGATTGATTGATTGATTACATTTCTGAATTGCCTGTCTCCCTCAGACACTTCTGTGTTCTGATTTTAATTAGAATGATCTCAGATAAGTAAATTTGCAGCTTAATATGCTGTATAAAATGCTGAAACAAGTTACTTATATAAAATATATCTCTTCCTATACAGCAAATGGGTTAGTCTTATATTCATAAGAATATTAACAATATAGTCCTTACTTTATACATATGAGTTTATATTGGCATTTTTATTTCTATTGTGCCACTGTAGAGATGTTGTTTTATATAACATGATAAACCAGTTTGAAATGCAGCAAGGAGATTCTTCTTCAAATAAAACTAACGCTATTAATAACCACAACTGTCAATTCAGAACAAGACAAGTGTTTTAATAAATCTTCACTAATACCCCATACAAATATGAAAGAATGACTATCTTCCTCTGTTCCCAGGTGACCACTGCCTGTGATGACTTTGAATAATTCTCTCTGGTGGAAGGCAGCCAACTTGGTCCATTATTCCAGATGGCCAGCTCCAATTTGAAGTTCTGCAAATGGTCCGCAGCATTTAAGAAGGCTCCTTCGATTTTATTTCAGAGGCAGGGAAAGAGTGACTAGCAAAACTGATAGATTTTCTTACTTAAGTAGTAACCAAAATTATATACCAAAAAGCAAACATGTATTTTAAAAACTCACTATTTTAAAAGTTCCACTCACTTATATTCAAGGCACAAATAATTGCCTTTTAATTAAGAAAGGATGCAATAATACCTTCTCAAGTATACTATTGTTCAGCCACCAATGCATTGGGAGAGGAAGGATGCTACAAGGCATCCACACAGAGGAAATACAATTTCTGATGCTGTGATGTTATAGAAAATATTTTCAAAAATTGGCTGGTAACTAAGTAACAACTAAGTTGCTTATATATAAAATAAAGTTCTACAAGATCCAGCAATATGTACCAGTCTCTGCAGTGAAAAAACACTAATATTTTTGCTAGGATGATCCCAATAGAGGTTTTACAGTTCCTTTGTGGTCCATGATAAATGAAGGAAGGATGGAATCATGTGCCTCTAGAACAGGGGTTCTCAACCTTGGCAACTTTAAGACTTGTGGACTTCAACTTCCAGAATTCCTCAGCCAGCTTTGCTGGCTGAGGAATTCTGGGAATTGAAGTCCACAAGTCTTAAAGTTGCCAAGGTTGAGAACCCCTACTCTAGAAAAAGGGAACTGAACCAGTTATTTGGTGATGAACAGCATGGATCCTAAAATACATAGTAATTGTTTTAGAAACATGATAGAGTAGGGAAAGTTGATCACCAAAGATATAAAAGGTGTGTTAGGGCATCATAGACAAGAACATGTAACAGAATAACAGAGTTAGAAGGGACCTTGGAGGTCTCCTAGTGCAATCCCCTCCTCAAACAGGAAACGCCATACCATTCCAGTCAAGTGGCTGTCCAGTCTCTTCTTAAAAGCTTCCACAACTTCTGAAGGCAAGCCATTCCACTGATTAATTGTTCTCACTGTTAGGAAGTTTCTCCTTACTGGCTTCTCTCTTTGATTAGTTTCCATCCATTGTTTCTTGTCTTGCCTTCTGGTGCTTTTGAAAATAGGTTAACCCCCTCTTTTTTATGTCACTCCTAGTCTTTCTTTTTACTACACTCAACCATTCTTCATATGTTTTAGCCTCCAGCCTCCTAATCATCTTCATTGCTCTTTTCCACATACTTTCCAAAATCTCTACATCATTTTTTATAATAGGGTGACCAAAACTAGATGCAGTATTCTAAGTGTGTTCTTACTAAGGCCTTTTAAAGTGGTACTAATATTTCATGTGATGTTGATCCCTCTGTTAATGCAACTGAGGATTGTGTTGGCTTTTTCAGCTGATGCCACACACTGCTGGCTCATATTTAAGTGATTGTCCACTAGGACTCTAAGGTCCCTCTCATAGTTACTTCTATTGAACCAGGTTTCACCTAATCTGTGCTAGTACATTTTATTTTTCTTGCCTAAGTGTAAAACATTACTTTTCTCACCAATGAATTTCATTTTGTTAGAGAGGGCTCAGTGTTCAAGTCTGTTGAGATCCATCTGGATCTTGAATCTATCTTCTGGAACATTGGTTATTCCTGCCAGTTTAGTATCATCTGCAAATTTGATGAGTTTCCCTTCTGTTCTTTAATTTAAATTATTTATGAAGATGTTGAAATTACTGGGCACAAAACAGAATCTTGAGACACCCCACTGCTTCCTTCCTTCCATGTAGATATAGTTCCATTGAGGACTATACATTAAGTGCGACTTGTCAGCCAGTTACAAATCCATCTAGTGGTGATGCTGTCCATCCTACATTTTTTTAGCTTACCAAGAAGTAGGTTGTGAACTACTTTGTCAAATACATTCCTGAAATCCAAGTATACTATCTCCACTGCATTTGTTGATCCACTAATTTAGTCACTTTGTCAAAGAATGAAATATTTGTTTCGAATGATCTGCTTTTTTTAAATCTACGCGTCTATGCACATTAATATTGCACAATAGCAATTTTATTTGACATATAGTCAATAATATTATATTAATCCATGGAAGACTTGAACTGTGTTTTTCTTCCTTCCTCCCTCCCTCCCTCCCTTTCTCCCTCCCTTTCTCCCTCTCTTTCTTTCTTTCTTTCTTTCTTTCTTTCTTTCTTTCTTTCTTTCTTTCTTTCTTTTTCTTTCCCTGACTGAGATACTGGAAAAGGAATATTCTCATTATTCCTTCCTTATTCCTTATTATTCACACATAATACTGATAGTGGACCATTTTCGTTTACATACAGAGATACAGAGGTCCAGTGTTGAGAACAAATTGGTTTCTGCCCAGAAAACCTGAGGGCTGTGTCCATTTTGACCCAAAGGAGATTTTATCTTTACTTTACTGTATATAAGAGGTAAAGTATATTTTTTCAACAATAATAAAAATAGTAATAATGTTCTTACAAAATAAAATACATTATCAGTAATAATATTACCATACAGTATGATCAAAATTCAGTTCAACAGGCTATTCTAAGACTATATACATTAGATTACAGGTACAAATTAGACTTCAAGTCAGAACCAGTTTTAAATTTGACTTCTTGATTATTTTCTTAAGGGAGAAACTGGGTCATGAGAACATCTTGTAGTCCATCAGTAAGTTCAGCAAAATCAAATCTTAACAAGTATTGAAACACACATTATAAATACTATAGATGAATACATGGACTGGATATTGAGGAAATTGATGTTTAAGATTATGAACATTAAGATTTATATTAATCTATAAGCCTATTAAAGTACAGTAAAACCTGTCCTTCAGACCTCCTGTTAAAAGATATTGCTTCCCTGAGGGGACCACTAAATTTTGGGCCAAATTATTTTCCCATAAAGAACAATGAAAAGAAAATGATTATATTAAATCTACTTTGACTATGGTTTTTTTTTCAATTTTCTGCTAAAAATGATTCCAGATAGTAAAATAATATTGATTTTGACCTTGTTAATGAATCTGAATAATTTCAAGTAATGTCTGACTACGTATTTTTCACTAAATAATGCATGGCGTGGGCAGACACATCTCTATTCATTCTGTATCAGTATTAACCAATAACCAACATATCATCAAATTGTTAATGGCTTCAGTGTGTTATAGACATATTTGCACCCGAAGTTTAAACAGTTGAGCATTTTGTATGAATATTACAAAGCTTTTACCCCAAATAGTCTTCAATCAACTTCAATCATCCGCTTGTTCTTCAAGCCATCCTCTAATACTTCATTTTAAAGAGGTTCACCAGTTCTCCAAGGGAAGGGGGGGGGAATTCCATTCTATTAATAAATGCTGTATCATCAGGTACATATAGAACTGGAAAGAATTGGCTGATTAAAAATTTCAAGCCAAAGAATTAGTTTGCTCCATTCAAATATGTGAACAACCAGTTCTCTGTGTGGATGCCAGTTCCGGAAGTCCATTCTGGGCCTAGGCAACAAAAAATTAGCTACCGATTCTGCCAAAGTGGTACAAACAAGCTGAATCCTACCACTGGTTTACTCCTTTCTGATCTGACTGAAAAGTAGTTAAGCTGTTGGTAAAATACCATTTTATGAATAACTCATGTGTTAATATATGAAAACGTGCAATCATTTCTATGTACATCTGTGATAACCACCCCCCACCAAAGAGATACGTTGAACGGTTGGTCACCTACAGGGAACTGCACTAATTATGACTTGTGAATTACTTTCTCCATGAAATCACAATTTTTACAATGACTACATATAGATTATGAATTTTGCAGAAGGCTTATTGCCTGGGGTGAGACTTTGGCTGTTTAAGTACTGTTATCCTGGTAGAATATTCATTTAGATTTTCATGCTCTACTCAGCACCTTGACTGTCCTTAGAGTTTCACACTTGGATTAAAAATACATTGGATTCATCAAGCATATTGTTAGTAAAATGAACTGGGATTTCCCTACTGCATACCATGTTCTGCGATTTTCTGGCAGCAAATGAATTAGAGACCAAACAGATGTGTTAGAAACTTTTGCAGCATCTTTGCTTCAAGTAACAACTGACCCACAATTACTCATATAGTTTACTATTGAGTTATGAATAATGAAGGTTTACTAGCTTTCAGGTAATATGACTAGGTTTTTTTTAGAAGTGCCCATTATTAGGGTTGTGCTAGAGTGCTTTGTAACAACTTTTTTATACTATAAAAGCCTCAAAATGAGAACTTTATAGATGATCATGCATATCTTCTATCCATGGATCATCCATACATCCACAGATTCATGTACTGTATATGTGCTTATATCAACAAAGGAACAGGGAATATTTTAATAGAGACAATGCATAATATGGACATAACAGGTGTTTGATAGAAATTCAAAAGTGACAGAATGGGATCGGTGGCAAAAAGAAAATCACCAAAAAATTCCTTTACAGTACTTTTAATTATGATGGCATGAAGTTTATTAGCTGTTGAGATCAGATTAAATATTTGTCAGAAGGTGGCTTCACTTAGAATGACCTAATATACATTAGTTGTTGCTACTGGACATAGGAGGGAATTGCTGAAAAAATAGAAGAATATATGCAGAAGACATGGAGGTAGTAATGGTAAAAGGTAAAGCCTCCCTCACATTGAGCTTGATATCTAGAAATCTCTTGGAGATAATCATGCAGTTTTCTTGGCAACAATATGAAGATAGTTTGATATTGCCCTTTTCCAGGAAGTTTTTCAATATCCTATAGCTCTGATATTTCCAAATACTAACCTGGGCTGATCCTACTTAGTTTTTTAAAGATAGTCCAAGATTAGCTAGGTTCTTCACAGCCAACAACAAGCAAACATCAAATACTGATTTCTTCAATGCCCAAAGATTCTTTTACAACATCTACTCACTACTCATATCTACATCACTCATCTAGAAGAAAGCAGAGTAGCATCATTACTTCACTTTGACCAAATGAAATGCTTTGTGCAAAACCCTCTGTCTTTGAGCAAAGCTGCTATTCAAGGCAGGTTGGCCACAATTTTTGAAGAGCATGTTACTTCTGCTAAACAAAGAAAACACCGAGGAGGGCATTTCTGCTTCATAATCCCAGATGCTTTTGCTCAGACTGGGAAAGCTGTGGGTAAAACTCATTTCCTGGCCATTTTTGGTCCATGATCCCAAGAAACTACATTATTGTGCCTGATGGTAAATACGGCCTTTCCTTGAGGAGGACAAACTACGTTAAGAAAAATATGCTTAGGATTATAAGAAATTGTGATGCTTAGGTACCAGTACTATAAAAACAAGAGATTTGAGAATGTCTGTGGAACAAATCTGTGCCAAGTTGCTTCATATTGTAGAAGAAAAGTAATCATATTTGTATGCAAAGTCATAAGTCTGAAGCTTTGGAGGGAATAGTACAATTGACAATCAAATGGAGCTTAAAGGGAATTATGAGGTTTTCAGCTAAAAGACCTAAAATAATAATAAAAAGGGATTTATAGTGGAAAAAATTGCAAATGTCAACAGTAAATCATAAAATTTTGCACTACTGAGCTACTTGCCAGCTCTACAGCTTCATGGGTTCTTACCACAAGGAAAGACCAACTTTCATGGTCAATAAAACTTAAGAACTTTAGAAATGCATGTAGAAATGTAAATCATATATTTGTGACTTTTTTTTCCTTAAATGACTAATTGTACAAGACAAATGATGGAACGTATGGGATCCTTGCCTGGTAATCTATACCTTCATTTGTTTCAAGACAAGTTATTACCATTCTGTTTGTTCCATGAGATGCACATCAGTTTCTCCCATTTAACAGAAAATGAAGAATTAAAAGACTGAAGTGTTCTTGTCTTCCAGCTCCATTTCCTGTCTTTAAAGTGTTTCCTAGGAATGCTCAGAAAGATCTTGAAATATGCAAGCAACAAGCCCATGTCTGAATGGAAGAGCCAAACCTAGCTGCCCAAATGACTTACTGTAGTCCAAAACAGAACAGGTGGTGGCCAGATTGAATCTGTTGTTGTTGGAATGATTTGATTCATAAACAGGGTGATAAAATTTTATGGCAATGACTCAGGGAACAGGGGGAAGTTGCAAGATCCTAGAGTAAAACTCATTCCCCTTATAAATCTGTCTTAATACTCTGAGTTGTGAAGCATAAAGCAGAAAAATAAATTGAATGATATCCTAAATATAAGTTTACACACCCATTATTATACATGTAGTTGCAATAATAGACATTTATTTATGTTATGCATTTGCAGACATTTAAGGGTTCTTATTTGCATAAGACTGTAGATCTGTCTACTTGGAGATATTTATATTGCTTGGTATAGCATTACTTTTGAACATGTATACCTAAGCATTATGTATCATTATATTTACAAATACACAGAATGCATATATGTACACACACACACACACACACACACACAAAGTATTGCAGGCTGACTTTGCTCACTGCCAGGAGTTCGATTCTGATCAGCTCAAGGTTGACTTAGCCTTCCTGATGTCGGTAACAGATTGTTGGGGGCAATATTCTGACACTGTAAACCACTCAGAGAATGCTGTAAAGACTATGAAGTGGCATATAAATCTAAGTGCTATTTGCTATATAGAATAGAATAGAATAGAGCTGGAAGGGACCTTGGAGGTCTTCTAGTCCAACTCCCTGCTGAAGCAGGAGAACCTATACCATCTCAGACAAGTGACTGTCTAGCCTCTTTTTAAAAATCTCCAGTGATGGACTCCCACGATTTCTAGGGGTAAGCTGTTCCACTGGTTAATTGTCCTCACTGTCAGAAAGTTTATCCTTAATTCCAGGTTGCTTCTCTCTTTGATCAGTTTCCAACCATTGTTTCTTGTCCTGCCCTCTGGTGCTTTGGTGAATAACGTGACCCCCTCTTTTTTGTGGTAGCCCCTCAAATACTGGAATACTGCTATCATGTCTCCCCTATTTCTTCTTTTCTTTAGACTAGCCAAACCTAAGTCCTGCAGTTCTTTGTATGTTTAAGTCTCCAGGCCTTTGATCATCTTAGTTGCTCTTCTCTGTATTTTTTCCAAACTTTCAACATCTTTTTTGTGATATGGTGACCAAAATTGGCTGTAGTGTTCCAGGTGTGGTCTTACTAGGGTTTTATAAAGTGGTACTAATACCTCACATGATCTTGATTCTATTCCTCTGTTTATACAATCCAGAATTGTATTAGCTTTTTTGGCTGCTGCTGCACACTGCTGGCTCATGGTTAAGTGATCATCCACTCGGACTCCAAGGTCCCTCTCACAGTTACTATTTTTGAGCCAGGTCTCGCCCAATCTGTATTTGTACCTTTGATTTTTCCTGCCTAAATGTAAAACTTTGCTTTTCTCCACATTGAAACTCATTTTATTGGATAGGGCCCATTGTTCAAGTTTGTCAAAACCTTTGGATCCTGAGTTTGTCTTCTGGGGTGTTGGATACTCCTGCCAGTTTGGTGTCATCTGCAAATTTGATGAGTTCCCCTTCAATTCCCTCATCTAAGTCATTGATGAAGATATTGAAGAGTACTGGGCTTAAGATGGAACCTTGTGGTACCCCACTGCTTACTTCTCTCCATGTGGATGTAGTGCTGTTGAGGACTACTCATTGAGTATTGTTTGTCAGCCAACTACAGATCCATCTGGTGATGTTGTCTATTCCACCTTTTTCTAGCTTACCAAGGTGAAGGTTTTGGTCTACTTTATCAAATGCCTTACTGAAGTCTACGTATACTACATTCACAGTATTTCGCTGGTCTATTAGTTTAGTCATTTTGTCGAAGAATGAAATAAGATTGGCTTGGCATGATCTGTTTTTAACAAACCCATGCAGGCTACTGATTATAACTTTGTTTGCTTCTATTGTTCACAGATCTGTTTTTTGATTATCTTTTCTAGGATCTTCCCAGGTATTGATGTTAAACTGATTGGTCTATAGTTTCCTGGGTCTGTTTTTTTTCTCTTTCTTGAAGATGGGAACCACATCAGCCCTTTTCCAATCCTCAGGTATTTCCCCAGTGCTCCAGGATTTTTGAAAGATGTGGTGCAATGGTTCTGAGATAACATCTGCCAGCTCCTTCAGAACTCTGGGAGGTAATCTGTCAGGCCCTGGTGATTTATATTCATCAAGGTCGGATAGGTATTCTCTTACCATTTTCTTGCTTATTTTTAATTGTTGTTTCTAATTTGTTGTTTGCAGTGGGTTTTTTTTTTTTTTTTTGGTATGTTAGGCTATAGTTTCTTTTTGTGTGAAGATTGATGCAAACTATGAGTTAAGCAGCTCTGCTTTCTCCCTGTTGCCTGTTATTTCTTTTGCATCTTCTCTCTTTAATGCACCTATAGTTTCCTTGACTTTTTTCTTGTTGTTAATATGTTGGAAGAAACTTTTTTTATTATCTATGATTTCTGTTGCCTTTGTTCGTTCTTTTTTAAAATAAATATTTTATTAATTTTCTAGTTTTACAATCATAAGTACTTAACAAACAACGTGTTGTCTGGGTCCATTAATAATTCAATAGTACATATTAACTTCCTCAATCTAGATCCAATACCACATCATCCAATACTTCCTCTCTTCTTCTGGTGGTATACATTTTTCCCCACTAGGCAAATACAATTCTTATTGTTGTTAATACATATACAATTGAATATCAACATCTTTATCACATTTTTCTAATATGATACATAATATCAATAGTGTCAATTTAAAATATCTTTTCTAACCAAAACATATCTCAATTGCATTTGCACTTAAAATCCATTTGTTCAATCAATATCTTATTTTTCTTGATTTTTAAAAATTTTTGATTTCCCATCAATGTTCAAAGTGTCTCTATCGCTTATAGTTTTCTCATAATAAATTATATTTGGGTAACAAAAGCTTCCCTTATTCAGACCCGCTTGGCATTTTCATATTTCTCTTCTCATACCAAAATATAGTATTCTAGTTGCAGATCCTATCTTTCTAGTTATATAATACTTTTATTTCTAACAATTATCTATTCTCTTAGCCATGTTCAAAAATCTATTTAATAGTATAATATCCAATCTAATGGGTCAAAATCTCTATTTTCTTCAGTCTTACTCTAGCTTTCTTCCTTTGCCAACTAACTTTCCAAGTCAATGCATTTGAATTACCAAGTAGTTCTTTCTCTATTTTTGTTTATATTGTTTGGAATAAGAAAGACAATTTGATTAAAGTATTTTTGGAGGAATGCTCAGCCCATTTATATTCATTAAGCAGCCTCCCTCCTTCTCCAATTTTCCGCAATTCTCCTGACAGCTTTATCTTCCATTTGATCAGCTCTTCTTCCTTATCCCAAGTGTGTTCTGAGATTTTGACATAAGATATCTTTTCCATTTCCAGTATTATCACTACATCTTCTAATTCTTCATCTGTCTGTTGATTCCTTCCTTTAGGTCCTTCATCTTTGGATCTGCTTCCTCTAATTTTCTTTCTATTTTCTGGATTACTAGTTCCTTGTTTTTAGTCATTTTCTGAATTTGTAGGTTTAGATTAGGTGTTGCAGTTTGATGGATGCAGGAAGATGGGGCTCCGTCTTCTGCGTGTGATTTTGCCCTGCTGGGGACCCTAAAAAGGGTCAAAAGTCACCCCGGAGAGGCGACAAAGAAGAAGGGACCCTCGTTGATGACGGAGGGATGGCGGCCCTACTCTTTGATCCATGGAAGCCCTCCAAACCAGTGGGGAAAAGACTACATTCGTGTGGCCAGTCAGAAGCTGCTGACAGCTGAAAAAAGAAGTATTAACAAGCAACCTTTGAGCAACATGGATGGAACTCTGTGAGATTTTATCCTCTCTTTATGCTTTAAGACCTTTTCCTGGAAAAAAACACCCAAAGCAAAGAATCCTCCCCTATGAGAGAAGGAAGGGGAATTTCCGTCCCATTTCCTTAAGAAAAGAAAAGCAGCGAGCTAATTGCTTGGGGAAAACAAAGAAAATTACAAGATTAATTTGGAATCAATACAGATATAAAGCTTTGAAATTTGGGGACTAAAATGCTTTGGGGACTTTTTTTAGAAAAGAGACTTGAAAAGCTTGCAATATAAGTTTGATTTATAAAGCTGGAAGACAGCATCAATGATATCTAGTGGTGAATCATGGTACTACAATTTATTATGCTTAAAGAAAACTTGGCTTGAAACCCAGACTCAGATAAGACTTTTGTTGTCCTTGGAAACTTTCACTTTTGAAGACTGCAGCTGGGAAAAGGGGGAAAAACCCCTTTTGAGCTGCTTATCTGTGTGGCAGAGACAATAAACTATTTTGAAACTGGCCTGCCTGGAATACAAATACAAATACCAAGTTATTTTTAGAGCTGTGTTATGGAGCTATTTCCTTGTAGAAGAAATATGCATTACTGATTGAGATGATAGAATATTTTGGATTATAAACCTTTGATTGATGAACAACTTTTAATTGCTTTTTTCTCTCTGGCCAGAAAGCATATGTTTTTCATTGGACAGAAAAACTTGAATTTTGCTTATATTTGTTTAGGGGGGGCTTAAGGATGGACTGATAGGCTGGCTGGATAATTTGGAGTTCAAATGACAATTGACTGAAACTTTTTAAATCCCTAAATAGGATTTGGAATATAAAGACCACATACAAAAACAAAATGGATGTTCCATACTTAGTCTTAAATGGTAAAAAACCATCCCTAATACTTGTCTTCAAAGCCTCCAGCTTGACATACCAACAAGAAAATGTTGATAAATCTCAAAAAGAAATTCTTTCTATATTGAAATCAATGCAAGAGACAATTGCCTTAGCAATTGATGAGATTAAAAATAATGCAAAGGAGAGTCTTTGTTTGTTCTCCTCACTTCATCTTTGCATGTTCTGGATGTCTGCTGATAATCGGCCTTAGTTATGTGCCCCTCTTTCCATCTTTTGTATTTGTCATTTTTGTCTTTCAGTTTGTCAGAGAGATCTTTGTGCAGCCCTGCTGGTTTCTTCTGGAATTTCTTGTTTTTCTTTTTCAGAGGTATTGTGGTGGTCTGGGCTTTTATGATCACATTTTTCAGAGTTTCCCATGCTTCTTGGGTTGTTTTCCCCTTTAGGATTTTCATCCATGGGATCTTTCCTAGGTTCTCTCTGAGTTTGTTAAAGTCATCCCTTGCCAAGAGTCCTTCGCGTATGAAATGCAGTCCATGATCCAGAAAACCAAAGTTTTCTTAGTGACACCAACCCTTTAGCCAATGGTTTATTTATAGAATTCTTTTTTCCCTCAATGGGTGTTGGCCTTTTGTTGGGAGTACGGATGAGAACACTACTTGTACTCCTAGTTTCTTAACTTTATTGCCTAGTTATTTGTAATCTCTCACTATTATACTCGGGTTCTTTGTTGTGTCATTCGTCCCAATGTGGAGGAGGAGGAAAGGGTAGTAATCAGTAGGCCTAATTATTTTGGTTAGGTTCTTGGCCACATCTTTGATTTTTGCTCCAGGGAGACAACATGTTTATCTCTGGTGTGTTTGTTGATGTGACTTTTTTAGGGATATTTGAAGTTGTTTCTTTGCTAGGCGTCTGCATGTTTTCTTTGAGGGGGAGGTTGTGGGTCTGTGTGTTTCCATCTAAGGGGATAAATTGATTGCTCAGTTTTAGTGGGGTTGTTTCTGGTTGGGTTGGGTTGGGCAGAAGGGCTTTGTTAGTGTATGCTGTTTCTTTCTTTGAGTATTGTGTTTCCTTCTATATGTGACATACCTCCATTTGTTTTCCTCCAAGGGTTTATTAGTAAGGTCAAATCCTCTGGGAGTTATTTGTTCATTAATTGATTCGGTTTGGGTAGAGTTGTTTTTTTTTTTTGTATATTGGGGTTTGGCTAGAGTTGCCTCTAAGTTCCTTAGTTTTTCCTCCAGTAATTTACATAGTTTACATCTAATGCATGTATACTTTGGGTGTCCTTTGGGCATAAGCACATACATGGAACATATATTGCATACCACAATAGAATCAGTCACCTGTTTCATGGGTTTGTTGTTTGAAAATCCCTCTTTTTCATTGGTGGATGTACTTTGCTGTTAGCCTTGTTTCTAGCTTCTCTGTTCTAGGTAATTATGCCTATTTTTTTCTATCCTTTTTTCTGCCTGTTTGTGCTTGGGGTTTTTTGCCTTGTTATTTAGGTATAGATACGTGGTAGTATGCCCTTTGGTTTAAATGGAAAAAAATTGCAGTTTATTATATTGAAGTTAAAAGTTAATGTTAGGATAGAGCTATTTAATGAAGGGAAGAGCTGCTTTCTCCTCAACAAGGGATTTGCTTTTTGCTTTCTCCTCTCTGCCTAAAAATTCATCCCTATCCTTCCTTTTCTTAATTTGCTCCTTATTCATTTCTATCCTCTCTGTCTTGCTGTTTTGACTGCCTTCCTGTGCTCAGCCAGTCTTTCTAATTGCCCCCAGTTGCCTCCAGCCGTTGCTCGTCTGAAGTCTCTTCTATGTTCAGCTAGTTTTTCTCTGCTGAGTTGGTATAATAGCCAGTCTTTCTGAGCTGGGCAGGTTTAATAGTCAGGTTTTCTCCACTGGGCCTTCCTACTAACTGCCTCCATCTGCTGCTCTGCCGCTCTATCTCTGGCTGTTGCTCCACCTCCGACGTTCAGCCAAGTTCTCTGGAGCTGCCGGTCAGGTCCTCTGCTGCTCCACTGCCTCTGTCATGCTGTCTCATTGCTGCCTGCAGGCCTCCCGGTCAAGTTGCTGCCTGCAGGCCTCCCAGTAGCACCTGGTCTTCTGCCATCTATAGGCCCTAGTCTGTATATTTGTATACATAATGATGTTTATATAATGAAATATAATCTTAATATGAAATACACACACACACACACACACACACACACACACATAGTATATGGTTTGTATTAGGATTATGTTTCATTATATGTCTCTGCAGTTTACCTCCTGCTTTGCCATGGTGAAGATTCTAGTTCATTGGTCTCCTGCAATATCACAAGTTATGTTTGATCCCTTGTTTTGAAACATGGCCCTAGAAATATAAAGACATCATTTTGGCAATCTGTTTCTTTAGGCCACTTCTAGTGCGTATGCCTATATAGCTAAGATTTCAATGATAAAGAGACCATTACCCTGTATTATTAAATTAATGAAATATCATATGAAGAGATTTATAAATCTGTTTCTCAGTTAAAACATACTTTAAAAAAATACAGAACATTAACCAAGCATGCAGTCCTAACATGCCTCACATCAGCCCTCTTCTAGATTCTGGATCATGTAAATGTTTAGCAAATGCATCCTGGTGCCATATTTCCAGCTCAGCTGATGCATCGATCTCAGTGAATTTTGAGATATAAACTTCAATTTGGTTCTCCGTCATTGAGTGGACACTGCCACCAATGGCTCTGACTCCCAGTTATTTGTTGTGGCTGTTTTGCTGTCCCTGTTTGCACATTAATCCAGTGACAATTAGGTGTCAGCTTCCGTTGATTCTACTCACTGATAGCCTTGGGCTGTGCACTTGAAGCCCTAATCAGGAGTGTAAACTCTGCTATATTTCAATTTGGAGAAGCGCTCTTCCGCTAAGAGGCCCCTGGCACTGCGATAAATAAAACGCCTATTTACTCTATCGCCACACTTAGACATCTAATGCACTTACTACCAGCCCCCTAATCATAGCCTCTAGTTAAATCCACCTATAAATCACTCCATTCTCATCCTGCAGATTAGTGAAGCCATTTCCCCCAAACCCCACAATGAACACTGTTTCCTTTTCTTGTTAGTCAAAAGCTAGATGATTTTTATTAGGTTAAAGACGAGCTCACAGATGGTAAATCGCAGGGAGAGAAATGAGGTGGAGAGTTACATGGTGCAATGCAAGCCATGGTGGGGAAGGACGGGTAACCAGCCATCAGCAAGACCAGAATCAAACGAGGAAGCAAACAACCACCCTCATCACCCCTTTCTGTGCTCGCTCAGCTTCCCTCTTTCCTTCCTCCTCTCCCTCCTTTTCTTGCATTAATTAATTCCATGAGGTTAGCATTTGTCTGGCACAGGAAATGGTTCCTAGGACATGGGTTGAAATAAGTCCCCTCCCCCAAGATATTATATATTCTGGTCAGGGAAGGCTTAGTGGAGAGGGCAAAACAAGACACAGTTGTCTCCACTGTGAGATGTTCCAGCTATCCTCTGACTAAAGGATGACTTTGCTGCACCTGAACATCTGGGAATCCTGTGGCCAACACAAGAATCAGCAATCATGCCATTCAGACTGCAACACTCTGAAGAAGGACAAGCAAATCTTCCCAGTTACGGAATGAACAATATCCATTTATCCACCAGTACATCTGCCCATATTATTTTCCAAAAACACCTTTGATGAGAAAATTGCTACTACTCAAGTATATAGCTTTAAAAAATACTTGGAGTTTTTAATCCACATATTTTTCTCTTCCTTTTCCTAACATTCCTCCCATTTATGAAATAAAAATGACAGAATTTCATTTTTAATGGTCTATTCCCTGCCAAATATTAGAGGCACTGAAAGAGGTTTGGCAAAGCAAAAGTTGATTTGGACAGAAGCAATATCATTTGTTCCATTTTTATTTTGAGGATAGATAAATAGCTTCCACTACTCAATTAGGACTTTTTGTACTATGTTAAGATTTGAAGTTATAATGACCCAATTGCCTCAAATGGTCTCTAACTGGCAGCAGAGCATCCTAGACTGGAGAGATCAGGCTGTCTGCAGGGTATAGTGAAAAAAAAAAAATCAAGATGATAATGGTGATGGTGTGATCAAAGCTTCACCTATTCTTTTTAAGCAAAATGATGCATATAAAAATCAAGTAGAATGTCATCTTTTCTGATGACTTTTCATCAGAACTACCTGCAAATACCCAAACCAGTGTGCATAAGCCAATAATCGTGTTTGCTTGACCTTGGCCTGGTCTAATGTGTGGATCAAACTATTGCAGTTTGTAAACCATGATCTCTGATATAGTGTCATATGTGAAATCAGACACTTTAGCTTGGTTAGAAAATCATGGCTTAGTATGATACAGAAGTGGCTCAGAGTAAGTCAGGATTAGCATGTTGTATTCTTAGAGCTAGGTTTTGGGGTTGCAAACATGAATGCCCTAGGTAATGTCATTAGTGAAAGGAAAGTTTGTTGGCTGGCAAGGGATGTATATATTTTTCTATTGTGTAAACTTTGCATGGCTTGGTTGGGGGAGTTCCTTAGGCAGCTTTTAATTCTTATGTAAATGAAGCTACACCATGTCAGTTTATATGTCTGCTGATCTGTTGTGTGGTTTCAATTATAGATAATAAAAACGATGTATTGAAATGAAATGAAAACAAAATCATTTAAAATAGTTTAATGCCTATTTTTCTAAAGTCACTTTTCTTTTGGAAGACAATGATTTGGAGACAGATTACCTTGCAGTATTATGCTTATTTGCATATGCAAAAAGCAAATCTAGGTTCACAGCAAAATTAAACCAATTTGTCTTCTAAAATCATTAGTCCTGATTAAATCTCCCAAATATTCTTTCTTACAGTCTACCGGCTAGAGCAAAACTGATTTCAATCTTATTTCAACAAATGTGTGTGACTCCAATATGCAGTGTAATAAGAATACCCAACTTGCCTACTGGAGTTCATTATACCCTTGCCATCGGTAGGGCTCTGCAAAATGTAGAGAAAGACATACACACATCTTCAGTCTCCATAAAGCAAGTCAAGTTTATGAATTTTCTTGGATTCTGGGAAACATTTGGAATTTTGAGACTATGTTATGGGAACACTCACAAAATGGCTACCATATAGCCTTGATTACTCATGTCATGGTAAGTCAGTCTTATTCATTTACCAGATGTCATCTCATTTTGTTTCCTAATATATTTCTCCTGATCCCCAGGACATTCCTCTATGGCTTAACCATTTCTTTTGTTTTCTCAGCGAATGCAACACTTTTAAAAAGAACATTGAGCTACATGCATCTTGGCCTGGCAGACAATAAGGCATGTGTTTACATATACATTGATACCCATGAGTGCTATATTGGGGGCAGTAGCATAGAGTAGCATTGAAAATAAGGTCTAACTGGACTACTAGGAAAATGCGTGTTACCCATAGTCTAATTAAATAAATTAATTTAGTGAGACAAGTACATTCAATCCACATTGTCAGTTTGATTTTTTTCTTTAAAAAAAATATTTGTTTAGATAACTAAAAGTCCATTGAATTGCCATATCCATTTAAAGGTATCCAGTTCAATTTAATGCATTACATGAATTCAGGTATTCAGTTCAAAGATTGAGTTTGAAAGGATTATTTGATTGAATTGCTTTGAAGCAAAGCTTCTAATCAAAAACTTTGCACAGCCCAATTATATACTTCAACACTATCATTCTTGTACAAATATCAGTGTCAGGGTTTTCTTCAGAAAAGAGGCTCAAGTAATGAAGAGTAAATGAAAAGAGAAATGTGTAGATTTGGAGAATTATCATTATTTTGTCTCGTTTTTATGATATCATCCAAGAACCAGCTTTCAAGCTTTTTGTATTAAAACATAGGACAGTGTTTCTCAACCTTGGCAGTTTGAAGATGTGTGGATTTCAACTCCCAGAATTCTCCAGCCAGCTGTGTTGAAGTTGAAGTCCACATATCTTCAAACTGCCGAAGTTGAGAAACACTGTTATAGGAAATGAAGCAGCTGTTGGTGTTCCCCCATGGAAAACTTTCAGCTGTTACCAATCAGAAGACAATGCACAATTTTTCAGTCTTTATAAGGGATCAAATTATGAGTGGGAATGAAAATAAAATGCACAGAAAACATACATATTTAACAAATGGAAGTCACACATTGATCTCCTTTAAAAATCCTTGATAAAAATTCACCTGGTAGCCTATTCTAAGATGTAGGTCTTAAACAATATACTGTAGATTTTGTGAAGAAAGGTCATTGTTTATAGACAAAGCATCTGCGTGTGCACACAAATCCTAACTCCTGATAGAGCTGCGAAATGTTCTTGTCTGAAATTTAGATAATTGATGGATTATTGACTTGAACTGCGCATATGATAGCTTCTTAAATTTTAGGGCAAGACCATGTGATTTACAGTATAGAAATAGTCCTTGATTTATGACCACAATTGGGATTGCAACTTCCATCACTAAGTGAGGCAGTTGTTAAGTGAGCCACATCCAATTTTACAATATTTTCTGCTATGCTTCTCCCATTCACTTTACTCATTGGAAGCCCTCTGGGAAAATTGCAAATGGTGATCACATGATCCTAGGACCCTGCAACTACTCAAAATATATGCCAGTTGCCCAGTGCCTGAATTTTAATTAGGTGCTGTGGTCACATTACAATGGTCGTAAGTGCAAGGACTGGTCATAAGTCACTTTTTTCAGCACCATTGTAACTTTAAACAGTCATTAAAAATGGTTGTAAGTCAAGGACCACCTGTACATTAGGGCAGTGTTTCTGAAACTCAGTAATTTTAAGGTGCTTAAGGATTTCATACTGGCTGGGGAATTCTGGGAGTTGAAATCCACACATCTTAAAGTTTCTGAAGTTGAGAAATGCTGCACTATGGACTAAAAAATAATGTTGCAATTATGAATGCTTGACATTCTCAAAGATTTTCCATTATATGTACATAGTATTTCTAAAGTCATGAGTCTCCATTGCCATGCTTACACTTGAACCAGTTCAGTGTTCATATCACGTACAACTTACTGTCCTGAAAGAATTACTTTATTTTTGGTGCATTTTTAAAAAGTAAATAATTTCAGGGTCCAATTGATTTACCTATAGAATTTTCTAATGTTGTTTATAGTAGCTGTGGCAAAACTAGTTCTACTGGTCAAAATAATGTAGGATCCTATACGTTTGTGTTCTCTTTATTTTTTTGAGCACTATATTTCACACATTGCACTAAGTCATGGTTTATTTGATCATAGTTTTATTAAATCACCATTGGGTATCTTTATACAACTTATTAAAGCCAAATTTATACTTTATGTAACACATATTGCATATTGTATATAGATTGAGTTCACAAGGCGGCGTCCCTCTAATTTATAACAGTTTGGTTCTCACTTCATCCATGCTTAATTCATGTAGTGTCTCTACCGTCTTCGTATCTCCCTACTATCTCGTCATCTATCCAAACTTCTATATCTGAGTCCAAATAAATGGGGTGTAAGGAGGGAGGAAGAGTTTCTGCTGGCTTTGTTGATATCAAGAAATTGAGAGAAACTTAGATGGACTTATCATAAAGGAGGAAGTCTTAAAAAACATCCAGCATAACTCTAGGACAGGGATAGGCATGGCCGGCTCAGGAATTCTGGGAGTTGAAGTCCACGAGTCATAAAAGAGCCAAGGTTGCCTACCCCTGCTCTTGGAGAAGAACTGTAATGGAAGTTTGGAAAATATGGTAACCAAAATAGAATAGATAGCAAAGATGGATGGAGAAAGCACGGCTAGTGATCCAAAAATGATTTGGGCAGTTTTTATACTGCTGAAGGTTTATTAGTTGAGTGGTCTGAAGTCCATAAAGCAAAGCACAGTCCAATTTAAAGAATCATATTGAAGACCAGAAGTGGCTCAAGAGGGCCAAAGAAGAAAATAAGAAAATCATATGTAAGTACCATTAAAAATAAAATAGAGTACTTATATGTTAAACCTATGTCAATACAACACTCACACAGTTTAATGTTGAGTTGAATCTTGAATTCTGAAAAAAAAATGTTAGTGGAGCATTCTAAAGACAAGTGGTTTTCCTCCTAATAAACTAAATGGGGGGAGAAGGAACACCTAATTCACAATGGTATGCAGTGCAATTAGCTCTGCTTGATGCTGAGAAACCAAAAGTATTTTGCTGTTTGAATTGCCTTATCAAAAGATTGAATAAGCAGCAACAACAAGTTTGATATGCTGTCCAGGGCATCAATACAGGCAGTTCATCACTGTGATCAAAGTCCCATCTGCTGTTATGTGTGGTCAGGCAGGATGATGCAGTTGCGCAATTGTGGCTATCATTAGCACTTTTTTTTGATACACATACCTCCATCATGGATACTCCAAATATAGTTTTGTACTGAATATTGGAATTTGTATGTGCCTCCTATGGCAGCTCAACTAAGTCAGTTTGCTCAGTTTACATACTCAATGAACTAGAAGCTACTCATATAAACTTGGTTAATATATGATTAACTAAATATGATTGTCCCATTGTGTCATATAAACATAAGCAACATGGTAGCTTGGCTTTGGTTGAACATGTAGGATTAATTCAACTTTCTGTAGTTTGATCAATAAATCATATAGTGGCTTAACACAGTGTTGGACCCAGACATTTTCTCTTCCTGAATCCCATATTTTCAATAAGAGCAGGGCTTGTGAAGCTGATCAGCACTAGCTTTCAGAAATCCAGAGGGTGATAAAAGGACAGCAAAAAAATAAATAACACTTTATGCTGCTATCCCTTGGTTATCCAGATTTCTGCAGGACAGCTAAGATAGGACCCTTTAGCATCCATTTTATTATTTATCTATAATTCAAAGGATTTGGGAAAGAATGGGCACCTCTTGGCCTGGTGTAGCTGATTTTGTATGTTTTCATCACTTAATGCAGCATTTTTCAAACTTGGCAATTCTGGGAGTTAAACTCTACATAACTTAAATTTGCAAAGATTGAAAAATGCTGCTTTGGCCCAGTAGGAAGTCCTGCAACAGTCCTCTCCCAACCCTTGGGACAGCCTCCTTCCAATCTCTGTAATCTTATCCACATTCCACCCTGAACACAGGCTCCAGGTCTTTCCCTCTTTTTTTTCCTGTTTTGTTATCCATCTTATTGGATGAGGAGCTATGGGGAACCCCAAAACATTTGGCTGTCTTTGAGCTGCCTTAATAAAAGTATCAATATAAAAGAAAATTTAGGTTTGTATGTTGTTGTTTTTTTTACTCTTAGAACCAACTAGAGTAACTTTCCCTTTTGTATTGTATTTACTCATGATAAGAGCTTTGGGGCTTGAGGTCCAATAAAAAGGCCAGAAGCCATGGCTCTGTTATAGGGGAGAAGGGAGGGAGGTCCCCCAGAGAAACAGTGTGTAAACAAAGACCAGCTCTGTAGCCTTTACACCTCGCTTTCATCCTCTTTTCTTGCCTGGATCTCAGGTGGAATTAAAGGGATTAAAACTGAGAGTAAATGAGGCGAGTGTGCAAAATGACTCCTTTCTCAACCAAACGGCATGTTCCGTGCTGGGGAAATGAGATACACATTTAAATCTCATCCATCCACCGCCTGTGGCCACCAACGTGTACCTGCCTACTTAGCCCAGGGGTTAATTAATTGAGGCTTCAATGCACTATTGCAAGAGCATTATTGCATTTGATACTCTACATCTGTGATTTAAAACTCTTTCAGTCCCTTGTCAGCAAGGGAGGGCTTTAACTAGGAAATTAGCATTCAGATAAGGGTATGGTCTATTTGCTTCTGAAAGGAAGGAAATATTAAGGATGCTGGTGCACAAACCACACTATAATATTCTATCCCATCATGGATAGGACTCCTGAGCCCAGCTTCCCGAGGGGGTGGGAATGTAACACCAAGAAGGGGGACATCTAAAAATGACTCTGTAACCTTCAGAAGAAACCATTACATATAGGGAACAAACTACCAAATGCACTGAAACAGATGACAATACCATTTAATTTATATGAAAAATACTTTGACCTTACCTCCGCTTCCAAATGCATAATTATTCAAGTGTAACATTTTGGCATAATTCTGATGGCTTTATATGCAAGTTGGTTACTAGTGAAGTAAGGATATGGGAATACTCTGCTTCCTTTTTTAGCTTTTCTTTCTTAGCAGTCAGAAAATGTAACATCGTGGCTACATTTCAACTTCGTATACTAAACAGAATATGTCCATTCAGCTGCTAAAATACATCATCTATTTTTCAAAGTAAGGTTTATTATAAAATGTGAAAAGTAGTTGATCAATCAATTAGCTATCTGATTTGTGGAGTGCTGATACAACACTTGGAATGCACAAACAGCATAACCATTTTGCAAACTACCCCCAATCCATTTTGAAATAATCCATATTTTTTCTTAGATTGTTTGGGAATTAGTGGGTTGTGTCCATCTGGAAGCAGAACAGAGTTTGCCTACCAAACAGATTCTTTTCATGTGCTCCCTAAATATTGATACCAATTCCTCAAAGCAGTTCCAGCTTATGTTGTTTGATAGGTATATTGTCCATGACAACTTCCATGAAATTTCTTATATTCTTGTTTAGATTTCAGTATTAAATTACAATAGATGTGAACATTTTAAAAAAAGCTACAAGAAGTTGCAGCACAGCTCAGTGATATCCTAACATTTTTCATCATTGTAATTTGAGGTGGTGATGAGGAAAATATTTATTACCCAGTCACATTCAGAAGGTGTTGATATCTTCTGAAATAGATCTGAAATTCAAGGTACAACATACCACAAAATGTAACATTTGAGAAAATATTTTATGTGTATGATTCAGTTTGGGTTTTACTGATGGTGAGGCTACAGTTGCGGATTTAATAAGCATAAAGTACAGTCAAGAGCAGCTAATACTCTGTAGATTTGATGGCTTTGGGAGAGACACACTTCAAAGTTGCCTGTTTAATAAATGTAATAGGACCTTTTCAGTTTCATAAAGCACTTTGATAACTGGAAAGTACCATATAATGGCAGAATGTTCCAACTATGAATTTCAAAGAAATTAATCTACTCCTTTAGAATCCTAATTAGCCTATTAAAGTGGCTACCCCATTCACTTTTTTACAATCTCTGTGGGCACAAAACTCAGACTGAAACGACCACTCAACAGTGTAAACTGCCCTTTTTGCCTTCTTCTGGCATAAAAATACATTTTTCACTATATAAAGAGTTTTTACAATAGTAATAAAACAACTCCAGAGAACATGACTGTCTTGAAATAGTTTAACTGGGCTTGGTGCCTCATAACATCCTGGGGATGTGGCCCCCTCATAATAATCACTTCCTTTAGTATGCCTTGCTCAGTTGAGGAATGAAATTCAAAAATCATTGTGGGATAAAAATATGAATCTGAAAACTTTTAATCTTGATCCTTACTGTCATAAAAGCTATTTCTTTACATTGTAGTAATATTATTTTAGCCCCCCCCCCACCTAACTATGTCAAGCAATCAATATCCAAGATACATGTATAGACTAGTGTAACAACACAATTAATCAAAAATACTTAATAAAGAGATGGGCCAAAAATTAAGTTACTGCTGTACTCCCATCAAGCTGATAAAAAACATTTTATCCCTCTGTGTTAACCAATGTTTCAGGCAGTGTTTTATTGTAACATTTTGTTGATTTCTCTCTAGAACTGCATTAACTTGGATACCAGTTTTTTCCACCAGTCTGTGCATAAAGAAAATCTGCATTAAAAAAAAAAACCAGGGCTGAGTGCACACATGCAGAACAAATTATGTGAATTTGAATTAGGCTGATATATGCATCCTGAATTATGCTTCAGATTTCAACTGATAAATTACATTAAAATTATTATATATTGTCAGTTGAATCTTGAATATCAAGATACCACATTTATGAACTGAGCAAAATTATAAATACCTCTATGGTAAGATTTTAATATACCAAAATCTGGGGAACTATAGCACTACAGAAGTGTTCAACATTTTATAGTGCTACTTTTAAACAAATGTTGACAAATTTCTATTTTGAGCACTATCCACATGATAATTTTATTTTAAAATGCACATAAGTTGAAACACATTGCAAGATTTGTGAATTATAATCTGTCATCAGATTCATGGAATCAGCTCCTGTTTGATAAATACTATAGAATTGGTTGTCTGCTTGCAAACATTGCATTAGCCAACTAGGTACCATCATCAATACATGTGCCACTGAGTACCTTTCACATTGATATAGATGGGTAAACATACAACTGTTTAGGTAAGAGAGACAGAGAAGGAAAGAGTGGAACAACAGCAACAGAACTATTTTAGAAATGTTCAAACATCAAGCAGAAATTTGATGCACCACAGACCATTATAGCTTCTGATAATTCGATATCTTTTCGGGTTTTTGTAAATTTTTGCTGTTCTGAAATAGCATTCTCTTAGCATTTTAACACTACTTTTCCTGCTTGAAACAATTCTTTTTTAACAAGTGTCAGTATAATTCAATGTAATTGAAGCATTCAGTATAAATATCATTGGCAATCTTTCAACTCTTAGCCATTGTAAGAGTGCTTAAGACAATGACAAGTTAACCCCTGTGTAGGGTTAGTAGAGGTTTGACCAAAGGAGGACATGTCCTCCTTTTTATTTTCATGTCTCCTACTCAGTAAGCACAGCCTTAAATATTGTCTGGCTTTTTGTGTGTCTTGGTTTTTAAATTTTATTTTGGACTGTTTTCTCAGCAGTAGTCATTCAAACATTTGTGTATTGTCACCTTGTAAATTGTCTGCTTCTTTCTTTCCCTCATATGTCGACAGACTTGACAACCTAGATTTATGTTATTTAATTTATTTCTTGATTCCAGCAATCAGCTTCAATATAGCCCTTTCAAATCTATGATCACTGTGGTCTGTAGATCAGATAGATTTCTATGGTGAATTTGAAAAGCACTTTGTTATTGATTCTATATTATTACTAGCATATGTTCTAGAAAATAAAGGTTTATTGGGAAAATATTGCAACTGAAAAACCAGTCTTTTGATGCAGGAAAGAGTTATTTCATATAAAGTAGGCCTGTGTTGTTGTAGGCTTTTTTGCAATTTTTACTGGAACTTTTGTCCCAGATGCCAAGAAATTTAAACAAGATATATGTAGTTCTTGAGAATTGTGAGTTCTTATCACCACAATTGGAACAGAATTTCTGGTTGCAAATTGTTATGACTGTAAGTTGGGGCATCATGTGACCAGATCCAATTTTGCATTTTTTTGCAGCAGTCATTAAGCAAATCACTGTGATTGTGTGAAACCGTTCTTTTTCTTGCAAGGAAACCAGCAAACAAATAAAAAATGACTCAAATAGTGGTGATTTGACAGCAGGATGTTACAGCAAGATGTAAAGACAAGCTGGTTGCTAAGCATGGTCACATGATTGCAAGTGTTGGTAGTGGCTGTGGTAATAGTGATGGCATGTTTTAGAATGTCCAGAAGTAATTTACAGTCCATAAACAACGCATTCTGGGCCTGTTAAGTGACCAGTTGTAAGTCAAGGACTTCTTGTAGTGTGTGTCTTTAGATATCCCATAACCCTATTCATAAGATGCTATGCAAACATTAAATGTTACAGATATCCTGGCTGGTGGAAATAAAGCATTATTCATATCTTACCCTTGATATTTCTGGAGATGTACAAATTCACAAGGATTCCAGGCCAAGTGAAGCTCAAAAAAAGTCCTGGCCAATTAGACCATGCCCACATTTGTTGTTAATAAATTGTAATATATAATGTGACAAAAGAGGAAATTATTAAATGCATGACTGGAGAATAATATAAATTATATGTGGATGTAATTAAATATAAATGAAATGAAAATTTGTTTTTATCTGGGGCTACCCACCATCTTTCGAAAGGCCCCTCATTGTATGCCAGTCAATGATTAAGTGCAGTTTCTGTGATTTAGAATGAACAGCCCACATTTTGGAATCTTTCTGTATAGCCCATGGAAGAAAATTCAAGATTATTCTATGCAATCCTTTGGAAAAGCTCTGAATTTATTTCAAATTGTAGTAAACTATAGTATTCCCTATGCCTTTGCCATTACCATTCCAGAACATAAAACAAATGCTTCCCCCACCTCATCTTGTCAGTCTGTTAGAACACAGCAAATTTTGTCAGCTGTTTATCTTAGCTCATTGTTTAGCCACTGCAACGGCCTTAAAATTATAACAGTCCTCAGAATATGCTCAGTTTGACAGAAGAGAGAAATTTTTCTGCTTGGAGCTGTATGAAATAAATGGTGGATGCAGAAAAACAACACATCTCCTCATTGCTTTTTAGTAATAGAGTCTTCATTTCATTTATAGCCCAGGCAAATAAGAATCTCATAGATGTGTGTGTGTATTCACTTTTGCAGCAAAAATGAAAATGGGAAGAGATTCAGGAAAATAAACTGCTAGACCTTGGACAGCACATCCTTTCTCCCAAGATCTGTACTTTCTTTTTTTTTAGGATAGAGATGGTACCAAGGTCTGTCTTGCCTCCCACTTATTACAAAAATTACATAATACTGTACCTGGGAGTCCTAGGAGAGGCATTACTGTAATTTCCCACTCATCCCATGCTGCTTGGCAAATTGTCCTTTATATTCAAAAGATTCCCATACAGAATTTATGATATTTTCTTTTGTTGAATCATAAATCTACTCCACTTTTGGGATTGAATAGTGTCATGTTCATATAGAACATCTTTATATGGAATATTAAACTACTTTGGCTGGCCCATGTGAAACAGTTTCTCATCCTTACTCCACATAGCTCCTTAGCCACTCTTGCCATGGTCAGTTTGCTCGGTTCTGGAGTACAGCACTGATAATATCAAATATTATTGCCTTCCCTAAAAATCCTGTATATTGTGCAGGCCAGAAGGAGGGGAGGGCTGAGAAGCTATCTGCAGACCACCTCACATCCTGGAGATAAACTGTTTCAGCTCCTCCCTTCAGGATGGCGCTACAGGGCATTGCAGGCCAAAACTGCCAGACATAAGGACAGTTTTTTCCCTGCAAGCCTTCACTCTGTTGAACACCTACTTCTCACACTGTTGTTTAATGCAGTGGTCCCCAACCCCCAGTCTATGGATCGGTACCAGGCCGCGGCATGCCAGCAACCAGTCCGCACAATCAAGCAAAGCCCCATCTGTGGGATGCAAACAGCATACAAAACCACACCTCCTCCAGTCCATGGAAAAACCTCTCTCCATCAAACTGGTCCCTGGTGCCCAAAAGGTTGGGGACCTCTGATTTAATGTCTATGTGTATTTACCCAAGTAGTATGGCTATAACATTATTATTTATCCAACTTATACTTCTTACTACTCCCTCTTATTGATACTATTATTATGATTATCATTATTTTGTTGCTTTGTACACTGAGAGCTTCTCCACCGGAGACAAATTCTTTGTGTGGCTAATCACACTTGACCAAATAAAGTATTCTGTACTGTTCTGACTGTCCTATCCTATTCTAGTATCTGGTCCACTAAGTCTTAAATATGGAATTAATTTTCAAATGGAAATTGGCAACATAGACCTAAATTACATGTTATTTCGATGATGTGACTAGCGATGATATTATGGATTAAACAAATTAAATAGAAGATGAGAAGGAATGCAGTGTTTGGAAAAATATATCAATGTGATCTGGAAATAAAAGCCCTGAGGACAAATCAATATTATTCTGGGGGGGGGGGATCTTCACCAAGCTTTTGATGGTCTTGAGGGTTTCAACAAGCATATGGGTTAGGATGACTTAATAGTTATTCACTGGCTTCACATGTCTTCAGCCATGCTATGCTTAACCATGATTTATTAACTAAACCATAATTGGTTGGGTTCACATAATATACTGAGGTATGTAACATTAATCATAACTAATAGCAGCCGGATTCTTACTGTACGCTAAGTCAACACCAACATGCCACAATATGATTGTCTTGGTGTGACATATGAATACAATTTAAAAGCTTTTAGCATATCTCTCCTAAAAGGTTCCTGTGCAAAATCTAGCAGTACCTGATAACTAAAGATCTGCTTTAGGGATCGCAAGACCAATACTGCAGTTCCAAAGTAGAATTGCTGGTAGCATGCAGCTCTGGACTCAAACAACCATATGGCCTTTTAATTCATTGCACATCTTTTTTTAAAAAAACAAACAAAGAAAAGAAAACAATAGAGATGCTGTCCTGTTTCCCACCCATTTCTTAGAAATCCTCTGAAGAAGGTATGATCATTTCAGGAACACTGAAATAAAGTAAAGAGAGTGCACTGGCCATTTACCAAACTTGTTTAAGAATGAAAGGAAAGAAAACCTAAAAGATGAGTGCCATGGTTTGACAAGAGAAGAAGAATAGAGGGGGAGGGGGAGATAAAAAAACAGTGAGAGGGAAGGGAGGGAGATGGTGGGGAGATAAAGTGCCAAAATCATGGCATCCGGCCCTCTCAATTCCTGACAAATAGATGGGGAAGAAATGGAGGTAGTGACAGATTTTATTTTCCTGGGCTCCAAGATCACCTCAGATGGGGACTGCAGCCAAGAAATTAAAAGATGCTTGCTCCTGGGGAGGAAAGCTACGGCAAATTTAGACAGCATACTAAAAAGCAGAGACATCACCCTGCCAACAAAAGTGTGTATAGTCCAAGGCCAAGGTTCTCCCAGTTGCAATGTATGGATGTGAAAGTTGGACCATAAGAAAGGCTGAGCGACAAAGAATTGAGGCCTTTGAACTATGGTGCTAGAGAAGATTCCTGCAAGTCCCTTGGACTGCAAGGCGTTCAAACCGGTCAGTCCTAGAAGAGATCAACCCCGACTGCTCTTTAGAAGGCCAGTTCCTGAAGTTGAAACTCAAATACTTTGGCTACCTAATGAGAAGGAAGGACTCACTGGAGAAGAGCCTAATGCTGGGAAAGATTGAGGGCAAAAGAAGAAGGGGACGACAGAGAATGAGGTGGCTGGATGGAGTCACTGAAGCAGTAGGCGTGAACTTAAATGGACTCCAGAAGATGGTAGAGAACAGGAAGACCTGGAGGAACGTTGTCCATGGGGTTGCGATGGCTCGGACACGATTTCGCAATTAACAACAACAACAACATGTTTGAGTGCCTCAGAGGGCCCTGCCCTAATACTCATGATTAGAATCTGTCAGGCTTCCTATCTTAAACTTGTCAGAATATATTCAGATCCTAAACCTATCCCCTTTCTACTCACTTAAGTCTAGTGGAGAAGAAATAAAGTGATACTGGCCCCCTCAGTCTCCAATGACCATAAACAGCATCTCTAATCACACAATGATGGAAGCCAGGTTCTTCCACCAAGGAGAGATTTCTGAGGGCAGAGTCTGCCAAATCTGTGTGTATGTTTGTGTGTGTCTAAGACACAAAAACAGTTTAAGCTATGGTCTTGAGTTGTATAGGTACAATAATAATACTGCACTTTTACAAACCTGTTTTTAACGTAAAAAGTACAGTTAACATTTTAAAGATATTGGGCAAAGTGCTTTATTAAATAAAACGACTTTTCTGAATGTAAAATGAATGTAAAAGATATACCCTGTGTAATGGGAAGAATGATGAATGAAGAGAAAGGAACTACCGTCTTTGGAAAGAAAACAAACCCTCCAATGCACCTTTGTATCATCCCATTTGCTCAGGGTGACCACCTTGACTTGGCAGGTGCTTCATAATGTGTTGCTGTTCTCTTTTCTACTCTCTGATGTCATCATGTAGGCCAGGAGATGAATTATTGCAATTTACTAATATTACATGCACTTAGTGAAATGGAGGTGCTTGAGAGGAAAACATTAAATGTAAATGATGTACATTATAAAGGTTTTTTAAAAAATAGTTTTAATAATAAGGGAAGACCATCTTTTGCAGGAAAAAAGGGACATAATGTGAAATCTCATTAGAACAGCCATTCTTGGAATCTCAGCAAAGCACTTTACACAACTAACCCAGTTTTGTTTCAGTGGCTAATTATTTTTATTTACCCGTAATGTCCTGGGCCTTTGGAAGAGCTGATTTCGCCTCCTTCCATTTAGCACAGTCCACAAACGCTCAACACAGACTTGAGTACCTTTTTCTGCTCTTTGGCTGTAGCTGACTTTAAATAACATCAATTAGACTGGAATTTGTTCCTACTGTTTTGCTCTCCACTTCCTGATGATTCAAACTGAACAGTTTCTCAAAAGTACCTCTCGCCCTTTCCTTTCTCCACAATATTTTGTTTAATGTCATAGTAAATTGATTGTGGAAGCTCTAAATAGAAGAAGAGATGCAACCACATAAGCAGCCTAAGAATAGGAACTAAAAAAATGAAGAGATACTTCTTTTTGCTTTTTCCCCCTGATGAGGCATTCCCTATTTGTTAAAAATAAATTAATGCACTGCTTACGGTTGCCATTTTTCTTCTTATATCTGTTTTCACCATTAATTAATAGAGGAATGAAAGATCATGCAAAGCAAACCTTAAACAATACGAACAAAGAAGGCACGATGAATAAATTCTATCCACCGCTCTCTCATCTCCTTCAAAAGTAGTCCTACACAAAAGTCCACAACAATTCTTCCTAGTTCCCTGCTGCTTTTTATTGTCTTTCAGAAAACAGAAGGCACAAAGACACTGGACTGATGGGTAAAATTTGAGTGGTTTAGGAAAATTTGTGGACCTGTAATAGTATTGGTGCTGACATTTCACTTTGTAGATAATTTCATATTGTTCAGAAACCATTGGACAAAAGACAAGAACGTGTACAGCTCACTGTTGGCTGAAGTCACAGAGATTTAATACAGGCAGTGGAAAATTCAGCTAGGAAGTCTAAATCAATCCTCAGGTTGATTTGAATTATCAATTAGTTCCAACAAATTGAGTTGATTCAATTTGATAATGGTTTAATCATAATTCTTATGATTAAAAATGCATTGTATAAAAATGAAGGCATTTCCCCCTTCTCTCTACCTTTCTCAGAGAGGAACACCTAGTTGTCCTTACCTTAATTCCTCTACAGCTGCAGCTTTACACTAGTGAAAAATATTTCCAGAAAATATTATTTATTTATTAATGAAATTATATGGCCACCCATCTCAAGTGAGATGAACAAAGTTCAAATGTATTATTTTGTTAAAGAAATTACCAGAGCCAAGTCTAGATTTCTGGGCAATTAAATTGTATAGTGTTACAGGATCCAATCTGGGTTGGTCATCTCTCATTTTCAGATCAAATGAGAGATATATTGCCTTACAGATAAGTCCTCAGCTTATAGCCATTCATTTAGGGGCAGTTCAAAGTTACAATGGAACTGAAAAAAGTGACTTACAATCTGTCCTTGCACTTATGACCATCACAGCATCTCCATAGTCATACAACCAAAATTTGGGCACTTGGCAACCAAAATATATTTAGGACAGTTGCGGTATCCCAGGGTCCTGTGATTGCTGTTTCCAACCTTCCCAGCCAGTTCTGACAAGCAAATTCAATGGAGAAAGCCGGATTGATTGATTGATTGATTGATTGATTGATTGATTGATTTATGAGACTTATATACCGCATTAAGTGCAAGCACTCTCTAAGTGGTGTACACCAGTAAGCAATGTATATATATATTTACATTGCCCCCAACAATCTGGGTCCTCATTTTACCTACCCCGGAAGGATGGAAGGCTGAGTCAACCTTGAGCTGGTAAGATTTGAACCGCTGACCTGCTGAACACAGTCAGCTAAAGTGGCCTGCAGTACTGCACTCTAACTGCTGCGTGATTTATTTAACAATGGCAAAAATGATCATAAAATTGGGCATGACCCTTAGCAATGGAAATTCTGATCCCAGTTTTGGTTGTAAGTCAAAGGACTATCTGTATTGAGTTCACAGTTTGTTTTGAGTAAAAATATACTCCCAACCATCATTCCTGGAAAGGAAACACCAGTAGAAACTATTGGTGCAAAAGTAATCACACAGTGTAATCCTGAACATCCTGTGGAGTTTATTTAGATATACTGAAGATGGGACAGAGGACAGGGGATGAATGGGTTGTCCCTGAATGAACAAACAAATCAAATCAGAAAATCTGATGCAATTACATTGTTAATTCTCCTGGCTGCACAAGCTATTCTCCAATTAAACCAGAATAATTCGCCACAGTGAAAGAGAGAATATTCATTTCCTTCCTTCCTTCCTTCCTTCCTTCCTTCCTTCCTTCCTTCCTTCCTTCCTTCCTTCCTTCCTTCCTTCCTTCCTTCTATTTCTCTTTTCAATATTTTCTCTGTGTTTGGGGAGGAGAACTGGGCATAGAATTTTGCATAGAAGGGATCAATCTGTAAAACATGTGCAAATGGCGTCACAGAAGGAAATTTGCAGCTGTCCATCCCAGCCTGGAGAGATGAATGGCAGAGAGAAGGAGGCTATTTGAATACTGATGTGGCCCTCACTTTCTTCCATTTCCATTAATGACATGCTCATCAAGGGCAAACAATGGGACCGGCTGCCGGCTCCTGTCACACAGTGTGGGTGCCGGGAATGCCAGGCTGTCATCCTAGGGCTGCATTTAGAGACCTGCACGCTAATAAGAAGTGCTTGGTGCCATCAATGCAGACAGGTGCTTCTGAGGCTGGGACATGCTCCATTCCCTTCTCCTGTAACCCTCCCTCGACAGACACCATGAAATGCACAAATTAACAGCCCCATCATGTTGGGCGGCTGCTGTTGAGGGTGAAAGCACAAAATCAAGTTGTCACCCAGGGTGCAGCTCTGAAGTCACAGCCTCATTTCTGTCTGGGTGCCCTATAATAGCAAATGCCAGAGTGTTGGATGGATGGACATCCATTAATCCTTTATGTTAAGGCCAGATGCAGGCTGGCTAGAGAATTAGCAGCAGCGTTTTCCCCCTTGGATAATTCGTAGAAAAAGCAAGGAAGCTCTAGGCAAAAGCCAATGCTGTAGGAGCCCTCCGTTCCTTAGAGGGTCCCCCACTCTACTGTCAATATAAACCACTTTGCAAGATTTTTCTGTTACCAGATCAGTATGGATTTTTGTTTATTTCAGTCCAAGTTATTGCAATGGATTTCCTTTAGTCACAAGAATAAACTGATAATCAAAATGATGAATTTAATCAAGGAAATGTACTGATTCCTGATATTCTTTCTCCTATAAAAGGAAAGGGGAGACAGGGCAATTTTCTCTTTAATTGGATTTTTTTTTTTGCCTAATGTACAGTATAGCCAAAAAAATGTTACTTATTTCAGAGTCTAGGGCAGAGGTGTCAAACTTGCAACGTCACATGATGTGTCACGATGTATCATGACTTTTTTTGCCATTGCCAGCAATGGGGTGGGCGCAGTTTTGGAATGATGCATCCAGCCCATAGGCAGGCAATTTGACACCCCTGGTCTAGGCCATGGCCTAAAAGGTGTTGAAATCGTTTTGCTTACATAACACATTTTTAATACTAGAAGTTTGTTTTATGGATTGTGATGCTATAAATACTGATGGTAACTTGAAGCCTATGTTGAAATACTTTGGAATCTCTCTCTCTCCCTCCCTCCCTCCCTCCCTCCCTCTCCTCTCTCTCTCTCTCTCTCTCTCTTGAAATGATTCACTCTCAGGTAATTTCTTCTCATGTGATCTCATCAGTTGAAATAAAACTATCTTCAGCATTTGAAGCAGCTAATAAAGTAAATAAAAATTAAAAATGTGATCCATAGAATTATTCGAGAGAATCTTCCATTTTGTACGATTTAAAGAATTTTAGCTCACCCAATGATTATTACTAAGGTGACCAACCATCCTCCTTTAGGGAGGACAGTCCTCCTTTTGTGAGTTCTGTCCTCCCTCGAAAAGTGTCCTCCCACATGTCCTCCTTTTCGATATTTTAAGACTAATCTGCAGGGCTTTTTTTTCTCATAGAACGCTCAGAACGGTGTTCCGGCACCTTTTTTTCGATGGGTTTTTTTTTCAATTTTTGCATGAGCTGTGCTACTCCCCCTATTGGTTTTTGAAAGGTAATAGAAATTGCTGCTGAGCGTGCCAAAACACCTGGCCGGCAAACTTTGCACATGTAAATTGTCTGCAGCGAAGGCAAATTGGCAGGAACTTTGCACCCTTCCCTGCTTCCCAACTACACCATCTCCTAGTTAGTCCCGAAAATACCTGGAGGATACCTGGAGCGGCGATGCCACGGTAACTTTCTCTTGATCTTCGGCCCTGCTAGGACAATAATGGTTGCGGGCGCAAGAGGCGGGGCGGCGGGGCTGCTGCGGGTGGGAGTGTGAGGGGCGGCAGTGGCCAGCTGCCTCCATGCTATGGGAGCCGCGGGGCCTGCTCTACGTGGGGCTGCGCAGGGTGGGTGGTGTGCTGGTGGGGCGGCTGTAGGCAGGGTGTGTCGACGGCGGGCTGCCCCCGAGGACCGGAGCTGGGACAGCTGGTGCTTTGGGAGCCACGGGGCCCACTCTACATGGTGGGGCAGCAGTGCTGGCGGAGCGGCTGCAGACGGTGGCACGGCATGTAAGCATAATTACAATATAAAATGTTATTGTTACAAATGTTTTTTATTATGCATTTATCATATTATAGTGTATTCTGTATTATTGTTGCAATGAATAAAATGTTTCTTTTATTTACGATATTTTTTTCTTCAATTTATTTGTGTCCTCCTTTTCATTGTAAAAAAGTTGGTCACCTTATTATTATTCATCTTAAAATGTTTCTGCTGAGTCCCTGCTTAATTTGAAAAACCCACTAAC
Source organism: Crotalus tigris (assembly GCF_016545835.1). Classification (NCBI taxonomy): domain Eukaryota; kingdom Metazoa; phylum Chordata; class Lepidosauria; order Squamata; family Viperidae; genus Crotalus; species Crotalus tigris. The sequence goes on from NW_024097032.1 coordinate 401,214, forward strand.
ACTGAAAATTTCTGGAAAAAAACATGAAAAACTGTCAGAGAAACTGGGCACATTAAGTCTGGAGTAGAAAAGACTATAGGGAGACCTGATCTGTATCTTCAAATGTTTGAAAAGCTGCCATGCAGAAAAAGGGAACAATTGTTTAGCATTGCAGAAGATAATACAAGAAACAGCGGGTTGAAATTACAAGGAAGTGGATTTTGCTGGGACATCAGAAAAAAAAATCCTAGAAGTAAAAGTTGTACAACAATGAGACTGCCTTGAGAGATGGTGGGCTCTCCTTAGTGGAAATCCTTGAACAGAGGCTAGAAGGCTTTATTAGTGGAATTCTGCATGGAGCAGGTGGTTGGACTGGCTGGAGAATTCTGTGAGTTGAAGTTCTTAAAGTTATCAATGTTCAGAAACACTGGACAAGATGCTGTCCAAGGTCCTTCCAAATTACCTTATAGAATTCTGTGATGAAATAGACCATTTATTTTCCAAACAGAATTCAGTGTTGACAGCTGCCTCGTGCATAAGTATACAGATTTGTTCCATATGCCTTACCCTGTGCCAGAGATAAATAATAGAGAAACTGAGTCCTTCAGACTGAAAAAAAAATTAATGACATAATGGGCATAGAATTCTTACATAAAGCAGGAAGAGTAACAAAATTTACAACATAAAACCCCCTCCTGTCATTTTTATAGTAATACTAAAGCACTTTATTGAATTTATGAGTACATAACTATGAAGAATGTAACTTGAATTAGGACCAACTTGGAAGTATAATATCATCTATAAACCTTTTTTCTATTAGCCCCTTCTTTTATTATTTATTTTCCTTTTTTTTCTATTTTAAGCCAAAGAGAAATGATTCTCTTCATGATCCACCCTGGATTCCAGTTTATAACACTCTTATACATTCTCTCTTTCTTACCTGAAATGAGCACAATATAACAAATTGGTATGATTTAGAGTTAAAGTTTTTATAATATATATATATAGCATGGTTCTCACAAAAGAAATGGCACAATTCTCCTTTGATCATGATTATGACATTGTGTGAGATAAAGTAGAAGACTATTTCATATAGTTATAGAACTCTAGAAAAAAATAAAATTTAAGCAAAATACATTTCAACAAATAGAAACTAGACCAGGCTTTTTATATGGGAACTTAGGATTCTGTTGTTAAAAACCCAGGAGCTGTTTTATATCTGGAGCTATTTTATTTGTAGCCAAATTTGTAAATGAACAATGGTGAGGATGGGAAATGGACATACCATAGCAAGGGTGGCTGCTTTACCGTGTTTTTCAATTCTGTTTTATTCGCTGCATCCCCAAGGAATTTTCTGAAGGGGCAATAAAATAAAATGGGTGAAACAAAGCCATAAGCCGGTTAAGTCTGAAAGACATGTCATCTCATCTAAAAAGAAGAAACGGACCATTTCCACACGTAGAGCTGACAGCAACGCCTGAACTAGCAATACTGCTATTCCACTTGATTTATAGAATAATGGGGTGACAAATGATGACAAAAATAAACTTTTACTGCACTGAACTGCTCCTTTATTTATGAAATTTGGCCAAGTAGTGAAATCTTTTATCTGCAAGTTGTAACGTGGAGTGGAAACGAGCGATTATGGTGTGGTAATAGTAATCCAGTGATGGAGGCAGAGTCAGTTGGAAATGGATTGAAGTAAAATAACTATCACACCGTGATAAATGTGAACAGTGCTTTGCTGACAGATGATCTAACAGGTGTTCATAACAACTATATAAGAGGATTTATTTATGACCAGCCACAGCCACAGCACTGTAAATCAGCTTCAGGAGCTGCACGGCACTGAAACTGAGTCCCCTGATGCAGCAACGTTGCAAGAACCTGAAGAACACAATTCACTCTAGAATCCTAATCACCAAATCACCTTTTTAGGCAATTACGCTAGACTGCAGAAATCAGAAATTACTTTCAATTACTCGAAGTTCAGCTGATAACTATTTCCAAACAAAAGAAACAAATCAAAATAACATACATACATGCCCACACCAGGACTGCAACAAATTAATGATTACTTTTAAGAAAAGTAAGCAATAGTTGGCAAAAATCAGTTTAAGGGACTTAAACTGCAGCTGTCAAGATCAACTCTATTTATTTATTTATTTATATATATTTATATTTCATATTTTTAAACCACCCATCTTCCTGAAAGCATAGCTCTGGGTGGTGTACAATATAATATAACCAACAAATAAAAACATAAAAATTAATATTAAAATTAAAAATTAAATTAGGGTTAAAAAAATTAAAATTGTAGGATAATGACAATTAAACATCAAAAGGGGGAAACATCCTATGATGGCCATTTAACATTGAAATAAAACTCTAACTCTATTATATCAAACTATCAGATAACAGCAAAATTTTGAGTCCAAGAAACCAAACTCCAAACTTGAAGATCTGGAAGATTTTCAGTGTACATTTCAATATACACTAAAGATGGCCAGCTTCTAATAGGTAATCCTGAAACTGCTAAACCTAGAAATACTTTTCACAATTCTGGAAAGAAGACTGAGAGGACCTATCTTCAGCAGCAGCAGTCCTAAACAAGTTGAAGATGCCTTATTGCTTGGTCAAAGTAAACCAAGTGGCCTCTTCACTTCAGCAGTACAGATTATGCTGCCTCCAGAGGTCTCAACCACTTCAGCAAAGAGAATCTCAGGTCACTTCAGACGGGCTTATTATACTAACCCACATCTGCATCCTGAGGCTGCAGTTTCTAACCAAACATCACAGTTAATGGGCAATGTGTAGGAAATACTGCTTAAATTAATTGCCCACACAAAAATACAGGAAGTCCTTGGTTAATAACCTCTCAAACTTGCAACAGCACTGAATGAGGAGACTTACAACCATCCTCAGCATTCTAGTCACTGCAACATCTTTACAGTCACATGATCACAATCGGGGGGGGGGATTTGGTGCCCAGCTTGCAATTACATCACAGCATTCCATGTTATGTCCCATTTGAAACCTCATTTGTCAGCAACAACCAACTTCAATGGGGAAGCTGACAGGTCACAAATAGTGACTACATATGGTCTTCCCTTAATGATTAGCAGTGATTTGCTTAACAGAGGCAATCAGAAATTCCAGAATTACTGTCACGAAGCAGCTTGATCGTGTGAAATCATACTAATTCCAGTCACAATTGCTATTGTCTATAAAAGTTCTAAAAGGAATCCTATCTAATCTTTTTCAAAGCTTCTATAACCTTGAACGAGATATGCATTTTAGAATACAGATTTTGAACAATTCATTAAATAGTAATGGGCAGATTAAAGTTGAATAAGCTAGGGTTTTAGTTTAAATAATTCATTGTCAGAAAAAATATTCAGTTCATGTATCTGCTAGCTAACATGATGTACACAACAGCATTTTGGATAGCAAACTATTCTTTAATTAAGGATTCTTGCTTGTAAAGAATACTATAGGCATACCTGGGCAAAACTGAGTTTTGATTGAGCTTCTAGTCAAACTCTGCCCAAAATTTGTCAAACTCAACCAGAACCATCCTTACTACTAGCAGGGAATATTGGATTGATCCATCTCACACCTGATGATAACATGGATGACAGAAGCTTATATATTCTAAGAAGAATAAATGGTATAAAGAGCATGAATTACATAGTACAACAGTAGCAATCTGAAAAACAATCGACATCATCCCAGATCCATTATATCTTCAAAGGTTATTAAAAATAAACACACAAAAAGAGAGAAAACAATGAAGCTGCTTGAAAAAAAAAGAATAAATTCAAGAACTCAAATCATGTTCTAGTTGCAATTTATCAAGAAATAATGTATCGGACATGTATTTTTTTAAAAAAATGGATGAAAAAATACAATTGATTCCATCAAAAATCAAAATGGAGTATGTTGTGTGAAAAATTTGTTTATTTGTGACACTATGGAAAAATGTGTTTATTTGTGAAACTATCTAATCAAGAAAGATTTTAAATAAACCTTTATTCCAATAGCAACTTGGCAAACAACATAGGAGAAAAATCATGCAATTTGTCAGAAATACATACAGTATAGGCTATAAACAGAAAATGTATAATGAAATTCAATTTTAGCCATTTTTAAAGGATGAGTTGCATCTGTATGTAGCAGTAAAAGCAACAAATAATCTTGTGGACTTTACAGCATAAATATTGGTTACCGAGTAAGGTAACACTCCCTGCATCTGATGAAGGGAACTGTTCTCCATGAATATCCATTAAGCAGTGTACATGTTCCCATATGAACTAAATACTCACTTTTCTCATGAAGGGTAACCGGAAAGGCAGTTCCACAACCTTAGATCCACATCAAAAGTGTAACAATCTCACAGATTACACTATATTTCACCCTCTAGCATTGAACATAGATCTTGCTCTGATTTTAGAAGAATCCTGCATGATCCTATAGCCCCTAAGATGCCTTTGTAAGTTTTAAAGGAATATAGCCTCAGAGAAACAAGAGGGGAAAAAATTAATTCTCACAAATGCATAGACTGTGTTTAGAAAGCATAGAAATAAAATGCACACAGAGAGAAACACATGGATTATTCAGTCTAGTCTAGAAAATAAAAAAAACCATACAAGAAACATGAACATACTTATTATAAAATAAAATACTTCTAAATGAAATAGACCAGTAATAATCTCCCAATGCATTTGTTTTGATGCTACAATTTAACTACAGTATTGAAAAATAATATAAAATTTCCTTTAAAAATAATTGGTGAATCATAAATGTTAAAATGTTTATAAACAGTACTTCATTACCAAGCATAGATATGAACGATATGTGAAAACGAACAGGTGCATTTTACAGAAGGTTAACAGTGCCATGATGAAAAAAGGCTTACCTATATCAATTTATATTTAGACAGGTAGAATTGAATGTTTGAAATCTTTTTAACTAGAGAAGCTTGATAATAGCGAAAATAACATTTCAAAAAGGGGGAATCATTCTACAGTGCTTGGACTCTGCAGCCCATTAACTTGGCTAACACAGCCAATCAACACAAATTATGGGGAGTCTAGTAAGAATTAGAGCACCATTTCCAGTCTCTGACCTAAACCATCCTTTCTGTAAGCAATGCTTACTGATAACAATGTGCATAAACTCAGCAGCTGAAAATTATTATCATGCTTAAGTAAATTACTCACATGAAGCATTACGTATAAATTTTGATCACCCTAGACTGGCCAGATTTTTTTTCTCTACTCCTAAGATTCAAGACTAATTTGTTATTGCAAACTCAAATTATTCAGAAATTGTTGCCTATGAATATGTATATGCACACATACACACACACACACGCACACACGTAACAAAATAATTGATTCAGTAAAGTTTAAGTTAGAGGAAAATCTGCTTCTCTGCTGATGAATATAGTCAGAGGATTGTTAACAAGGATTCATAGCATTTTTGTAGGAACAAATTTCAGAGATTGTTTCTACTTCTAGTATTTTGGAGGCTTCAGGACAAATGAACTTCATGGAGTTGGTTTTACTGCTTCACATATTGAAATAAAATTTACTTGTTTGGACTATTAGCTAGTTTCTCCTACAAAATAAAGGCCTCCAGTTTTGTTGGTCATGGAATTCAGTTTTCTATCTCCAGCAAATCTTGCATTGTAAAACATTATTCTAGATTTCAATGCCTTAGATCACAGACAATAATTCTTCTATATTCAGGGTCCACACCCTTTTTCATTATTATTTTTGGTGGTCACAATCTCAAGGGTTAAAAAGTGGTCTGGCAGTTATTGTGTCAGTTTAAGGAACGCTAAGACTATAAGAGCCATCTTTTATTTCTTTGATTTTCTATTAGAAAACAGCATGACCTTGTCAGTGATTTGCAGTCAAATTTCAAATGGACTTCTCTGCAGTAGTCTAAGAACCAGTTTGCCCATTCCTGCTTTGGATATACTTACACTGAGATTTTAACATCAAACAGAGAAGAGATAGAAATCTGCTAAAAAACCAGAAATCTGCTTTTAAACATAGACATTTGGATTTTTGAATCTTTAATGTTGTGACTTAATTTCTAATACATTGACAATATGTAACTTCCATATACTCTCTCCCACTTTCCATGAGGCATACCTAGAAATGATTAAAATTAGGATACTGCTCAGTCATCATTCTGCTAATTTAACTGGAGCATTTACAATTGGGTTCAATAACTACCTACATAATATTTAGATGTACTGTACCTATATTCTACCAGATATTTAGTCTTAAAGGACATTCTTATATCAAAGTTGTTTACTCATGTAAAACTGAGAGCTAAAATCCTTCGAATAAAGGTTGTTTCAGTGCAATATTCCCATGTTTTCCATGATATGAACTGAATAAAGGATAGTTTACTAGCTAAAATCAAAATGAGATTGAACCATTTAAGTCAAAATTATAATTTAAAAAAACCAAATTGCTACCACTTCTTTCTCTTCCTCCCATGTCTGTTAGCCAACTTAAGAGATAACAATGGACATTGTCCACCCTATATTGCATCAGCAGTACATAAACATTATTTTCTATATACTAGTAAAACCGCGTCATGACTTTTACCTGGCAAAACAGTGCCTTTATAGGTCAACAATTTTTGAACCAAGGAAACTCAAACTGGCTAACCTACTGAATCTGTTCAAAACTGGAACCCACGACTCTTAAGGAAATGAAATTTGGAGAAGCTGTGTCTGCTTCATTGCTACAGGCTGCAGCCATGCTGCTGGGCTGCTGGTGCAGTCATGTGATCTTTATTTTCAATGTTATGTGACGATTTCCTAGTCAGTCTTGTAATCCCTCACTTCTCCCCACCCAGCAGCAAGAAATTGATTTATCACATAGCTCTTAAAGAAGCAACAACTTCAATATGCATAAACAAAGGCCTGGACCACAAGATTATAATATATTTATGCAAGCTGAAATACCAAACCCAAATGAAGATCCAGAGCTGCATAAGTTGGTATTGAAGCTCATGAATCATGGCCAGAATCTCAGTGTGGAAAAATGATACATGCAGTAAGAGGTACCCAAACCTGTTCAATTAGCTACAAGATGTGGCAAAGATTAATATCCCATCCATATGAGCTGGTCTTCAGAAATGAGGAACATCAAGCAGGACTATGGTACAGAGTTGAATTATAGCTTCTCATGTGCAGTACTCTATAATGCATAATTATTGAAGGTGTTCAATTGTCATTTCAGTATAGAAATATGCTCATCTGTCAAATCCATCAAAAATGTCATCAAGTATACCATAAAAGGGAGTGATCAGACAATTTTTCATTGAACAGAGAAGACAAAATCACGCAGTTAGTTGACAGACAGATATATCGCCCCCCCTGAAGCTGTTGCATCAATACTTGGATTTCAAATTATTGAAAGGAACCAGCTGTTCTTTGCCTTCAAATGCACCTTCCACAACAGCATTCTTTATTCTTTCAAGATAATGCTGCTGTGTAACTGAATGATATGGCATGAACTACTTTAACAGAGTTCATGGATCTTTGCAAACATGATCCATCTGAACGAAGATTAGGAAAAGAATGCAGAAGTTCTTCAGAATTTTTGAAGTTAAAATTCTGGATTGAGTGTATACTATTTCTCCACGAAGAGAAGCTCTATTGTCTTGCTAACAAATACTGAAATCAACAATCCATGACAATTGTGGAACCAGTTCAAGAATGCAATGTGTGATAATTTCCTGCAAATCAAGAGGACAAATATCAATGCCCTTAATATCAAGATCAATAGGAGACATCATGAAGTTGTTTCTGTATTTTTAAGAAAAACTCAGGAAATGCTCTTAATATCAAGATTAATAGGAGATATCATGAAGTGGCTTTTCTGTATTTTTTTTAAAAAACTCAAGAAATTTGGAAAAATTCAAGAAATTTGGAAAAACAATTAAAGAATATAATTTGCCAAAACCAATGAACAGTACAATTAATAGTGGCAATGAGGAATTATTGCACAAACTGCAATACAACAGAGACAAATAGTAGGAATTTTAGTAGACAATGAGCCCTATTGAATAATGAACAAAAAGCAGTATCTGACTGTGTGTAAGTACTTGCAATCTTTTTTCAATAATTTTCATTGATGCACCATGAGAAATGGGAAATTCATTTGTTATCAACTTGATCCTTGCTGGAAATGTTGCTATTGCTGTAGCATTATCCGATATTGCAGCAACATTGATGTCTGGTGGTAGACAGCACATTCAAGATTCAATATACCTTTCAGAGTGAAAGTGCTCTGTGTAACATAAACAAAAAACCAAACACCCACCCCCATCCAATCCTGCAAATTTGGTTTGACGTGGAATGCTTAATTGTCTGGGATGAAAGTCCCATTATTAGAAGAGTGAGCTTTGAAGCTGTAACTGTGGTCTCTTTATGATATATAAAAAATGAGGCCTTTGGGAGAATCTTAACCATTTGCTGTGGAAATTTCCATCAGCTTCCACCAATTGTGAAAAGGAGAAATGTTGCTAATGTGTAGAATACATGCATCAAAAATCATATTTATGGAAAAGCTTTATCAAGTTTTAATTGAAGAAAGGCATACAATAGAGCAGCGGTTCTCAAACTTTGGGTCGCGATCCCATTTGGGGTCAAACGACCATTTTACGGGGGTCACCAAACAACGCGATCCGCCATTTTTTCCCTCAGGGAGCGCCGCTGCGCATGCGCGCCACGCATGGGGGGGCGGTGCGCATGGGAGCGCCGCTGCGCATGCGTGGTGCATCTTATGACCGGGGTCGCCATATAAAAAGGTTGAGAACCACTGCAATAGAGAGAGGGATGTTGAAGACAAAATTCAGAAAAATCAAAATGATGAATTATGAAAATATGAAACACACTGTTTATGTGTTAGATACTTCCCTTGAATGTTGAAAGAATATTCTTCCTTCAATGCTATCATTAAAGAAGCTAACACTACTCATTTCCCTACAGAATTCCTTTATTCAACTGAACTCTTTAGATTGCTAACACACAAACTGGAATTCCAGATAGGATCTCCCATAATTTTAATGAGGAACTTGGATTTTCCAAGACTTTGCAATGGAATGTGGATGATTATGGAAGAATTGCATAAGAATCTGGAGAAACCAGTATTCCCACATGATCAGCTGTATGCCACTTTAAGCCAAGGAAAAATGTTAAAATACTTTTAAGAAATGGCAGATCAACCACAAATGTTGTCATCAAAAATGTCTTTTGTTAAACAAAAAGCTTTTATATTTGTCTTGCTATGCACCTTAATAAAATATTTTCTTCTTAATTTTAGAACCTAATTAATAGCAATCTGTTTGTAGTCATTCTGTTTCTCTGTTTAAGTAAGGAAATATCTCTGAAAGGGTCATGGGTTTCAGCATAGGGTGAGAATAGGTACTATTCCATTATTGCGTTGTACATTTTTACCAAATAGGCTGAAAAATTGTAGTGAGAATTGGATGCATTTATGAGAAGATGTCTATCCTTATGTAATTTTAGAATATTAGCTGGAACCAAATCATAAATTATTTTATATTAACCCTCAGTGATGCATCAAATAGCATTTGATGCATTGTCATGTTACTGAAGTATCATATAACCTAATTAATTCTAGAGCAATAATTTTCAAATGGGAGCAAAATATAAAATTGGGCCTTAGCCAATGACACTGTCAAGAATGCAGTAGATCAGTAAATTCCCTGTAGTCTTTTCTTATATGTAAGGTACACCAATGATGGGTATGGGTCATGTTATGCATCCATAGTACAGAAATACCATGAGACTATGTTACTGAGTTTTTAGATGGCAGAGTACAGCAGATAAATAAAAATGCATTTTAAATGGAAATTACTGGTTTTTTTTAACTTCTGTGATTCTGATTTCTACAGAAACCTAACAGATTTCCCTAATATTTTAAATAGTATCACAGCCAATAGAAAAAAATGTTAGCTGCCTCAAGCTATATGAAGATAAGCTAAAATAGCTCTTTACTGATGATCCACTCAAGAAAAACACTTAGATTTAGATTGCATCAGTTTTATGTGCATTATCACGTTAATTATTGAAGTCAATAATGTTAATACTACTATCAATGCATTGTTCTCATATATCACAATCCTATCTCTATTGCAGCCACTATAAAATTTTCTAGATAAGTTCCAAGACCTTTTGTAACACCCTATAGAGTTGGGGTGGAAGAGGAAGGGACAGTGGAGAATGCACAAAATTTCTGCCCTCCCGTTTTTTTTCTTCCCAGCTGTTTCTCCCCCCCCCCCAGCTTTTTTGAAGCAGAGCATTCTGTCAAAGAAGTGACATTGGTTAGATAGGAATATATTAAAAAGGTACATGTAGAGATGAGTAAAAATCTCCATATCCAAAATTGAACAAATGAAAAACTGTTGGAAATCCAATACTGTTGGGTTTCAGAAATAGAATTTATTATTATTTTTATTCATATGCTATAACAATAGGACTGTTCTTTCAGAAGGAATGTTAGCAACTTTTTAAAAAAAACTATTACAGCCTATGTACTGACTTCAGGGTATTCCTTCTTTGGTAGGTTTTTGAAGGTTTCTTAAAAGTTTAACATGACTACTTTGTGGTCCTCCCAAAACTTTTGAGGATGCAAGTACAAAAAGTAGTTTTGCTGGGATACCCAATGCAGTGATGGATTTCATGGCCAGAAAACTGTGAAGGCAAACTGTAAAATAATTGCACCAACCTTTGAGCACCGCAGTTCTTTTTGTATGAAGTATCAGTAGTCTAGTGCAACAAACTAGTAATGTTTAAATATATAGGATACACATACCAATCAGTTGGTTTGTTATCCAATTCTCAGAAAAAAAGAGAAAAACTCATATTTATCATAATGCAATTTTATTATTATCTCAATGTTTAGGAGTTATGGCACTTACAGTAAGCAGATACAAATAAATGATTAATACTGGCTTAACCACTGGACAACAAACACTAAAAATGTTATTCTTTTCAAATGATACCCCCCGCCCCCAAATTCCATATCAAAAACTTATCTCATGATGGATCATTTCAGTGATTTTCACAAACATCATTTAATTGTTCTAATTAAATTGATTTTTTTCTACTAATTTTTCTAAGTCACTTGTTTATCACCTTTTTTCCTGTCTTCACAGAAAATAGAAAAACCATAATAAAACTAGCAGAGTGAAGGGAAAATCAGGCTAAAGGGAAAATGTGTAAGTAACGTTTAAAATTTAACTGAGAGTAACATGCGTATTTCTTTGGTTAGAAAGCAGGGGGGAGTGGAGCAAAATACTTGTTTGTGTGATAGATATACACTATAGCATTCTAAAACAGGAGACAAGAATGTCAAGAGTGTATTCTTCCCCCACCGCCAGATGGAAAGGCTATTATTGTAAATGAAAGGCAGCCGTAGTGGATGCCAGGCACTGTTGTGGTGTGCCAGATTCTGAAGTCCAGATGTAAGCTGGTTACCCCTGGGACAGGACAGGCTTCAGCTCTCGCAAAAGAATAGAGCCAATCACCGTCTTCTCCGTGTTGATGAAGAGCTGTGCTGTGGATCCTTCTTCCAGCTCCACTGTGACAAGCACAAGTGACCCACTGTGCACAGTTTTAGCCGCAAACCTAACAAATTAAAAACAAAATTGGTGAGTGGTTCTCTAGAAAACTAACATAATATGCAGTGTTTGTTTCAGTGATTAAAGGGGTAAAACTTCACAAGACACCCATAGAATACAAAGCTTTTCAAAAGCCAAACCATTAACATTGCACAATGCAATATGAAAATAATATAATTTTATTTAATTATATCTATATAATTTGCATAAAAAATAAAAAATTTTAAAACCTAATTGTTCAGTTTGAATTTTGCCTAAAACAGCTTCATAGGGAACATAACTGATCTGAAGGTTAACTGTACTCATTCAGCAGTCAAAGTCTTGTTAATACAATATACATGGTAATCAATAAAGAAGAGACTCCACAACATACACTCTTAAGCACCCTTAAAGATTTGAACTTTCCAAATTAACAAATCTTTTCAGTTTTACATATTGGAACATTAAGTAGATTTCTAATGACTTTAGCCAATAAAAGGAATCATGAGCTATAATCCTCTATTACTAAATTCCAAAACATGAAAAACCTACTCATTACATGGAATTAAAAGCAAAACTACTCTTTTAAGCACTGCAACTGATTGAAAAGCCATTTTAGGCACAATGAACTTCTGTCAATCCTGTTAATTCATTCTACATGCACAGCCAGACCCAAGAGACAGGATGGGAAGACATGGCAAGAGGCTACTTTTCAATGTTCACAAAGCAAGCTACCCCCTCTTCTCTGCTTGAAAAAAACAGGGAGAACCCAAGGCACAACAAAGTTGCTGCACATGGGCTTTTGAAAACACTAACAAGTATGGAGCAGGTCTGCGACCCACAGTGACCCCACTTTGCAGGGCCAATTCCCTCTCCCCTTTCTGAATGACACGTGTCTGAATCAGAGCCATCTGCCTCAATTTGCGCAACATCTTCAGCCACAATAGGACCCAGTTAGCCCTGACAACAGCTCACAATACATAAAAATAAAACTGCTGTGCTGACAGCACGCCATCAGCTATTCAAGAGCAAACCAACTGGTCAGTGTCTCATGTCTGACAATTAGCATGGGCCTTGCGCAGCGCCTCCTGGGCTCCTTAGGGATCTGTTTAATTACCATCAACATAAAAGTGGGAGTTTATCAGCAGATACTCAAAAAGCTTCACTCTAGACTTAATTAAAATATTAGCCTCTTCAGCAGGAAGCAGATTCTCTTTAAATGAAAAGTAATTTCTTTTTTAAAATATTAAGTATATCAGCATCAAAATCTTATAACACATTATACTAATTTAGGAAAATATAAGCCTTTCCTAACTGCACTCTTCATTGGTCAATGTATTTATTTTATTTAAATTAAATATACTATTTTCACTCTTCACATCTAAGAAGAAAAAACATTCCTATCAAAGCAATGCCAACAGTGCCATTTAGCCTTTTCTTTTTGTTCAGCAAAATGTTAAAATCTATGTTTCTCCCATCAATTTGGAAAGGGTGATAATTAAGTAAACAATACTCTTATTAATCTATTTCTTTATCATTTGTGTCTTGGGACCATAGAAGCCGATTATGCCTGATTTCACATAATAAAAGCATCAGAACTGGGGCTCTCATGGTTTTTCATAGCCTCAAGGTTCATTTTACTCTTGTTCTAGTCTAAACTGCAAGCGATGTAAAGTCAATGTTATTATAAAAGCAAACATAGCCCAAAGGCACAATGGGGTCAATTCTTGTCGGGTGCTTTTCGTGTCACTTCAGTAATTAATTAAGAGAAAAACTCTTTGAAATAAATAGCTCTGAATCTCTTGGAAAAAGATTTTGTTGTAATAGTAAGAAATCCGTACCGTCCATCTTCAAACAAGTATTAACTTCTCATATGGCAGGGATTAATGCTGCTATTACCATATAACTAAGACAAGCTAATATTGGAAGCACTTATGCAAGTCAGATGACTAGCTGTGTCTCACACAGCATTTTACTGTTAAGGACAAATCTATTTAAAAGGGCAAGCAATGCGGTCACAAATATTATGGATTGTGAGAAGTAAACATTACTTTAGTAAAATAACACCCAGACAACAATCAAGAACACTTGTGTCAGTAAAAAAACAACATACACAAACATGTTGAACAACTAGTTATTGGAGAACACAATGGTTCTAAAATGATGGAAGTAGTCTACTTAGGAGACCAATACATAGGACAGAGCAATATACAGCCTCATACACCCAAGGCATCTATACATAGACACTTCTCATCTGTAACCTCACCAAGTTGCCCTACAGCTTCCATAACCTCTATATACAGTACATTTGTACACATTTTTCTTATAAGGGAAGAATATGCAACTTATATACGTTCAAGTTAAAGACTTGGAATTATTAAATTATATAATTTAAAAACTCACTCCTTTGGATACTCCCATTAATTATACAAATTTGACAGGGATTATGAATTTTTGTTTTTATCTTCTCTTCCCAAATATATGTATGTACCACAACCCTGGCATCTAAAGTGGATGAGGATGGTTTTGTTTTTGAAGAGTACAGGTAGTCTTTCATTTATAACCACATTTAGGACTGGAACTTCCATTGCTAAGCAGTGCAGTCATTAAGTGAGTTTTGCCTGTTTTTATGACCTTTTTTACTTGTTAAGTGAATCACCATGGTAATTAAATGAATCACAGAGACGTTAGGCAAATTCAGCTTTCACCATTGGCTCTTTCTCTTTTGCTATACACACACATCCACGCACTCACTCACTCACACACACACACAAAGCCTTCATATTTTTATAAATAACTCAAGATGCTGAACACTTTGTTTTTTGGAAGCCCTCTGGGAAGGCTGTAAATGGTGATCACATGACCCCAGGATGTTGCAGCCATTGTAAATACATGCCAGTTACTATGTGCTTGAATTTTGATCATATGACTGCTGCCCCGTCATTAAGTGTGAGGACCAGTCATAACTCACTCCTTTCAGCACCACTGTAACTTTGAGCAGTCATTAAATGAATGGTCATAAATCATAAGTTTTGAAATTAAAGGTTGATCATTTTAATGTTTATCCATTTTGAAAAATAGATCTACACCTAAAAGAAATGCCTGGTAACCTTCATAAAGAAAAAAAGCCCTTCAGATTATATATGGTTATCCTCCTCCTTCAAAGGTAGCAATAATGAGCCGAGGTGGCGCAGCAGTTAGAGTGCAGTACTGCAGGCACTTTAGCTGACTGTGTTCAGCCGGTCAGCGGTTCAAATCTCACCGACTCAAGGTTGACTCAGCCTTCCATCCTTCCGGGGTAGGTGAAATGAGGACCCGGATTGTTGGGGGCAATGTAAATGTAAATATATATATATATATATATATATATATATATATATATATATATATATACACACACACACACACATTGCTTACTGGTGTACACCGCTTAGAGAGTGCTTGTACTTAACGCGGTATATAAGTCTCATAAATAAATAAATAAAGCAATTTCTAATTACGAAAAACATTCCTGATTTAAATTCTAAAGGAAAAAACTGCTGATTTTTTTAAAACTAGTGCTATTCCCAATCTCTTCTTCACTCTTAAAATGAAGATAAAGATTTATAAGTTGGTCTAAAAATCACAATTTTCAGAATCAGAAGGCTACTACATTGTTCCTTTTATTCTAAAAAGATTTTAATTGTTTATTCACTTATTTAACTACTGGCCACAAAAGATTTGCAACACTTTTCAACTACATGCTACAAATTCAATTTCTTCCTCTTTTCAAATTAACCAGAAGCTGTTACAATAGCCCATTCATGCTAAAACTTTTTGCCTACTCTCTACATATAGCTTTCATTTATTGCCTGCTGAAGCAGACAGAATCCTATTAGTAATAAAGACGATCACTAAAGGCCCAGCCCTAGCTGTATAAAAATAATTAGCCCAAAGTTGACAAATGAATAATGAAATTGTACAATGAATTAATCTTCCAATCCGAAATACCAGGGTAATCTTTGAGCAGACATGAAAAGAATCTACAATCTTGTAACTACTGTAAACCATAAACTTAGCATAAATCAGTCCAAAGTAATAAAAAAAATTGTTCTTGTTCTTTTATCAGTAACATAAAGAGAGCTGTAAGTAAAAAGAAAAGTCACTTAGAAAGTAACTACATGGTGAAATAGAGTTTCTGAAAACTATTAGTTTCTACAAATTAATATACTGTACATACCCAGCATTTTTTTTTCTCCAGCTGTGCTTCAAACAAAATAAAGCCACAAAAGGCAGGCAGGCAGGCAAGCCAGCCTTCCCCCCCCCCCTTTTTTTATATTGAAAGATTCATAGTTATGTCTAGAAAAGTATGGTTGCAATTGTATTGTTTTGTTTCATTTTATTTTTCTTACAATGTAGTTAGGACAATTCAAATCTCAAACCAAACCATAAGTTTTATAGCTTGGGAAACAGAATGGCATTTGCAGTTATTTAATATTGAAAAACAGTACAAAAAAACCCTCAATTTGATTTGTATCAACATTTAATAGTTATTCTGGCATTTGGTATGTCTCTTAGGTGATTATGACATTTTGTAGTTTGAAAAAGAATTGGTTTCCCTGCAAAATTCAGTATTTCTGTGTTAAAAAAGGAAATTATAAACAGTACCATTGTGTAGTTCTCATTATTGAGAAGCAGGTATAATAATCAAATTGTAAAATTGAGCTCTCAGCCAGAAAGGTTAATTTTACACAAATAATCTATAGTGGTTTAAACATAAACCAGCTTGCAAATATGCTCTGCTTAGAGAATCAGTTGACAACAACATAGAAGAAAAAGGAATCCACATATTTTGCACTTCTTAATTTCAGATATAAAAGCAGTGCTGCTCTCTAGTGGACAGCGATCAGGATAGTTGCCTTACCTATCTTGATTCATCAAAAAATCCAAAAAGCACAAGGCAGACTTAAAACTAATACACTGCTTTTTAAAATGTCATTTTGGTTCCACATGATTCATAAATAGTAAAATTCTGCAGAGATGATCTTTGCACACAAATAGGAATATATTATATTGAGATAAATTAATACTAAATTCAACATTAAAACATATTCCTATTAATAAGGACATGTACTACTGCAAGATGAAGTTAAATAAGCACTTGATCATTAATCAGTCAGAAGACTACAGGATTTGATGGAATATTTAAATAAATATGGCAAGTAACAGAAGAACCAAACAGTGACAGCAAATTGAGAAGAATACAGTAGACAATAGATTAGAAATGACTACACACTGATACCAAAGAAGCATAGAAGGGAGACTTAACAGGATACAATTTTATGCTGACAAAATAATCATCCAGTGCAGATTAGAGATATGAAAAGGGAGATGCCAAATATTCAAGCTGGTCTTCGAAAAAAGTGAGGAACATTTTTATTTTATTATTTGCAAAAAAAATATGTTAAGCCATACTTCCAAAGCTAAGTGCCTTTTCTATGGACTACGGAAAAAGGAATGATGGATGTCATTTACTTGCATCTATTTGAACTTATTTCACAGCAATGGGAACGGGGATTGGGAATGGAGGGGTACTAATACTTTTAACCACATCTATATGCCACTAACCCAAACTCAGTACGGTAGAAATGAAGGCCATGGAAAACATATTGAGATGCTGTAACATGTCCATACCTAAAATATTAAAATTCTGCAAGCAATGGTTTTTAACCTATTGGAAAACAAAAATTGCCCTTCGAAACATGATAGAAAGAATACTGATACTTTTGTATTTTGGTGATGGATTCAATATTCCTAAATATTGTACCTAGCTAAGCTCAAATTGTCATATTTTGGACTCACCAATAATAAGACCTAGCTGTTTTAGAACAGCTGGTAAAACTAAAAGAAAAGAGAAGAAGACAATGACCAGTATCAAGGCAGATGGAGTCAATTACAATGGTGCTGGGTGCACCATTGCAGACTTGACAATAGGTCAAATCTTGGAGAAGATATATCTATGTGGTTGCTAAGAGTTGACAATGACTTGACAGCAAATAATCAATCAATTAATTTCAATACCTAGGCATAAAAGCCTCTAACATTCCAGAACCTACGTCCACCGATGAAACTCAGAAAAAATATTCCATCACTTTAGAATAATCATTAATTTCTCTATTGACAGGATTGGGGATAGGTTCAATTATATGGATACATATCTATATACTTCAGTGCCTTTATTTTTACTTTGGAAAGACATTCAGAGTATTTTTTAAGGACTAATGACAACCATATCCTGGAAGGCTATGAGTTTTAAACTGGGTGGTTATTAATTGCCTAGGGAAAAGTCTTTGAAAATCAATATTGACATTGAAAGTCAAATATAAGTAAAGTGAGAAAAACGGATATATTAAGAGTGAAGCTGAGTGTCATAACGAAAAAATGTTTTGTGAATGCATTTTGGTGTGCAAAATCTTCAACAATTCAAAAACTAAAATTTACGTTTTTGATCAAGCCCAGGGATATGAATTTAATAGCTAAAATTGGTCATTAATACACTACAGGCTGGAAGATTTGGTTTTCAAAGCATTATTTAAATTTTAGAATAGTCAACTAAAACAAACAATTCTCTGGATTGTAAAATATAATCTCTTTTATGCCAATTGGGGGCATCCGTAAATGGATGTTGGTTAGTAGCAGCTACACAGTTAGAATTCTGAGATTCTTCATAACTTCATAAGCATCACAAACATATCATAGAACAAGAGTTTGCAATTATTCCCTATGCTGTGTGCAATTATTCCTATTACTCACAAAACTGTGAATCTTCAAAAATACTGAATTAGCCCATTATTTTTGTATAGGAAATTATATGTTTCACACTGTTCATTACTAACAATAAGAGATGCAATTTCAAATATAGTATTAGCCAAGTTTGCTAGTTGAAGAGTTTAATCATTTCCCCCCAAGTGGTTATCTCTAGCGAGTATGTGAGAAAAAATATGTAAAGTACTTATATTTACTATAAAAACAACATAAAAATTTATGAATGTTTATCAGGAATAATAAATTATACAAATTTTAAAAAACTAAAATCATATAATATTCTAGGTATTTTAAGAGGATTGTTTTGTTCATTGTGGATGGAAAAGAAAGTGTTCTTACATTAAATGTTTTCTGCAGATAAGTCTAATTTGCATAAGAAGGATTTCCAGAAAATTTTCCAATTCAATTTTTTCAGAAAATAATAGAAATATAGTGATGTGCATTATCAGCTGATTATGAATGTAACTGCATTGCTCATAAACAAAGTTTCATATTATAACAATGCTTTGCCATCAAGAAGTAATAGCATTCTGACTATATAATTGATGATTTAATAAGATGTAATTTCTTGCAGGTAGAAAAAAGTAATTGGTAATTTTGGTAGTATCATTTCTCCAAAAGCAAATTTATTTCATGTCTGCTTCCAATGAAATTATGGTTAAGAGTTCATACAACACAAATATCAAATGGCTATAATTAGAATTATGAACTGGCCTAGCGTACACATAAATTTACATATATTGTTAAATCTATATGACTTCAATGAATATGCAACTTTCATGCTGTTAAATGACAGACATGAAGTACTACTTATGACTATTTTTTAACTTCTCAATCATCCATATGGGATATAATTTAAAATGATAGCATGTTAAAGTCTTAAATATACATTGGAAATAAATTAAGATTTTAATAAAAAATTCTTTTCATTAAAAGAAAAATGTTCAAAAATGATATTATTTTTACTGGTGACAGATGTCAATTACTTTTATTAAACTGTAATAATTTCCAGTATAGTAATTATATATTCCACAAGATAATATTATCAACCTCACTACTGATAATATAAGGCAAACATCACTCTAGCTTTTTACTGAATTAGAGAAAAGATATAAATGATTTTATGATTTTTGGTAAGTTATATGAATCAAAAGGTACCCATTTCTAGATTTATTTTTTAAGAATATTGTTGGAGTCATTGGGTTATCTGGCCTGTTAGGCTGAGTCATCAGCTGCAGTAGGCCAAGGTATGCGGAAGTCAAAAGTGAAAAAACAAGTTTGTGCCGTGCGGTGCAAGGGAATGTTGTTTTGGTGTTTGTTAGTGCCGTGTGCAACAGCTGTATAGTAGCGTGTGCAAAACAAAGTTAGCACGTGTAATATGCTAATATGCTGTGTCATAACAAATGTGGTTGGTGTAAGGTGGTCACCAGGTGCCTATAAACCCGCCTTCTGATAACACAATAAAAGGGATGCTTCGTCTTTGTTTGAGGCTCCCATCCCGAGGAAACCACGTGTACGTGTCTGTTCTTCAACACCCATGGGAGACCGCTGGGCGCGAGAAAACCCACAAATGGTGACCCCGACGTGATTCAAATTTCTGAGCACGTCTCTGGGCACTGCAACTCAGGGCCGGTCGTCAGGATAAACGAAGCACCCTCCCAAAATATTACGTCTCTTGGTACCCTCTTACTCACTCAGCGGAAGAGCTCACTGCAACTCAGGGCCGGTCGTCAGAGCTAGACGAAGCACCCTCCCAAAACCGTGAGTATGGGGACAGAATTCTCTAAGCCTCAGGTTGCGCACCTCCCAGAACTTAGGGAATTGACCAAGTCATCAATAATTAAATTAGGAAAAACAATGGGAAAGATTTGCTGCTTCCCACTAAAAGGGATTTGATCCTCCTCTTAAAATATGTATATCTAAATTGCCTTGCATAGCCCGAAGGAGGATCCCTAAAAATGTCTGTGTGGGTTAAATTAGGAAAACTGTGACTGTTAACTGTTTCAAATCCAAAGGAAAAAGGATTTTAAAGTCTGCTAGAAATTCTGCTTAAAATAAGCCACAAAAAGGAAGAACCTCACTCTGTCTGGCCAACAAACAGAGTGAAGAAAAAGAATTGTGTTTGTTTGTTTGTATTCCTCCTTCTCTCTGTGTGTCTATCTACAAGAGCCTTTTGAAACTCAAGTCTGCTTGTGTGGGGAAATAACTTTTTAAAGTTACTTTTCGTATCCTATCACTTATTGGTGATGCTACTATGAAACTTTTCTTATCCCAAATATATAATCATTTCTCAATCTCTAAAACTATGTGGTCTATTTTAGAATAAATATTCTCCTACCCTTGGCAAGTTGCACACCTTAAAATTTAGGCTTTTAAAATTATTTGGAGTTTTCAGCATTTTCAAACTGCCTGCAAACTACCCCCCTTCCAATTCTTTTCCTGCTCTTTGTTCTCCAAACCTTTTGTCTGCCTCTCCTGGTAGAGTCTGTCCAGAAAGGGGGGGGAGACCTTGTTCTTGTATCTTTCAGCCCTGAAACCCTCTCCCAAGCCTTTGGAAGCACAACACACAGACCCAGATGCTGCCTCCATCCATTTGAGCCATGGGATTGAGTTTGAATCCAGCCATCCACTAAAAAGCCACCATGCATCTTCCCAAGTCCTACCATTTCCCCAGCTGCCTGTGAGAGCTGCAGAAGGAAGGTGGTGCCACGTGAAGCCTCAGAAGAGAAAGCTAAGACTGTGGGGGGAGGGTGGAAACTCATTGTAAACTTTTCTTTCTTGCCCCATTTGTATTGTAACAAGCCAGTTGAATGTATTTATGGAGAGATCGCATTTGGGAATATGTGGCAGAACAAGTACTGAACACCTTGGACTTCTATCTGGTGGGAGGGAAAATTGATCCAGAATGTTTGTATTGACTATTTTGTAAAAGTAGCTGCACATACATGCACACACACACACCATTCACACCATTCAGAGTCTATCCCCTCCACCTACCCTTAGTAAAGTTCCTCAGGCTGATTTTTGCTCTATTGCACCAAAGCTTTGTGGGACCAACTTCCAACAGATAACAAGGGGGAGGGAACTAGGCCCCCTCAGGTGATTTGCAATTCATATGCCCTGACTAAGGAAGCAACAGGAAAAATCCCAAACTTATGCCCTGAATATTTTGGACATTACAAACCTGGATGCACTGAATTAAGAGCTAAGGCAGGAAACAACCCTTGAAATTGGGCAGCCAGTGGTCATGTACTAAGGAAAACCATGGCTGTGAAGAATTTTGGGAGGTATGCAAACCTGACTGGAAGCTAAAGGTGACATCCAACATTTGAAAATGATTGGCACAGAATATTGGATACTATAAATTTCTTTTCCACCTAACAAAATTGGGAGCCACTAAAGGGATCTTTTTCTGCTGCCTCCATTAATGTCTTCTTTTTCTTTTTTTGCTTAATAGTTTAAAAGCTTGCCTACCAAGTCTCCCTGACCAGATCAATTTTAATGTCATATATTTACACACTTAAGGCACAAAGTGGGGATATTGATGGAAGTTAGCCCCCCCAGAAGGAAATATTAAAAATATTTTAATATTTTTATATAGAAAAATATAGAAAAATATATTTTTCCTCAAAAGGACTTTTTAAAAACCAAACCTGGCCCCAAATCTATCTCTCTGCCCCAAACAAGAGCTAGGCCCATACAGATGCAAATGTAACACCATCAGAAAGTTGGAGCCAGAGCAATCAAGAAGACAAAAGAGAAGATCTGCATACCCCACCCAAACTCTAGGAGTCAGCCCCATCACCTGGGAAGCAGGATATGATAATGCAATTTCCTGAAGAACCATCTTTCTGCAATAAACTGTAATCTTCAGGAACTGTCACCCACCAACAGGTCAATTTAGTAACTACACCTATCACTGCAGTTCAGCAACCCCTGCTAACCAAACCAGCCTTCACTTTGCCAAGCGACACTGAGGATGACTTCCTATAAAGCGCAACCTCCTTATTTTAAATAAAACAGAAAAGTAGGAGATGTTGGAGTCATTGGGTTATCTGGCCTGTTAGGCTGAGTCATCAGCTGCAGTAGGCCAAGGTATGCGGAAGTCAAAAGTGAAAAAACAAGTTTGTGCCGTGCGGTGCAAGGGAATGTTGTTTTGGTGTTTGTTAGTGCCGTGTGCAACAGCTGTATAGTAGCGTGTGCAAAACAAAGTTAGCACGTGTAATATGCTAATATGCTGTGTCATAACAAATGTGGTTGGTGTAAAGTGGTCACCAGGTGCCTATAAACCCGCCTTCTGATAACACAATAAAAGGGATGCTTCGTCTTTGTTTGAGGCTCCCATCCCGAGGAAACCACGTGTACGTGTCTGTTCTTCAACACCCATGGGAGACCGCTGGGCGCGAGAAAACCCACAGAATATGACAATTGTATTAATTTTATTCATTCACTCATTCCTGATACCTTACAATACCTACTAGTACTTGTCCCTAACATATGAAACAAGCTTCAACAATAAGCTGCAACTGATTTGCAGAGACAGCCAATGTACAATAATTTCTTAAAATATCAAAATTGAGCATATTTAATGTAAAAACTGTAAATGTTGTTGCCTGAAACAAGCTTATTTAGTGAACATCCAAAACTTCCACGTTGTATGCAGCAAAACAATTGAAACAACAGTTCAAGCCATCTATTGGAAATTAAATAAAATAAATTTTTGGTAGTAGTTGAAGATGCTATAAGTGTTTATTAGTTTATTGAATGCTTTTTTCTAGATGGACATTTATTTTTCTTTATTATGTTTTTCTTACTTTTCAAAATGTACGCAGCCCAGAGTTGTCTGAGTTGGAAAATCTCTAAATTTAATAAACAAACTGAAATGTTGCTAGATGATTCCATTTCAGAATGCACACAGGAATTAGATGATTTGTTTGCATGCCTCTGCAAGCAAATATACCCGTTTGGTAGACTCTTAAGCTTCTGTTGTTCTAGCTTTTCATTCCCCTGCTGCCATGGATTGTAGAATCTGGACATTTGTTATAATTCCAGAGCAGGAGATCTCAAAGTGTGGAGTCACAATATCTGTGTCAGATACAACAGGGGAGGGGAGGGTTCATTTTTTATAAGGTTATTCAGGCTTTGTAGATTAAGTCAAATTTCTGGTGTTTGAAAACAGAAAATTAAAGGAACAATTGGGATTGCCTGATTTGAAACTGTATTTTGCAGCTTGCTGCTTAGTTGGGATGAAAGAGTGAGTTTTATTGAGAAATAAAAGAATTTTAGAATTAGAAGCACACAATTTGTAACTTGCATGGCATGGTTTTCTATGATATAATATTAAGGTTAATGAAGATTTTACAAATCATTTTCTTTTCTTTCCCTTTCCTTTCCTATTTTGTTTTTTAACTATTATTCTTTATTACTTTTATTTTCTAGATTTTGTTAAAATGTCTTAAATAAAAATTATGTTAAGCAAAAGAAAAAACATTTAAAAATGCAATCTAGCAATACTATTGAAAGTATGCTGTCAAGAAAGCATAATGAAAGCTACATCTTTGAATGAATGGTCTATTTCTTTTCTTGCCGAATCCCAATTAAATCCTCAGTTTTATTGGGGGGACTGCTGGGAGATGCAGATATAAGCAAATTCATGTATCATTTTAAATGGCAAAATTTGAGAATTCCTGTATTAGAAGATGAAACTTTTCTACTATGTTTGTAATTGGGGGTACTGTGGCAAGGTTATTTACTTTCACTTCCACAAAGCTTTTGACAAAATTCCACAACAAAAGTTACCTGAATAAATATAAACTGTCCTAGGATAACAAAAGTCTTCTTAAAGAGCACATTACAAAACAGAAAGCACTGTAAAAGGTCATTCTTCACAATGGAGTACTCTATGGTAAACAAGTCAGATATCACAAGGATGTGATTATTAACTTGTTTATATTCTGGAGATGTGGGTGAGAAGTGCCAACTTTGCAGCTGACAACAAATCAAGATGATAAGGGAAAATACAGCTGTATGCATTAGAAGTGGCAACAAAGTCATGACACAGTTCACAGAGAAGTCTAACCCAGTGAAGATTATCCATAGAATCACATTTCAAATATTAAAAGCTATATCATGACAAATGTTTACTGTACAATAAAACTATTTTTTTTCCATGGTAATAGCTGAAAATCATATATTGTTCCAGTTAATAAAGACTGAATTTTAACTATAATAAATAGCAAGATACAATTGTGGTGAAATTATAAAATTATAAAATAAACAAGAATATATTTTTTCCTTGTGCCATCATTCTGCTGAACACCTAATTCCCACAGTGCTGTCATGTCTAAGTATATTTACCCATGTAGTATAGCTGCATTTTATTCTTCTTATCTGTTCTACTATTTTCTTTTATTGATATCATTATTATGATTATTATTTTGTTGTTTTGCATGTACAGTGGGAGTTTATGCACAGGAAACGAATTCTTTGTGTGTCTAATCACACCTGGCCAATAAAGTATTCTATTCTATATACACTTTGCAATAATATACGTTTCAACATTCTTTGATTTAATCTAAAATATAAAGTAAAATGTTGCCATAAATATAAATTTGTTTAGTATAGTATTTGTTTGCACCAATAGGAGGAATATTTAAATGTATTTTTAAAAATAAAATGTGTGTCTGTATACATTTGTTTTCATATTAAGCACAATATTCTCAATATGTGTGCATAAAGTTCAGAATAGTAAGAGAGGATTTCTTCATCCTGACCAAAAACTATAAAAAAAGTTGCAAAAATGTATAGAGAACTTCCAAAAAGAATTACACTGAAAGATGTTATATTAGCCCTGAAACAAAAGAGTGAATGAGAAAGAAACTCAAGGCTGGCCCACCTTGATTCTCTTGGATATGAGAGGGAGAAAAAAGGGAAAGTCAACCAGACTTTCTAGATTCTATTATTAAAAATGGAGTTTCCTTAAAAATGGAAGCTTCAAAAGGATTGAGAAAATAGCAGCTGCTTGCTGAATAACACATAGCTGCCAAGAGGTTTTCTCTGTAGGAAACCTGAGCCTTTCATCGGCTGGGTGCATCTCTCAGAAGCTGCAAAAAACAGAAGGTAAGTTAGGTGTGGCTAGGCCTTAGACCAGGGGTGTCAAACTCAATTTCATTGAGGGCCACATCAGCATTGCGATTGCTCCCAGGGGACCGGGTAGGTGCAGCCTACTGGGTGGACGTGGATGGAATGGGTGTGGCCTACTGGGTAGGCGTGGCCAGCTCTACATGATTCGCGTCAAGGGTGCCTGTGGGGGCCTGGGCAGGAGTGGGACAGATCTGAGGGTCTCTGGCAGAAGGGGGTGGGACCAGGGCAGAGCCCATCAAGCCGGATATGTGAAGTAGGCGAGGGCCATTTGCTGGCCACTTCCAGGTGATTTCTTCATTCCTCACAAAGGGTGACACCTCCTCAGCATGCACCCAGGGGGCGGGGCCAAAGTGGCAGGGGATGGTTCCTCGCTGTTTCCAGATGGCCTTGTGGAGCTAAGACTGAATGCATTTCAGCATAGATGGCCACCACAAAATTGTACATTGGCTCCCGGCCAGCCTGGGCCAGGGCCAAGGCAGTGAGGGCCATTCCCTCACTGTTTCCAGGATGGCTTCGCGGTCCACATGAAACCACTTTGCAGTCCTGGGTAGCTCAATGGCGGGGAGGGGGGAAGCAAGCCTAAAGCTTGTGAGTTGCACCAGTAGCCTTGTGAGTTGGCCTGGTTTGGAAAACAAACTGAAAGCCTGCAGGGACCTGATGGGGATGGGGGAGACAAGCAGGTCCAAGGCTTGCAGGAACTTGGATGAGTGCAGAACAAAGCATGGATACCTCATGGATGCCTTGTAAGGCTGAGACAGACAAGCAGCATGGCCGCCCAAGTATAATGGGCAGGCTCCATTATGATTGTAACTCAAGGACTACTGGTGTCACAAAAGGCCAATTGGATCAGTGCACTTTACAGTATCTCTTCTCATTCTCATCAGGTCTTAGAAATGTCTCAATCGAAGTGGGAAAACTCTGTATATGTCTTCTGTTGATTATCTGCATAATCATAAGCCATAAGCTATAAAAAGGTATCACAGTGCTAACATGAATTTAGTAGTCTATGGGAAAATTTATCTCCATACAGTGTGGATGGTAAACTACAGTAGTGGCCAAAATTGTGGAAACCTTTTAGGAAAAGTGTATTTTTGAGGCTTGATGGCTAATAACACCACTTTTTTGGGGGGGGAATAGTACCATAAAATTATATATCAATGGAAAGATAATTTAATCAAGATGCAACATAGTTTGTTCAATTATCTGTACTATATTCTATGAAAAAATATAGCCAAATAACCAGAAAAAGGAAGCACAACTTGCTTAGGTTGATATCGGGTAGCTTTCCTTCATCTGATTGTAGCCAATGAGCATGAGTGTTTAGAGCCAATCAGGTGTCATCTTGTTTTGGCAATGAGCCAATCAGATCACAGTAGGATTCAGTTATTGATGTCATGTATTGAAGCTGAGAGGACATTTGTCAGTGTGTTATGTGATCGCTATCAAGTTGGTTGGGATTTTTTTTCTCTTTCATTTAGTGAGCTTGTAAAACAGAATAAAATTAAAGTAATGGCGCAAAGAGTTGACTGGTTGCCCAGAAAGCGATGATAAATAGTATTATTAAGTGAACAAGGCTACAGTTATAAAGAAATTAAAAGAAAAATTGGTGGAAATGTAACCAAAGGTGGCATTTCTACTGTACATTTTCCCCAAAAGGTTTCCACAATTTTGGCCACTACTATAGACACATAGTTTGTTCATTTCCAGTTGGTTCTTCCTGAAATCCACAATAGCAAAAAGAAACCAAATGTTAGTTGCTTACTGTGTTGTCTGAACCAGACAGCTGATTTGTTGTATTCCTTATAACTCTACAATGAGGGGAAAAAATATTTGATCCCCTGCTGATTTTGTACGTTTGCCCATTGACAAAGAAATTATCAGTCTATAATTTTAATGGTGGGTTTATTTTAACAGTGAGAGACACAATAACAAAAAAATCCAGAAAAATGAATTTCAAAAAAGTTATAAAATTATCATCTTAATGAATGAAATAAGTATTTGATCCCCTATCAATTAGCAAGATTTCTGGCTCCCAGAAATATACAGGTAATGAGCTGAGATTAGGAGCACTTTAAGACCAAAGAGCTGTCCGAGGATGTCAGGGACAAGATTGTCGACCAACACAAGGCTGGAATGGGCTACAAGACTATTGCCAAGTAGCTTGGTGAGAAGGTGACAACAGTTGATGTGATTATTCGCAAATGGAAGAAACACAAAATAACTGTCAATCTCCCTCGGTCTGGGGCTCCATGCAAGATCTCACCTTAGGGAGAGATGATCATAAGAACGGTGAGGAATCAGCCCAGAACTACACGGGGGAATCTTGTCAATGATCTTAAGGCAGCTGAGACCATAGTCACCAAGAAAACAATTGGTAAGGACTGAAGGATTGAAATCCTGCAGTACCTGCTCAAGAAAGCACATGTACTGGCCCTGAAGTTTGCCAATGAAATTTGAATGATTCAGAGGAGAATTGGGTGAAAGTGTTGTGGTCAGATGAGATCAAAATCGAGCTCTTTGGCATCTACTCAACTTGCCGTGTTTGGAGGAAGACGAGGGATGCTGCCTATGACCCCAAGAATGCCATCCCCACCGTCAAACACGGACGTGGAAACTTTATTCTTGGGGGTGTTTTTCTGCTAAAGGGACAGGACAACTTCACCGCATCAAAGGGACGATGGACGGGGCCATGAACTGTCAAATCTTGGGTGAGAACCTCTTTCCCTCAGCCAGGGCATTGAAAATGAGTCATGGATGGGTATTCCAGCATGGCAATGACCCAAAACACACAGCCAAGGCAACAAAGGAGTGGCTCAAGAAGAAGCACATTAAGATCCTGAGTGGCCTAGCCAGTCTCCAGACCTTAATCCCACAGAAAATATGTGGAGGGAGCTGAAGGTTTGAACTGCCAAACATCAGCCTCGAAACCTTAATCACTTGGAGAGGATCTGCAAAGAGGAGTGGAACAAAATCTCTCTTGAGATGCGGGCAAAACTGGTGGACAACTACAAGAATTGTCTGACCTCTGTGATTGCCAACAAAGTTTTTGCCACCAAGTACTAAGTCAGGGGTCTTCAAACTTGGCCCTTTTATGGCTTTATGACAAGTTTGAAGACCCCTGTATTAAGTCATGTTTTGGGAAGAGGTCAAATACTTATATCACTCATTAAAATGCAAATCAATTTATAACTTTCTTGAAATGCGTTTTTCTGGATTTTTTGTTGTTATTCTGTCTCTCACTGTTAAAATAAACCTACCATTAAAATTATAGACTGATCATTTCTTTGTCATACAAAATTAGCAGGGGATCAAATAATTTTTTCCCTCACTGTAAATAATAAATCAAGGTTTGTTCATGGTATATGAACTGTGTTTTGCAAAGCATATAATGAATCATAATATGATTTCTCAGTTCAGAAGTCTCACAGGTGAAACTATTTCTATCTGTTTATTTGGGACAGAATAGAGAAGCAGGAGCCAGATATACAGGCACATCACTCATTCACAGTGATCACTAAAACAGAGCTGTTGTTTGAACCAGATGAAGAAATTTTAATTACATCAACCTTCTTTCAGTTTTCTAAGACAATATATATATATATATATATATATATATATATATATATATATATATATATATATATATATATATATATATATATATATGCTGCTCGAGGCATGAAGCTGAAAGCACCAGCCTGAAGATGACGAATGGGACTTCGTCGAAACGTCGCCAAGACACTTCCAATTTTACGTGGGAGAAAACCCGAACAACCAAAGACCTACATACAAATACCCGCGAAAACCTCAGAAAACACACACACACATATATATATATATATATATATGTGTGTGTGTGTGTGTGTGTGTGTGTGTGTGTATGTATGTGTATGTGTATGTGTATGTGTATGTGTATGTATATGTATATGTATATATAGGCAGTAATGAAACTTCTCAGAGTATAGTGAAAACATCATCACCATCATCTTGTATGCTACCCGACTCTTAACAACACTAAGAATGGAAGTAAATAAAATTCATTTATTCATAGTCCTTTCTAATTGTCATAAAATTTCATAGAATTTTTAAAATATATAATATGTTTGACTGCCATAAAAATACATATAGACATAAATCTGTGAAAAATCTCTTCCTCAGTAAAGGAAAAGGAACTGTGTACAGGTAGTCCTCGACTTACAACCATTCATTTAGAGACAAGTGGCATGAAGTTACAATGGCATGAAAAAAGTGATTTATGACCATTTTTCACACTTACAACTGTTCTAGCATCCTCATGGTCACATGATCAAAATTTGGATGCTTGGCAACTTTCATGTATTTATTCTGGTTGTTGTGTCCCAGAGTCATGTGATCACCTTCTGCGACCTTCTGACAAGCAAAGTCAATGGGGAAGCCAGATTCAGTTAACAACTGTGCTACTAATTTAACAACTACCGTGATTCACTTAACAACGGTGGCAAAAAGGTCATAAGATGGGGCAAAACTTACTTAACAATTGTCTTGCTTAGCAATGGAAATTTTGAGCTCAGTTGTGGCCATAAGTTAAGGACTACATGTATTCATAATTGCATTTCCCTATAACATTCTGTTGAAAATCAAAAGAACTATTATAGTGGTTCCTTGACCACTGAATGCATTGATAGAATGATACAGCAATTGAGAACCAAACCTGCTATGCTATGTTATGCCATGCCATGCTATGCTAATATTAATATAGTACAGTACAGTATAGTATAATTAATGTTTATAATAATATAACCTAACATAACGTAACATATTTGCATATTTGATTAAGATAAAAGCAATCATTTTTATAGGGAAGGACTTCAGCAAAAGCAAAAGTTGAAAACATTAGTAAAATGCTCAACTCATACATAAATAGACCATCTGCAATATTTTTTCTTTCATAATGCTCCATTTTCCATCAGAAACACATAGACAAGAAAAGAATCTTATTTTAGAAGCTTTATTTTGCATTCAACTGCACAATTTGTCAACTTGATCAATAAAACCAAGTATAGTTTTTAAAGTGATTATTGAATGTTTTGAAATAGAAATTGAGTTTTAATTCATTCGTATTACTGAAAAGTGAACAAATGTTTCTGCCTAATTCTCTAAAATGGGAACTGTTTGTTATATTGAGAAGTCAGCAAGCATAGGTATTTATTGTTCTGAAATTTGATATGTGCCATAAGTCTGAAAGTTCAGAAAATGTATGCACAATGAATTTTACAGCTTTTCAAATACAATAAAATAAAATGTAAATTTTGGTGTAACAATCACATGTAAGTAATGTTCAACTTATTCTATTAAAATAGCACTAGAAAAGACATATAATTTCAGCTTACTGATGAAGGCTGGAAGTTTCCTAAAGTAGGGGTCCCCAACCCCCCGTCCGTGGACTAGTACTGGGCCATGGCATATCAGCAACTGGGCTGCACAAACAAGCAAAGACCCATCCACGAGATGCAGGCAGCACACAAAACCATGCACCCTCTGGTCCACGGAAAAACCTTTCTCCATGGAACTGGTCCTTGGTGCCCAAAAGGTTGGGGACCTCTGTCCTTCAGTATAACTAATCTCTTAGATTTTGGCCAAGTAAATACTATTGTCAGTTAATAGCACACCAGTGTTTTCTTTTATTATAAGGGCTGTTTTTATTATTATGGTTTGTCACACAGTTGGCCCGATGTTTAGACTGGATTTGGCATTTTTAGCCATGTATCGAGTCCTTCCCAAGGACCTGGGATAGACAGATATTGTTTGATGGTGTTAATGATATTGTTGCAGGATGTAATTATGATGATGATGATTAAACATTTACCTTAAAAATATGAACATTAAGATAAGGTTCATATTCAATGTTAGTAAAATTGTAGTGTTTCCCTTTTAAAGGCTGCATCACATACTGTTTTTCAGTCCAGAAATGAATTTCAAACTGTGTAATGCTAATGTTTAAATACAACTCATTATTTTAAAAAATACACGCATTCTCAAAGAAATCTTCCAACGATACTCAATCAATTGTAATATTTCTACTTAAGGCAAGAATCTGTTTAACAAACTTCTCACACACCCTGTAGTTAGCTTTTCTTCATCCTTTTTTCTTACATCTTCATGAGAATATTTTTGTCACAGATCCTAAATTACTCAGTACTCTTCCCTTGTTTCAGCTTATTTTTCAAGGTCTAATTTATTACAGTTGGCTTCCCCTTAGGCATTTGTTTCTTCAATATTTTCTTTCCTAAGATTCCCTTGTTTCTCCTTGACTCTCCTGCCACTATCAAATATTTTCTATGCCTTCCAATGACATGTTCATCCATCCTTCATTATAGCTCAGCTTAATCATTATTTTCAGAGTTACATAACTTTCTATTTTTCTATTCAATTATTTAGTAAAACCTTTAGAATGTAAAAACAAATAATTTGGTAGCACCTAAAGACTAACAAATCTTTTTTACTTAATCAGTTGCCATCTTGAGCTGCAACAGTAATATATTTACTTGTAATTCAGGATAATGTTCAATAATCTGATGGGCTTGTTTGTAATAAAGAACAGTTTTTGCTACAGCAAATTTACTTTAGTTATTACAACAGTATCATTCTGAAAACCTACAGATTTCTAAAGTTTAGAAAATGATAACCTTTTTTCTATTAACACATAATTATATAAAGAAAATAGCTGATGCATTGGTTTTCTCTATAGCTTTGTTATTTAATCCTGTAGCTATTTAACCTGTATTTATTAAATTTAACAAAAACAGTTAATTTGCAGCGGCCTATGCAATATTTTCTTTTAATCCTGTTTTTCTGTACATTGATGAGTACTGATTTCTTATTTTATCCAGTAATGCATTCATAAGGATACAGAAAGTCCCTAATAAAGAGAAAAAGTGCCAAAGGAAGGAAGTTTAAAAATAGGAGCCAAATACGATAGGAGCAGATAATAATTATTTAGTAATTCTGAAATAATAGTTATCATTAAGGGAAAATTATGGAAATAACAAAAATCTATTAGAAATGACATAGTGTACAAATTCCCAATATGAGTGTGGCTTTTTTGCCATTTTCCACATCTTACTCCTAAGTGTTACAATTGTTTAGGAATATTTCTTGTAGTAAGTGGTCAAACTGGAAGCACAAACAATTTACCTACCATTCCCTCTGATTTTTATATATATTCACATACAAGTGGAACATTATTTATAAACAGATTGCTGGAGTTAATTGGGATATTGCTAGAAGATATTATTGCTATAATTAAAAATGGGCATTCACAATTAATAAATCAATATCATTTAAGTGTGCTAGAGACCAAACCTGACTTTGAATGAAACATTAAGTAGCTATTGATATATAAAATTTCTATATTAAACTTTACAGACTTTACACAGAGATTACCTGTGGACGTTATCTTCACCACAAGGAACTCCACCAAGGTTTGCTATGCTTGTTACCTTCTGCTGTATCATAAGACGTGTAGTATTCTGTGGTGCCACAGAGACTGTAGCGGATAATTCATTCATACCAGTCAGCCTTCCTGAAACAGTGAAAGCTGAGTATCAATGCAATTAATATTAAAGACAATGTACAGCACCTGAGAATGCACTAGGTTTTTATTAAAAGTTTAACTCTTCTTTTTAAGGGGATTTTGGTATAATTTTTAAGAATACAGTACACAGAATACGACCAATTATTCCTGTTATTCAAATTTCAATTGCATGAAGTAAAGTACTTTTTGATAATTCTCCGCAGCTGACAATAAGATATTGAGTAGCAACAGACAGAATAGCTAAGTTTCCTACCTCTACAAAGCTTGAACAACATTTAGCTCTTTCAATTACCGGTACACCAAAAGAACAAATGCATTATTCTGAATATTCCCCTTAAATGTCTACTTAAAAAGTGTACATGGAAAGATAAGACACTGGATTTGAAGTCAGTGCAAGAAACAAAATAAAGAGACATAACACAGGGCCAGTCTCTCTGTCTCAAGTGTATCACATGAAGCCTGACTACTGATTTGTGAAAACTCTTGCCAGTAATAGCTAATGTGTCATAGACTTTTAGTGCAAACAATACTGAGACACACATCTCTCTGCTTACTGGGATCATAAGGAAAGAATAAGCACGTTCAAGTCCCATTTCAAAGTCCATTCAGGCATGGCTAAATGATAGGCAGAAAACAGTAAAGGTTAGTGCTAGAAGCAGAAAAATATATTTAGAAGTATTTAACATGTTTAATTTGCTTTAATATCAAAGGGTATTTTTTTCTTTTAAGCCAAATGTTTCACTCAAGAAAATATGAACATTATCCAGCTTTTTTAAAAACAGAAAATTTAGTTAGACCTGTATGTTCTGTTGCAGATATTTAAAATTTGACATTAGGAAAATGCTTTGAAAAAATACAGAAGCCATCTAAGGCTGCTTTTAAGCAAAAGCAGAGGACTGAGATAACATTGTTGAGAGATGTGTGTACTCATTAAGGATTTAAACCTTCTCCATTAAGCTCTATTGAAGAGCAAATGCTGAATAAATGAATTCAACTATGTTTATGTTAAAAGCCTGTTTTCCGTACCATGTAATTAAGGGAAATATTGTACAAAGCCAGTACTTTTGTCAAGCTCCTGTAAATGGAAAGATGGATAGCACTCAGAGAAGTGAATGCTTTGCTTCATATTTAACCTTAACACTCTTGTCATTAATGGTTTCTCTAACTTGTTCTGTAAAGACAAGGTACTGCTCCATTGAAGTAAAATTTAAAAAATCAACTAAACCATGCTTTTTAGAACAGAAGATTCATTATCATTGACTAATGTATTGGCATAAAGCAAAGTAACATCCTATCAAGTAAGGCACACATTCAATCTGCCTTACCACTACCACCACCCCCTTTATTTTTAACTCATGCTGTTTTATTGTTATAGGCAATTTGTACCACTCAGCATGACAGTGTAAACTGAATCAAGATTAATTTACATGCAAAAGAACACTTAGCATGGTAAGCAAATGTATTGTCTCGATTGCTGAGGTGGAAAAGAACCTGAAAAGAAAAAAGGTGCTCTAATTAAGGGGCATCAAATATGATTGCTTGTGGTAGTTAAAGGCCAGAAAATAGGGAATGGCTGACCATTTAAAGAATTAGCACCTTGCTTGTTAGAGAGACAGAAAATGTTGTAAGCATAAATCTTGATAAAAATCAAGCATACATTTTGTGGATTTTCTTTTCTCTTTTTAAAGATACAGCCTTAATATATATATATATATATATATATATATATATATATATATATATATATATATATATGATATATATATATATATGAAATCTATTGCCTGCACTTGGACCTTTTCCTTTTCTTTTCTCTTTTTAAAGATACAGCCTTAATATATATATATATATATATATATCTATATATATATATATATATATATATATATATATAAATATAAATGAAATCTATTGCCAGCACTTGGACCACAATAGAAAGTTTAAAAAAAACTGTAGCTGAAAAGAATTAAGATTTCAAAAATAAAATATTTGCAGATCTTGTATCTAATTATAACTATGTATAATAAAGGCATTCCTAATGAATAATCAAGCAAATTAAACTGTAGCATAAAGCTGGAAACACAAAGGTTGTAGGATTTTTTGTAACTGACATTATAAAAATGCTAACATAATATTACAATCATTGACAGAGATTAGATCTTTTGGCTTCTTCCTAAAGAATTCTGGGTATTTAAGGAAAACAGTATGAGACCTATGTGAAGCGTGATAGCCTATCATATTACAGAAAGAATTAGCACTGGAATTATTAAATGATTTGCATCAATAAATACTGCTCAATATTGGAAATTGGAAGCATAAGCTAAAGGACAGACATAATTTAAAATGATTATGGAGAGCAAAATCAGACAAATTTCAGCTGCTGCTTCAAACTATGTTAGAAGGGAAGAGATAGCACAAAAACGCCAATCAAGTACAACATGTGCACTAGTACCCCTCCCCATCTTTTCAGGCTACTTAAAAATCCTAAGCAGGGATATCAGCATTCATCATACACATTATATTGCAAATATTTTTGTTTATTTTGTTGTAAAAATAATTCCAAAGGTTATTGTTATTTTAAGAAATCCTGTTACTTCAAAACATATTTTAGAAATGAAGAACTATGAAATGAAGTATTACTAGATACAAAGGTCTGAGGCCCTCAGAAAAGAAATAAAACTTAGAAATCACTCTATATTGATTTCATTATTATTCTTGGAAGGCCTTTTACCATAAAAGACTATGAGAAATTAGGAGAATCCTATTTGAGAGTTATACTGCAAATATATGCAAATTTAATCAGATGCTATTGATAGGAATAGGGATTATTTCTAAGTAGACACAATATATACTGGATTTCACTATTAGTAGTGGTTGAGTTTATATATCACATTAAGCCATTGCTTATTTAATTACAGTTTATTGAATACAGCACAATGGGCTAGCTTGTTGCAGCAACAAACTAAACAGAAACCCATCATATCATTTTATGTGGTAGTGTGCTAGGGGAACTTATCAGAGAGCTAGAAGTAGACTGCATATTTTATAAGTCTTCCTTTCCATGTAAGCCTCTACAATTACTTGAAATGCTGCACAAAGGTTGGAGAGAAATGCTAAATGGTATGTCTTTGATATGAGAAGCTGGGATGTCCTTCTATTCATGGAAGTTTCCCCCTGGGGAAACCTATGAGCAGAAAACTCTTGAGCAAGATACCTCTGCTTGATTTTATGTTTCCTGCATCATAATATGGACATATTCATTTAGCAGGCATCCTTGATATTATACAATATTTGGGGGATTTCAGCTGCAGGAAGTCTGCCTTTCCAAGTCTGTCTGCATCAGCCAAATCTGGATACAATCTGATTTAATAGTTCTGCTTAAGAATTCCCTTTTCTATATTTTCTCAATAGCTTCTTAATCTTATTTATAAAACAAATAAAGCTAAGAATGAAGACTTTTATTATTATGAATTTCATCAAATAGCTGAAACATTTAACTTTTAACCCTAACTTTTTAAAAACTAGATGTAAATTTCACAGCACCAGTCCTACATCAAAGAATGAATTCAGGAAGACAGATAGAGTCATAGTGAAATGTCAAGAGGCTTCAATGGATTTACAAATATTTCATATAAACAAATTTTCAAATAGCTTATTCAGAGTAGCCTTTCTGCTCTATTAAACATAGCAAACAACTGCCAGATGTATTCAGACAAATAATCAACAACATCAGAAGTAAAATGGCAGAAGAAAAAGGAATTTTGGCAACAACTCCATAGAGGGCCACAGCTATTCTCAAAGTGCACTTTTTCTATGCACTCTTGGTTCTGAATGGCTAGTCATGGGGGGGGGGAAAGCTCTCAGTCACATTTAAGCATAGAAAACTCAATCAAACACCAGGCAAGCAAGCACACAATAAGAATGGGAGAGGGACAGAGTACAATATCCCATTTTGCTTAAAACTACACTGCTGGAAAGCAATTTGAGATGTTAAAGGAAATTGTTCACAAAAAATATGAGAAAATTCAAAGGCTCACTCACCTTGGTTGTTGGCCTCATGTAAGGTAGGCTTTAGGCCAGCAAGAAGTAAGAAAAGTAAAGAAAAGTAAATTTATCAACAAATTCAAAAAAGAAATTACTGGCCTTATTTTTAATATCTAACTGAAATAACTGCTGAGTTATTATTTCAAGCCACTGAATGCAAGAAGGTGGTTAAGGGACTGGAGGCTAAAACATATAAGGAACGGTTGCTAGAATTGGGTATGTCTAGTTTAACGAAGAGAAGGACAAGGGGGGACATGATAGCAGTGTTCCAATATCTCAGGGGCTGCCATAAAGAAGAGGGAATTAAGCTATATTCCAAAGCACCTGAAGGCAGGACAAGAAGCAATGGGTAGAAACTAATAAAGGAGAGAAGCAACCTAGAACTAAGGAAAAACTTCCTGACAGTGAGAACAATTAATCAGTGGAACAGCCTGCCTCCAGAAGCAGTAAATGCTCCAACACTGGAAGTTTTTAAGAAGAGACTGGACAGCCATTTGTCCGAAATGGTGTAGGGTTTCCTGCCTGAGCAGGGGGTTGGACTAGATGACCTCCAAGATCTCTTCCAACTTTACTACTATTATTATTAAGGAAAAGTATTATTCTGATGTACTTTGTTTCTTTAACAAAAACACACTTTTGGGGGTTTTTTGGGGGGGGGAATGTGATATACTACACTGGAATAACTGACGATATGAGAGTATAATCTCATATAAGCCATTTAAAGAAGCATATGAAATATGGAACAGCTGATAGAACCTGTCTGAGCATGTTTGCCAATGGAAGCTAAGCAGGGTGAAGCCTGGTTAATATTTGGATGGAGAACTACCAGGAAATACTAGGGCTTTTAGGGTAGACAGAGAAATTGAAAAACATTCGAGTGAAAAATTATTTCCATACAAGAGAAAGCTGCATGGATATTTTGTCAGGAGCAGAGCTCAATTCAGAGGAACATTTTATTTAATACAAAAGACGTCCTTATATTTTAGGCATAATGAAGAGGTCTGCCTTAATACCATTTTTTGGTATTTGCAGTGAAATCACCACATGGTAGAAAGAGGGAAAAGGAGAAAAGGAGAAGTGCTTGTCCAAGGAGACACTTCAGGCATTGTGAAGCTTTTGATGACATGGCTATATAATCTCATAGCTGATTACTTGAAATATGCCACGTGAAACACTAGAACTGGAGATATCCGGGATGCTTACAATATTTTACAGGAGGATAATTTATTTATATAATTTTAAATTTATTTCTCACCTCTTTCTTTCCTGAAGTCCTTTTCTGTCATAGTTACTGATAAAAGTAACTCTCCAACTGGAGGCTGAATACTAACACTGAACTGATCATCCTTTGTACTGTGGGGGGGAAAATCGACAGGTGAGAGACATTTTTTAATATATATATATATATATATATAAACTGATTTTTCCCTAACTAAAAATAAGTTTACTCTTACCAGAATACAGAGAAGAAAGAGAAAAGCTCATTTTAATTTTCAGCATAGTTTTTATTTATTATGTTCATTTTCTTTTTATCACTGGTTAGGTAGTCCCAAAGGTGCTTTTTCAAAAGGCATGTGTATCTTATTTTTTGTCAAATTAGTTTCTTATCCAAGAAGCATGCCCAGCATTTAGTCAGAACCGAGGATGCTTCTTGGATGAGAAGCAAAACATCTTTGAGAAGAAACAAAGAAAATCCAGTTGCCGTTTGAAAAAGCACCTCTGGGACAACCATGGCCTGGATGACTGAGAATCTCCACAGACACTGGCTTACCTAATTTTTTTACGGTTTATTACTCATCACTTTAATAATCCTTTGGCATAAGATTCCTTTTTTAGGTACCACAGAACAAAGTTAAAATATAGAGATTAAAAGCAGTCCAAAAAGTACAACTGTCTCCTATAATGGTAAATTGTATCCAAAACATGAGGCAAGGCAGAAGGATGCCATGAATCCTGCAGTGCACCAATGACAAAATGGCAAGATGGAAATGAAATTTGGTTACTTTTCCTAGTAATTTTTAAAATTAATTTCCCTCTGTATTGCTAACAATGGAATTTAAACCAAAGGTATAGTAGAAAATGTTTGGATCCTGAGGATTCAATACCACACTTATTTTCCCATGCTATGTTTCTCAATCTTCCTTGCTTTCCCTACTGTATCTAATATGGATATTTCTAAAAGGTCCTTCAGAAAATTCAAGTACAAGTAGAGCAATCAGGTACTGTATTACATTTTTCCTTCTTAGATTAGATTCAGAGCCTCCTCTGAACTTGAAAAAAAAAAAATCAGGCGTATCTTAAGGTTCCTCACAATGACCCCATGCCTGTAGATTAAGTCACTGTACAGCTTCACTTGTTAAATAATTAAAATAAAAATATAAGGTGAAAATAAGAGTGAGGAGCCACTATGAGAAGAGTGGAGAAACAAACAAAACAGTCTACAATACACATGAGAGAGAGAGAGCAAAGGAAATATTTTTGTTCATCTTACAAAACGGACCAATAAATACTTGAAATGTTAAAACTGTTAGTTGTAAAGACAGTTCATGACTTTCTCTATTTCATGGTTTATGTGCCTGGGAACCTGGAAATTCAGGCATGTGTTTATAAAATTAAGAGTCCACGTAGTTGAATCAGAAAACATTAACAATTTAGTGCACAGGATGAAAAAAGCACACCTGAGAGAAAAGATAAAATATAAATCAAACACAATAACACTAATTCTGCAAATATAGTGGTCTCCCATAATAATAAAAAATGAAGACTCCTTCAAGCTGCACTGGTGATTGCATGGAAGTGTTCATATAGCATCATGACAATTATAAGGAATTGATTTGCTTTCTTCTGCCTTTTTTTTTTAAATTTCTTGATCTAAACCTAGACCTTTAGAATTTTCTGGCAGTCTCCATCCAAGAAGTAGTCCAGTTCTAACCCAATTAACTTTCTTTCCCCTGTCAGCCATGACTGACAATAAAGCTGGACAATTTAAAATAATAACATGCTTGTCAGATAGACTAGGATGCTTTTTGAGTATTAGAGATGCATGAAAATATTATTTTATTGCAGAATGCTAATAGTAAATTAGTCCATAATCAATGGAAAGTTCCTTTTATTGTCTTTACAAATATTAGTACAATAATTCTTAATGTAAAAATCAATTTGATTAATATCCAAGGTATTTAAACTAACCACAAACATTTGTTATTGGTTTGAATGGACTTTTGATCTTATAAATATGAAATGATATTGATTACTAAATAAGTAAATATAATGATAAATATATAAGTGATGCTTCTTTTATTTAGCAGATAAATAGTAGATAAAATAAAAAACAAATTTTTATTAATATGCTCAATGAGGCTTTGAAAGTAACAATTCTAAAAACCTGTACCACACATTAAAGAAAATAAGTCCACATTAAATAGTTAACTTACCTCCCCAGAAGAATTAACTATTTAAAAGAAAAAGAAAACATTTGTCTATCGCAAAAATGTTGTGATTTCCCAAAATTTAACATATTATTAAGTGCTGTATAGCTTACCCCAAGGGTTTAAATTCAGGTGCAAAGCAAGGAATATAATTTTTTCAAATTAGAAAACCCTCCCTTGCATTATTTAACATTTTGTTTGACAAGAGGTTTGGAGATCCCAGCTACCTAGATCCTGGAATTTTTATTATGTAACTGAATATATTGATCTTTATAAATGAATGTGAATATGCTCTATACAGTATATTGGTTTTTACAAAGTATACATTAAGATTCACTTATAAGTGAGAAATTAACAAAGCAAATTGCTATATACTATTCATGAAGCTAATAAAGCTTGGGGAAATACAGTGGTTCTTTAATGCTGCATTCTACTGTAATATAAAAAAGAAAAAATGAATTTATCACATGATTTCACACAGAGTGAAATAGTGATTGATCATAATTTAATCCAAAAATATTAATTACATTATTTTATACTGTAACCTTTTTAGTAATCTGATCATCCAAAACTTCAACTGGTAAAAAGTAAATAAAATATGAAGTATTTTAAGAAAACCCGTACAATTATGAATATGCAATATAAACAACTTCCTAACTCTTGTAAAGCATGTTGTAACTTTAAGATTCTTTAATTAAAGAGAAATTAATTTTTCTTCAAAGCATAGCCTAATAAAAATAGCATTTATCAAAGAACACTTTCAAACATTTTTATTTCTTTGTTAGGTTTTTCCTCTTTACCATAATTTATAGAAGGAACCCCTTAATAAAATAATTCTAAATGTTGTATTATTAATTTTTACTTTTTTATACAGCTTGTTTTTTCCTGAATTACTAGCTCCAATATATTGGGTAGTTTAAAAGTGTAGATTTTGTGATGCAAAACACACAGTCAATGAATGGCATCTAAACCAATTGATCTACCCATTACCATTATCTCCCTCCCCACCCAAGCCTTACTACAAAGCTATTGATTTAAACACTGCCGATCGGTTTCCATTTTCTGATTTTGGGCAGGCTAATTAAGAAAGTGAGTAATTGTGATTACACTGCTTCAGGATCAATTACATTTGATGTAAGACAAAGTTCTTCCTTTTCGAACAATATAAGGAAATAATTATCATCAGAATTGTTTTATGCCGTGAATCTTCCCTTAACTATAAATGAATGCCACATATATTTGGTCCTTGAAATGTGGATATAAAATATTCCAAACAAATGTAAAGTCATTTGAAAGACCAGTGTAGATAAAACATATGCCCTGTTTAAAAAGTGTAAGAGAAAAATCTATTACCTATGACATACAATGTAAGTGGTTTCGGGAGATGGAAACAATTTCTAGTCATCATAGAGGTCTTTTACCTTTGTAATACACCAATACAGAGGGCTGCCAATAGAACTGCAGGCTGCAGAGAACACCCCAAGGTACAACTTTTGGCCACTGGGGATCAGGTCTGAATGGCTAAGAAAAACCGGTAGTTTGCTGTTTATTTCTCTTTAGTCAGCAAAAACTTCTGCAATGATTTTGAGTAAAAGGGAGACTTCTGCACTTCACCATTAAATATCCTGAGCAACCTATTCTCCCTTCTCATAGATGACAAGAAGATACCTGATGCTGTGTCCCTAGAATGGATGAAATTGTCAACCCTCCTTGGTAAACCAGACACAAAACAGATGAACTAATTGTACATTACTGTAAGACGACAGAATCTCGCAAATCTGAAGGTACAAACTTCCCACCGCCACTTTATCATCTGATCTATTAGGGTGGATCCTTCCTAAGTTTCTTTCTCTGACCGTTTAAGCCCTTGGGACTCTCTCTTCTCTTGTCTGATTGTTTCCCAGGCAGCCTCTCTTTTCCTTGTCCACCAAAGTCATCCACACATTCCATTACAGAAATGGAATGGCAGCTGCAATTGTCTCATCAAACTGAGTTTGGTGGAAGTAAGCTCTGAGAAGATTTAAACCTATAGTCATATAAAATTTAGTACTCAGGTGTTAGTCATTTTCCAGTCCCTTTACCTGGGCATACAAGAATCTATTTTGCTGATCTTTCTTCCTGCTTTTACTGCTAGGTCCCTGCCCCACTTAGGAAGAATATACCTCAATGAAGAAATGCAGAAGAAACATGTAAAATATTTCTATAGCAAAAACTGTTACATCCCATTCCCTTTTTATTAAGCTAAACTATACTGCTACTTCTATACTTATACTTAATTCACATTTGACTTGAAAAACAAAACTAATGACACGAGATTCTGTAGGAGAAGGCCAGGCTGAGCCTGAGGGCAGGGTCAAAATGCATCATCAGTTTGGAGTCACTATGTTCCCACAAGAGACCTATCTTCAGCCCTCTGGGAATTCCATTGACTTTTATCTAGCACCAATTTGTCTTGGCTGCTAGTAGATTCTTGTGTATAAGTAGAATGAAATTAACTAGCAGTGTTTTTGAATACTAGCCAGGCTCATGTTCATTGCATCTGATAAGATTCTTGGTATTATGATGTAGTTTGATGTAGTGGTTAAGGCACTGGATTGGAAATTGTGAGGCCCTGAGTTCTAGTCCCACATTAAAAATAAAGCCAGCTGAGTGCTCTTGGGCCAGTCATATCCTCTCAGCCCTACGAAGCAGGCAATGGCAAACCACTTCTAAAATCTTGCCAAGAAAACTTCAGGGACTAATTCAGGCAGTTGCTTGAAGGTACCCCCCTCTAAATGTGTTAAAATAGGAAAAAACCACATTTTTTTTTTGTTTTTTTACCCCTCCAACTCTAAACTCTATGCTTCGTTTGAGTTGTGTCATTGGGTTCACATTGTTCAAATCATTAAAATGAAAACACCACTGGTGTCTGAAGCAAATTTATTTACAGTGATGTTACTCACAGACCAGTGTTGAGGAATATTGATCTTTCTTGTTTGTCTAATAGGAAAATAATAAACAATTACTAGGCAATGTTGGAGAAGGTAATCAGTTTTTATATATCACTAATACAGCAGACCTCCCAAAACATAAAGATGATGATATGCATAAAATCAATGTGTTATGCTACACTGCTTATATTCATCACTGCAGAGAATTCTGAAGCTTTCAGGGCCTTAACTCTGAAACTGAATTATTACTATATAGAGCAAGAGGCACTTGAAATGCAAACAGTCTGTAAAAATTAAAAATTTAAAGCATCATATTATTTAACATGAGATCAGTATAATATATACCCATAGCATAGTGACCTATAGTAACTCAGCACTGAAACTGAATATTGTTATATGAGGCAAAGGAAAAAGGTAAACTTTTAATACTCTTTTATAATCTGCAAGAATCTTATAAAATGTTGTATTGCACTAGTCCCAAAGAAAATGGAAAATCTGGATTACATTTCAATATAAGGATATAAAATTATATAATCTATGTTCTTTTGCACTGATAACTATAATTTCTTAGCTAGTTAATTCCTACATTGCTACTTTGAATTCAGCAGCAATATAGCATAGCCTAACTGCTACTTATTTTTATTTCAATATATTTCAATATACAGCATTTGATGGGAATACATATACAAATCTTTTAAACAAAAAAAGAAACAAGGTGTGGGATATTTCTGTCATAGAATTCTAGCTTATATTATTGTAGGAGTTAATTTCCTTTTTCAGTCAGTATTAATACCTTTATGCACTAAATCAGACATGTCAAACTCAAGGCTCACAGGCCAGATCTGACCTGCAATATGCTTAGATTTCGCCCACGGGGCCGCCCTAGAGACAGCCTCAGCCCTGACACATCCCAGCCCAGCTAGGCGCACACACAGGAGACAGCAAGAGTAAGGGGGCTGATGCGCAGTTGACGTGCAGAGCCCAAGCAGTAGCGCCACGCTTGCCACTGCCTCAATGGCTTGCTTACCAGCCCAGCCTCACCCATTGGTCCAGCAGCCCTTTCACAGGGCGGCCCCTGTCCCATCTTCCACCTGTCCCCACGTGGGAAAGCCATAGGCACCGACAGCACTGCTACCCTCTCCCCCATTCCTCATTCTGTCCTGGGT
Source organism: Crotalus tigris (assembly GCF_016545835.1). Lineage (NCBI taxonomy): Eukaryota > Metazoa > Chordata > Lepidosauria > Squamata > Viperidae > Crotalus > Crotalus tigris. Next base: position 445,939 of record NW_024097032.1, read on the forward strand.
GTGGCAGGAGGGAAGGAAGGAAGGAAGATGGGAATGAGAAGGAGGGAGGCAGGGAAGGAAAGAGGGGGGATGGAGGGAGGGAGGAGGAAAGGAGAAAGCAAGCAGAAGTCAAGGCAGAAGTCAAGGCAGAAATACTCGGAGGAAACTGCTTCCTGCAAATTTTCTCCTCCATGCTTCCACAATCAGCAATGTTGTCTTCCTCTTCCTGCTTTGCTGGGATGTCTGTGATTGGGAGAAGAATGTCTCCTTTGGTGTGCTGTGCACATGCACACGCACACGAACCATTCCAAGCTTGGATACTTTTATCCACATCTAAGCTTGCAAACTGCCAATCATGCCAGGGCTTGGGGAGAAGGCCCTCTCCTTCCTCTGTGGATAAAAGTCCCCAAATTTGGTCTCTCTCTCTCTCTGTGTGTGCAAGTGTGCGTGCGTGCATGCGGTTGGCTGTCAGCAGTTTGAGGAGGTGTGTAGCTTGTGGGGCACTGAATTGTCTCCATGTTGAGTTAGCCAGTGTGATTTGTTTCATCCCGACCAGGCCATCCCGAGTCAGCCACACCCAGTGAGTGGTGTTGAGCCGGCCATGCCCACCCAGTCATGACAACCTGGCTGTGACCACCCAGCCATGGCTACCCAGCCACGCTCACCTGGCCACTGTGAGCTGTCATAATCTTACATGCTATTGGCCCTTTGAGGGCAATCATAATGCTGATGCGGACCTCAATGAAATTGAGTTTGACACACCTGCACTAAATGAAGTCTGGCAGGCATGTCTAGTTGGGAAAAGGATCCTGGAAAAAGAAATGGATGCTTTCAACAATTTACCCAAGGAACTGTCTCACTCCAATAGGATTGGTCCACCCAACTTGTTCTAGCAGAAGGGGCATGCTGCGAACTCTGTCAGTCAAACCATTCCAGCTGGTGGGGTCCATGGCTCCCATCCTCTGGAACATCGTTGCCCTCGAGGTGACATCTGCCTTTACCCTCTTGGCCTTCCATAAGAGCCTTAAGTCTGCCAGTGGGCCTGGGGACCCAATAAGGGTGTTCCATGTTGGAGGTTGTTAGTGAACTAGAAAGAACATCCCACCTCCGACCTATAGTATCCTGTTTTTTAACATATTTAATTTGGGTTTATATTTAATATTTTAATGTTACTACTTCTGTTTTTATGATGTGTGCAAGCCACCCAGAGTCACTTGTTAGTGAGATGGGCAGCATATAAATTTAATAAATAAATAAATATCTTCAATAACATCCCCTGTATAGAAGTTCTGGTAGTTATAGAAAATAAAAATATTAAAAGATTACCTTTCCAAACTAAGATTGTAGAGATGTCCCCCCCTTCAATTCTCCCCATTTGCACTGTTGATTTCTGGATCTTGGTAAAACAAGTTCAGGTGTAGGAAAAGAACATCTATCTAAAATACAATTGTCATAACCTAGGCCATTCTTTTGTTAGTTAAGAGCAAGGTTTACAGTTATCTGTGACTCAACTGTTCTTTCTTCTGAAGCACTTTAAATTTCTTCTATTTCCCCTAATGAGAACCAATCTGATGTAGTGGTTAAGGCACTATGTCTATTCCTACTTTAAGCACAAAACTAGCTAGGTGTCTAAAGAGTCTAGTCAAGCCATTTAAGCTGAATATCTGGAAAATTCTGCCAAAGTCCTGAGTAAGCTGGCACCAATAATTTCTGGCTTATCATAATAGAAGAATGACACTGAGTCTGGATAGATTAACTAAGAAAAATAAGGTGACAGCTGGCTGGTTGGGAGGAAAGCCCTTCAGAGATAAAATCAAGACAGTCTTCTCTGAAAAGACAGAACAGAACAAGCAAGGCACCAATTTGCCAAGTTGATAAAGACCTTTAGGGAATGGAAGAGGGGAGAGAGTGATCTCAAAGTCACAAAACAACTGTCATCTACATAGTGCCAGAAGGAGAAAATTATCCTGATACATGCATACATGGATTCCCAACAGATAGTCAATGGCAATACATTGGTAAATATCCTTAGGGCTGTGGAAAAACTAAAAGAGAGAATAAATAAATGATAACATAAAACTGACCACCCATTTTCACACTAAATATCCCACTGACAACAAAGAGCAAATCATTTACACTGGGTTATGTTTCCTAAGACGAAGAGCAGATTTTCATTCATTCATTCATTCATTCATTCAATACATGGCAGTGATTGCCCTAAAAAAATGCTGCTTTACCACATGCTTTATCTGTTGTTTGGACAAGCTATGGCTTGGACTAGGAAATTTAAATTTCCCTTTTCTCATCTAATAGATGAATAAAACAAGCAATAGTACCTGCTAATGACAGGCCATACAGGACTGATGCTTCATATTTTTAAAGGAAAGGGAGACGAATAGCATTTGCCCATTGATTCAAACTTCCAATCCACAGGAAGTCACTTGATTCAAAGACTGAATCTTGCTTTAAGTGATTTCTATTACTATGTTTTTTTGGCAATAAATGACAGAAAAAGAATAACATGACTTCTATAGTACTTTATATTTTCTAGTCTAATAATTATAAATACAGAGGCTGTTTCAGGGTTGGCAAGCTCAAGTGAGCTACTGTGGACCAGATATCCATATGTACAATTTGAAATCTGCGATGAACTGCTATAACTAAGCTTAAGGGCCATACAAAAAAGCTGTTAGAACATAGTTTATGTACATAGCCTTCCATCTTTGAAAGAGAAACTCACTATCACTAAGGACTCTTTGAAACCTGAGCAGGCAAGCATTGCACATTCATTTCAAAAACAGGACTAGTAGCTGCTATAGTAGCACAGTTAACATGAAGGCATGATAGGTAATCTTACTAGAATCAGTGTTGGAAGGGCAATAATGGTAAATGGAACTGCAAGTCATAATCAAATGTGGTTGTGTCAAAGTAAGTTAATGTGTTGAATGTGATCCTGAGTGGAAATCATGTGAGTGATGTACCAAGGATGTCTCAAGATAATAACTAGTGCTGTCCATTCAAAGTGAATAATAATATAAGCAATAAAGCCCAAAGTCCATCTCATTTCCAGCTCCAAGAATGGTCATTAAGTGAAATGATGTGATATGACATAAATGTTATTCTTGATCTGGTCTGTGAACAATACTTAGAACAATGCTAAGAAAATGGAGATTCCCGAAAATTTGAAGAGAATGGTCGATAAAAGATTGAAAGAGAACAATTTGGTAAGCCATCTGTGCAATAGTTTGACAATTGAGGAAATTCTATATATTTGTTCTCCTATATCCTAAAAAGGGAATGCCTTCTTAAGCTCTCTACATAAGACTGTAATAATATAGGATGGAATTGACTAAATGGGTTAATTAACTGCCAATGGCTTTATCCAAGATAAGTGTAGAAGAATCCAGCATTGTTGGATGTAGCTAATAGAAGAGCAGTATGGATGACTCTAGTATGTATCGCAAAAAGTGCTGTGATTAATGATAATGATGATGATTCATTATGGCTCAGATACTTCTTCACATGAGAATATTTGTCCATTGATGGAACAGGGAAGTTCCAACAGCAAGGGAATGGAAGGATTCAGAACTAAAAGTGATGGAATGAGATAATGAAACTCATGTGGAGATCACGTGTAGTGTTAATACCATTCTATAATGCCTTGGTAAGACCACGCTTGGAATAATGCATCCAGTTTTGGTTGCCAGGTTGTAAAAAGGATGTTGAGACTCTAGAAAAAGTACAGAGAAGAGCAACAAAGATGATTAGGGCACTGGAGGCTAAAACATATAAAGAACGGTTGCTGGAATTGAGTATGGCTAATTTAATGAAAAGAAGGACTAAGGGTGATATGATAGCAGTGTTTCAACATCTAAGGGGCTGCCATGAAGAAGAGGGAATCAACCTATTATCCAAAGCATCTGAAGGCAGGACATGAAGCAATGGATGGAAACTAATCAACCTAGAACTAAGGAGAAATTTCCTGAAAGTTAGAACAATTAATCAGTGGAACAACTTGCCTCCAGAAGTTGTAGGTGCTCCAACACTGGAAGTTTTTAAGAAGAAATTGGACAACTATTTGTCTGAAATGGTATAGGGTTTCCTGCCTGAGTAGGGGGGTTGGACTAGAAAATCTCCAAGGTCCCTTCCAAACCTATTATTCTGTTACTCTGAAATTAAACTTTGCCCACATTTACTTTCCTGTCCTCTGTAAAAAAACATTCCACACATTCTTACATTTTCTGATTTCCAACTTTCAGGTAATACATAAGACTCTCCTTTAATCTTGTACAGGTAGTCCTCAACTTAGAACAGGCTGCTTAGTCATTCAAAGTTACAATGGACTTCTCTGAGGGTACCCTACTTATGACCTGGTTCCAAAATTCCAATAGCCATTCCCCACAGTTACATGGTGCCACTTGGCAAAAGGCCCACATATATGGCCATTTGCAGAGTTGTGTGTTTGCGTTTTTATGACAGTTTTACTCAGAACCCTCATTTGCTTCTGGTTCTCACAAAATCACCCATAGTGAACCATTGGTTTGCTTCAGGTAGTGCTTAACAACTGCCACAAAAAAAGGCCATAAAATTGGCTGTAATCACATGAATGGCCTTATTTATAACCATTAGGACTTATGAGCTCCGTTATGGTCATAAGTCCAGTGCTACCTGTAATTGCAGTTTTTTCTCACAAGCTCTCAAGAAATTATTCCCCCAAGTATGTAACATCTGGCTGAGTTAACTTAATTTACTACCTAGAACATTATAAAGCTTTGTCAAGCTCAGCAACTCACTGTAGAAATTCTTCTTATTCTTCTCCACAAAGACTTGGTCTTCTGTACATTTAGCAATGGTTACTGCATAAAAATAGTAGATTGCACTTGAAAGAATGGCCCTGAAAATGTTATTTGTATATTTTAGTCCTGCCTTACAGATAAACACCAGCTGGATGACTTTAGGCCAGTCACTCTCACTCAGCCCAATCTACCATGCAGGGTTGTAAGTTGTGGGTAAAATAGGATGAGGAAGGAATATTAGGTATGTTCACTGCATTGAGTTATTTATAAAACCAATAAAGGCAGGACATAAATAAACATAATCAAATTAATAAACATAATATGACTATGCTATTTTTCAAAAAATAAAGATAGAAAGAACTTTTGCACCTCAAAATTGAATATAATGATCAACCTGAAAGATAATACATTAACATAGGATATCAATGTTATTCATTTACGCTGCATATAAGTAATTTGTTTTTGAAATGCCATTATAGAATAACTTACCATAACTGGAAACTAGCAGCCTGTGTAGAATCACAGAAGTCAATTCCTACTGGAACGGTAATAGATTTCCCAGGTTCAAGGGATTCTAATAAACACAATGTTGTGAACATTTCATTAAGCATTGAATAAGTTTCAGAAAAACCATCCTATCAAGATCTAATCCTATCTATATTTATATATCTCTATGTGTCTGCTAAACTAAGTTATCAGCAAGAAATATGAGCAAATACTCAAATAATGTCAATGTATAGAAGCTATCTTCATTTTACTTTTGCCTGATTTAGCTTTTGAGATTTAAAATGATGTTTATTTGTCAAGGAAAATTACAATTTGAATAAACCATCTGTCAACACCCTGAGAAGCTAAAGGAAGATACATTTATAATTTTGCAAGCCTGTATATCTATGATATATATCAGAGATACTATTAGGGCATCATTAATGTTTCTATAACCATAGAAATTAATTAATTAATTGCTCAATTTAAAAAAATGAAATATAGAAATAGGAAATAGGAAACTACAGAGAGAGATGGGAAAATTGTCACATGGGTTTTAAAAACATTTTAAACAACAAATAGCAAGAAAATAGTATTTAACACCTTACTGGGTGGGGAGGAGAGGAGAGATGGGGATGAAGTGGAAAAGTTCTGTTATAACTGCAGGAGTCCACTATGTTTGAGGGTATAATCCAGAGCATTTTATCACTGCTATTTGGTGCACGTGTTTGTTTCCAATGGGAGCCCCCAAATGACAAAACATGTGCTAAAGGCTAACTCTACCCTTTCATATTTGTCTCATAATATTCTGTTCAAGTACCGTATATTCCGGCATATAGGGCGACCCGGCGTATAAGACGACCCCCTAGTTCGACGCCGGGTCGCAAGACGATCAACGCCGAGTCACAAGACCATCGCCGTCGAGTAGAATGCCTAGAAAGTCATCTTATACGCTGGAAACTACCGGTATTTCTGGCGTATAAGACGATCGACGCTGAGTCGCATGCCTAGAAAGACGTCTTCTACACCAGAAACTACCTTATTTCCGGCGTATAAGACGACTTGGCGTATAAGACGACCCCCGAGTTCGGAGGCTGTTTCGACACTCTCAAAAGTCATCTTATACGTCGGAATATACGGTACATAAAAAGTAGAATTTGCATCATGATGTCATACCACAAATTTTGTATAGGGCCCCCAGTAAATACCTTATGCAGTGATGTGCTATTTTATATGAAACTACTTTCTAAAAATGTAGTACAAGCTTACATCTTAATCATGCCTGCTCAGAAAAGAAACTGTTTAGAAAACTTACAAATCAGGTCACAGATTACAAAATATTTCAATGGCATTGCAAATATAATCATGTTCTGCACCATAAAACATTCAATAAATATAAAAGGCTAATTAAGTCATGAACTAAGTTGATAAATACACTTGTGATTTTTAAAAACCATCCAAATCAGTACTTTTTAATTTATACAATGAAATCCAGAGAGTTTTAAGATAAGAATTCAATTACCTATTGAATTAAATACATGCATTCTCATGCCAGCTGGCAGCTTCTTTTCACTTAAGTGGATATTCTCTATCTTTTGGTCTGTGGCGTTAATCAGCGTCACTTGTACAGATACCATCTGATCACTGTAAATGCATGGATGTCTTGAGAAGTGATAATTGGCTGCTAATCCTTTTCCACTCATTCGGTGAAGGAGTTCATGAGATTTCATTGGCACAAAGAAAGGTGCACTGACCTGTTATACATGAAAAACAAATGTGTAATTATACACTACTAAATAATTGTGAACAATCAAATATGCCCTCAGGCCACCAGCCAACCCCATGCACTTCCCACACAAGGCCGCAGAACCATGTTTTAACTACTTTTTGGAATGCCAAAAGGGGGGGCTCTGCCTCACCTCTGAGGGGAGAATATTCCACAGAGTGGGGGCAATGGCAGAGAAGGCTCTCTTCCTAGACCATGCCAGTTGGAGTTCTTTAACTGACAGGGTCTACAACATACACTTCCCTGCCTGATTGGATGGAATGGGTCGATGTGAAGGGACAAAGATAGTTCTATAGGTAGCTTGGCCCCATCAGACAATATTGCATTCCATGTGCAGCTAGCATTTCATGAAATTCTGTTTTACTTGATCAGACTGAATACTATTCTCAGTTGAAATATCTCTTGTGATATTTTTAGTAAGAAGCAGAAAATTATCAAAGCCATTTTAAAATCACAATGGAAAACCATTCCTTTTGACATTCTGGAAGAACTTCAAGATCTGGTTATATTATCCTAGAGACTTCCCGGGAAAGATGGCTCCATTGCTGATCTAAGAGCCGAGGTGGCGCAGCAGTTAGAGTGCAGTACTGCAGGCCACTTTAGCTGACTGTGTTCAGCAGGTCAGCGGTTCAAATCTCACCGGCTCAAGGTTGACTCAGCCTTCCATCCTTCCGGGGTAGGTAAAATGAGGACCCAGATTGTTGGGGGCAATGTAAATATATATATACATTGCTTACTGGTGTACACTACTTAGAGAGTACTTACACTTAAAGCAGTATATAAGTCTCATAAATAAATAAATAAATAAATAAATAAATCTGGTTATTCTTACCCTTTCTTTGCCTAGGGTTTGTATCTCTGTTTTTTATCATATTTAGCTGTTAAAGTGTTTTTTATATCTTTTATATGGTTGCTTTTATATGAGATTTCAATTCGCTTGTTGTGCAGCACTCAGTCACTTTTGGTGAGATAGACAGCTATATAAATTTGATTAAGTAATAAATAAAACAACAAGAAAATAAATGTCAGAGAAAGTCACTGGCTTCCCCATTGACTTTGCTTGCTGTGACTTTCTGACAAGCAATATTAATAGGGAAGCCAGATTCACTTAAAACTGTGTTACTTTCTTAACAACCGTAGTGGCAAGAATGATGGTAAAATGGGGCAAAACTCTTTTAACTACTGTCTTGCTTAGAAACAGAAATTTTGGGCTCAATTAATAATAAATTCATATAACTACTGATAGCATAGGGTCATGAATATGTTATTTGACTAAATAAATATTTTGTTAAAGTATTTGTAGAGTGCTTCTTATTTATATAAAGCCTAATGTGATTTACAATTGCTGTGAAATGGTTATATTAAATTGATTAAAAATACTAATAAGTGCAGTGGAAAAATAAACCTTAAAAAATGAGTTTTCATGAATAAGCTAAAACATCCCAGTGTGCAGACTTAGTATATTGCAAAGGGAAAATAATGGAAAGTAATTCCAAAAATATTGAGATTCTAGTTCTCCGGGCCTGGTTTTTCTTGCGGACATTTCATTAGTACACTAAGTTATATCATCAATACATTTCATTAGTACACTAAGTTACATCATCAATAGGAAAATGAGATCTGGTGGTTGATTATATATAGCAGCTTGTCCTACCAATCCTATGTGGATATGGGGGTATTGTTTTTCTTTGATTGCTCTTGCTTTTCTGGTGCTGTTTCCTGTGTCTCTGATTATCTGAGCTGTACAGTACTTTAGCATGAATTATGGTACTCAAGACAATTTTCACCTGAGAATGGATGGAACTGTTTCTTTTAGGACTGGTTCAATTAAAATGTTCAAATAGCACAACTACAGGACTTAATGCATTAACATGCATTTAGTCATAGTATGATAACCAACAACAAATCCCACTGACATATGGTTAAGAAAATTGCCTATATACTTTTGTATGTTTTGGGGAAATAACTAATCAGTTCAGTAGACATATAAAGAAAATCTATGTGTCTGTAGATATAGAGACAAGCCACACATATTTTATCAGTTTATTATAGTAAGCAAATAAGCGTGGAATGAGAGTGCACATAACTGTCTGCTTAGTGCTTACTGAAACATTTATAAGAGCTGTTATCTCACTAACAGACAGCATACAATTTTAGAAAGGAAAAAGCTTCATATTTTCAACACTTCACTAAAAAGCAACTGAAGAGTGTAAAATGAAAAATATTCTGTGCAGTTAGCTGGTAATGGACCGTATTATCAACTCAAGTTAGATTTATATGATACAAACTAATTACTAATAGTTATTTTATGATATGGCATGTGTGATTCTTAGGGGTAGATTTAAAATTAAAATCATAAAATGGTTAATGCCACTGCTTAAGTTGACTGAAATATAGATTAAAAATAAAAAGAACATGTACAATTCAAAGTGCTAAACTCTGAGATAGTTTTGCAAAAATATGCAATCCAGAAGTCAAGTGAGGGCAAATTAATGTGCTGCAATGAAAAAAGTCATCTTGCAAATTAGTTTTGGGGCTGAAATGTATTATAGCTTTCTGTGACCTAGCTATTTATAAAAGCATTCCAAAACTTTCCCCAATCTTAGAAATTTACAAAATCATTCCAGATCATTTATCTTTATGATAAAATTCAGAAAATTTTTTAAAGTTTCAGAACCAAACAGGCCTAGAGTTTGTATTAGCATTACAAGCACAGAGACAGAAACTGATATAGTACTACTAGCTTAAAACATTGTTAAGTGTCTTTCTGCACAAGGGGTAAGGATTCCAAAAGTAAAACACCTGAAACAAAAAAGGACCACAATGTACAACCTGGAGCCACATGTTCTACCTACCACCTAGGGGCAACCCACTAAGCACCAGTTAAATTACCTCTTGCTGTCTCTCTGGGACTGCAAAAAGATAATGCTAGCAAGCATATACATGCCATCTGCTCCATTGGGCTTGGCAGATCAGAAGTTGAGAGACATTTAATTCCCTATATAGGTTGCCATGTATAAAGCATTGAACTGATGTAAAAATTGAAGCTTAAAAGAATTACATTTCTCTGCAGGTCACAAAGTATTCATTATTACTTGTGCATTCAGAGACTTAATTCAATTTCTCTCAGTACTTTGAATATTTAAATGCATTTTTAATTTAAAAAAACACCCATTATTTGAATAAAGATAATTACTACTTCAGTGCACCCTTTTCCAAATAAAAATATTATTTTTTTTAATTGAAAAGTTTTATACAATATACATCCCAAGACCTACCCACCCCTACCCCCCTCTCCCCCACTTCCCAGAGCTGAGTACAGGGTTACAAATAAACAATCCAACTCTAAAAAAAAAACATTACCCAACTATACAAGTAACCAAGTCCATAACACACTTTAACTCCCTTATAACATAAATATAAACAAATTAAAAATAAACATAATAATATAAACAAATCAATATTGTTAAATCATACTAAAACTAATAAAAATTAAAAAAAAGAAACTATTAATAATACTCTAAAGTTTACTCACTGAAACTCAACATTAAGAAAACCAAAATCATGGCATCCGGCCCTCTCAATTCCTGGCAAATAGATGGGGAAGAAATGGAGGTAGTGACAGATTTTATTTTTCTGGGCTCCAAGATCACCTCAGATGGGGACTGCAGCCAAGAAATTAAAAGACGCTTGCTCCTGGGGAGGAACGCTATGGCAAATCTAGACAGCATACTAAAAAGCAGAGACATCACCCTGCCAACAAAAGTGCGTATAGTCCAGGCCATGGTTTTCCCAGTTGCAATGTATGGCTGTGAAAGTTGGACCATAAGAAAGGCTGAGCGCCAAGAATTGAGGCCTTTGAACTATGGTGCTGGAGAAGACTCCTGCGAGTCCCTTGGACTGCAAGGCGTTCAAACCGGTCAGTCCTAGAAGAGATCAACCCCGACTGCTCTTTGGAAGGCCAGATCCTGAAGTTGAAACTCCAGTACTTTGGCCACCTAATGAGAAGGAAGGATTCACTGGAGAAGAGCCTAATGCTGGGAAAGATTGAGGGCAATAGAAGAAGGGGACGACAGAGAATGAGATGGCTGGATGGAGTCACTGAAGCAGTAGGTGTGAACTTAAATGGACTCCAGAAGATGGTAGAGGACAGGAAGACCTAGAGGAACATTGTCTATGGGGTCACGATGGGTCGGACACGACTTCGCAATTAACAACAACAAAAAAGTTTACTCATAGGCTAAATGAAACTTTTTAATCCCATATTTATTCTGAATATAATCTATCCATCTTCTCCAAACCGAAATATATCTTTCTTGTGAGTGATCCTTCAAGTAAGCAGAAATTTTTGCCATTTCTGCTAAATTTGACACCTTAAGCGTCCAATCTTCTATAGTAGGCAAAGAATCTTTCTTCCAATATTGCCCTACTAATAACCTTGCAGCTGTTATAAAATTCAACATCAAATTAGTTTATTTAGCATCACAATCTACAATAATACCCAACAAAAATAGTTGTGGCATGAACTTTATCTTTCTTTTAAAAATCTTTTGAATGTCCCACCAAATCTTAATCCAAAAAGCTTTTATATTTCTACAAGTCCACCAAATATGAAAATAGGTTGCATCCAAGCTACATCTCCAGCATTTGGGCTGTAAATTGGGATACATATAAGACAGCTTTTGGGGATCCAAATGCCACCTATAAAACATTTTATAAAAATTTTCTCTTAAACTTTGAGCCTGAGTAAATTTTACATTTCTAACCCAAATTACCTCCCATGTATCCAATGAAATCGATTCTTGAATATTTTGAGCCCATTTTATCATACAAACTTTAACTAAATCCATTTCAGAATTCAATTCTATTAAAACATTATAAATTCTCTTTATGTGGGCTCGATTTGAATCTTTAATCTGTTTTACCAAATTCTCATCCCCTAAAGTAATACCAACCTTTTGATCTAAGCTCCACCTAACCAACAATTGGTTATACTGAAACCAAGACTGTACAATATTTTCCTGCTTTAACTCAACTAAAAATTTTAATTGCCAATCCTTCCCTACCAATCTAAGTAATTCCTTATAAGAAATCCTATCCAAGTTCACACCCCTAGATACCCCCTCTATTGCGTGTCCAGGAATCCCCCAAATTGGTATTTTATAATTTAACCTATAACAGTGGTTCTCAACCTGTGGGTCGGGACCCCATTTGGGGTCGAACAACCATTTCACGGGGGTCACCAAACAGCGCAGTCCGCCATTTTCCCCCCGGTTCCTTAGCTGTACTACTCCCTTTTATTCTATAGGCTTTTGAAAGCCAATAGAATAGACTCTCTTGAATAGAGTCTAATTCTATTGGCTTTCAAAAGCCAATAGGAATTGTCCAGGCTGTCTCTGCCCTGCTGAGCCCGTCAAAAGTCCCATTCTGCAAACGGTGCTGCACCAGTTGAGTTGTCCTTGACTTACGACCGGTTGAGTAGTCCTCGACTTACGACCAGTTGGAGGTCGTGGCATTAAAAAGGTTGAGAACCACTGACCTATAATAATACTTCTTCCAGACACGCAATAAAATACTTCTTAAAATATGGGATTTAAAAACCTGATCTACTTTTTTACCATAAATCAGATATGTGTGCCATCCATATAGTAAATCCCATCCCTCAAGACAAAGTATATTTTTATTTGTTAAATTAAGCCAATCACTAATCAATGTTAAAGCCACCGCATCATAATATAATTTCAGATTAGGCGCTTTAAGTCCTCCTCTTTCCCGTACATCTTGTATAATCTTGAACTTAACTCTTGGTTTTTTCCCCGCCCAAATAAATTTATTAATATCCTTCTGCCATTCATCCAAATTGGCATCTTTTTTCAAAATAGATATCATTTGAAACAAAAAAAGAAACTTTGGAAGAACATTCATTTTAACCGCTGAGATTCTCCCCAGCAAAGATAATTGTAGTTTTTTCAATCATTTAAATCCTTTTGCACTTTTACCCATAGTGTTTCATAGTTATTTTATACAATTTAGCATTAGAAGCTGTAATGTATACTCCCAGATATTTAACCTTTTTCACTATTTCAAAACCTGTCAATTTAGCTAACATATCCTTTTCCTTCATAGACATATTTTTCGATAATATTTTAGTCTTATTATTATTTAGCTTAAAACCAGAGACTTTCCCATACTGGGTTATGATTTCCACCAAATCCTTTACCGAGTGTGTCGGTTGAGATAATGTCATAACCAAATCATCAGCAAAATCTCTCAACCTATAATCATTCTTATTTATTTTTATTCCCTTTATTGTAGTTGATTCACGAATTTTAATTAATAAAATCTCCATTGTTAAAACAAGTAGCAATGGAGATAATGGACATCCCTGTCTTGTACCCTTTTCAATTTTAAATGCTTCTGTTAATCCCCCATTAATTATAATTTGTGCCGATTGTTGTTCATATATAACCTTAAGAGCATATAAAAATTTATCCCAAAATTCATTTTCTCTACAACTCTCAATAAAAATTGCCAATTTAACTGATATAGGTTGCCATGTATAAAGCATTGAACTGATGTAAAAATTGAAGCTTAAAAGAATTACATTTCTCTGCAGGTCACAAAGTATTCATTATTACTTGTGCATTCAGAGACTTAATTTAATTTCTCTCAGTACTTTGAATACTTAAATGCATTTTTAATTTAAAAAAAACACCCATTATTTGAATAAAGATAATTACTACTTCAGCGCACCCTTTTCCAAATGAAAATATTATTGAATTGCAAATTTGTTCTGTTGAGTCATGCCCAGAAAGTATTGTTTTAAGTATAGGTTGTAGCTTTTCATAGGGTTCATACCCATGTTGAATATATGAAACTGTAAGGAATGTTATCTGACTCTCTCCAATATATTAATTGCCATTAAGTTGCTTAATATCACCAAACTCCAAAAAAATGATGGATGATCTCGGATATGCTTGGATTCAAATTTTTGGGTAAGAATAAGCCAGCTGAGAGTGTTTTTAGACCAAACTGAAGTAATGCTGGTCAGTAGGACATCTGGTTTAAGAATTTAGATTCAATTGGCTTAGGAATTGGCTTGTTCCTTGAAACTACACTAACCATCAATCTTCAGGACTCAATAGTTGTTTCCACAACTTGATTTTGTGTGTAACTATTTGCTCTTCCTATATCAATACGAAATAGTCACTTATGCTCTGGCCATTACTGTAACACATTTAGAATATTGCAATGCCATCTATACACAACTCCTTTTAGAAGTGTTGAGAGTCTGAACTGGTTAAATGTGTTATTTAGACTGTTTACTCTTGCTGGCATTGTGTTCATGTCACTCCAACACTGGAAATTCTGTTCACAATACATAGTGCTGTTATTATAATTTCAAACATTTCAAACTTGAAGCTGCTTAGGTCTTGACTATCTGAGGGACTTCCTGGTTCATGATAAACTACCCCTATTACTATGATTTATGTATTAACATATAGAAGTCCTGAGTATAATCAACATTCTGATGAAATTCCAATCCAACTCTGTAGTCCTAACAGGGTAGGTTAATGCCGCTATTCAGTAACAAAAGGTATAGGCCATCACCATCCTTTTTGTGGCCCTTCGAGAATCTCTCAAAATGCTACACAAAGCCAATGGCACACCTGTAAATGATTCAGAGTTTAAGGTCCTTTGAGCAGTCTGCTTGTATATTTTGTCCTAATAAGGTGAAATTGAAATGATTGAATCATTATTTAGATCAGCATGCTAGAAATGATCAGTACGATATCAGAGAAACATAAAAAGAATATAAAAATTTTGGTGTATTCATTAGTCGTACTTTGTATTTGTCACCAAAGAAATTGTCCAAAATTTCTTATAAAGGTGTTTCAAATCTTTGCTGCAAATGAGAATAATATAAAAGGGCATTTTATCATGTTTAGACTGGATATAAATATATGTATTAATTCAGAAGATTTTAAAAATTAAAGTACAATTGAAACAGGAGACTGGTTTTTTGAGACTAATGGATAGGCAATTAGAAAAAAGTTGTAGAACTTTGTTTTTATATATGACAACTGCAGTGAGACTATTATATGCTCATAAGTAGAAAGATTTGATACCACCCAAAATAAAGAAATAATTGGTTGATTTGAGAAAAGATAATATTTACATTTATGGCTGACTGGGAACCTCTTACCAACTTTTTGCATAAAAAAAAAACCCCACTTATGACATGGTTTTGAGGATTAGAAAAAAATGGAGAATAGAAAAAATTGATGATGATTGCAGCATCTTGCAATTATATGATCATGATTGCAACCTTTCCTGCTGAACAAAGTCAATTGAGGAAGGTGGATTTGCTTAATAACTGCATAATTCACTTAATGACCATATGATTCGCTTAACATCCATGGTAAAATGGTAATAAAATCAGGCTCAGTCATGTGATGGCTCACCTAATGACATTGCTTAGTAACAAAAATTCCAGTCCCAATTATGGTCGTAAGTTAAGGATCACCTGCACTTAGATTTGCTACTAATATTTCTAATAATTAAGAGCTAATGTAATTAGTTACTTTTATAAAAGGAGTTTCACGTATTACATATAATCTGGTAAATAAGCAGAAACAAAATGAAAGAACAAAACAAAACATAGAACTTAGTCATTTATTCTACATGTCACTGGATTCCCATTAATTATTTTCATACCTACCTGTAAGTATATGATTTTGTTTAAAAATTCCTCTTTCCAGAGAAATATAATTCACTAATTTCCCTAAAAGTTTATCACTGGTTTTTGCAAGGCATAGCTGAAAGCTTTATACTGATATACTTCATAAAGCCAAACCCTCCAAGTGTCCTGGGAATGTAAGGAGCAGTAATCAAGAAGTTAAATTACCTTTACCTTTTTTTACCAAAACTGAACTCTTTTAATGGCTTTTGTAGCCTACTTTCCACAAAGTCCCCAAGTATTTGAATTATTTTTAAAAAATATAAAAGTATTTGAACCCCAAAGCAATCAGTCCAATTGAAATAAATTATCTATGTGGTTATTGAATGTCAGAATACCAGGAAACTGGGGAAAATATACTAAATAAGGAAAGAGGCACATCTACACCACTCTCAATAATCATCAGATAAAACAGTGGTACTTTTCACTGTCCAGAGGAGTAATGCTAAATCTGATTTGGATGAGACTGAATGCCCTTTAAAGGATCTAGTGCAAGCATGTCAAACTCACGACGTCACGTGACGTATCGGGCCGGTTTTGCCATTGCTGGCAATGGGGTGGGCGCAGCTTCCACGTGACACGTCTGGCCCACGGGCCGGCAGCTTGACACCCCTGATCTAGTGGTTGGGGTTGCTTTTAGATCCATTTCTGAACTTGGAAGTACAAGAGACACCATTATTTCAGCTGGTATGACATGGAAATGAATTGGTCTCACTACAGTAACTTTTTGTCATGTATCATTCTCTCTCTCTCTCTCTCTCTCTCTCTCTCTCTCTCTCTCTCTGTGTGTGTGTGTGTGTGTGTGTGTATGTGTGTGTGGTGTATTCAATACTGTGATGCTTAAAGGTTTGTGAATCCTTTTGAACTTTCAGTATTTCTGCATAAATGCAACTTAAAGTATGATCTGTTCTCCACGCGTCCTAAAACTAGATAAAGAGAACCAAGTTAAATATTTAAGCATCATTGTGTCTCTGTCTCTCTGTGTATGTGTGTGTATGTGCACAGAAGATATACAGTATCCACATGCTGAAACTTCACTTTGCACAAAATACTGTGGTAAGATTACTGATTGGAATTGGATCATATGGATACAACACACAATTATTTATTAACTTCACTCAATGTGTTGCTTTCAATTTCTAAAGTCCTTCACTGCTTGGGATTACAGTGCTTGAAGAAACTTCTCTTCCCATATATCCCATATGTTTGTGCTCATGCTTTAATACCAATATATTTTTTAAAAAATCTGAAGCAGTAAGCAAAAAGTTTCAAATAAATATTAGACTTTCATCTGGGTTAAAATAATCCATTGGGTAAAAAAACTCCACATTCCTATATTGATTTCAATGGAATACTATCTCCAATATAACTGTTAACTATCTCCAATATAACTGTTAACATCCCATTATTTATTATTATTTTTGTAAGCAATCACTGAACTGGTGATTACAGTGTAGCAAAAATAAGCCACTTTCAGGTATCATTTAAAGAGCATGGTGAAAAAAAGAATTAGCGCAGATGTAATTATTATGATTGGTTAATTGTGTGGGATCCATGATTTAATCATTAGACCCAGTGAAATCAATATTACTTAAATTAATCATTCTTAAGTATGATTAGGCCTAGATCCAACTTTCATTTATCAATTTGATCTTAAAATTGTAGCAAAAAGGTGTCATGCTCTTGACAATCAAAAACAAGATTCTCACAAACCCTTCCCTTTATTTAAAAGAGAAAAGAGATGACTTTATAGAAATCTTGATAGCTCATACTTTTACTTCAGCTCCTCATCTATTTTAGGTTTACTAGGAACTTCTTATTTCTCTTGGTACAGCCTTTTAATAGACAGAGAGGTACCTATTTGCCTGATGATCAAGGAATGATAAATATTTTGTAATCTGTTATCTACCCATTCAGGTTCTGAAAAATTCACAGCAATCTATGAAGCTATTATAGAGCTCACACACTGATATAGCATCGGATTGCAGCAAGTCTGCATGTTTACACAAGTGCCTATACATTTTATACAGCCCCAGAGATTTTTTGTAAATGATACAAGGGAATGGTGCTTTGCAACCTGTTACCTTTTCTTCCGTGCCTGCTTATTAAAGAAAAGACTTTAACCCATTTCTCAAAGTCCTAAAATTCAGTTGGATCCATGAATCTGATAGGCAACAAAGAGTATTTGTAAAAAACAGTGGCAACAACAAAAAAACCCTTTCAAACAAGCAATGATATGTTCCAAGAGCAACTTACATAGTTTGGAGGTTATATGCTGTACTATGATATAGGAACTACAGACAAACACTCAATTCAGAGCACAATTTTGTATAACCAGAGGCAGATATTTAAATCAGTGCATCTGGTTTGCTGCAAGGAAAGATTATGCAATATTTTGTATGTGAAAATATTAGTGGTATATTAGGTAAATATTATTCAAAAAGACCAGGACTTAATTATAAATGCAATCTCTGGTGCCATTGGTATTACCAATTCTAACTCTAGTAAATAAAGCCTATACTTATGAATACGTTTCCTTGAATTAAGTTTGTACTTTGCCACTGACCATTACTTTAATTTCACATTTTTGTTTGAATTCTTTAGTTTTACAAGCACCATAAAGGCCTATGGGAAAAAAGCTTCAACCTGCATATTAGCTCTACTGACAAACTCAACATTTTATGAAAAGCTTCTGCTCACTCTGACATCTCCTTTCCTTTTGTAAATAAGAAACAATTCATTTTGTAGCCTTGACTTTAAAGCCCAGCCTTTTCACTTTTTTTTCTTTTTCTAAACAAGTGACAAAGAACAAGGAAGCTGATTGAAGGGGTCCATTATGTATTAACTTAAAGAAAGGCAAAGTGATTGATGAAACTAGCAGTCACCTTCACTGCTAACTACTGCACCTGTATCCTTTTTGTCAAATGACCTGAAAATCCTGCTGACAGTTTCACATTCACTACAAGGATACACTGTAGTTTTGAATACTTCTATTTGCCTTCAAGACTTCAGTTATAAGTTTTTAGACCCTAAATTGGGTTTTCAAACTTTTCAATCATACATTACTGAACCTCCATTTTCATGGGTTATTGCACAAACTGTCTTGGAAGAGGTAGTACTAGTAGATGAAATGTAGCCTTATCAAAATTATTTAACACAGAATAATGCAATGCCTGCTTATTAGATCAAAATATTTAATCTACAAAAGGTGTTAATTTGAAATAATTACTGTGTGGACCCTTTTTCTACTTCTTAAAATCCCCAAGTAATAAATTTAAAATATGCAATATTAATTTTAGGTTATCAATAATTATTTGAATTCATTATATTTAATTGGATTGCATAGCAAACTATCAGGATCTTTCTGAAGATACTGAATAAAAGATTTATTGTTCTCCTAGTGAAGAAGCCATTTAATATTTTTCCTCAATGTGGGAATCCAAACTACCAACAATTCTTCTGTTCTGTATCTTATTAGGAAAAAAGTGGATTAATACAAACTAGTTCAAATTTCAGCAAAGAGAAATCCACAGCTGATTAAAAGAATGAACAGTAGTTATTTTTTTCCAATAATGTGCTATATATGAATACAAAATTGAAAGCTGCCCCTACATTCCTTTTACACCAAATTTGTAATGAAAAGAAGCTAGCATGTGTTTATGACTTAAATGGATGTGCCTTTAACCTGGAAAACCTATTAAACCGGGGTGGGGTGGGGAGTGACGACTTTTAACCTGTGAATGGAAGAGCAATTGATTACCTGCTGATTAAGCCAATTAAAACTTATATTATTAAAAAGTAGTTAATGTTTATTTACTAGAATCACTTTTTATACAATTATTAACTCTAGGTTTTTTCCTTCGTATATAAAAAGCTTACTTAATACATTTATTACTAAATTCAGCACTATGTTTTTATTTTCTTTTATAATCCACCAAGCAATAGGATATTTGAGAGGCCAGAAAATCTCCAAAGGAGCTGGTATGTTCTGTGTGGGACACAGCACCATTTCCTCTGGGCATTTATTACCTGTTAAAAACCAATCTTTTGGTGAGTGGCAGTTCAGGGTTTTTGAGAGCAAGCTGCAATATTTCTTCAGGTCTGCAGAGTCATAATTAAAGCTGAACTGAGTGGAATTGGAGAGGGAAGGTCAGCGAGGTGCCGTATGAGAGATGAGGCTGGGCTGATGGGCACCAAATGAACAAATTATGATGGGCCCCACTCAATGTGATGAGGTCAAATGCTTGTTTCTACCCACTGACAGTTCAATTTCCCTGCAATGTCTCTCGGTTCTCTATGAGCTAATTATGAATGAAAAGTTATCAACTGCCTGCACCAAAAGCTACTTAAATACCTTTTCTCCAAGCTTTTAATGTCAAAATATTGTAAAGAACACAATTGGGCCAGTTTTTGAGCCAAACAATGCTTGGGTTTATCTAAATATCAAAGAAAACCCACACGTTTTTGTAAGTTACAGAATATATGAGACAGCTGTTTTACCAGCTGTTGCCTGCTTAGCGAAAGTATTAATTTTATAAAGCAAACCTTTTATTGCACATACAAACCATTTCCATCACAATAGCAGTATTGAGCTCAAATGTTTTTGGTATCATGGGCTGGATAATTTTCAAAAGTGCTATATCTTTCTTGGGATGATGCCATTGAATCATTATATTTTACGCATCAATACTCCTACATATCCTAGCATACAAATGTATTAAACACATAAAAACAACACACCAGTCAATTTGTTTGATCAAAACTTGCTTTAAGAGACAATTTTTTATTATTTTCTTTGCAAATTTAAGAACAAAAGTTTTTAACTGTTCTGAATCCTATGACATCTGACAAAATAAAATTTCATCAATGTTAAGATTCAGCAGGAAATAGATCATTTAAAAAGATATACATCTATTGAAAATATTTTAAAAGCTACTTCAAAATGAGTTGAAAAATATCTCATAGATAATTACTGCTTGAACATAAGATTTCCCTATTCTTTAATCTTTGTTATGTACAGGCCAGTTACATAAGGTAAACCATACTCACACAAAAATAGATCTCACAATAACCAGCTATTTTACTTCCCTTTATTACAATAAAGCATTACTATCATAAAAAGAAAAAGAGCTGCAATAATCTTCCTTATATTTATTAACATCATAGCAAGTATGTTTCATTAATAAGAATAAATACTGTGTTGGGTTTGTGTGTTAGGTTTGACTATTCTGTTTTAACCAACCTTCTATGGTTTAATGGCAATCATTGTTTTTTTTAACTGCTGTCAGTGATTCTCAAAGTATCAGCTGATTGCTGAATTTAGAGAATTATCTTGTTAAACACAGCTGATCAAGAAATATCACAATAAAATTATTGTTGTATCATCCTTATCTTTAAGTAGCACAATTAACAGCAGAGAAATGCAGTTCATTCATTACAGAACCTTTCAGGAAGTTGATTTTTTCTAATTCTGATTGTAATTGCATTGTTCTAATCTTGTATTATAAAGGCAGCTGCTTGCCTATCATTTGTACTTTCCTCGTTAATCCTGACTCAGTGAATTAACCTTTAATTACTGCTGTTAAAATTGAAATGAGCCTCTTGTCTGACTGGGGCTGCCCCCTTTCAGTGCATGATTCTGATGAAAATTTTTAGGGTCAATGAATATGTCCCATGTCATGTCTGATAGATGCTAAAGATGTGAGGACGTAAATGTTACCTTAGAAAGATGTGATTGAAATTTTAAAGAGACTACTCCTATTGACAAAAATGTTGGCTCTTCATTTTCCAAAGAAAATATCAACAAGGATAAAACAATGATGAAAACTGCATTTTTTACATTTTATATCAAAAATATTTGAAAGCAGTCTTGTACTAAAATTTGCTATGTATGACTTATATGTGAATATATAAAAGTGAATTGTCTGGAAGAATAAGGTAGCACTATTATCCTAATTTCATATAGATTTATGTTTTCCGATACTTATAAACTTTAAATAGAAATTTATTGAGAACAACCCTACTTCAGCAAATATATTTCCATATGTAACAAAATTTCTGATGCTGTCAGAATAAGGTTCAAATATAAGCAATCTTAATTCTATTAATAGCTTTCTGTTAATTAAGTTGGGCCTTTTTAATTTTAAAAGGATACAAAAATTGGAAAGGTATTGTAACAAAACACGATAGTTTATAACTTGAATCTATAATTCACTTGAAATCATTGCACCTGACAAAGGGTTTATATGATTCTAACAACTGCAAGTAATTCTCCTTGTTATGAAAGTCATATTCAATAGAAGGTTTATATATAAGGATCTGTGTCCTTATTGTAATAAGTAGACTATGGAATACCATCCTGAACCTTTCATTATCCTTCACCCCAAATAACAAAACATATCATGTTGCATGATTTTCTACTTGTATCCAATATGAGACAATAGTATGTAAGCCTGGACTTTATGTCATATAGTTGCAACATGCTTTTTGACATTTTTTTCATCATTGCAGTTTGTAACAGGTGGCTACGTTGACTTAATTTTTAAGATACAAGTTATTTGATAAGTCATTTGGTTTTTTTAAGAGCTTCTAGCTCAGTTTATGCTATGTTAAAATGTTTCACTGTATTAATTTTACTATGCATAATTTAGTATGTTCTTCTATGTATAATTTTTATAAAGCACTTTTATTTTATAAGTAAACTAGCAGCACCAATCATATCTGTCAGCTGTAGATCTACCCAATCACAAATGAATTATAGGTTGATCTATTTTAAACAATAAAAGATGTATGCAGGATGGATAATGAGTCCCTCCTCTCACTGAAAGTTTTTTCTAGAGATGATTTGTCTCCAAACAGGTTACAATATTGGAACTGAAATGGGACTAGGAAGAAATGGCTTCAGGTAAGGCAAAGTGGAAGAGTCAGCATCAAGCTATCTTTTATGTTTTGGATAGCAAACCAAATCTAATGAAATATACCATATAGATTTGCTCTTGATTCTACATTTTCTACTGAAGATTTTCAATGAGCAACATTATCTAAAGTATTAGAACAGCACTCCCCAACATTTCCAGTTTGGTGGCCTGGCCCAATGCGGGGGAAGGGAATGTGTGTGAGTGGTAGGTGCACACGCACACAGCTCCATTTGTGTGAGTGGCCAGTGACTGCACCTGTCAGTCACACAAATGGAGCTTTGGCGCAAGAGAGTGGCAAGCACTAGAGAGTGAAGCTCTCTAGTGAGTGGCAAGCACTAGAGAGTGAAGCTTCAGTCACATGAGTGGAGGGGTACTTGTGCTTGAAGCTCCATTTGCACAAATGGAGTTTTGCGCACAAGCACAAGTGTCCAAGCACAGCTCATGCAAGTGGTGCTTCATGCACGCGTGCTTGCCCATCTCTTCTGTGACCTGGTTTTGAACAGGCCGCAGCCCAGCATTTGGAGACCCTGTATTAGAAGACTCTTTTCTTAATTAGTCTTAATTGACTTAATTCAAAAGAATGTAATTTCAAACAGATTAGTCTTTATGAGCACAAATCAAAATTGATCAACTTTGTTGAAGAAAGCGCAGAATTGTATCCTAATTTCAAATAGATGTTAAACTGAAATGCATGTCAATTCAAACTGGATAGGAAAGTTGGTCTACTTTTAGTTTCCCAAAGAAAGAACATCATAAGACTGTAATTGCAAAACTGAGGAACAGATTTCACACTATGTTTACTGACTGTATTAGAATCTAGTCATGGAATCAATCCAGAAGGCATCCTGGAGATATTTCTACAAAGTGCTGGAAATTAATGTTTGATAGAAGCAATGAATCAAATATTGACAACAACCTCAGTTCTATTAGATTATGTAGGAAATTATTAAAGAAACCTAACATAGAAACATTTAATTGTGGCCAAATCTGTAATTTGGAATCACTATGTATTTTCCTCGTATTTCAAAGAAATACAAGTAAAGATAATAATTACAGCTGATATCTTCCCTAAATCATATTTTTGGTCATGATATACCTGGCTATTTTAATGTGTGCTACATAAGACCATACTTGCACAATTTTTGATTATACAAAATGTACCACAAAATTTCTCTATCATATTAAGATTGTAGTGCCTTGACTGGGAAGATATGCACTTTGTATTCAAATTAAGGTGCTATATTAATATTAATATAATTAACAAAACCAGATAAGAGCCTAACTATCTAAAGGAGTGCTTCAAGAACCGGTTTGGTTATTAACATCTGCAGAAGATCTTTGGGGGCATCATTATTCAAAGAGTTATATTTCTCTGACATAGAGCAATTTGGCCTTGCTCCAAATTGTAGAGCATTATCCTTTTTGACTTAAAATTGATTTCCAATCTCGCTTTGTTTGTTTTTAAAGCTGATGCACTCTATAAGGACAAAATGTTAAATAGAAATTATAAAATCAAAACTAAGATATAACTCTTTAAATTAGCTGTTTAAAACATTTTAGTTATTTTAATGTTTTATCTGCTTTAGGTGCTTTTCATATTTCTATAACAACAACAAAACAACAACAACAACAACAATAATAATAATAATAATATCCACATCTGCCTATCCCAGGTCCTTGGGAAGGACTCGATAGGCAGACAAAAATGCCAAATCCAGTCTGAACATCTGGCTGGCTATGCGATTAATAATAATAATAATGATGATGATGATGGAAGGGACCTTAGAGGTCATCTAGTCCAACCCTCCGCTCAGGAAGGAAACCCTATATCATTTCAGATAAGTGGCTGTCCAGTCTCTTCTTAAAAACTTCCAGTGTTGGAGGATTCAAACTTCTGGAGGCAGGTTGTTCCACTGATTAATTGTTCTAATTGTCAGGAAATTTCTCCTTAGTTCTAGGTTGCTTCTCTCTTTGGTTAGTTTCCATCCGTTGCTTCTTGTCCTGCCTTCAGGTGTTTTGGAGAATAGCTTGACCCTCCCCTTCTTTGTGACAGCACCTGAGATATTGGAAGACTGCTATCATGTCCCCCTCGTCCTTCTCTTCATTAAACTAGACATACCCAATTCCAGCAACTGTTCCTTGTATGTTTTAGCCTTCAGTCCCCTTATAATCTTTGTTGCTCTTCTCTGTACTCTTTCTAGGGTCTCAACATCTTTTTTACATTGTGGTGACCAAAACTGGATGCAGTATTCCAGGTGTGGCCTTACGAAGGCATTGTAAAGTGGTATTAACGCTTCACGTGATCTTGATTCTATCCCTCTGTTAATGCAGCCTAGCACTGTGTTGGCTTTTTTGGCAGCTGCAGTACACTGCTGGCTCATATTTAAGTGATTGTCCATTAGGACTCCAAGATCCCTCTCACAGTTGCTACTATTGAGTTGCTACTATTTATCATATGTTGTAATTTACAAAAAGAGGATATTGAAATATGAATAGACAAAGAACTAAAGGAAATCTTTAAAAATTAAGAGTTTGCTTATAAAAAAGTGAAAAGAAAAATAGAGGATCAGATATACCAATATCCAAATAACAGATGGTCAACTACAGTGTTCATAGTAAACACTGATATTGCAAGTCTAGCTGCTCAGAATTGCCTGGAACCATGAGATGGATGGCAAATAAATTTAACGAATGAATGAATGAACGAACGAACAAATGAATGAATGAATAAATAAATAAATAAATCAGTCACAGTCAGTCAGTCAGGAAAGGACCATTTTGTCCAAGATGTCACCAGCTAATTCATGAAGATAAAAGATAAGGAAGATTAGTTAAGAATTGTGATCAAACAAGTGAACAAACAGGAATACAAATCAGCATGAAACAAATGCAAGAGGACTTTTCAGCTGCTGGCTGCTAAATTTTCTACATACATCTGAAATAGGAAGCACTTAAGAGAACTGCTGGATAACAAGAAAATTAAAGTACCGTATATGCCGGCATATTAGGCGACCCGGCGTATAAGACGACCCCCGTCTTTATAGCCGGGCCGCATTCCTAGAACGTCGTCTTATACGCCGGAAACTACCAGTATTTCCGGCGTATAAGACGACTCGGCATATAAGACTACCCCCGTCTTTGGCGCCGATTTCAGCGCTCGCGGAAGTCGTCTTATACGCCGGCATTTACGGTACTGAAGGAAAGAAATAAGGCAAATTAATTTTTTTTGCATTTATCTTTTTAAATCAGGTACATTAAGAAAAGTATTGTTAAAGATAAAAGTATCCAGCTTTGATAAAGGTAGATATACAGACAGACAGATAGGTTGAATATTCTAAGCCAAGAAGAAACCCTGACATATGGTTCTAGATGAAGAAAGAAATAACTCAGGGATCCTGCTTTGAATTTAACAATAAGAATGGATGCTTATTTCCTAGTTTAATTATTTTTTGTTGTTAGAACTAAACAAAATCAGCACTCTTTCTTGATCAAATAAGTCAGAATCAACCAAGCCAATGCATATTCAGTGCCTTTATCTGATTTCAGCCATTGTGTTAGGCAGTTATAGCTTGATAGGATGACATGCTTTCACCAGGAATCTTTCAATCTTACATAGATTAGTATAGTTGATTTTTGACACTATTTGACATTCAGACCATTGTTTCTTAACATGGTCAAAGAGCAAATGGTTCCTATATCCATTCAAACTTTTTCTTCTCAAATGGAAATACTTCTATGGAAAGTGTCATGTCTGAAAGAGCGCCCTGTAAAAGACTGTATATTTTAAAAACCAAACATTTCTTATTTCAGGTTTTTCCCTGTGATAAGGCTAACACATATCCTAAGAGCCCAACAGTTGTTCCATGATACACTAACACTTCTCAGGTTCCTCCTTCCAATGGCAGTACCTTACTCCATTTGAAAGTCACACCTTAAAAGATTCTTCAAGCCTCAGCCATATCATCCAACTTTTGCCTTAAAAAATGGTGAGTTCTCAGTGCTAATGTAAGAGTTCTGCACTAAGTATTGGGTTAGATTAATTTAATGATCTTTTCCTAATCAAATATGACTCTATAATTGTTATAATTTCTTTCTGATGATTTTGCCCAAAATACTTAACCCAGCAACCTTTTTGCAAGACAAGGCAAATGTTAGAAGGATTAATCTTTTATGATTAATGTTAATAAAAAGAAAAATGAGAAACATATAAAAGCATTCTGAATTAACTCCTATTGGCTGGACATGATGGGTATCTCTTCTAAGTGCACTAAAAAGGTTCCAGCATTCCAGATCCTTTATCCTCTATTTCATACTTTTTGTGTTTTATATTCACTAGATTTCATGCATTTTATAGTCTTTATCACATATAATCTAAACAGCAATGAATAGTGGCATACCAATATAATGTACTTATAAAGTAGTTTTATAGGAGTAAGACTACTTTGTTATAAATAGTCAATTCCCATACAGATCAGAGTTAAATGAGATCAATATAAAATCCATGGAGGCAATATTTCTATTCGGCCAACTGAAGTTGTACAAAACAACTGGCAGCTTGAATGTCAAAAACTCTATCAGGCAATTTGGATGTGGAAAGGTAAGAAAGAAGGAAAAAATGTGGAATATTATATTGAAGTAGTCCCTGTACCAGTCTACATGGAAAATTTAAAGTAGGTCCAATAAAGTACTACCTTTATGGATTTTTAGTCTGTTGATCAATGTGGATAATACTGCTGTTCATGAAACATGGATAATAATAAATTTAGCTAGTCTATACCAGGATTCTACAGACCTATCGGAACTAACGCTAGAGCATCCATTTCATCCAACCACAGATAGCCCAACCAATTTTTCTAATTTTCCTTTCTTGAATCTTGAAAGCCTGGAGTGATATTTAGAAATTCTGTTGATCTAAATAAAAGCATTGTCTCTATGGCCTTGTTTTTTTTTCATAATATCATACCTGTAGCATCCAGACAAATGACCTTTTTAAAAATCAATGTAACAATTATGTTCCTCTTGCAGGCTGGTTTAGTACTGACAGTCTTATGAAACTGTAAACTTTTGTGTTTGAATTTTAAATTTTAGGTAAGATGAAAGCCACATATCACTGTAATGTTACTTTTATTGTTTCACAAAGAAGAGGGAGTCAAGCTATTCTCCAAAGCACCTGAAGGCAGAACAAGAAGCAACGGATGGAAACTAACCAAAGAGAGAACTAACCTAGAACTAAGGAGAAATTTCCTGACAATTAGAACAATTAATCAGTGGAACAACCTGCCTCCAGAAGCTGTGAATGCTTCAACACTGGAAGTTTTAAAGAAGTGACAGGACAGCCATTTGTCTGAAATGGTATAGGGCTTCCTTCCTGAGCAGGGGTTGGACTAGATGACCTCCAAGCTCCTTTCCAACTTTATTATTATTATTACAGTGAAAATTTTCCTCAGTGTGTATATACGAACTAGCAATTTTAATATAGTATATAGCAGAATTAAATCCCACTAGGTTTCTTAATAAAACACAAGAGAAAGGCACTCAGTTCAATAGACCAATGCGGCAACTAAGGAATTTACTGTTGTTGCTGTCAAACACCCAGAATAAAATTTTGGAGCATAATGTGCTGAGAATGGTTTATACCTTAGACAATCACTATTGTTTTTCTAAAACTCACACTCTTCAGGCTTCTTATTAACATGCAATATTCCCTTTATAACTATGCGGCATAATTCTGATAAGTCAGACTAAAATGTGAGCTCTTTGTTAGATAGGAACTCCTTGTAAAAGTTGATACAAATCCTAATAGAAAAAAATGGCATAATGTTCCAGAAAATGCTTTTGGTTAAAAAAAATCTGTAATACTAATTTAAAAAATTATCTTCTATGATTATATAAACATGAGCTTTTTAAACTCACTCAAAACCTGTTGCTGTCCCTGCTTTCCACTTTCAAATATATTAAAGAGAAGAGGAACGGTCAAAATAATAAACTGTTGAAGATGCAAACATACTTAAAAACATAAAAATAAATCAGTTCATAATTACTTACATCAATGACTGAAGAACTTGATAAACTTAAACCTTCTAGGTCTGCTGCTAAGATGGGAGAGAGAATTGGTGGTTTGCAAAAGGTAGTAAGAGCTGGTGTAAGACCGACTGAAAATAAAATTATTAAGAAAAATAATTAAAATTGAATACATATATGAATAAATAAATAAATAAATCATATGACTAAGACTATGATTCTATGGCAACATAAGAAAATAAGGGTTTTCCCATACCACTTCACCCATCCAGCCCAGTATTCTATGTCACAGTATCCTGAAAGCACAATCTCAAAATACCACTGTTCCTTTCTACAAAGTTGTACTTAAGATTTTCAGTCTGTGATTTATAGCCGTCAAGACTGATAGCACTAATATTTCTCTGTTCCAGTCATTTGTCTCCTTTTAAAATCATCTAAATGACATCACCACATCTGATAAATTTGCTGCTCTGCAAAATAAATTCTTTTTATTAGTCCAATTTTACCACATTTAAGTTCAGTAACTATACACCCAAGTTATAACATTCTGAGAAAAATTATATATTTTTATGCTGTATATGATTTTACAAATTTCTATTGTATCACCGCTTATCTACTTCTGCTTTAAGCTAAATAATACCTCAAATAATGTATTTTTCATTGCAAAGAGGACATTCTACGCTCTAATCGCTTTGATTGCCATTTTCTGCATCATTTCCAGCTCTTCACTATGCTTTCCAAGGTATTGTTAACAGAAATGTGCACAGTATTCCAAGAAAAGTTGTATCATATAATGGCATTATATATCGACAGTTTTATTTGGTCTTACATTTCAGGAAGGTGAATTCTAATTGAATGTTAGGAAGTAACTTCCACAGTGAAACAAATTATCTAGAGAGGTGGCAGGCTCCCCTCAGCTGATATGTTCAAATAGAGACTGAACAACCACCTGCCAGGGATGATTTAAGCTGAAACCCAACATTGAACAGGGCATTAGTCTCAATGGCCTCTCTTCCAACTGTATAATTTTCATTCTTTTTTGTAATGGTGCAACTTTTATGTCTGAAAATCCACATACATTTATCTATTGCACATGTGTAAATTTGTAATAAAATTTGTGCTGATAATGCTTTATAATATATGTACAGAGCTGAAAATAAACTATGGAAATGTTATATATGGAGAGAGAGAGAGAAAGAGAGAGAGAGAGAGTCTGATCATTTTTAAAGGCTTGGGTTTTAATACTTTGCAATACTTCACAAATCTGTGTATTTTGAAATTATAGGATATTGCAAACAGAAATCCTGGATTCCAACTTTGCTGGTAGGGGAATCCACTGAGCAGAATTATACTAATAGAAGTGGGTTCAATATATGCCAATTCCTTCTTTCCCCAGTTACCCTCTTCAAGTTTCATATTGTGAAAGATGGGAGCTGCAGATTTCAGGAATGTAAAGCTAAGAGTTATTGTAAAAAATCTCATCTCCAAGTTTAATGCTTTTTTGCTGTTGTTTTGTTTATAATTGAGGCTATATTTTTTCCTAGCACCATTACAGGAATTTATCATTTAAAATATATTTCTAAATAAGAATATTATAAATGTTATCTATATTCTCACTTAAAATGTTACTGAATTATAAAGATATACCTAGTCTAATATAGTATAATATTATTACAGAAATAAATTTATCTGATATGGAATAAAAACAAGATATTTTCACATTAACATTAACTTTTTTTAGAAAGAATAATTACAGATTTGAATATATTATACAGGGTTTCTAAAATTAGTTGTTACATTGCCTAACTTAACAAAAGCACAGTTTGAACAAGACTATTAACAGTATCTTGTTTTCCAAAAATGAATTCAAACAATTTAAGTGGTAGGGCCAGATACATGTAAACATCACAATCAAAGGCAAATATCTCAAGTACTTACAGTCATCCAAATCTAAGAGTGACACATCTTGTTTAGTAGTTTCCTTCCTTTGCAAACGTTTTGCTTCCTTCTGCAAAAAGCATATGAATGTTTGATGCTTTTTATCACTGTGTAAAAACATTTCTTATAGTTTTATAAAAAAATAAAGTAACTCTATGCCCTCTATCTTAACAAGCTTCACAGAGTAAGAATTCATAAGTGCTGCAATTCCTTCAACATCATAACTATAATATTATTTGCCTGAAACAATAGCACAATTACAATATTTTTATTGAGTAGTATTACACCATAACGTAAGGTGTTTTTTCACAGGATTGGATTAGTGTTCTGCATTAATCACATTGTTGTACTATAAGCTTTTTGTTGTGTTCTAAAAATAATTTATGATGATTTTGGTCTAGTTTATAAGACACTATATTTTCTATTTCCGGTATCACAGTCTTTTCTTCCTAGAGCCCTGAGCTTGTTTATTTAGCATTCAGTTTGGTTTTCGTTCTCTAAAGTTAAAGTCACATTTCTCAATTCAGAACATTTCAAATACAGTGGATTAAAATTTGGAGAGTTCCAGATTATCGATGGCCAGTCTGGTGCTTCACCATTTGAATATGTGACTAAATCAAATGAGAGCTAAAGCCAGGAGGAATAAAAATTTATTTTTGTTGGATTCTATAAGCCACAGAATTGAGATTTCATTAATCAAATATTCAAACCAAACAAACAACCCAGAAGAAGGCAGTAAAAAACTATATCTGTACTGCTTCCAAAAAAACCTTCTATGTAGATGCATCCATAAAGGCAGCAGGAATCACATTACATTTTATGATTTTTTATCTTTACTGAATAAAATAGCAAAAGACCTAAAAATCCAGCAAATAAAGGACTTAAACATAAATTAACCTATCAACATACAAAAAAGGAGAGAGAAAAACAATCAATTTTTGACGACAATGTTTTAGAGTGAAAAAACAATCAGGAATTTTTATTTTTACTCTGAAACATTATCCTCAAAAACCGTACAGAATTCACTACTTGCTACAGCATACATAACCAATATCTTAGTCTCCTTTGGGAAGGAGAGCGATATCTATAACAAAGGTAGAGCAGACACATTTAAAAAATGAATCAATTATCCCTTAGGTTACACTGTAATATATCATAAGAGTATTCTTCTCATGTGAAAATGAGATGCCTTGTCATAGCTTGCCACAAATTCTGGCACAGATTATTTAACAAAGTTGTAACTTATTTGAAGTGTTACAATACAATATACAATATATCAGGAATATGAAGCATGTTTCCTCCAGGGTTCACCCCTCTTCTGTTGAGATGGCAGACAAAATCCATTGTTGTCTCTATCTAGACCAGTGGTTCTCAACCTGTGGGTCGGGACTCCATTTGGGGTCGAACGACCATTTCACAGAGGTCGCCAAACAAGGCTGTCCGCCATTTTTTCCCCCTTTTCTTTGGCCACGCCCCTGGCACCCAGTGATGTATAAGTGGTTGGGGGTCACCACAACATGGGGAACTGTATTATGGGGTCGCGGCATTAGAAAGGTTGAGAACCACTGATCTAGAGTAAAACAGTAGTGGGATTCAGCCAGTTTGCACCACTTCAATAGAACCGGTAGCTAATTTTTTGTTGCCCAGACCCAGAACAGACTTTGGGAAGTGGCATCCACACAGAGAACCAGTTGGTCACATATTTGAATCCTACCACTGCTGCTAAGTGTTCTAAAAGAAATCCGAAACTACCATCAGTATATTTACATATCAATTAAATCTATAGAATTCAGTAAATATAATCACCTGTACTTTGCTGGCAACCATGCATGCCCAAACCCATGTATCTTAAGATCTTGTCCAGTTGTTGAAAAGCCAATTTTCTTGAACAGCCAAACTTTTTTTCCCTTTTTTTTCTTTTTATTATTATTTTCTTCTTTCCTCTTTTCTATTTTTCTTTTTTATATATATATTACCTTTAATTATTTTATAACTTGTTTAAGTAATGTATTTAGATTTGTTTATAGTTTTATAACTTATATTGAAAAGTTAATTTTCTTTTCATATTTTTTATGTATTTCTTTTTTTTTCTTTTCTGGTATTTATGTTTTTCTTTTTTTACATATATATTGTTGTTAATTATTTAGTAATTTGTTTAAGTAATGTATCTAGATTTATTTATATTTTATACTTTTCTTAAGATTTTTTGAAGAAATTCTAATTAAGCCTATATCCAGCTCTGGGATAGTCGGGGGAGGGAAGGGGAGGGTTGGGGAGGGATGGGGAAAACTGTTTTGTTTTTGTATTGTAAAATCTTATAAATTTTCAATAAAAAAAAAGATCTTGTCAAGTTGTCTGTACATTGCAAACTTAAGTGTAATGACTCGTAATTCTAAGAAAATGTGGAAATGATTCTCGGTTTACCCCACCAAATCTAGCAGGCAGGGTATGCTCTGAGTCCCTTCTATTAACCAATGTCATCTTGTTAGATGTAGAAGTTGTTCCTTCTCTGTGGCAGTGCCTTTCCTGTGGAACAGTATCTCTCCAGAAATCTGGTTGGCCCTGACCCTATTAGACATTCATCAGGCACTGAAGACCTAGTGTTTCGTTCTCCAGGTGTTTCGGCTAAGAGAATTCTCCTGGCATTGCTATTTTTATAAACTGGGCCTATTATTAAACTTTGAGTACTGTGGCTTAAAAGTTGTTTTAACCACATATGCCACTCTGAATTATTGTGTGAAGTAGGTGGCCATATAAATCAATCAAAAAGTTCTTTCCACTGCATGCGCAGGAGGCTAGCTACCACAAATATTAAAATTAAATAACCCTGGCTGCTAAGATATCATGTGCTAAACTCTGTAGTATAAGTTCACTTTCAGAAAAATAATCACTCAAGTTTAACTAACTAAATTTCAGAAAAAGCAAAGAGACTTAATTATACTTTAAGTTATACAATTGGTTTGAATGTGGGAATCATGGAGCAGTCGTAGAATTAATCATAGGTTTGTTTGCTTTTGGTCTACTCTGAAACATAAAAGCTATAATTAATTATGATTGAGTTCATAAAACTGAATACACAATAAAAAAACATTCTGCTAACATATATTCTAGAAACCAGCTAATATAACATCTAAGTAAAAGCACATGGACATACCTATTCCTTTATTTTTGGGATTAAGCAGAACATAGAAAAGGAGAAAGAAATAGCCAAAGAAATTAAAGGCATGAAGAAAAAGTAGCATATATATAATCCTCATTTAGGGACCACAGCTGGGACTAGCAACTTAACACCTAAGTGAAGTGGTTGCTAAGTGAAAATATATATGTGTTTATGATCCTACTTCAGGATCATACCTTACTTCTATTTTCCCAAATGGATATTTTTGCCAGAAACCAGAACACCAGAAACTGGCAAAAAAAAAAAAAAAAGCTCACAATACTGTAAATCCTAGACATATAATAGCAGGACACAGCAACAACTGAAAAAGGTAAACCAGTTGCAACGAAACTTGGTTGTAAGTAACTCTGGGAAAGTCTGTCATGACTTTAAACCATTTTAAGTGATCTGTCATAAGTTGAGGACTACCTGTACTCCATCTTCAGTAAATATTCTATGAAAGGCTACAATGTGTCTACTTTTCTAATTTTTTATAATTTGTGTGCAATTATTCACTACCTCAAAACAAAACAACCTTGGTGTTTCATCAGATCCATTTTCCTTTTCCATATCCATCACACAATCTAATATTTGCTGGAAATAATTTGTGCTCTCAATTAAAAAGATATCATCTGCATATAAAAAGTACGAGGGCAATTCAGAAATAAACCTTCATTTGGTTATCAATGACAGACACTCGCAGATGCAGAACTTTTATTATACACATTTTAGAAAACTAAATTACATTACTTTTTGACATAATCGCCATTCAGATTGAGGTACCTGTCATAACGTCTTACAAGGTTTGAAATTCCTTAGTAGTAGTCGCTCGGTGCCAAATCTGGGCTATGGGGAGGTGATCAAAAAATATCCCAACGGAACTGCTTCAAAAGTTCTTGGATGCATCTAGCAGTGTGCAGGCATTATCATGAATCAACAGCACAAAGGAAGTCAGCATGCCCTGACGCTTGTTATGGATGGCTCATCTGAGTTTTCATAACGTTTCACAGTAGATTTCTGAATTGATAGCCAAACCACGCTCCATGAATTTCACTAGCTGTACTCCTTTGGCATCTTCACATTTGATAGGATTTTCTATGGGACCACTTCCTGTTGGTTTTGGTTCACAATAATGCTCGCCCGCACACTGGTAGATGCACCCAAGAACTTTTGAAGCAGTCCCGTTGGGATGTTTTTGATCAGGGGGAAAAAAGAACAGCAACCTTGGAAACTATTAGCGTAGCAGCGAACGCATGTCCTTTAAAAACAAAACAACTAGAAACGATGAGTGGACCAATGACCAGGTCGAAAAGCCAAGTGCAGAGTCGACCGGTAATATAAGAGAACTCCAAGTAACCTTGCTTTTATGCTCTGACGATGTCAGCAGTGTTGGCCGACGAAAGCTCAGCACTTATATTAAACAGTTTTTAGTTTAATGTTATCCTGGTGTTCGTATTTTTAATATAATTATTTACATTCAAGGTAAAAATCTCCTCCCCCTGTCTCTCTCCTGATAGCTAACAGAGTGGGAGAGAGCCTGTGGCTTAGAGGTTATAACAACTGCCTAACATGCAGATAAGCCCAGGTTCGAATCTCAGAAGAGTAAGTCTGGCTGAAGAGAGTTAACGGAACTCGAAATAGCTATACCAGTTCTCTCTTTATTCTTTGTTAGCAACCTAATATATATATATATATATATATATATATATATATATATATATATATATATATATATATATATAGATATAAAAGAATAAAACACGATCACCAGGAGGGTTGAAGTAAGAATACTTTACTAAAAATATACTATACTTATACTAAAAAGTTGCCAAGCTTTCGCTGGGGGAACTCCCCAGCATCGTCAGGGCTAAAAGGCCATTGCAATAAAGGTGGTTTAAGTAGGTTCAAGTAACGTTTGCGCACGGCTCCTAGACCGTGTTACTGGCCCTAATTGGCCAGCTGATAACCAAGATGTGTCTATAACGTTATGTTCTTTTCTTCGGATGCCCTTCCCTATCCCTCCACTGTTGAGTCTTTGGAGGCGTTAGTAACCTTACATCCCCTCCTCTTCCGATAATACCAACGCCTGCCGTATCGGGGGGAGGATTCGATCTGATGTTTTCTTGTGTCTTATGATGGGGATAGGGTTCCACTAACTGTGGGTTAATATCCCTTCCCAATTGTATATCTCTCTCCTCCTTTGTCGTGTCAACAGCTCTTATCTGAGTATGGTATGCCTCAGCAATCATGCCTTTATTCTCCACCCCAGTCTTCCTTACATCCGTTCTATCCTGTTGTTTGGCACTCAAACCGCTCTCATTACTCCTCCCCTTACTGATCGAGCGGATTGTGCCTCCCGGTGATCGTGTTTTATTCTTTTATTCATAATTATGCCCGGGAGTCACATTTTTACCAATATTCTTGAATACACACACACACACACACACACACACACACACACACACACACACACACATATGTAGGTCTTTGGTTATTCGGGTTTTCTCCTGCGTCAAATTGGGAAAGAAAAACTGGACAACTTCCACACCGATGATGAGGCACGACCACAAACCAGAAGCCAGACCACAGCTGCATCATTAGCCACTTTAAACCCCTCCAATCCATACATGAAGCAAACTGACACCCTCCATGAAGATGAGGCACGACCACGAACGCGAAGCCCAAAAATAGCAAGGCAGCCCAACATCTTAAACCCCCCTGCAACTCAGACTAACCTGAGCACAACCAAACAGAACACTCCCCCAGCCAATCAGAGCACAGCCAACCCCCCAGCCAATCAGAGCACAGCCACCCCCCAGCCAATCAGAGCAAAGCTAAGCCCCTAACCAATCAGAACACACCTCCACCCAATCAGAACACAGCCAAGCTTCCACCCAATCAGTTCATACCCACACTGGCAGTTAAAAGGAAGAAACAGCTAAGACCACACATTGCTCCTCAAAGCACAAAGCTGAAAACACCAGCCTGAAGATCATGAATGGGACTTCGTTGAAATGTCGCCAAGACACTTCCAATTTGACGCGGGAGAAAACCCGAACAACCAAAGACCTACTTACAAACACCCGCGAAAACCTCAGAAAACATATATGTATGTATGTATGTATGTATGTATGTATGTATGTATGTATGTATATATGTTTTCTGAGGTTTTCGAGGGTGTTTGTATGTAGGTCTTTGGTTGTTCGGGTTTTCTCCCGCGTCAAATTGGAAGTGTCTTGGTGACGTTTCGACGAAGTCTCTTATCTTCAGGCTGGTGTTTTCGGCTTTGTGCTTCTAGGAGCAATGTGTGATCGTAGCTGTTTTTTCCTTTTAACTGCCAGTAGAGGTATGAACTGATTGGATGAGAGCTTGGCTGTGTTCTGATTGGATGGAGGTGTGTTCTGATTGGTTAGGAGCTTGGCTGTGCTCTGATTGGATGGGGGGTTGGCTGTGCTCTGATTGGTTGGGGGAGTGTTCTGTTTGGGTGGGGGGTTTGTTGTGCTCAGGTTAATCTGAGTTGCAGGGGGATGTGAGATGGTGAGCACTGCTATTGTTTGGCTTTGCATTCGTGGCCATGCCTCATCTTCATGGTGGGTGTCAGTTTGCTTCATGTATGGATTGGAGGGGTTTAAAGTGGCTAATGATGCAGCTGTGGTCTGGCTTCTGGTTTGTGGTCGTGCCCCATCATCGGTGTGGGTTTGGGTTTGCTTTTTGTGTGGACGTATGGTGATGACATCCTGTGTGGCTTTCGTGAGTGTGGGTCTGGTGTCATTCTTTGTGCTAGGGATTCGTTTGTCAATAAGGGCGGGTTTCCAAATGGCTGGTAGGCGGGAGGTATCATCTCGTTTGTTCATGCTGTGTGGGCGTTTTTCTATCTCGATGGCTTCTCTGATTATTCTGTTATTAAAGTGTTCAGTTTTGGCGATAGTTCTGGTCTTTTTAAAGTCAATTTCATGTCCTGTGATTTTAAGGTGTTGGACCAGGGAAGAAGTTGGTTCCTCTTTTTTGACTGAGTTCTTATGTTCTTCAATGCGTGCACTTATTCTTCTGTTGGTTTGTCCAATGTATGTGGTGGGACAAGCGGTGCATGGGATTTCGTATACTCCTTGATTTTCTAACTCTATTTTGTCTTTGGGGTTTCTTAGGATGGTGGATATTTTTCTGTTTGTGCAGAATGCTGTCTTAATGTTGTGTTTGTGGAGGATCTTGCTGATTCTGTCTGTGGTGCCTTTTATGTAAGGGAGGAGGGCTTTGCTGTTTTCTTGTTCTCTGTCTTGGATTTTAGTGGGGGTTTCTTTTTGGATTAGTTTGGTAATCTTATTTCTTTGGAATCCATTG
The DNA here is from genome assembly GCF_016545835.1 of Crotalus tigris. Taxonomy (NCBI): domain Eukaryota; kingdom Metazoa; phylum Chordata; class Lepidosauria; order Squamata; family Viperidae; genus Crotalus; species Crotalus tigris. The sequence continues at coordinate 484,097 of NW_024097032.1, forward strand.
GATGTAAGTACATTAGTGAGAGTGTGTAGTTCGGTTTTTAGGTGTTGTTCATCAGCTAAGCGTTTTGTTCTAGAGATGAGTGTCTTGGCTACGGAGTTGATCTGTGCTGGGTGGTGGTGTGAGAGAGCGTGCAGATAGCGGTTTGTGTGTGTTTTCTTCTGGTAGATGGTGTGTCCTAGGGAGCCATTGGATTTCTTGTAGACTAAGACATCCAGGAAGGGAAGTTGGTTGTTAGCTTCTGTTTCCATGGTGAACTGTATTTTGGGGTGTAGGCTGTTGAGGTGTGTGAGGAAGTTGTCCAGTTTTTCTTTCCCATGTGGCCAGATTATGAAGGTGTCATCTACGTATCTGAGCCAGAGTTTGGGTTTGTGATCCGATTTTTCTAGAGCTTGGGTTTCAAAGTGTTCCATGTAGAGGTTTGCAATGACAGGTGAGAGGGGTGATCCCATGGGTGCTCCTTCTATTTGTTTGTATTTTTGTCCATTATAGATGAAGTATGTGTTGGATAGGCAGTGGTTGGTCAGATCTAGGATGTGTTTTGGGGGGTTATATTTGTTTTGGATAGCTGTCAAGGCTTCTTTGATTGGCACTTGGGTGAAGAGGGATATGACATCGAAGCTCACGAGTAGGTCGCTGGGCTGTAAGTTTTGTTTCTTTATGATCTCTAAGAAATTGAATGAGTTTTTTACGTGTGAGGTGATGGATTCTGCATAGGGCTGTAGTTGTTTGGCGAGAAATTTGGCTAGGTTTTGTAGAGGTGAGCTATGGAGCTGACTATGGGTCTAAGTGGGGTTCCTTCTTTGTGTATCTTTGTGTATATATATATATCACCTAAATAAATAAATATTCCTTTTAACAATCCCTCAATTGTTGCATCATTCTCATTCTTGGAGACTTTTTTCCTCCTCTTTTTCTGCTTTTAATTTCCATCAAAATCAATTTGCATTTTTTCTTAATCATTCCTTGTTATTTAAGTGCATTTTGCATCTTTTTCTTTATTTAAGCTTTGTAAAATATAATTAAATAATCCAATTTGCCATTATTCTCTTAAATATATTCTTTTTTTTCTTATCCACAGGTTCTCTCATGTTGGCATTTCATGTAGCATCCTGTCTTATTTTTCATTAGCATGATTTCACTCACTTACATGGCACTCTGCAATATAATTTTTACTTTCTTCCAAGCAGCTTCCACATCCTTTTTTCTGATCATTCTGTGGGAAGCTTAATTTATTAATACTTCCATAATCAACCTGTAGGTTTACTCTCAGTTTACTCCCACTGGTCTATAGCGAGACAATGAATCTAATTTAGCAACTACTTCGCAAGCTAACATACTGTTGCCCACCTTCTGCCAATTAGGAGATACAACTTTCAACCATTCATTTAGTGACCGTTCAAAGTTACAATGGCATATAAATAAGTGAATTATAACCAGTTTTCACATTTATGACTATTGCAGCAATCCCATGGTCAAAATTTGGCAACTGACAATGTATTTATGACAGTTGTATTGTCCCAAGGTGGTGTGATCACCATTTGTAACCTTCCTAGTCAGCTTCGGACAAGCAAAGTCACTGGGGGAAACCAGATTCACTTAACAACCACACGATTCACTTAACAACTACAGTGATTCACTTAATAACTCAGAAAATGGGGCAAAACTCACTGAACAACTCCCTTTTTTAGCAATGGAAATTTTGGCCTCAAATTTTGGGCTTAAGTGGTTAAAAACTGAGGACTACCTTTATATGCACTGTACTCATACATACTGAGAATATTTTTATTTACATTTTGGTTTTTTTCTTTTCCAATATATGTGTCACTTTTTTGATGCCAGTATAACTTAAAGTACAATAAAATATCAAAACACAAAAATGTTACAAGCAGGAATAAACATTAATATTCAATAGCAAATTGGTTGTAGCAAAATCTAAAATGAAGAAAAATGAACAAAAAAATCTACTTAAAACAAAAGGAACACTGGTAGGAAGGCAATCCAAATTCTAATGGCAAGAAAGTTCATATACTAGTTGGTTCCAGGAAATACAAACATAGCCATGCTTGCATTCATTCTTCCATTTACAGCCTATCTGCATCACTGAGAGCTTTGACTTTTAGGAAGGATGAGAATGGAACGGGAAAATTGGAATAGAGTGGCAAATGAATGTGATTTTCTGCTTGTGCAAGGTATCTTTGGATTCAGGCTATAGGAAAAGGTTGAATTCAAAGATAGAACATTTTTTTCAGATGTTGCCCTCTGCTCTGACTTAGAAAGCAAAGATAGAAAGGCCTCACCAGCATTTAGAGAACTGCCAAGCCAAAGTGGAAAAAAGGCTGAAGTACTTCATCATCAGCTTAAAGGCTGGTGGAGTGAGGAATGAGGAAATGCGGAAAGTCTGTGCCCCATTTTGAACCAGGAAGCCCTCAATATGACCTGTTTCCAGGAAAGTCTTTTTCCCCCAGTCAGACATTTATTGGAATGTCTGACTCTGGTAGGAGTGGGGGAGAAAGGGTCACAATACCAATGGATGAGTCTGCTCATTTGGGACTGTATCTTTGTCCAGTAATGCCAAAAAGCCCCTAAAGCTCCCTCCTGGAGCTGAGTTAGCTCTTCTGCAGACTTTTGATCTGTGCTTTAAAATGAACTAGCAGGCAGCTGAATGTACAAAATGCTTTATAATCTATTACTGACTCTCCAATTCTTCCCAACTCTTATTTTATTTTTACAAATAGAAACTGTGGCTACAGCATTCTAAATTTGCCAAGCTTATTCATTATTTTAAATTTAAAAAAAAAAAATTAAACCCAACTCACTTACCAATGCTGATGTTCTCCATTTACAGGAACTTTAACTGAAATTGAACTTAGAACACTAATATCTCTGTTCTCTCTTTAAAATTACAATCCAAATAGACATATAAAATAAACATGTTTCCCCCTTAGAGAAGAGAATGCAGTCCATAGCTGAATGCTAAACAAAGAAGTTAAGCCATATCCCATCAAACATTTCTCTATTTTCAATTCATCTTGATAATAGAGACAGAACCTGGGTAAATGCATATAGGAGCTGAAGCAGGAGATTTCTCTTGCTCAATGCATAATTCATGTGCTCCGCCTGCAAAGTGTGTAAAATGAGAATTTCACACCACAGCATGAGGCATGGAACTGCAGAGAAGAGGCAAATGAAATCATATTTTTCAGTGCGAATTCTGCTTCTTATCCTTCCAATATTTATACAAAACCACCATTGACAAACCAAATGCACTGACTGATCACCTACTGTTTCCATTGTGTTAGCAGTTGAAAAGAGATCAGGCAGAAAGATAGACAATTTGTTTTTATATCTTTTTTTAAACAGTGAACCAGATTTTTAACAGTTGACTGACTGTGCCAGGTTTGTATAGGAGGCCAACAGTAACTGCAAAGACTCTTATTTACCCATGCATTATATTCAAATCTGAAATTCTCTTTTAAAAGCATGTGATTATACATTTCTGTGGTTTTTTTTTCAAATACTTTTAAAGGATTTTATCTTTATGTAAAGAGCTAATTTAAAAGTTATATTTCTACAGCACCAAACTAAAGGCAGTGTACTATAATTATCAGGGGATATTTAACTTCTATTTTGTAACTATTACAACTATATTACAAATAATGCCATCCTCTAAATATACAAATATGTCCACCTCAAATTTATTTTTATGAATCCACAAGAATTCCATAATACCTATACTCTTTAAAATGAGTTTTAAATATAGTTATATTTTGCTCTAAAATGTATTTTAAAAATGTACTGTACTTGAATATTTATAAAAAAAGATGAATACTGGGAGCTAACAATCATGATTTTTTAAAAATAAGAGTTTTAGTCCAAGTTTCCTTGCAATCACTATTTTCTCTAAGTAGATGATGTTTATGACAAGGAATTCTATTTTTTTATTTCCAAAAATAATTTTACATATTCACATGATAAAAAGCAAATTGGTATAGATATTTTGATATAGATTCCAACATTTGCAAGTTTCTAAAATCTCAACATTATTTACAACGTAAGTCATATTAAGCTGTGAATCACTCTCAGAAAAAAAAGCATATGGGAATGCATGCTAATACCACTGCAGACTTCAGCCACTCTGTCTGCACAGACCAAAACATCCAGTAAACCAATATTGAATATATTTTGGGTGTAAACAAGCAAGAACTTTTGAAATATTTTTGCAAGCAATTTTATGATTAGTTCATAGTGTACTTTTTCCTCATGCAGGAGGTATTTTCCACATAGAAACCTTGAATTAGGGTGGTGTGAGAAAATGGAAACTAAAAGAAGCAACATATATTTTTTCTCCATATGTGCTAATACTAATGATCACGAATGAGCCAAATAAAGCTTTCTCTTTTTGATCAATGTCACCCATTGCTGACATCACCTGTAGGATTTGGGAAGCCTGATAGCAACCAGATGATCAGGATGGGTTGACTGGAAAGGAGGAGCCATATTAGAAGTAGCCCAAATATCTTCAAAATATGCAGATGAGCTGACCAAGTTCAGGCGAAACAAAGGACCACAGAAAAATGAACTACCAGGAAGTAGTTAAGCCTCTTTCATTCAGACACAGTGGGATAACCTGGCAGATATAAGTGTGTAATGTAACCATGTTTACTGAAGCCCTGAACAGTTATGGGTTTCTTATGTACTTTTTACTTGTCATTTAGAGAAGCTTAAGGAATGAATGAGGGCAGAAAAAGGAAGAAACATAAATAAGCCAAGTGATTCATTGAATTGTATAAATCAAACTTTTCCAGTTCACCTTAAGGAGATTTTTTAAAATGTCCCTTGATGTAAAAGTGATAGTTATCACTATAAATAGATGAAGAAATATATTTTCTCTTCAGTTAAGCATTAGCTTGTCCATTTATAAAGAACAGGTAAAAGTAAAGAGCATTCCTGTTGTAATTATTGCTTTCCATAATATAAAACCATCACTATAACTAATTTCTTTATTGGTTTTTTACCTCATCTTTCTATCAGCTTGCTAATCACGGCATATTACAATAGTAACAATGACATAAAATGTAGAGCAAACAATATGCTCAAGTCTTCTCTACAAGATGTTCCAACTCCTCTCTATTGTTGCCTCTACTGCCAAATCGGCCATGCCATTTTCTTCTCCAGCTCTATTATATAGCTCTTTGGGCATAAGAAAAAAAGTTGGATATGATGGAAATCAATTGTAAAGGTGAAAAGTCAAAGCTGTGAATGATTATGTCCTATGGAAGTCTCTTTACGATGTCGCCTCTGATGTTCCTCAGTGCTCCCTGTTTCAAAAAGGATGTTTGTCTTTGATATATGTGAACCTCTGCTTCAAAACTTATATTTTACTATCTCATTCTTTCTCCACCACTAAGTCCTTAGTTATAAAGACAGACCTGTTTATTTACTGCCTTCTGTGGCATTTTTTTTATAGTGGAGACCTGAATATCCAATCAAATATATACTAGAATTTAGACCTCTCTAGCAGTTTTCACTTTCATGAAGAGAAGGGAAAAATCAATAAGGTATAGTGAAATTAGATGTGTTTGTTTTTTAGATTCATTTCTCAACAAGGGAAAGAACATGAAGAGCAGCTACAGCTATAGGAAAATAGAAAAAGGAAGGCATAACAAACTATTACATGAAAGGATAAGAAGAATCAAGAGAAATAAAGAGAAATAAAAGCGGAAGATGTAGCAGTAAATTTAATACAAAATTAATATACAGTGTTTGAGATTTGCTATTCAGACTATTTATTTGCTATATTGATGAACTACTCCTTGAAAAAAAAACCTAGCCAGTGAAGACTAAATTGGAAAGGGTATAAGATCAGCCCTTCAAAGTAGAGCAGGTAAGGAAACAGACCCCATAAATACTAGCATTCTAATAATTGATATAATATATAATAACAGATTCTTGGAAGCTGAATAGCATTTCTCCTTCATTCCCTCTTATACCAAAGAGTCAGGGCAGAGCAATTTTACTTTATTCTTTCTCATGCTTTCTTGTTTTCCTGGATCAAATTCATGTTTTGCTAATGGCCTTCATGTACCTTCACATCTCTGTATTTGTCCTTAGGCAAGCACAGATTCCTTATCATAGCTTTTCAGATGCCATACAAACCTATACAGTATGTCCAATTTGCTTTACTCCTACCTGTTCTTTATAAATGGACAAGCTAATGTCTAACTGAAGAGACAATATATTTCTTCATCTGTTTATAGTGATAACTCTCACTTTCACATCAAGGGACATTTTTAAAAAGCTTCTCTAGTCTCAACAAAAGCGTGAAATTCTGTTGCAAAATGGAATATACCTTTTTTCATGAAACATGAAATCTCATTATCATGAGATTTTAGAATACCTCAGAATGCAAGATTGGGGCAGCTACTGATCAGACACTTTGGAAAACTATGGCCAGTCACAGCAGTCAATACTTGATTGATCAAGCAACAGTTTGGCAGTTCTGTATGACTACCTATTAGATATAATTGTCAGTGGATTGCCATATCTTTTATACTGATTCTCTCTCACTGTAGAATCAGTAATTTGGAAAAAAAATGTTTGCTAACATTCTGCAGTGCAGAAATAAAACTTTTGAGTCAGACTGCAAGGTGCCTTTATAATATTTGTTCTTGCCAACCATGACGGCAGATGTCTTATTTTTAACTGGTCATAAAATACAACCTTCAGTATTTCAGAGTCAGCCACAGATGAGCTTTTATAAGCATGATTGCAGCGCTTGTCATTTGACAGCAATTAAGGCTGCCACAACCTTCTAAGACAACAACTATGATTTTTTGGTCCGTTGATATATGCATATATCATACACTTCGGTATATTATAAAGTAATAAACTTTTATTGTAGTCTGTACTTTTCTTCTATATGTTTATATTCAGCAGACATCTGCACATTTTGACTTGCTTCTGAAGACAATGATTACCCTGATTGCCTTCTTCTCTGTATTCTCCAATAAGATGAGAAGACAAACTGAGGAGTCAACCAATACCAGGGTTTGATGGCACTGAAAGCAGCAAGAGATTCTTGCAGCTTCCATATGTTTGAAATTAAATACCCAAATCAGATTAATTGTTTTATGGAAAAAAATCAGAAAATGTGCAACAAAATTTGCAGAATGCAAATACTCTGGAATTTTCATACCTTCAACCTTAATGTTTTAGTCAAAAGTATTCATGGGTTGAAAATGAGCTTCTCAGGGCACCATGCAAGCATATTATATCCTATATAACTAATGCTATTATTTAACATATTGCTATAAACATAAAGCGACTTCGATAGACTGCCCAGAGCATATTCATACTGATGAGAGTAAGCAACAGTAATTAAGTGTTTAAAATTATGATGCAGGGGCAATTTATAGTGTACCTTTCAACTGAATTTTCAATTTTATTTTATTTATTTTTGAAATTTATAAGTGATGTATGACAAACCAAGTCCCTTAGAATAATGAGTATCAATAACAATCTGACTGATCATAACCAATAATACAAATGTAAAAAAAATCTTTTAATCTTTTGATCTTAATTGTGTTTATATTTTTTGTGCTTTATAACATACATGATATGTTAGACATGTCCCATTAGATCATTCAACAGTGATTGGTTATTAGCAGCCAACAGCCTTCTTAAAAAAAATCATCTATTTATTTTCACTAACTTTAAAATAATGCTTTTGCAAAGGAGTTCCAATCCAGACAAAAGAGATGACACACATTTTTAAGACATCTTACACACACTTACAGAAACAATTGGCAATATAACAACAATTGACAATATATACTGACAATATACAAGATGTGTATCTAAACAATATATTCAAGACATACCTTAGGAGGTAGAGGATCCAAATTATTCTCAGAATCACTTTCTGAGGTATAATCTGAAGAACTTTCCTCAGCTGAGCTAGATTCTGAGCTGGGAGAACACCGCTCTTTCTGAGAATTCACTTTATTTTTTTCTGTACTTTTAGAATCTCTAATATAAAATAAATATAGAATTAAAACATTTATATGTACAATATTATGTAGCCTTGACAGAAATTATTTTCAGCAGCATTTCCCAGAAATTGTATCTTAGTGTACACATAACGTAAAATGTTATTATATAATAATTAATATTATGCTCAATTAATGGTTAACAATTGATAACATCAATTATAATATCCTTAATATTACAATTATAAATATTTATAATAAGCACTGTTTGCTACAAACAGCATGCTCAAAACAGAACTCAGGTATAAGGAGGTATTCTTGCCTCACATGTTTGCCCATGTACCACACATCTCCATATTCTTTTTGTATTCTGGCATACTGCATTTATAATTTGCAAAAACTACATAAAGTGAGCATCATGTTCCAATTTTCATGCAAGCTGAAACGAAGAGTAATCACAATTTGCCTAATTCAAACATCCTCACAAACTATGATTATCATAGATTTGGTATGGAGAAATAATTCTGGCATACAAGACACTCATAAGGCATTTCAGAAATTAAATAAAATATATGGGTCCAAATCATATATACAATTAAAATATATAAATTGTATGTAATTTGGATGTATATATTATATATTTCTATTATCTTTTAAAATGTTTATTATTCTACAAGCTGCCCAGAATTGCTATAATAGTGAAATGGGTGGCATAAAAATTTAATAAAAAATAAATATATATTTTTGAAATAAATGGTATAAATCACATACATGCTGTTTACTACATTTCAGTACATTAACTGTATCATACAATATGTTTGATTACTAGAACAAAAGCTAAATATCGTCATAATCATAAATATATATATTTCTGATAAGATTTTGAAGAAAATATATAATATTATATGATGAACCATAATAATAAACCGTAAGTTATTAAAGTTACACTTTTAACTGATATTTTTAATTGTATTTATTGTATCTCTAATAAATTTACATAAAATATTTATAAATATTATTAACACATTTTAAATATTATATTTGTATGTAGCCTATCACCCAATGACAATGGGTGGCCCTGATCATAACCAATAATATAAATGTAAAAAGGTTTAATCTGATAAAAGCATTCAAGAAGAAAAATCAATAAAAAATACAAAAAACAGCACAAGAAAGAATGATGGCAATACATTATAATTACATTATAATTATATACATTATAATTACATTATAATATTCACTTACGAAAATATTAACATGCAACCAGTAAATTTTTCAAAAAAACAAAAGCACAATATTCTATATGAGAAGTGCCTATCTGAGCAATATTTGCATACCTTTCTGCTCTCCATCTCTGCCTTCATGAGATAGTTTTAATTCCAAATATGATTCATCAAAAACTCAGTATTCATTTAGTGAAATGAAATACTTTAACAAAAATCCAATTTCTAATTTGAAGCTATGATTTTTCAGGACAATCCTATTTTATTACTTAGCTTTTTTTACAGGCGAATCTTTATTTATCTTACCGTTTAAGAGTTTCACGTATTAATCTAATGAAAAAAATTTACTGGTAACTAGCTTTTTAACTTTGCAATGATGAAAAGCCTGTATTAATTTAACCTACAGATTTCATTTGTTCTGAACAGGAAAAACAATATAAATCACTTTTAAAATCATTAAATCCTGACTTAAATTAATAAAGTCATAATTAGGGCATTATGCTGTGTTTGTTATGGAAGTGGCAGGGCGAGCTGCTTTAATTACTGTCTGTAATAAAAGGAGCACAGTGCATACTGAGCCACAATCAGCTCTGTCAGCCACGACTGAGCTGAGCTACAAACTCATCAATGCATTGGCGACAGGCTACAGAGTAAAAAGGCCATCATGTCTACCGAGGCCACTTGCTGACAGAAGTGGAAGAAACAGATTCAGACAATCCAAGGTATTAGCCCCAATTACTTAAATTCTTAATGGCATTTTAATACACATTAACTCTATTAGTAACAGGCAATCTTTAAAAGACCTTTCCCTTAAGCAGCTTCTGACCGTTTCCCTTCACAGCCCTTGCCTCCAATATCTGAACCATAATCCTTTTAATATAACATTATTTAGGGAAAAATCAATTGCCTTAGTTACCTAATGGCAAGATATAGAACAGTTTAATTTTATCCTTCACAAAATTTCTATATAAGGTAACTAAGTGTTTCACAAAGTGACAGGCTAACTGTACAACCTCCCAAGGTTATGTTAATATAGTCTGCTCATCTAAATATACAACAAAAGATTTTTTTAAAAAAAGATTTGCTCAACTTACATGTAACTATATCATCTGAAATTACAGAAATGGGTAATATTTTTTCCAAAGTGAATGTCACTATCAGGGTAGCGAAATATAAAAAGCTGTGTTAATTTCAACATTGTGATTTAGTACTGTAAACAAATACACAGATACCTTTCTGAAACTGTTGTTCTTTTTCTTGCAATTCCTCTTTCAGCCTTTGATTTCCTATCATTCTTATCTTTAGTAGAAGAACTTGAGCTACTTTCCATGCTGGTATCTCCTTGTCCTTCTTCCTTTCCTTCCTCAGAATCAGATTCATTTTCTAATTGGATGCATGAACAATTCAGGTGAGTAGCTTCCAAATACTACCTTCCAATTATGTTTAAGCATTCATATGCAATCTTATCATAAAAAATGACATCAAAATGTTGCTTTCATAGCTTTTAAACACTGTATTTTTAAAATCTAGGCTTAGTTTTTGACCATAATATGTTTGCAGGATGATGGAAAAGGAATGAAATCAGACATGACCTACATGTCCTCTATCCTTACTTTCCTGCTCTAATGTCATCTTCAGAACTTAAGTATTTAATCTATTCTTGCACACATATCCAGTGATGACAATTTAATCAGAAATTTAAACAAGTTATTCAGTTTCTAATCGGCTGGAAAGTGTTTCTAATATTTAACTTGAAGGTACGCTTTCCCAGTTTCAGTCCACTGCTTCTAGTCATTATCCTTAATAATCTTTGGCAATTTTTCTCTTGTTTCCCAGTGTTCAGAGGACTAGCCCCACAGGATTTGAAAAATGTGTCCTTTCTATATTTATACATGTGTGTCTATATTTACACACTTATATTTCAATAATTCCATTAAATTAAAATGTTAGATGGGAGGACCCAGTGCAGATATAACATTGTAGATATAATTGGAATGAAGGTGTGAAAAAAAGAAAATGAAAGCACTTGGACATATTAGTAACAAACCATTATTTCAATTTATCTCTATCTTAAATTCATGACTCTGACTGGCAATACAAATTGAAATAATAAATATTTTATTATTAAGGCAAATAGACATAGCACATTAGCAATAATTAGTATCCAAAACATATCTTATTATGTAAACAGTATTCAGAAAGTAAGAAATATTGAAATAAATATGTACTCTGACAACTAATTCTTTTTTACTGTCTATGTATAACAGGCTACAGATTCAGAGATTAATATTCAAAATTCAGAGCTTCGATTTCATAATTGCTATTGGTTTTGGTTAGTTTTTCTGTTTTAAAACTTAGGATTCCAGCATCATATTGTGAAAATGGAACTATAGAGATTTGAGATTATTTAAAATTTATGTAGATGCCACTTTCTACTTTTAAAAAAAACGTTAAAGTGGCTTATAGAGTACCTGTAATCAAACTGCCTTAAAAAGTATCTCTATGTATACAGGAGCAATAATTTTATTTACTCTTGAATATATGAAATAAAGGTGTGAATTAAATAAACAAAAAAGTGTAAAAATGTTGGGCATATTTATATGTCTTACTGCCTATTATACCAGTTGACACAACTACTACTATTACCTATAAACTGAATCATTCACCTGTAATATAATTGGATGATATACAGTGGTATTGCTAATGTTAGAGTAGTGGGGTATAGGTTCAAAGCTCAACATCCCCAAGCCTCCCCCCATTTTTTTCTTAAAAGGGCCCTTCCCTTTCCTTGTTCTGTCCCCCACAATATATAGCTGCAACGGCACATTTTTGTTTTTTAAAAGATTTAAGCTGCTGCTTTAATTGGCACCTTCATCTACTAGAAGGCTTCTATAAAGCCCTATATGATGGCAAAGGTAAGAAAGAAATGGCATCAGTATCTAGTAAAGTAATGAGAAAATAAATTGTATGCAGAAGAAGAAATTGGAAAGGAGGAGAAAGAAAGTGCCCTGGGAGAGAAGAAATGAGTAGAACAAAATCTGGGAGTAGGCTGAGGCAGAGCCTGCAAGACAACATACCACTCTCACTAGTACTTGAAGAATCGTCACTTTCCTCATTAGTGCCCTCTTCCTCCTCTTCTTCGTCAGATTCAGGATAAAAATTTTCAATGGTTTCTTTTATTGCCTTTCCTTGTAGATAAGTCTGTTCTTTTGCCTGTTTATATAAATGGACAGGTTTTTACAACTGAAGTAGAAATATTTATACTTATCCACATTTTACAGCTCTCTTTTTGGTCCTGGTGAGAGGGGGGGGAGGGAGGGAGGGAGGGAGAGAGAGAGAGAAAGAGAGAGAGAGAGTAATATGGGCAATTTTATTTAATCCTATTTATTAGAAAACAACATTAGATTTATAGGCCATTTTACAATAAGGAATGTAAGTCCCTGAAAATACTATTTTGGATTTAATAATATTAAAAACAATAACAATGGCAGTAATGATAATGCAACATATGCCCGTCTCTACATTCCTACTCCCAGAATCAATTTTGTTTTGTTTTGTTTTGATGAATTGAGGGAAGAGACCAAACAGAACTTTTTCGGATGTGCAGTAAATGACATTTATCAGAAATAGTTGCAATTATCTAGGAATAGCCATTATGGTTTATTAATCTGAAATCACCTTACCAATTAAATTGAGAAAGCTGAATTGGTTGGAGTAATTAACCATGAGTAAGTGAAGTTGGGAAAAAAAAGTAAGATATCAAACAGAACATACTGAACATCAGCAGAATAATGCAGAGAATTTCAAAATAATTATTTGGAACAGAAGCCTTATTTTGCAATTATGTTTATTAAAATACACTTGAAACCTGAAAAAAATATAGTTAGATAGATTGACAGTTTCTTGTTTCCAAAAGGATAAAATATTATTTTGAAAAGTCAACATACCAATCCAACTTCTTCCACATTTCTCACTGATGGGTCAGGTGCAATTTCTGGCCAATTAGACAATTCCAGATAGCCAGAGGCTTTCATGTTCAGACTATAAGACAAAGTACCAAGTTGGAAGTGCTCCCTATCTATTTGAGGGTGGAGAAGGAAAGATGAAAAATATACAGATAAGCTCTGTATCATAAAGAGCAATCTTAATCAGGACTAAAGGTAATTGGTATTACATTACTTCAAATGTCATGGAATAAATATAAACAACAAGCTCTTCATAGGTCAAAAAACTGATTCCAGTCCATAGATTACAATAATCTCCCCATAATGGTCAATAAAAAAACTAATCAGTCAGTGTATTTAAAGGTGTTGATCTGAAATGTAGCTTCTCTAAAAATTACTTTACTGTGAATATTAAGAATGACAGCACAGTTAAATAAACCATATACATGTCTTGGCACAAACACATCCAGAATGTTAATAGTGTTTCTTTCAGAAGGAATGCTGCTTTCAGGACTTAAAGTAGGATTAATATAGCAAAGTATGTGAAAATGTAGAAAGCAGATAATGAACGTAACAAAATTACTAATTACAAGTCTGATTTTTAGGATTAGTTAGATAGCAATGGAGAAGGTACCATATGGCGTCCTTCTCTATGCAACAACTTAAAAGAATAACATCAGTAATCCTGATACACCAACAAAATGAATATGGGACTCAAGTTTCATGTTGCTCAATCAGAAGTATAATGAATACTCTCCAAAGTGAAGTTAGATATCTTAAGCTACTAAAAATATTTTCTACACAGATTGCACTTAACACAATTATGATTTTCCCCCAGAAACATATACCATATATGAAAACAAACATATAAATATCTGATTTCTGTTTTTTAATTACATTTCACACTAGCAAACAATGTACAGTTCTGACAGCTTTCTTAAATACTGAAAGCTGAAATCATATTGTTTATATGCTATTTTTTAAGCTGACCACTTGGTTATTTAAATATATAGAAATAGATAAAACAGATGCATGTCTCTATCTAACATTAGCTACAAAATGTAGCTGGCATACCTTTAAAAGGTGACTCAAGTAGTGGGGCAGGCTTTTGTACCAGGAATATTTTTTTGGCATATTTGTTTAAAGCTCCACTCTTGTCGTTTGGAACAATAAGCTGCCTAATAAATCTTGTTCGGTCTCTGATGTCGTAGCTTTGATCATACTTGCCGAGGTTTAATATGTACTGGGTAAGCAATTTTGTCTGTGAAAAACAGGACAAGAAGAAAATACAAGTTATTTATGATTATTGATAACTCTGGATAAACATATTTAAAAAGGTAATAAAAATGAATGGTTATGTCAAACAAATGTTGTTCCGTAGGGAATATGCATTTCAAAAGCAGTAAATGGAATTTTGAAGCCAAAGCACATGTCCTCTTCTGTGTAGGGGAGGTGAATGCTGAGTACTGAGAAGCAGCCATGTGCTAGATTATTAAACTGCTGAAGTGGAAAGAAAGGCATCATTAAAAAAATAATCATATATGGCAAACCCGCTGAAGGGCCTACGTGAGAATAATGAATGTGGAAATACAACTAAAAACATGGCACTCAAAACTTAATCGGAAAAATATGCAGGACATCAAAACATCAGAGGGTATTAGGAGGCTGGCAAACTGCTTCTGCTGAGGTGTGTTTTATGAAGAGATACTGTCCCTGGCACAAGCCATCTCTGCACTCTGACTGCACTCAGTTACTTTACTCTGAATTATGACCCATTAAAGCAGACACATGAATCACTGAACTGGATTACTGCAAATTATTTGCAGTGCATTTAGCTGTTACTTTTTCATAAAAGCAAGCTGCTGATGCCCTCTAAAAACCAGGATAAAAGACTTCTTCCATTTTTCCTCTCACAGCTTAAAACCTTGTGTAATATTGGCCATTTATATACCTAAAAGCAAATTATATTACTTCAACTTTTTACAGCATAATCAGATTCTTTAATTTCATGTAGAAATATTAATTACTAAAATTATTCAATGAATACTCTTTAATTTTTGCATAATAAAACAATTGGAAATGCACAGTTTGCATAAATTGTATTTTTGGTTTGGCAGATATCTACAAAATACAATAGTACAATATAACAATATAAAAATACTATATCATTTAAACACAAAATATAGAAAGTATTATATTTATTCTGCTTGTGATAAGCTATGTACATTACCTGATCTGTACATCTTTTCAACAGTCACACCTCTGCATGACACAAAATTATATTCTGATGAATAAATGTATTATTTCTCAAAAAAGAAATTAGGAAAGCAAATTTATATGAATGCATAACATTCATATAATGTATTTATTTATTGTTTTAGTACTCTGTAATTATTCCTGAAATGTTACATTTTAAGCAGTACATTTAAACAAATATAGTAGATAATAATTTCCCCAGTTGAGATTGATTAGTTTTAACAACCAAATAATATAAAAAGAGACCAATGGGGATATTCTTTAGCTGCTAGCTGTTAAGGAATCCTAATATTTAATATTCGTAATATTTGTAGTTTCAGTGCTTTTTAGTACTGGAATACCAACAATCAAGTCTACTACGTCTGCTCTGACTGCCAGTTCCACTGATGTCAGACTGAACTGGGAGCCATTTTTAAATTTCTGATCTTCTTTCATCTCTTTTCACTCTCACTAAAAAGATATAGCTAGACCACTAAAGTGGAGAAATGTCTATTTGAAAACAGAAGCATGACACTTCTGTAAAATCTGTATAAACCCACACTGTATAAACCCTATGTAATTCTCAAGTTTAAAGTATTTGATAAAAGTGGCCATTTTCAACCTCTGAATTAATTTTTAAATGATTATCATGAATATTGGTAATAACTTATTGGTAATAATAACTTATATTGAACTGAGCTGACCATTATAATTAAGAAGGCTGGATCTGGATAGTACTTCAGTGAGAAATTATCATGTAATTCCAAGGTTTTAGGCTACTGGAAAATAAAAAATAATCCTGGGGAAAGGCAATGGCATCCACATAATCACCAGAAATCAAGATCCACTTAACGGGAAATTTCACTTTATTACGGATATTCGACTCAGTTTCATTCAAACTTAGTAAAAAGGGAATGTGGCTCAATTGCTGAAACACTGCTTTTAAAACAAATTTGAGGAAAATGATTTGTGGTTATGTGTAAATAGCACCTTTCACCGAATCAGCATGCTGCTCATCTTCTATTTAAATATTATCTTCTACTACTTTCCAAACAAGTCTGTCTAAATTTTGCATGCAATGTATGGCATAAAAGCAGTAAGACAATATAGGCTGGTATTACCAACTAGCCTGCATTTGCTACTACTGCAGAGACACTTCAAGATAATACTAGCTACATAAAGCAACATTTTTGTTGGCCTTCACATACAATTATTACAAGGGTTTATAAGTAACTGCCTCTTGTCAATTTTATTCAACACACAGGTGATAAGGCCAGAAAGAAAGATCTTGGAAATAATTAAGAAATTATCTCCCTGTAAATGTCCCTATCCTGCACAGGGAAAAATATGGCACTAGTTAGGACAAATGAAATAAAGAAGAAACATCCCCTGGTCTAATTACCTTCCAAAGTACTTGAGAAATAATAATTTCTGTCAGTTCAGTCATAAAAATATTTAGAAAGCTAATAAAGCTGATAAAGCTGGGAGAAGATATTAAGAACTAAGCAAAGATTTTGGGAACCAAGAAGATTCATTCATAGAATACCTTATTTGTTCATTCAATGGACCACTGTTTTTGTAACTCCACTTCCATCACCTCAGAGAAATTGTATCTGACCTTACTATCACATAAAATACTATTGTATCCAATCATATTCTATCAACTATATATACTAGTTTGCATACATCTAGATACAGGAACAGTCTTTTAGCTATCTCTGGTACTGTCATAAATAATCTGTGCTTCAACAGAAATTGTATGATTTTTTTTATTTGAAAAGAACCCTTAGAAAAATTTGTGAGAGAGGCTTCTCCTATAATTAGGTGTCAGCAATGGAATATCCAGAAAAACAGAGGTGGGGCCAAGCACTTCTGCACTAAGTATCATGTATTCTTCCACTAAGACAGTGGTTCTCAACCTTTTTAATGCCGTGACCCCCAACCGGTCGTAAGTCAAGGACTACTCAACCGGTCGTAAGTCAAGGACTACTCAACTGGTGCAGCATCGGTTGCAGAATGGAACTTTTGGCGGGCTCAGCAGGGCAGAGACAGCCTGGACAATTCCTATTGGCTTTTGAAAGCCAATAGAATTAGACTCTATTCAAGAGAGTCTATTCTATTGGCTTTCAAAAGCCAATAGAATAAAAGGGAGTAGCACAGCTAAGGAAAAGGGGGGGAAAATGGCGGACTGCGCTGTTTGGCGACCCCCGTGAAATGGTCGTTCAACCCCAAATGGGGCCCCGACCCACAGGTTGAGAACCACTGCACTAAGATATAAAGTGGTAATGTGTATGGCTCCCTGCCTAATCAGGGTTTGAACTTTGTCAATATCCTCACTGTATGTGCATACATGAAACTCTGTCAGAACATGCCAAAAACCAATGTAAATTACTCTTTTTACTGATGTCTTCCTTTCTGAAAACCTGTCCAACAGCAGAAGTTAAAAAAAAAAAAATCCCTCTTGAGTCGTTGATGATGTACTGGATCCTCTTGACTATTGTTTGTTCTCTCTTAAGACCTTGAGGATATACTGGGTCCTCTGACTATTGTTCATTCCAACCTTCTAAACCAGAGTATTAGATGTGAACCATCATCAAAACCCACACAAGTGAAAGGATTTTGGTTATTTGGTAATATTTGGCATTTAAATAGAAATTTATCCAATGCTTTGAGACACTTGCAGAAATTTGTCTCAGCAAGGATTCAGTTTTAAACTCATGGATTTCAGTTTTAAAATACACTTATCAAGACAGGATTCAATACAAAGCCAGATTTTTGCTTTTGGTTATATGCTTCTGAATATTAAAGTGGTGACTGTGGGCTTTAATTTTATTATTTCCAAAATCCAAAAGAAAAACATAACATTCTAATTTTATGAATGGCTGTTCTATTCATTCAATGTTCTATTCAGTTAAATTTAATGAACTATTTACAGTTATGTTTGTGATTTCAAACATCAATGGTATTTTAATCTTACCTGTTTTGAGTTGGTTAAATACAATTTTGCACCAAGATTTAAAATTTGCAGTTTTACAAGATCATCTTCCACAGTGAAGCTCTTGGCCATTTTTCTTAGAACATCAGGGGCTATTTTTGGAACTCGTTCACAGTATTCTCCAGTAAGCCAAAGAATGCTGGCTCTTGCAACAGGAACCTTAGGCAATAAATCAATTAAAATAACAATTTATAACCTTATTAGATGCCTTTTTGAAATTGCTTCTCTAATCGTACACTAGTAACAACTTAAGATAACTTAACAGAGACTCTCTACATATTTTAACCTTTGAGTTTACCAAATGATTATTTACAGCCAGCTGTGATTTTTTTTCCTAAGGAACTTTCCAAGCAGTTAGAGATTAAGTAATTGAAATTGCTGGTGAGATTAGTCATTTATCTTAAAGCAGGCTTCTATACCACTTTAGAAGAAAATAGTTCCAATACCCACATTAAAACAACTTTCTTTAAATGGATGGATCAGAAAATATTTTGCGATAATTTCATTGGGCTTCTGGCAATGTACATTTCCAGTGTTTCTTAAAGTGATGGGAGTGAAAAAATAATAATTTTAAAGAAGAAGCAAGTTAAGCAAAGAACTCCCTATTTTTATTGTATTCTTAACCATTTGGATCAAGTTAATTTAAATAGCATACTCATTTAAATACTGCCATCTGCACATAATCTAATCTTAATGCCCTTTGTATGTTTTGGACTTGTTTCAGGAAAGCCACAGTAGAGGCTTACAAATTAAACTTATAATATCCCATGAAAAGGAACACTGAGGACCATACTGCTTTCAACTTGCCACAGGACAATTCAGCGCTGATTGATCAACAGGCTGCTGGGACTCCAGCCTTGAAGACTTCTAACTTGAGAAGGTTCAAACCTAAAGCAAGACAAGTTCCACTGCAATTTACTTGCCCTCTCTTGAGTTATCCTGAGTTGAACTATCCCATGGTGAGTTGGCCAGGGTGAGTTGTCCAATTTTGGTTCTGATACCTATCTAATTGTTGTAAGAGAAAGAGGGCAAAATAGAGAATACTTTGTTTTCCTACTATGAAAAAAAAATCTATTATTTGTCAATCTCATTTATATAAGGGAGAGGGTGACAATGATAACTTTTGAAGAATATTTAAAATTTTCTAAGCAAAGGAAGACACAGGTCTTCATGTAACAACTTTTCAGATATTGCTCAAGGAATCTAGTGGAAGAAAAGTCCAAGGTGGCTGCACCCTTCTAAAATAAGTTGTGTTTTTCTCCTTTCTCCTCATAAAAGGAAAAAAATAACCTAATGGCCATTTGGGTGCTCTAAAAGTAACAGAAGCACTTTCCCCACTACCAAATAGGCAGAAATGCCAGGCAGAGACCTCTATTGGAAAAACATACTGTATAGGCATATAATTGTTCAACGACTGAAACAATATCATAGGATCTACATATATGATTTTAGAGAAATAACAGTATCTAGGAATTTATCAAGAGATATCCCTGATTTAAGGAGGTACCAACAGATACGATGTCTATACCAAAAAAATGCTCTGATCATCTTTTCCCCTCTGAATCTATTTTAATACACATATCAACATTATTTTACTATCACAATCAAAAATACCTGCATTTCTTACCAAGTCATCTATAAGGTTGCAGATAATCTACCTAAGTTTTTAGCTTAATAGAAAACTAAGGTTGCTAATCAAGCTGTTCAAAAAAAGAATGTTCAGTGTTTTATAATTCTTTCCAAAGCATGATAAACTTATTATTTATTCATTCATTTATTCCACTTTATTTTTATAAATAACTCAAGGTGGCAAACATATTCCTTTCTCCTATTTTCCCTACAACAACTACCCTGTGAGATGGGTCAGCTGAGAGAGAGTGCCTGGCTCAAAGTCATACAGCCAGCTTTTGAATCTAGGGCCGGACTACTACTCACAATCTCCTGATTTCTAGCCTCGTACCTTAGTCACTATAGACCAATGTCTGTGGAGTCACCCAGGTCATGATGGTGCTTTTTCAAAATGCAACTGGACTTTCTTTGTTTTTCCTTGAAGATATTCTGCTTCTCATGCAAGAAGCTTCTTCAGTTCTGACTGAATGGTAAAGAATGCAAGGATGTATATCCTCGCAATCATCTGATCCACACAACATACATGCACACTTTAAACTCAATAATATACTAAGGCAGAAGCTTGGCCACCCCAAGGATAAAATACCCAGACACAAACTGAGCAATGCGATATATGCAGGACAATGCAATGAGACACGTGCAGATCTGCACATTGGAAAAACAAAACAATTACTTCACAAACACATGGCACAACGCAGGAAAACAAACCCACCAGGATAAGATTCAGCAGTCTACTTTTTTGAAGACAGCAAAGTCTACATTCTGGACAGAGAGGACAACTGGTTTGAAAAAGGGGTCAAAGAGGCCATCTAGATTAAAATTGAATAGCCCTCTCTCAACAGAAGGGGAGGGATATGACACCAGCTATTTCCTGTTTACAACACAGTCCTTTCAGCAGTTCCAAGAAGGTTCCACAGCCATTTGCACTATTCAAGTGACCCTGCAGACACAGTTAAACCTCCAAGAGGCCTCAACGACTCTCAGAGAGTACTAATGACAAGATGACTGAAAGGACTATAAATCCTTCCATTCTCCACCATTCAGTCAGAACTGAAGAAGCTTCTTGGATGACAAGTTAAATATCTTCAAGAAAAACAAAATCCAGCTGCCTTTTAAAAAAGCACCTTTGGTACTACGGACCAATCTTAGTCTTCCTGTTCTAAATTTTCCAGTGAAAATTACTGTGAATATTACTAAGTGGAGTTAAAACATTACTATCTCAAAAGAAACTCAGAAAATATCTCTTGCTGCTTACTAGATCAGGGGCACCCAACCCCCGGGCTGTGGCCCACTACCAGGCAGTGGCCCATTCAGAACAAGGCCATGTGAGTGGCAGGGGAGCACACATGCATGCGCAGGGAGATTATTTGTATTTTATTACAAGATGTTAGTTGTATATCTACTTTGGTAAGCCAGATTCATGGATTTAGGTTGCTTTTGGATACTGGAGAACAAGACTCAACAAAACTTAACAAACTATTTTGTTCAATCATCTGAAAGCCTATAGAATATCAGAACTCTATTGCACAGGAGTCTATGAAGTGGAAAAGCCAGCACAGCAAATAAGTGAATCTTGTTTCATTTTGATGAAACCTATTATTTAAGTTTTCTTTTGTAGATGAAAAAGGGTGGAGTTGCTGTTGTACTTGCTGTAGCCTAGCTGATAGTTCACCCCCTGAAAAAAAAAATCCCTCTAGATATTTCCTTATATTTGAGAGGAATCATAGGAACCCTCTCAACCATAATGATTTGGGGGACTATAAACCAGATAAACATAACAAAAACAAAGGAACCTTACAGCAAGTCTTTTGCTACCAGTACAACTTTGTATTGCTACCAATACAAACTTCTCAATAATAGATGATATATTAGGCTAAACCAAAATATAGATAGCTTATATCGGAGTCCCCAATCCCCAATCCATAGAATGTCAGAAACTGGGCTGCGCAAACAAACGAAGCCCCATCTGCGGGATGCAGGCAGCACATGAAACCATGCTCCCTCCAGTCCACAGAAAAACCTCTCTCCATGGAACCAGTTCCTGGTGCCCAAAAGGTTGGGGACTTGTATCTCTAGTTTTAGACTCTGGATGAAGAAAGGTGAAAGACCCTTTGTGTAAGGGATGAAGGTGTTAAGATAAGGACTAGTGCTGGTCAGACCAGAGAGTTATAAAATCAGCCTCTTATGAGAAACAGTTAAGGCAGTTAAGCAAAGTCACTTTAAGTTTCTTTGTAATACTTTCTTCCTTTCCTAGGCTTAATTTATGTTTTGTTAACTGCCATATTCTTTCTCCAATGTCAGCTATCTGATTTTCTATATATTGATATATGACTTTTTTTGTTGGCAATAAAACAACTTACCTAGCAGTATCAAGTCTTTTAAGAATAGAGATTTATATTTCAGCCTGATCTGAAATCTGAGCCATATTGGGCTACCTATCCCAGAAAATGGGACAGCTTTCTTTTTTGTCCTTGGTTTCAACTAAAACCTTGAGTATGGATTTATAAAACATCTGACAGCCCTGAAGATGCTGTGGGCTAATACAGATCTCTATATTCCAACTCTTGAGACACTGATGTCTTAGTACAGGTATTCCTTGAGTTACAATAGTTCAATTAGCGACTGTTCAATATTACAAACCCCTGCCCAAAATATTTAGGACCTGGTCCCGAAGTTGTGCATGTTGCAGCATCACAGCAGTCATTCACCCTTACCAACCGCAGAGACACTGCAACATGCCCCCTATTCCCCCCTCCATCTTGCCCTGCCAGGTCTCCACAGGCACTAAGCCTGCTTTGCTAGCCTCCCAGATTTCACTTGCTTTCCTCACCCCATTTCCCATTATTTACCTACTTTTCGAAAATCTCCAGAGCTCCAGAAGGGGCTGACCCACATGGCAGAAAAGTTGAAGTCTTTTACTCAGATGCTGGTGAAGAAGTAAGAACATGAGACCTAAGGAAAATAGCTTAACCAGCATCTGAATAAAAAACTTCAGCTTTTCTGTCATGAAGCCAGCATCCCTGCAGGCTTCACTTGGGCCCAGCCTGGGCAGCGCCAGATCAGCCTCTTGCTTGTTGCTGACTGGTTTGAATAAGCAGCTTCAGGGATTGGGCCGTGAAGGCAGTGGCGGTAGCCAATAAACGTGGAGTTTGAAGTTCAGCCCAATTGAGACAAAGGAAACAAGCTCCATGTTGATTGGCTGCTGCCATTGCCTTCGCATATTTCTGTATTATAAATGAATGTCAATCGATCCTCATAATTATCAAGGAATTCTGGCTGGCGGGATCCAAGAAAACATCCTTATCTGCCATGGCGCCTGCCCTTTGAAACAGTGTGCCCTCTGAGGTGAGATTGGCTCCCATCCTTCTGTCCTTCCATAGGAGCCTGAAGACCTGGCTCTGCCAGATGGCTTGGGGTCCTAATAGGGGAACATCACATCGGAGATGATTGTTGCATTAAGAGGCAATCCCACCTCCTCCCCCCGCCCCGGCAGATCCTGTTCTGTCCTTCCTATCTTTTAACAATATCTTGATTGCGATTTCTATTTTTATTCTTTCAAAGATATTTATATGTTAAGATTTTAATGTTTCAATGCTGGAAGCTTCCCATTGCTATGAGATGGGCAGCAAGTAAATTCAATAAAAAATAAAATAAAATAAAATAATTGTATTGCCAGTAAAATATCTTTCAATCATATTAGACTCAATTATGTGGCACCTCTTTTTAAAGCCTATTTTTCTCAAACTTTCAGGAAGTGTTCTATTAAAGGAAGTTCTACAGTAGGTTCTTACAATAAACATGTAAATTATTTTAATCAGAAAAATATGTGAATGCAATACACAGAAACTTACTAACACATGTAACAGTGCAGGCACATTCTTAAATGTTGTTACTAATTAACAGTTGTCAAATCAAATATCTTTGGCCAGATTTTATAGTAGGAATAGAGAAATAGTTTGGTACAGCAATTCATTATCCAGAAAAAGAAGGAAACAATAAGACAATAAAACAACATTATTTAATTAAAAGTTTTGTGTAATTGTATGACTTGATAAAAGACATTTGGCCATATGGTAGGTGAGTACAGCGTCAGCATCCCTAAAAAATTAATAAACATTAAATTTATCAGTTATGACACCCAAATTTAGAGATAATTGTGGAGATCATTTTTTGCTTTTGCAGAGCAGGGGTGGGGTACGTTTGACACTCCTGGTTTAGATTGTATAGATGCAATCTACATTACAATCTACAGTGTACAGTCTACAATATACAAGTGATCTATACTAGATTATCTAATATAAAAATATTCTTAATGTCAAAGAGGTACATAATATGTTGCATTTACTGATTTAAAGACAACTTTTGACTCAATTCACAGAAACAGGTTCTGGGCAAAGTTTGTCACATCCTGTAATGGAATGTATGAATGACCTCGGGGAAAGAAAGGAGGAGATGCTGCCTAGGAAACAAACAGACAAGAAACAGATAAAGAACCTTAGGAAAGGCCCTCCCTAATGGATCAAATAAGTAAAAGTGGAGGCAGCAGGTCTGTGCTTCCAGTTGACAAGATTCTATTAATGTAATCTTACAATAAAGTAGAATCAGTTCATCTTGTTGTGTATCCTGCCTTTATCTATTGTGGAGATCAAAACATGTCTTGAGGCATCATAAAAAGGACACTTTATGAGGATATGGATAAGAGTTTCTATCTCCCTGAATTCACAAAGGCAAAGTCTCTGCAAATAAAGTGTCCCATGAAATCTTCCTGACAGCCATGCTGAAGTGGAGGGGTGCGGGGGGGGGGCTTCTACTTCTGCTTGAAGTTTCACAAAAGCATTCAAATGTTTATTTACTTGACAGTTTATTTAATCATGCAGTTGATCATCTTTTTGCCTCCTTCGTTGTTCTAGGTATGAATGTCGATGGTTTTTATATTGCGATAAATAAATGATGAAAAAATGACCAATCAAACTAGAACAGGCCTCAGAATTTAATTCACTGAATATTATTTGTAGCCCTAAAAATCTAAGTGCCAAATTTCCAATATCAAAAGGCAAGTGATAATTGTTATGATCATATACACATGAAAATACAATCCTTGCAGCCTTGTTCATATGCATGATGTGACTTATTCAATTTCAGCCATGGAAAATACTTGATATATATCAGGAGAAGGTTTCTTTTCAAATCTTCTATGTAAACTCCTCCCTTGCCCTGATAGCATTTCTTGAACAAACAAAGAAAATAATGATTTTCATATAGTCTTTGAATCCTGGCTGTTACTCATTAATACATCCAAATGTATAGCGAAAACAAAAAGGAGCCATAAGTTGTCTACTGTTTTGGTTCACTAATCTCATTTTTCTCAATATCCTGCCCTAACTATAGGGATATCAACTCTGAAAATATTGCTAATATGATTTACAAAAAAAAAAAAAGAATGGGTAGAATTTGTTTAACTGTGGTCAGCAAATACCACTTTAAATCAAAGCTTACATGCTATTCTCAAGCAAAGTGATTCAATAACTTTTCACTAGTAAAAAGTTATGGAGCAGAAAACTAGTTACGAAACAAGAATCAAGCTTACTTTTATGAATTCCTTTGATTCACCACTACCATATACATACATAATATTGTTAGGTATATTGTCTCATTTGACATTACTGGACATTGTAGAATATGTCATAGGTTTTACCAGATTAAATAATCCTTTTAAGAATACAAGAAAATATTGCAGGTATTGGAGCAGTTATATTTTACTGTGGAAAATTTGCCAAAATACAAGCCAGAGACTTTTAGGTAACTCACAGTTAAATGTAAAAATTTGAGCTTGTGGGCAATGGGGAGCTCTGTTATTAAATAGGATGTTGCAATTCATTTATATTGAATATGTACAAAAGGAAAAAGCCCTGTAACTATTTGAGAAATACAAGACACTGTTATTTTCAAGTAACTACATCTACTTTGATATTGCCAACCCCTGCAATAATCCTAATCTTCATAATAAATAGATATAGGGAGCATACAAGTGAATATTTATTTTAGCCTTTGGCCAATCAACAAAAAACAACATATCCTAGAGCTGAAGTGTCATGCTTATATAAAAGTAGCTGAATACAGCCATTTTGATTATGTAAAAATAACGGACTATCATTTTAATAGCAGTATAACAGTACTTAGTAACCTTTTAAGTATTAGGCTCATATCTATAATACAGTAAGTTACACACAGTAACCTTTTCTGATGTCTCTATGACATCAAGCACCAGAATCTATGATCTTGGGCTCAAGGAATCTGCTCTCCCTTCAAATTTGACATTTATTTTCCCTTGAATAATAAAAAGCCATTATGTATATTCACTTACTTTTGCCAAACTTATAATTTCCTTCACTCCAAAGCCTATTTAAATGTATTTCCCTCATCCATCCTGGAAAACAGATTTTCAAAGCAGCAATCTTTTAGTAGTATCTGTCCCCATGTTGCTGGTGATTTGGAAATTGTGGCACATAACTTCTGTAACCACAGATATAGACCCCAAAAGAACTAAAATGGTTGCCAAGTTCCTTTTTTTACTGTTCATATGAAGAGAAACAGCTATTACAAGCACGAACAAGCAAGATTATTTGGCAATACAGAGCTTTACTATAAGAAAATGGGTTGTAAAGGATAAATTTTATGAGGGTGAAAGTTTGTTCTCTGAGCTTGTGGGTTGATTTCTGAATGTTTTCTCACCAGGCTAGGTAACATCTTCAGCAGAGTTTAGGGGATACCAGTGTTCTTTTGTTTATAAGGACTTCATGTAGTCAGTGGGTTTTGTGATGGGTCACTTTCATAAATTTTATGATAGTGCTATAGGATATTATTTTTCTTTTAAATTTTTCTTTTCTTTTAAAAAGTTCAAATATGGTAGATTTTGATGTAATATTAGTATGACACCCTTTTTTGAACACCTATCTAAAAAAATAGAAATGAGAATCTCTTTTGGTGTATTCAGTTTGAGACCATGCCTTTGAATTTGGGTGTGAAGCAAAAATGTACCAAAAATGTGTAAGCCATGTGTCCCAAGAAGGTCTGGAGATTGAATTCTGTCCCACCCATCTTGAAAGTCATCATAATAACATTTATGTTCATAGAGTCATTAAATCTCTGCTACTTTGTGCTCAAAAACTCTAATGTCAGGAAGATTCTCTTATTTGATCAGGAATACCACAGTCTGTCATTCTAGAAAGCTGCCACTGCCATTTGTCATCTTAACTCTGTAACTGTATACATTTCTTTTATATTTGTATTTTATTTTCATATGGATAAAACATCCATAAATAAAACTTTACAGATATAGAAAGTGACAGACTAAAAAGATGGATAGAGGAATTGTTAGATAAGGGAAATTTTAAATGCTTGAGTCCATTTACCAAATTAAATATGACAAGACTGATGTCATTAGTACACAGTGAGAATGGGATTATTTCTAATGTTCCAAAGGTTACACTGCATTAAGACCTTACTCCCAAAGTATCATTTAAATTGGGGTAATAGTAATTGAATGCTACATTGATTTTTAAAGTATAAAAGGAATAGTCACCTGCACAGCCAAATTTATTTCTATATAAGAATGCAGGAGTAACGTAAATATTAAGACAGATTAGTTCAAGAACTACATTTGCACACTGATTTAAATGTTACAAGAAATAGCTCATATTATTATTAAACAGTTCCAGATATGCTGTTGAAAGACTATAAAGGCTCCCTGTGTATATTACATTTATATGAATATACAACAATGAATATGTTCTATTGTATGAAACAGTTTATAATTTTCATTAAATGTTGGCTAAATAGCCCCAATGGGAACAATAAAACTGGGAGGGGGAGAAGAGGAGGAGAGAATAATAAGAATAACAAGAAGAAATAATCTGTTGCTCATATCTGTGGGCAGAAGCATCCTTTGGCCAGAACTCTCCTCTGCAACGCTTAAATAGATTTAATCTATGCATCTAGTCTTAAAGGTTATGATGCAATATTGCTTCCCTTGTCTGTATTATCCTTAAATAATTCACACAGAGTTATAAAGATACAAAGTTAACTGATCCATTCCCTGGCATTTCTTGAATTATATGTAAGCACCCTGAATGTGTAAGAATAGAGAAAATAATACATTCAGTACACATTTCTGTTTAGTATTATTCTTGAAGATCAAGCAAGATTATAAAATATACTGTCTGTTATTTTATATACTAAACTGCATAGGCAAATAGTTAAGGGTATTTTTCAAACCTGTGGATTGTATACAATGGCTTTACCAATGAAGGAAATTAAGTTCTAAACCAGGAATAAAAAAGATAAAATATTTATCACATAAAGCATCTAAAAATTCTAATATACTCACCTTCACATAATGTATGAGAAATTATGGTGATGACATAGACTCTCAAATAAAAACAGCTACATTTGAGTATATTTTGCTATCTTTCATATTACAACCTGAGAGTTTTAAGAACAATTCTTATATTTATAAAGCATGATATTTAGTCATCTTGTTTGCTTTGATAAGATTTTCATGATAAACCTGAATACAACTGTGCTGCAATGCATCACTAATGTAATCAATACAAAGCAAATGCTAATTTGCCTGAAGCAAAACTTTTATGGACAGATGTAACTATGAGTTAAGTTTACACTAAAATAAACCTATCCACTTATACCTTAATGTGATAAAATTGAATCTCATGGGAGAAATCAAACCATATTTTGTCCAATCAACTAGTGGTTGTTTTTTTCAAATCTAAAATCTTCAGAAAAGAATATACAAATTCCTCAGAAAAGAATTACCATATGTTCATATATACATATATAATATAGTTCAGATATAACATATATTAAGGACTACATACAATACACTATCATTATTTGTGTATTAAAAATATTGCACATACATATATAAGTGTTGAATGAAAAGTAATGACTTTAATATTATAAATTGCCAACAAATTTCAGAACTGATACACTAGAAGCTCCATCTTGGTTATCATGTAATTTGCACCTTTTCCCTGAATTGAATCTTTGATGAAGAAATGGAAATGCCTTTATGGAAGAGGAAATATGTGGGATTCTTTTGTGACAGCTGTAAGAAGTTTGTCCATTTCTGGCAAAAGTGTATAGTGAATGTTGGTGATTATATAGATAAGGGTAACAAAAGAGCTGGTTTCAAGGATTATTTTCCTGTTTTATGTATTAAAGCATATTTAAACTAAAGTTATGCAGATGAAAGCATTACTATTCATTTAATCTCCATGCGCTACTAAACCAGTAATGTAAACAATAAACTGATCAGATATAGAACATACTGAGTTTTGCTTGTCTCTTATTGTTAACAAATCATTTCAGATGAGCTAAGGGAAACAGACCAAGAAGATGTTTGCAATTCTACTTCAAAACAGTAATAACCCAAAGGGCAAAATGCGGTAGAAGTTAAGACCATACAAGCTAATACAGGAAATTTACTGTTGTTGTTATTTATGTAGGTAAGATAAAAGATAGAAAAAAAATGTGCAATGCTTTGAATTTGATGTGGAAAAAGTGCTACAGAATATGCAAGAATACAAATACAATACTTATAAGCAATTTATTAAAGCAGCTGCATCACGGTATTACATTAGCCAAAGTGACTCTGCTCTTCCTGTCATCAAGAATATTCAGGCATACCCACACATTTTTCTTCTATAACTATTTCCTGACATGGGAAAAGTTCATACTGGATGAACCTTTAGGATGATATGGTTTCTGTATCTATCTGATCCTAGAAACATACATGTGGCTGAAATGAGAAGCAGATAGTGTTGAGTTGTATTCCAAGCACTTTTTCCAAATCGAATTTGAAGCACTAGAAAATAAATATTAATATAGATGTTGTACAATATTAATAACACTTAATTTACAGGTTAAAACTTTTGAGCCATTCATAAATTTACAGATGGATGGCTTCATAAATATTAAAACATTTGTTTTGTTTAGAAAAATATTAATACAATACCTAGATATAATTTTTGTATTTCAAATTATTAAGAAATGTAGTTTTAAAAAATATAAGATCTTATATCTTCCATATATTGAATGTGTGTATGTGTGTGTGCTTGTGTATATGTTAATATATATATACTGATTTTTCCATTTAATATAGAAGCCACATGGAATATACAGATGAATTCAAGAAATAATAATTTGTTGGATAATTATCTTGAACAAATGAAATTCAGAGAAATTTTGGTTAAAAAATTCTAAACATCAATGGTATAATCATATAAATATTCAGTACTTACAGTTATACTGTCAAGGAGCCTGGCCATGCGTTTAATTATTTCAGCATGGTGTGCTGATTGTGTTTGCAGCAGCTTCTTAATTACTACTATGCTTTCAGCTACTATTATTTCTGGTAAAATAAAAGAATAAAATAAGTTTTTAAAAGGTATGCATCACAGTCAAATAATTAGAAAATTGTATTTATTTCCAAAATATGTTGTGACAAAATAGAATATCCTCTAATATTCAGCTTAGTAGTGGATATTCTGCACTTCTGCAGAACAATAAGTCTATTAGAATGATCAGTCTTATTGTTATGAATAAAACTATTTGCTTCTAGTCAAGACTGGATTCTAGTTCCACAAAATCAGGCAAGATGAGTGGGGCAATATCAGCCTGGATAGTTTTGAATTTAAGATGCTGAGGAATTGGATATGTTTGGGTTGAATGTGGATTTAAACAGGCTACAAGAAGGACATAAAAAAGATATCACACTAGACACACCAAATAAACCAGCTGATGTTTGAATAACTAAAAGGAATATCCCAGTTGTTACTGTTGATGGGGTCATAACCCATCAATGGAGTAGTCTGGGACTTGTCAATCCTCTTTAAGTTAAAGCTCCTACCTCAACAGCAGGTGAAAGCTCTGGCCAGGGAGGCATTTGCCCAACTTCACTGGCGTGTTAGTTCTTGGACAATCTAGTCCAGGAAACAGAAACTCCTGCTCGTCACATGGTTGAATTAGGGTAACTACTACAGCTCCAACTGGCATAACTGCAGAAGCTAGGCTGCTGGTAGATGGACCTAACTACCACAGAATAACATTGATTTTTTAATTATTTAGTTGGTTGTCAGTTGGCTTTGACCCAAATTCAAATTGCCAGATATTTACTAATGAAGTCCTTCAAGACAAGGTATTATATTAGGGAACACATTAGCCAAAGTGACTCTGCTCTTCCTGTCAAGTCATCAATGCACCTCTTTCATGGAATGAAGTGAAGTGGCATGGAGTGGACTAGGTTATATGCTTTTTTCATTATTTGTACTTTATTTTTACACTGTACCAAAATCAAATAAATAATAAAATTGTGAGACTGGTACAGAGCAAAAATCATGTAAGTAGGTTGGTATATAAGTAAACAAATAAATTAAACAATGAGAAGAGATGGGAAAGATACTTAAACACACCCACAATTTTCATTTTTCTTCTATAACAACATTCCCACATGGGAAAGATTCATCCTGGATTCTAAGTACATTTGTGCAATAGAATTTTAGGAAGAGAGCAGCAGATGACATAATTATTTCTGTCTATTAATTTTACTCTACAAATCTCCCCCTTCCTGAGACTTTTTGACTCAGCAAAGATTGCTATTCATAAGACAATGTTGGAATCTGTAACTTATATAACTATAAAATAATGCAAATATGAAATTATATTTTGAAACACATACTTTTGTTTGTAATATAAGAAATAGCAAAATAAAGTACCTCAGCAACTGAACAGATTATATTCTAATGGTCAGCGTGATATAATTGCATAGAAAAGCATCTTTGGACACCCAATGAAACTATAAATATACTACATATCTCTATTTTTTCTGATCTATATATTAAGAAAGAAAAAAATGTTGAACTGTGTGCATATTTATTAATGGCTAGTTTAAACAGTTTGTTATGCTTCTTTAATAACACACAAAAAACCCACATTTCTCTACTTATAGCACCCTACTTTAATGCAATGGGGGAAATGAATTTATATTCTATATGAAAGACTGGAGTATAGCCTTTTTGATATTAATACATCTTTGCAAAAAAAATCAGAAAATCATTTTGAAGATCCTCAAATAGATGCAGTGTTGCTATTTGTCCTACACACATAGTTGTTTAAGGGAAATGACATTTCTATGTAGTCTTCTAATAAGGTTCTACTATAGAATGTTACTAGAAAATAAAAGTTTTCATTCATTCAGAAGACAAAATAGAATAATTAACTTACCATCCCTATTGGACAGCAAACACACCAAGCCATTTAGGCACGTGTCAGTCACTTCTGAGATGTTGGTTGCACATCTGCCTATTGCCTGGATTGTAGCTGCAGCAAATTGCTTATCTTGGCTTTTCACATAAGTCTGAAGAAAACAAGAATTTCATTATCTCATCAGTTTAAGTAAGCCATGCCTTGGAAACTAGCTTCGGTGCGTAGTAACAGTTGTGGGGATAGAGGATGTGCTAGCTGTAGTTATCCAAAACATATCAAAAGGAATCAGTTTATTTTCATGAACAATAATAATGCAGAGAAACTCAATAACAAGTATTAGTCTGAGCACAAAAATATTTTGGTTAATATGTTGTTTCAGAAACATTTCAATCTATTAAATTAGCAGTTTAAGGAAAGCCAGATTAAAAAAAAATACTTTGAAGGCACACAAATTACAGGTGCCTTTGCATATATGGCCGCTAACAGCTACCATTGGTACTGCAAATGCTTTAATCCAAAAGTGGAAACATATCACAATCTTCTTTACTTACAACATAGGAGTATTAAGCAAGTTTGCAAGGGCAGAAGGATATGAAATTAATTTAAAATTGAACATTAGGCATGAATAAAAAATAAATAGTGCACAAACCTGAAATTCTCTGAGAAGAGTTGATATATTGGCTTCATTTGCTAGATTGGTTAAAATTTCAAGCTAGAAAACAAAGTAAAATGTTAAGGGAATACAGATACACAATTATTTTCTATTTTTTATAAATCATTGAAAACTGTAAATATAAGTAAGTCTTGTCAAATTAAAAATGGGAAGATATAAGCTCCAATTTTGTAACCTGTTAATAGAATATTTTTTCCACAGTTGAAGAAATCATATTAAAAACAATATAATTTCTATCTAAGCATCATAAAATACTTTGCACTGAAGGAACTCCTAGCTGAATTCATGCTAGGCAATAATCATTGAAGCTTTTACTTCAGTCATGGAAGCTTCCTAATTTAGAATAGAATAGAATAAAATTCTTTATTGGCTAAATGTGATTGGTCACACAAGGAATTCGTCTCCAGTGCATAGGTTCACAGTGTAATATATAAACAGCAAGTAATAGGTCATAAATCATAAATCATAGTTACAATAAAATTTATTTATAAAAATATTTCTGGGTCTTCCAGAATCATTATCAACATTCATTGAAAATAAAAGGCGGCTGAGACCCAGTGCTTTGACCATGTATCTACCTACTGAAACAAATGTAAACATTAAACTGGCTTAACAGAGCTGAAGCTTCTTGGATGAAAAGCGAAACGTCTTCAAATAAAAAGTCCAGTTGCCCCGTGAAAAAACACCTTTGAGAAAACTGGATTTAGTAGCATCCAAGCAACAAAATTACTGTGTCTCTTTCCTTCTGGATTTACAGAAGAATTTAGAAACCTTTCATTTGTGAAGATCTTACAAATTGATCTTGAGTACAAATAGATCTGTATTCAACTCTCCCGTTTCTCCACTATCTTGAGGGGAAAACCTCAAGTGATGATACCACTGTTTAATACTTGCTAGTGACTCAGCTGCTTCATCCATCCATTCTGGTCATCAGGTTGTTAGGAGTAGGATGCCTCTTCCATCTCTTTTGATTAAGTAAACCCTTAGTTATTGATCTTGTGATATTTGTCACTTGAATATTTGAGACTTGGCTGGGAAATATTTGAAGAGCTAGATAAACTACCCATACCTCCAACCAGTAAGTACAATGGGAAGCTTTCTGTCCAAAGCACTTTCCCTGCATGTACTGGTGAAGAGCATTTGTTCCTCACTCACCAGAGTTCCAACTCATCACTAATGCTAATACTTAGACTTCCTAAATCATCCCCTTGGAAAAGTGAAACCTCAGCTACAACAGACCAAAATTTTGTTTGGACTTAACTTCCTACAACTTGCAATAATGGGTGAGTTTGTTGTTTCTGAAGTCTGCACAGACTGTAGCCAATTTTGCATGTGCATTAACATTTTCCTTTTATACTTTTACAAATCACCTTTTTCCTGACCCAGAAAAAGAGAGGTACTTGAGCCCTCCAATGCTGCCTGTCTTTTACTTGAATGCAAGCAGAGAAAGAAGAGATCTTGAATGAAGTGCCCCCTTTGTGTAACTTTATATATGTTCTCCCATTTCCTCCTTGCTGTTTCTTAACATGACTTTTCATTCATCAACTCTTCCTGACAGAGCCTCAGATTCTGTTTTCAGGGTCTTAACCTCACTCTTACCCTGTTCTGCAGAACCCACTTGGAGTGAGTCACTCGAATAGCTTCTCAGTGTGTTCTTCTTGGGGACTGATGAAAGACTAAACTGAAGAGTCTTGAACTGATGCTTATTTTGGTAGTAAAAATATCTCATGAATGTTCAGTGAAATGTTGAATGGAAATTTAGACATGTCTATAACAGATCTATGAAAAGCAACACGTCTTTAGGATGATTGGCTTCTGCTGTAAATCTCAGTAATTAGATTCACATATAAGAAGCATATTTATTTAACTATAGGGCACAAAGGCATTTCTGAAAATAAAAAATATGCAGAGCATTATTTTTTTAAAAAAAGAACAAAATACTTGTTAAAAAAATAGATGACAGAAACCTTTTGTGGTACTAAGAAAGATGTCAACGCTGCAAATATTGTATATTCTTGTTTTTGACAATATGCAGAATTGTCTGGTAAATATGGGGTTAATAAAGAGCAGAAGGAGCATTGGGGGTAAAGCCCGGGAAAGAAAGAGGAAGAAAACATTTGACCTTTACACTAATTGGATAGTGTGAGATATGATGGCTAATTTAGGGAGGGAACATGCTGATAATTTAACTGCTCAGCGGAAGAGAACTTAGATCCTAGCATTCCTCCGTTGTGCCTGTGCCGACATTTTGTAACATTAAAAGACTTTTAGGAAAATAAATGCCTGGAAGTTCTTTGGAATGTTTGCATAAATAAACTGATGTCAGACAGAACCCACTTGGAAAAGATCATCAGCAGGCAATTAACACATACACATTTAAAATTATTTATGTTACTTTTGCTAATAGTGGGAATGGGTACAGAAATGTACAAATCACAAAAACTCAGCCACAACAAGTAATCTCCGCTTCAGCATTTTAGCAGAACTTTTCAATCTTTTATTTAGAGTCTAATCATCTCAGTTAATTCTCATATCACTACCACTGGGGAACTAGAATTCAAAATTTCCTCATCCATTTCACCAATCCGGACTGTTTCCTATTTCTATCACAGTTTAGGCCCTGGCCAGAAACCAATCCTATATAACCATTTTTCTGCATTGACAAATACTCTGTTCCAACTTCAAATTTTAAGTTTTTGGATAAATATGTTATATACATTAAAAACAAGGCTTTATCTCTCTGGGAAGAACACTCTGATGACTATATTTTTGATTAGCTAATAAAAAGGAGTCAAAATTGATCAATTTGCATATTTACAGTCTGAAAGCTCAAAAATATTTTATGTATAATTTAGAGAGGAGTTTCTCAACATTTCCATTATGTGCTGAGTTTATGTTTTTGATATGGAAATGTACAATGAATTAGTAACACATGTACATTCTTGTTTTTATCCATTATTTATTTCCAAGACCTAGGCAGAATGTACTTTCCTTCTCTTCCTGTCATACCATCATTCTTAACTTCCTATTCAGTACAGTGTTTAAATGCATTAATTATAATAGCTCAATTAAAGTCATTTTATTATCTATAAACAGTACTACTATAAAGGTTCTCAACTTAAATATGCTTTGCTCAAATGCAGGGCTTCACTAAATAAACAAGATCTATTCTGAAATAAAATTTGAGCAGTATCACTTTCATATTCTTATTGAGTACCATCATTTTGGAAAGAATAAATCTTGACAATTTGTGTCTTTTTGTCTCAATATTAGCAAAGCAAAGCAGTACTTCAAAGACATGAATTATACTTAAAACAAGCATACTTTTAATGTCTTGATCATAGTTGGATCAGTTGACCTAACATAGAAACTCTTCAAGTAAGTCTCAAATAGCCCCTGGATGGAAAAAAATAGAATAAGAAATCAATGTCAACAAATATGAAGATCAAAATGAAGTATTTTGAATGTAAAGCCAATATGTCAAACCTTGCGCTGGATCGACATTGTTGCTATATTCTGGAGAACAATATACTGTACTTCTCTAAAAGTGAATGGAACATGATTAGTGTCTTGCTTAATTATTTTTCCATGAGAACTATATAATTGAAAATAAACTGAATATAAAATGACAAGATTATGCTTTTACATAGAAAGATTAGTTAAGTTACTTACATACATATTTTATAAAACTGAATTTGAGAAATATAATTTACATAGTAACTTATATTATGAACGTCATCAGAAGTGTATGTAGATATGCAGGGAGTTAGCTATATCCACAATTAACATTAATTTTATTAGAAGATGAAAGCCATACTGAAATGTCTAAAATCTTATTCATTAATAGTACAGTAATTTTATTCAATATTACTGCAAATATTACAAGAGACTCCTGAACTTGTATGTGAAATCCCTGATTAAACCTAGATTCTCAAATTAAATTTAAAGGAGATTATCTTGTTTGATTTCATTTAAATATGCACCAGTTATGTGGAAAATATAAGGGTTGACAAGAAATAACATTTACTAGTAGTTGAAGAGTTTAGAGAAATCTTGCGGTCCATTATTTTATTCCACATAAGGAAATTGCAATATTGATTTGGGGGGGGGGGGGTTGGTAGGACAGAGTTCCCCAACATTTTTGGCTTTGCGGACCAACGGGGGGTAGGGAGAAGGGATAGTTCTGCGTAAGCACCGGGAAAACGTGCATGCACAGCTCTATTTTGCAAGTGGCAGGCCTGCTTGTGCAATGGAGCACATGTCCTTGCTTGCCTGCTATTTCAATGGCATGGTTCTGAAAGGTTCAAGGCCTGGTAGGGGCCGCAGCCCGGGGATTGGGGACTCCTCTGGTAGAATGTATAAATGAATCCAACTAAAGAAACCACTGCATATAATTCTAATGAATACCTTTTTAGATCATGCTAAGCCAAAAGTAAAATATTATAGCTCAGTTTTGTTTCATGTGACTTAGATATGTAGTTACAACAATTTCTGGGACTCAAGAAAATTTATAATTAATGTGCTGCTATTATATTATGATCTATATTAGTTCCTCTAAAAGTTTAGTAAAATTGTTCATTCAGAAAATATTAGTACTCAAATGTTGTATATGTTTACTTTATCTCCTTATAACTGATAGCTACTGCATATCTGGTCTAACATTTCAAAAATATATATACTCCACAGCTGGGATGATCAATGCCAGCTAATAAAAATAGATAAATTTGATTTACCTGTTACTACGTAGTAAACGTACTAGGGACTTAGCAACTATACCAGCTTCAGAGTAGGGGGCCACATGCCAATAAAGCTGTGCAACTGCCATCACCACCTTTAAAAAAATAGCCATTATTTGCTAGTGATCAGATTCATCTATAGAATATGTTAATTTCCTTGGTAGCTTGAAAGAACATTTATTATTTTTCTTTTAAAACTATTAATTAATCTTTGGCATCTAACTCTCCAACTACAACTGTGCCTGGCTTACATAAGACTGAAACAAAAATACAGAAAATAACAAGAGAACTAAAAAAACCACAGTTGAGGCTGGTCACAATCATAATCTCAACTGTTACAGAAATGGACTCATCCAACACTGAGACCCAATGCCTGGGGGAAAAGATTTCAGTACCAGCAGGATTGAGACTGAGTCTTGGGGGATATGCTGTTCTATAGGCATTACAACACAGATACCTCCTGGGTACCATCAAATGGCATTGTTTCACAGAGACCTGAAGCATGCCCAAGTTGTTGGACCATGTTGGATGTGCAAAAACATCCAGAAGGAAGTCCTGAAAATAACCAATCTCAGGTACTATGAAAGACTTTACAGATGATAACCAGCACTTAAATTATTCAGATTATATTTTCTGATAAGAAAAATTATCTCCAAATGCTTATTTTATTTACATAATTCCAGCATTTTGCAGCAGAAATAATCTTTCCTCAGGGGGCTACTTGCATTATCAAAGCAAAGTTTGCAACACATCAGTTAATGAAAGCCTATGGGGAAATGAGTATCTCTCATTCCCCACATTCATTAAAAAGATTTACAAGTAGTCCTCGATGTCTGACTGTCTGGAATTATGTATTGGAAAGTGTGCTTTACAACCCATAAAGCACTTCTGGTCTTCGCAAACATTGCACAACCACCCTCATGTTCACTGATCTCAGTGCCTGGCAACCTGTTTGCATTTACAACCGGTTGCCAAGTGCCCTATGAACATATGATCATCATTTGCAATTTGCTATACTGACTCCCCCAAAAGCCAATGGGGAAGCCAGCAGGAAAGAATTGCCTCTCGTCTCAGGAGTCTAGCTGAAAGAGCCGCCTCCCAAGGGAAGCTATAGGATTTCAGGTCCGTTTCTGCACCACACCAAAGAAGTTTCCTTCTGTGCATGGAGAGGAGCTTAATTACTTCAGTAAACAGCTCTTTAGCCAGAGGGAGATGAAATCCAAGCAGAGGGCAATCAGGCAGCATGGTAAGGTAAGGAGCATGGGGTGCCTCAGGTAGGTGGGTAAGTGCACAGGAGACCTGAAGTAGGCTGTGCAAAAGTGTCTTTCACTCAGTGGATGAAAATCCTGCTTGGATTTTGGAAAGAAAGATTTTCAGCTCCCAAACGGAGCTTCCCAGGATCTGAAACACCCAGTATCCCTGAAACACCCGATGTTCCTTACTTGGGACTCCATCCATTTAAGGATCCATCTAATCACTTAATAACAAGAACTGGGAGTGGCTGGATTGTGGTTGTTGAGTGAAGCAATCAAATGGGCAATCATATGATGTCTTGTTTAACAACCATTTCACTGAACAACCAAGATCCAATTGTGATCATACATTGAGGGCCACTGATACACAAATAAGATCTTTGAGATATTCTCTCTTTGGCTACTAGATATTGAAAGTTAAAATAAGAATTTTCATGTTCCAGTAAATAAATTAGCTGCCATTATATGGATGAGATAAATCCAAAGATTATGTGGTTTAAATATCTATAACATTTCCTTTCTAAAAGACTTTAAGCAATAAACTATTGTTTCACTCTAACAAAAATGTTTGTACAGCTGATGATGATGCAATATTGTATAGCTCCTAATATACTTGAAAGATGTCAATTCCTCAAAAGGAAGTATATGATGACCACTATTGCTGGACT
Organism: Crotalus tigris; assembly: GCF_016545835.1. Lineage (NCBI taxonomy): Eukaryota > Metazoa > Chordata > Lepidosauria > Squamata > Viperidae > Crotalus > Crotalus tigris. Next base: position 523,720 of record NW_024097032.1, read on the forward strand.
AGATGGACATTCAATGCCAATCCAAGAAACATGAAAAGAAATGTACCACTTTTATCATTTAAAATAAAATCTCAATCCAAACAGATTTTGAAGAAAAAGCTCTTATTCAAGGAAACGTTACAGCAGACAGGGCATTTGTAGCATGTCTTGTTTCACAGTATTTCCACGAAAACACATCAAGACTGAGAATTTATAATAAAATATATTTATACCATGAATCTTTTTCATCTGCTTAGCTTGGTGTGTACCCTTTTGTTTGTCCACCACATGAAACATTTTCTATTCAGTGATGTATGTAAATTCACAAAATTATATGCAATACTCTTCTCACTAATTAGGCCCAATAATCATGATCCCATGATGGTTTTGCTTTAAAAACTTAGTAAAACAAAGAAGTAGAAAAACAGACGAATCCTAAAAAGAAGCCCATTTATAATAAAGAGACAGCTTCTCTAGTCAATGTCATAAATGGATTGATTTTAAATATCATAGGTTCACAACACTTTTCTATTCCCTTAGGGAGGTCTCAAAATTTAACAGCAATTCTAATTTGTTTAATTTGTAAATTTGTTTCAGCCTATCCTGAGAGGACTAATTAAAAGCCAAAATTATTATGGTCATGTACAATTCCGTATATGCTTAATACATCTTGCCCATTACTGACAACTAAAACAATCAACGGGTTTGCTTTAAGAAAATCCACAAAAAAAAAGAAGAAATCTTTCAATCATTTTTTTTCATCCTTAGGGCAAGTGCACAGAGGAGATTCTGAATTGGGATTTGTAAAAAACTAACATATTTTATAGATCCTTTTTACTGGTTGTTAAACCTGCATATCAGAGCTGTAGAAGTGAATTTCTATAATCCAAGTTCCTACAACAGCTCTCCCTGAGTTCTCCAAATGGTTCACAAAAAGCCAAAAAGCTGAACAGCCCAAAATAGAATGTGGCTTAGGAAGCATCATCTCAAAGAATCAGCTAGGCCCATATTTGCAGAGGAGTGTTTTTAGCTGATCTGCAGAAATTCCACCTCACTACAGAATGGCTTATCCTAGTCACTTACTCAGCAATAGGACATTGTTAGAAGTTCAAGAGAGCCACTGAGAAAAAAGTAAAGTGAAGACAACTTCTACCAACCCTGATACACGTGCTTAACTCTAAATCCAACCATTTGGCTAAATGAAAAAAAATATATTCTATGAATTAAAATAGCCATACAGCAGCATTCCGGCTTTGTAATAAAGGCTTTGTATTTCTTATCAGTAATCTGTGGTCTGGATCCATAGAATAGAACTTGTTCGCTTTTGAATCTTTATCCTGCTGCTCATCGGATTCATAGAAATTCTTTTCACTGTATTCTTCCAGAGCACCATCCTATAAAGGGAAATAACACTCATTATTTTACTTTTTATGTTTAAGCAACATCCAAATTAAAAATATGGTATACCTTCTAAATTTTCCAACACGGTGATTTCAAATCACAGTTTAAATATATCAAGGTATTTTTTTCTATTTAAAAGAAAAAGGATCAATTTGTTCATTGGATCTTTGACATTTAATTGGAAAAATATCTAATACTTGGTATATCTATAAATGCATATTATGTCCCCAAATCAAAGCACAGAATTCTAATTAGGAGATATAGCATGAAAATACCAATTAAATAATATAGTATACCAATTAAGAAATATAGTAAATATGAAGTTTTTATCACATACTATCTATGTCAATTTGTTCTTTTAAACATCATAATTAGAACATATTCCAAGATGAAAATTTCTTGAACACAACTTGTATTCCATAAGAAAAGAATTGTTCTCTGTTTATTTGTAGCTATATTGCATTACAAAAAATAAACTTACATATTTATCTACCAATCTGCAAGTAGGCTTGTGTATCCCAGTTAATTAAGTCTTTCATCATTTCCATTTGTAATCTGTGGTGATCACAACTATAAACAATTATTTCAGATGTGGACATATCATATTCTAATTTTCAATCCTTTCCTAATGATCATGATCATGAAATTTGCTTTATAGCTGCCACATGCTGAATCAATATCCTCACTGACCTATCTTGCATGATCCCAAGATCCTTTTTCTGATTAGTGGGTTATCAATCGGAAATCTCCTCAACTGCAATCAAACCTCTGAGGGACACTGAAGATGTTATGAATTAAGGCTGCTCATCTTGCTTTAGTTATTTTCACAATTTTTCATTTACTCATTTGAAGGAGAAGATCAGAAGATCTTAACAAATCTGTAAAGTTACAGCAGTTCCAAGTGGAATGTGTTCCACTTTGGGGTGAAACCAAATGAAATAAGAACACCTAGAGTATAACTCATGTAACTGAGGAAATATATATCAAACATTTCCTTGATCTAGACTAAGTCAATATAACCTGGAAGACTGTGAGGTTACTGTAACCAGAGGAAATATTAGGAGAGCTTATGGATGAGCTTTAAGAAAACATCACCTCTTATTTTTCTTTCCACAATAACCACCTCTTTCCATGAATCTTGGAAGTAGTTCTGCATGGTGATATGGTAGCTTATGAAAGTTACAAGCTATTTCAGAGAGCAGGATTTAGCCTCAAAACAGAGTAGGCAGTCTGTCTACAGCTTTAATTCCATTTCAACAAACAATCTTGTAAGTAATCTTTACAGTATATTTATTCTTGAACATTCAATAAAAGCTCTATCACACAAATTTACTTATATTAAACAATTTTCATTTTAGAGGACAAAAAGGCACCCATTTATTATTTTTAAGAATATTTCTATGCCATCAGAGATTCTAACATCAAAATAATATTCATTATCTTGTCACACTAAAAATTAAAGGACGTTTAACAAAATTAAGAAATACATTGGATTTTTTTTCCTTATTTGTTAGATTTCTTTAGCAGTTGAAGCAAAGTAATTCAAAATTATTAATATACAGGGAGATACACATTTAACTTGGGAAGGAAGATGAGGAAATCTGTTGAAAAGAAAGGTAAATTCAGGAAATAAATATGCAAATATGCATTTTAACATTCTTGAATGTATTAATCTGAAAGGTTTAATTTCCATTTTCCTGCATCAGCTTTTTTTATAAAATGTCATGCCCTATAAATATGCTGTTATTTTCTATAGTCAAGTACCCCCTTAACAAATCTTCTCATTAATATGTAAATTTAAAGTCAATCGGTCTTCTCCCTGACAGCACCATGAATTCCTAGTGCACTGTATAATCGATTTTGACTTGGCAACCACTATTTATCAAAGATGTCAGTTAGAAAAATTATGGAAAATGCAGTACAATTGATATGACTGCAATATACTTTGTCAACATTTAATTGTTCGTCAAATCATACATTTACATAGAAACAGACTAAATACTGATCTATAATGATGCAGATAAACTAAATTAAAAATCTGTTTTACTACATAAGAAGCTTGTTATATGCTTATTCAAAAAAGCACTAGAAGAAAAAATGGGGACCTGCTGATTGTTAGGTTTCAGAGATTTCCTTCTGCTATTTTAGCAACTAAATGAGAAATCTGCTTATTTATTTGATTTAGGCAGCAGTATCCACATACATAGATGGCTTCCTTTTCCCTTTCCCCAGTGCCATTCCAAAAAGCCTTAAAGACTTGGTTGGGACCCCTATCAGATATGTTTGTATGTATGTGTTGTTGGTCAGTCTTACCATATTGTTCTTTATTTTTCTTTATAATCCTATTTATCTCGTACTTTCTACAGGTTTGGTTTTATTGTGGGTCATCAAGAGTCAGTATAGAGTCAGGCAGTGAATTATTTGATTCCCTGCTGATTTTGTATGTTTGCTCACTGACAAAGAAATGATCAGTCTATAATTTTAATGGTAGGTTTATTTTAACAGTGGGAGACAAAATAACAACAAACAAATGCAGAAAAACGCATTTCAAGAAAGTTATAAATTGATTTGCATTTTAATGAGTGACATAAGCATTTGACCCCATCACAAAACATGATTTAGTCCTTGGTGGCAAAATCCTTGTTGGCAATCACAGAGGTCAGATGTTTCTTGTTGGGCACCAGGTTTGCGCACATCTCAGGATCCTCTCCAAGACATTAAGGTTTCAAGGCTGACATCTGGCAGCTCAAACCTTCACCTCCCTCCACAGATTTTCTATGGGATTAAGGTCTGGAGACTGGCTAAGCCACTCCAGGATCTTATAATAATAATAATAATAATAAAGTTGGAAGGGACCTTGGAGGTCATCTATTCCAACCCCCTCCTCAGGAAGGAAACCCTATACCATTTCAGACAAATGGCTGTCCAGTCTCTTTTAAAAAACTTCCAGTGTTGGAGCATTCACAGCTTCTGGAGGCAGATTGTTCCACTGATTAATTGTTCTAACTGTCAGAAAATTTCTCCTTAGTTCTAGGTTGCTTCTCTCTTTGGTTAGTTTCCATCCATTGCTTCTTGTCCTGCTTTCAGGTGCTTTGAAGAATAGCTTCACTCCCTCTTTTTTGTGGCAACCCCTGAGATATTGGAACACTGCTATCATGTCACCTCTCGTTCTTCTCTTCATTAAACTAGACATACCTAATTCCAGCAACCATTCTTTATATGTTTTAGCCTCGAGTCCCCCAATCTTCTTTGTTGCTCTTCTCTGTACTATTTCTAGAGTCTCAACATCTTTTTTACATTGTGGTGACCAAAACTGGATGCAGTATTCTATTCGTTGATGAAGATGTTGAAGAGCACTGGGCCCAGAACAGAGCCCTGGGGCACCACACTACACACTTCCCTCCATGTAGATGCAGTTCCATCGAGGATCACACGCTGAGTACGGCCAGTCAGCCACCTACGAATCCATCTGCTGGTGATGCTGTCTAACCCACATTTTTCTATCTTATCAAGGAGTAGGTTGTGGTCTACTTTATCAAATGCCTTACTGAAGTCCAAGTAAATTATATCCACAGCATTCCTCTGGTCCACTAATTTTGTCACCTGGTCAAAGAATGCAATAAGATTTGTCTGGCATGATCTGTTTTTGACAAACCCATGTTGGCTTTTCGTAATGACTTTGTTTGCCTCTAGGTGTTTGCTGATTCGTTGCTTGATTATCTTTTCCAAGATCTTCCCAGGTATTGAGGTCAGGATGATAGGTCTGTAGTTTCCTGGATCCATTTTTTTCTCCTTTTTTGAAGATGGGAACTACATCAGCTCTTTTCCAGTCCTCTGGTAGTTCCCCAGTGCTCCAGGATCTTTGAAAGATATAGTTCAGTGGTTCTGAGATCACATCTGCCAGTTCCTTCAGAACCTTGGGGTGTAGTTCATCTGGTCCTGGTGATTTGAACTCATCTAGGCTGGACAGGTGCTCACTTACCATTTTCTTGCCTATCTTAACTTGTGTTTCTAATCTGCTTTTTACAGTACTGTTTTTGATAGATTGGACTGTTTTTTTCCCTTTGTGTAAAGACTGATACAAAAAACGAATTGAGTAGTTCTACTTTCTCCCTGTTGCTTGTCACCTTCTTGCCACTTTCTCCCACTAATGGACCAATTATTTCCTTAACCTTTTGCTTGTTTTTTACATGTTGAAAGAAGCTTTTTTGTTATTTTTGACTTTTGTTGCAAGCCTTAGTTCATTTCCTCACTTCATCTTTGCTGGCTCGGGCTATTTGCTGATATTCTGCCTTAATAATGTGCCCTTCTTTCCACTTTTTATACTTGTCCTTTTTGTCTTTCAATTTATCAGAGAATTCTTTATGCAGCCATGCTGATTTCTTTTGAGAGCTGTTATATTTCTTCTTCGTTGGCATTGTGCTAGACTGGGCTTTTATAATCTCACTTTTCAAAATTTCCCAAACTTCTTGAGTTGTTTTCCCTTTGAGGATTCTCATCCATGGAATCCTTCCCAAGCTTAATGTGCTTCTTCTTGAGCCACTGCTTTGTTGGCTTGGCCATATGTTTTGGGTCATTGCCATTCTAGAATACCTATCCACGACCCATTTTCAATGCTCTGGCTGATGGAAGGAGGTTCTTACCCAAGATTTAATGGTACATGGCCCCATCCATCATTCCTTTGATGCAGTGAAGTTGTTCTGTTCCGTTAACAGAAAAACACCCCCAAAGCATAATGTTTCCACCTCCATGTTTGACAGTGGGGATGGGATCATAGACAGCACTCCTCTTCTTCCAAAAACAGTGAGTTGAGTTGATGCCAAAGAGCTCAATTTTGATCTCATCTGACCACAACACTTTCACCCAGTTCTCCTCTGAATCAGTCAGATGTTCATTGGCAAACTTCAGACAGGCCTGTACATGTGGTTTCTTGAGCAGAGGGACCTTGAAGGCGCTGCAGGATTTCAGTCTTCATAGTGTAGTGTGTTACCAATTGTTTTCTTGGTGACTATGGTCCCAGCTGCCTTGAGATCATTGACAAGATCCTCCCATGTAGTTCTGGGCTGATTCCTCACCATTCTCATAATCATTGAAACTCCACGAGGTGAGATCTTGCATGGAACCCCAAACCGAGGGAGACTGACAATTATTTTGTGTATCTTCCTTTTGTGAATAATTGCACCAACTGTTGTCACCTTCTCAACAATCTGCTTGGCAATAATCTTGTAGCCCATCCCAGCCTTGTGTAGTTCTACAATCATGTCCCTGACATCCTCAGACAGCTCTTTGGTCTTGGCCATGGTAGAGAGTTTGGAATCTGATTGATTGCTTCTGTGGACAGGACACTCCCTTTGCTCCTAATCTCAGCTTGTTACCTATATAAAAGACACCTGGGAGCCAGAAATCGTGCTGATTGATAGGGGATCAAATACTTATTTCACTCATTAAAATGCAAATCAATTTATAACTTTTTTGAAATGAGTTTTTCTGGATTTTTTTGTTGTTATTCTGTCTCTCACTATTAAAATAAACCTATCATTAAAATTATAAACTGATCATTTCTTTGTCAGTGGGCAAAACATACAAAATCAGCAGGGGATCAAATAATTTTTCCCTCACTGTATTTACAAGAATAGGAAATAATCATTTATTTATTAATGACTTTTTCTTGTCATTTTTTGACACAGTGTATCGTATTAGGTCTATACTATCTGGTCCCAATTAAGATAAACAATAGTTTAGCTAAAAGACTGCAAATTGAGTGATGCTCTGATAATACATCTATGAATGACCAGCTGCTGATATTTCATATTTAAAAACCTGAAATATCTTCCCATAAATGTGAAAGCAAAAATTCAAATGTACCTGTACCCATAAAAAATATAGAAATTAAAAATGTTTAATTTCCAATAGTCATTAAAATCTAATACTGGCTCATATTAACAGGATTAGAATTAGAAGAGAACTAGAAATTCTAATGCATGAAGACAAATATGAGAAACACTATTGAAATTACTAGGATGATCTAGATCAGGGGTGTTATGTCACAAGTTTTACATGTCTGATTTAGATGCACTAGAAAATTACAAATGTTTAAAAAGTTAGAAAATCTAAAAGAAAAGATTGCAACTGTGTATATAAAAAGCTGTATACCTGAGCAGAAATTCAGAAATTAGAACATGGAAATTTGAAAGTACCTGTGTATGAATAAAAGAAGAGAGAAAACAAAAGTGATACTATCACAGTTTTTAATAAACCATCTTGGCACGCAAAAGATATGAAGATTTTCTGTATCAGATGATCAGACTTTTAAAGAGGCCTGCAATAGAGTAATGGGAGATCTCTACTATCCTGACACCTATTGGGAATCTAACTCAGCCAAGAGCCAGAAGTCCAACAAATTCTTGTCCTCTCTTACTGATAACTTCATTTATCAGAAGATGGAAAAAAGATCAAGAAGAATAGCTTAAAAAACTGAAGGAGACTGGTACCTTGAGGAAAGTGATTGTGTTAACTTTGAATTTGTGATATACAAAGGAGGAAGAACTGAGAAAAATCAAATCTGGGTACTGGTCTGAAGCAATTAGAAAATGTGATTGTAATCCTTGACTAGAATTTAGAACAGAATGGAATGGAATGGAATGGAATGGAATAGAAGGAGTGGAATGGAATGGAATGGAATGGAATGGAATGGAATAGAATAGAATAGAATAGAATAGAATAGAATAGAATAGAATAGAATAGAATAGAATAGAATAGAATAGAATAGAAGCTGGAAGGGACCTTGAAGGTCTTCTAGTCCAGCCCCTTGCTCAAGCAGGAGAACCTATACCATCTCAGACAGGTCCAGTCTCCTCTTGAAAATCTCCAGTGATGGAACGCACACAATTTCTGGAGGCAAGGTGTTCCACTGGTTGATTGTCCTCACTGTCAGGAAGTTTCTCCTTAATTCCAGGTTGCTTCTCTCCTTGATCAGTTTCCAACTATTGTTTCTCGTCCTGCCCTCTGGTGCTCTGGTGAAAAACCTGACCCCCTCTGTCTTGTGGCAGCCCCTCAGATACTGGAACACTGTTATCATGTCTCCCCTATTTCTTCTTTTCTTTAGACTAGCCAAACCCAAGCCCCGTAGCCGTTCTTCATATGCTTTATCTCTAGGACTTTGATAATCTTAGTAGCTCTTCTCTGAATTTTTTCCAAACTCTCAACATCTTTTTTGTGATACTGCAAAATTGGCTGCAGTATTCCAGGTGTGGTCTTACTAGGATTTTATAAAGCGGTAATAATACTTCGCGTGATCTTGATTCTATGCCTCTATTTATACAACCCAAGATTGTATTAGCTTTTTTGGTTGCTGCTGCACACTGCTGGCTCATAGCCAAGTGATCATCCACTAGGACTCCAAGATCTCTCTGACAGTTACTGTTTTTAAGCCAGGTCTTAATCTGTATTTGTACCTTTGGTTTTTCCTGCCTAAATGTATAGCATTGCTTTTCTCCACATTGAAACTCATTTTGTTGGATAGGGACCATTGTTCAAGTTTGCCAAGATCTTTTTGCATCCCGAGTTTGTCTTCTGGGGTGGTGGGTACTCCTGTCAGTTTGGTGTCATCTGCAAATTTTATGATTTCCCCTTCAATTCCCTCATCTAAGTCATTTATGAACATTCTGAAGAGTACTGGGACTAAGATGGAACCTTGTGGTATCCCACTGCCTACTTCTCTCCATGTGGATGAGGTGCCATTAAGGACTACTCGTTGAATACGGTTTGTTAGCCAGCTACAGATCCATCTGGTGGTGATGTTGTCTATTTCACCTTTTCCTAGCTTACCAAGGAGTAGGTTGTGGTCTACCTTGTCAAATGCATGGGAAAAATCCATGGAGAATAACAAATATTATCTCCATCTACAAAAAGGAGAAGAAACTATAAATTTATCTGATTGACATTTATAATAGGCAAGGTCCTCAGATTATTAAACTGTATGCTTTAAACATTTGGATATATAGATGACAATAGGATTTGCATGGCTCAATGCAGATATACAGTTATTAGTTTGGTAGATCAGGAGAATGATTTAATTATATAGTACTGGATGTCAACAAAGTTTTAGACAAACTCTCTCATTATAATCTGCTTTATGAAAAGATATAAAAATATGGGGCAGGTAATATCATTGTGAAATAAACTCAGAACTAGCTGAATAACCACATCAAAGGGGGGTTGTTAATGGCTCCATTTCAATTTCCTAAATGGAAGTTTTAAGTGGAGTGCCAGAAAACTCTGTTCAGGGCCTTGTGCTGCTCAGCATTTTAATCAATGACTTGCATGAGTAAGTTGAGGGTCACTTATCAAGTCAGAATATGACACAAAGCTAGGAGGGGTGGCTAATAAGTTACAGCAGAGAGAGAAGAGTTTAAAAGCCAGAGACAGGCCCGAATAGTAATGAATAGGATGGAATTTTAATAGGGCGACATGTCAAGTTCTGCATCTGGATTAAAACTAAAAGGGAGAAGTATAGAATGGGTGTTAACCCAGCAAGAGTACATATAACAAAAAGAGTGGCCTTTGTCTTTGAAATGCAGATGGACTGCTGAATCTTGTTTTGATGGGTTGTTTATACACATGGCACAACATAGGAGAACAAACCCATCAGGACAAGATTCAGTAGCCCATCTGCATTTAAAAAACAAAGGCTACTCTTTTGAAGATAGCGAAGTCCACATTTTGGACAGAGAGGACCACTGGTTTGAAAGAGTGGTCAAAGAGGCCATCTATGTCAAAATTGAACAGCCCTCTCTCAACAGAGGGGGAAGGGATACAACATCATCTATCTCCAGTCTATAACCCAGTCCTTTCAGCAGTTCCAAGAAGGCTCCTATTTGCACCAGTCAGGTGACCCTGACAAAACAGATAAACCTCCAAGGAGCCTCAATGACCCTCTAAAAGAATGCAAATACCCAGATGTCTGCAAGGAATATAAATCCTTCCATTCTCCACCATCCAGTCAGAGCTGAAGAAGCTACTTGGATAAGAAGCTAAATGTCTTCAAAGAAAAACAAAAAAAGTCCAGTTGGCACTTGAAAAAGCACCTTTGGGACAACCATGACCTGGATGACTGAGAATCTCCACAGACATTTAGCTGTGTGAATTCAAATGGCAGGCACACTTTATCCTTGGAATGTTTATCTCAACCCTGGGATAATTACTAAAGAAGAAATTAATGTTTGTATTTACATTCATTGGGAAGGAAAGGATTACAAGAGAATAAGCAGACACGCAATGGAGAATACAGAAAGGAATGTGTTAGAGCCAATTGTTTACCTATGTTCTATCCCAGCCTATTGCCGTCCTTGTTAAAGGCACAAGGACCAAACCCCTGTTGATACAATAGGCTGGAGACTTTAAAACAAAACAATCCCTTTTAATATGGGTGAAAAACCTGTCAAATAGTCCAAAACACAAACAGCAAAACTCAAGTCCAAAGCTGAGTAAACAGAAGAGTAGTCACAAGCAAGACAAACAGACCAGGATTCCAAGAAGCATTTTGCAAACGGTTGCCTTCAGCAACCAGCACCGCCCACACCTCCTCTTTTTATACAGCAGTCCCAAGGCGTTGCCTCTCATTGCCTTCTCCTTTTACTCTGGAGTTGCCGTATTGACTGCTGCTGATTTACTCTCGCTAATTGACGACGTGTGCGAGCATCAATTAGCAAGTCTATCAGGTGTGAGTCCTCCGAGTCTGGCTCATTCTCCTCACACAGCTGAGCTTCATCAGGAACACGACTGGAGGGCCCAGGCTCTGCATCAAACCGTGAGTCCTGTAATTCATCAGAGCCTCTCTCTGCCCCTGATGGCCCTTCAAATGCCTCCTCCACCTCCTCCTCAGATTCCTCAGACTCAGCTGTTGAGAGCACAGGCTGGCACGGAATCACAACAACCTACAGTACTTAAGAGGCACAAGACTTTATTGTGAAACTGATTAGGTCTTATCAATTTCAGTCAGCCAAGTGTTCTAATTAAGTAATTAAGGTCACAGAGCTGAAAACCTTTACAGATACAGTGCATTGGGGAGAAAAGCACTTCCCAAAGAGAATGCTTGTTTAGGGTCTTGTGGGAGGGAAGAAATGGATCAGGTACAGGACATAAATACTGACTGTAATGGCAAACATGACTAAGAGAGAGCCACTGAGAAGATTGTAGACATTGATCTCTGAGAAAGTGTATACACGGGCATTGATTGTAAGATTACTTTTTCATCATAGTTGTAAATGAAAGCTATCACTGCCTGAGGCTAAATAAGGACTACTAGTAGATGCAATTATTGCTGCCCAAAGGGGGCATACCAGTTACTGAAAGCAAAAATTCACATACTATTGCTATACAGAAATATTTAGCTTTGAAAGTGCAAACAGTACTTCCACTGGGACCACAAGCAAGCCAATATGCAATAAAGGGTCTATGACAATTCACCAAGGTCAACTCGCCGCAGCCAATTCGCCACAAGACAAAAGTTACACTAATATTATAGAAGTGTTAGAATAGAATCATTAAAGAAAGGGTGCAAAAGAAGGGACAGAATGAAATGTGAATGACAAAAATTAAAATATGTTTTTATTTATTTTAAATAATTAAATAGGATTGTTAAATTGTCTGCAGTGAGTTGTCCCGTGGTGAGTTGTCCCATGGTGAGCTGGCCATGGTGAGTTGACTGCGGTGAGTTGTCCGTGGCACCTTAGCTGCAGCAAGCTGGCTGTGGCAAGTTGTCCCATTCCCTGCAGGCAAAGGATGCAACATGTTTGCAGAGACTCTGAGTGTTCTTTTATCACTATTTTATAGAAAGTGTTGAATACATACACACTGTGTGTGTGTGTGTGTGTGTATGTGTGTGTGTAGTATATGTGTGTATATATCTATACACACACACATATACACACACTCTGTATGTGTGTGTATATATACACATTACTACTTCGATATAAATTATTAGTGCCCAGAACTGAAAATATATTTGAAATCCTGCTTTTAACAACACAGAGCTATTCAAGAAAGTTTTTAATGACTTACCTCTTTGCAAGGGCTCACAAACTGTGTTCGTGCATACCGAGTCAGCATGTGAATAATAACAACCTGTCCCCATTCTTCTACGTCAATTAGTAGATTACAGAGCTTTCGGTAGTTCTTGTGAATCAGATCTATTCTGTCAGGACATACTTCTTCAAATGCCATCACAACACTCCCTGCCACAAGCTAGAGAAAAATAATTTAAACACATAAAGGGTCAGTAATTTTGACTAAGAACCTTATTCTAAATTTAAACATGACAGGCTCTAAGGGATAAGTGAATTATCAAGAAGCAGGAGAGAAAATGATACTGAAGAGGTTAGACTAGCTCTCAGCTCACATGTAATTGCAGAATTACATTTTGTACCTTTGGTATTACCCATGTCTTAAAAATCGGATTTTTTTTCCAGAAAGTGCAGCAAAACCAGAGGCTTTGGAAACTGTCAAGAGCAAAAAGGTGTTAAAGCTAGATTCTTCATCTCTATACAGATTACAATAGAGAGTAATATAGGGGGAGGGTTGGACTAGAAGACCTCCAAGGTCCCTTCCAACATCATCATCATTTTATTACATGATTCCACCATTTATCAGTTTCTACAGTTCTTCCAAATAACTGTTGGCATGTAGAAGTCTGCCTTAATTTTTGCTAGCTTTCAAATTCAAATAACAGTATATGTAAAAAAGCCTGCCAAAATTTTGAGACACAAATCGTAACTTTTTTAAAAACTGCTTTTTATTACTATAGTTACTTATAACTTCAAGTATCTTATCTGCTAAAGCTTTTGTTTTTCAATGAAAAGAGTTGCTAACATTACAAAACTCTCAAACTTGACCAGTAGAGATTTATCAAATCTAAATTATAGCAAGTCAACCTAATACCTTTTTTTTTAATAAGGTGACCCATTTAATTGGCATACCTACTTCATTCAGTGAAGTTTCTGATGATATTTTAGTAGGGAAGATGACAAAAAGTGAGGTACATTATGTCACCTTTAGATGGCTAGAGAACTGATTAAACAATTGTATGAAATGTTAATGGTTCTATGCTAAGATGAAAGAAAGTTTCAAATGGTGGATCACAGGATTCTATTCTAGAGCTGTCTAATATAGTCAAAACTGATTTGGAAGAGAGGTCAGGAAAATAACCATCACATTTGCACTCTGCATAAAGATGAGGGAATAGTAAACACTTAAAGGGCATATCAATCAATCAAGAGGACTTTGACAGTCTAAAAAAATGGGCAGAAATTAGCAAAATAAAATTTTGAAAAGAAAAATGTGAAATATTTCTTTAGGAAAGGAAAAATTAAAGGCATAAGTAAAAGGTGAAGGTTGGAGCAACCATACACATTAGTCACCAGAATGAAAACTTCTTTATTTCAGTCAATAATCAACATAAAATAATAGCAAAATAAAAATACTAGATCAGTCACTAAAACAAAATCCCCTACTATGCTAAGATGCAAGTATTTGTTTCAGTGTTAGATCCTTTCACATCCAACTTAGAAACAAGACTAATTCCTTTCTTATAAGCTAGCTTTACTACTAGGGTAGTACTGAAAAAGCCCCTTTTCCCTGGCCAGCTCAGAAGCAAACAGAAGTCACAGCAGGGGAATCAAAGTTGCTGTTTCCTTCTCAGTCTAGCTTGCACCTATGTGATTTTTTTTACCTATACAGTAGTTTATCAGGACAATCAATTAATGTAAAGCTGAGCCTAGAGAGCACCTCCCCAAATAATTTGCAGCATACCACTTTGTGCTATGTAAACCACTCATTTTTCTTTTCTTTTTTCTTTCTTTTCTTTTTTGCTGTACTAATTATTTGCAAGGAACCTTTCAATGTTCCACAATATTTAAAATTCAAAAACAGTTGCAAATACCATGTCCTGCCTCTATTAACTGTTAGTTAGAATATAACATAATGACTTGTCACTGTGCATTACCTATTATCTTTTCCTTAACTGCTGTAATTGAATTTTGTTTTGTTTCAAACAACATGTTATGCAAAATAGATAACCTGACAAGGCTTCTATATGAAACAACTGATATATATGCAGTTAAGCATGCATGTGAAGGTTTCTAGCTGCAAATTAATGTCACATTGTAGCAGAGAACTAGGAATCCGCATTTCAACCTCTAAAATTTCCCCAATGATTTAAAATAAGCAATTAAATAGAAATACAATTTACTGAAATGGTACTTTCAGAAAAAATATTAAATACAATGATATTCATGTTACAGGTTTTCCCTATTTTTCATTGACATCAGCTTTATTAATATGCACCTATTACTACAACTGAAAGAAAACAGCTCAGAATATAGTTCTGCTATTATGCTAAACAAGTTCCAAATCCTGTGGGGATTGTATAAATTACCAATAACTGTAAACGTGACGTTGCATTTATTGTCTTCAGTCTTGCTCTATACTGGAACCTGCTAGTCCCAGCATGTATAGAACTCATTCCATAAAAAACAGAATTGATTATTTGTAAAGAACTAAAGAAAATGCAGTATACTTACATTTATTTTCTATCACATCATTTGTAAAGGGGAGATTTCATTTTTAAAAAATTATTCTACCTTTTTTGTTTCTTTCCCAAATGTTCTTAATATTTCTTATCTTGACTGGCTTTATCAGTAATGCTACTATTAGGATTAGTACCAGATATAGAGATAAATTAAACATTTTACATAAAATAACAAATCTTAAATACAAAGGATTACATTCTTCCATTTGCTTTCACACACGGTATCAAAAATAATCAATACTTTTTAAATCTTATTCCTTA
The DNA here is from genome assembly GCF_016545835.1 of Crotalus tigris. Classification (NCBI taxonomy): domain Eukaryota; kingdom Metazoa; phylum Chordata; class Lepidosauria; order Squamata; family Viperidae; genus Crotalus; species Crotalus tigris. Next base: position 538,946 of record NW_024097032.1, read on the forward strand.
TAAGTGACACTTCTTATTTCTTTGTTGAAAATACGAATTCTATAAAATTGTTCAGGAAATTGATAAGATGTTTACTGTATTAAATATAAACTTTTAAATTCATAATTAATATACAAAGTATAGTATTTTCAAGGAAACTATTAAATAAGCTATGAAGATGAACACAATGGGACATCATTCTGGTCAGATTTCTACAAATTTGTACAGGAGATTGCTCAGTATGCCATAAAAATAATATTTAATTTTAAATTATCCTCTTAAAATATAAATAAAAAAGTTTATAAAGATATCATTGACAAGCAAGAGTAAAATTAAAAATTAGCTTTACTAGATGGGAAAATATAAATCATTCCTACGAAACTAGCAATGAGCTCATCAAATTCAAATACAGTTTCCCATTAAGGTTTTTTTATATATTAAAGCAATACACATGGTTCATTTGTCTTTCACTGGTTGCCATGTTTTTCTGTGCTGTTGCTATGAACTTCAGCCATTATCTGCGCTCCAAGGTAAACTACATGAACCATCAACAAAAGTGACACCCAATCTATGGAGTTCATATTTTCTCCAGATTATCTATGCTAGTTGACAAGCTGGTAATGAAAAAAATCACACTAAGCAAATGGTTCTCTAATAACAATAAATTTTCTATAAAATTATGAAGGGTACAAAATGTTTCCTTGCATCTATTTTGTCATGAATTCTAATTAATGCTGCAAAAACCTGAGAGTGCTGGGTCATCACAAGAAGTATATCAAGGCTTGATTGATACTATGGGGCAAGTTGGCCTACACTGCCAACATTTCCTTCTTTTAAATTAATGGCCATCCCACCTACCCTAATCATATAGCTCAAATTATATTCCTCTTCTTATTTCAATTTTCTGAAAGCATGGAGGCTGGTAAAGATCAGTCATTTATCTTCTAATAGCTGGATAATAGATCTATCACAATATAGTATCTGCAGAAATTCAGGTATTACATTCCCCCATCCACGTAAATCTTTTACAAACATTGAATCAGTATCTTTAGAAGACACTAGATTATTCATATATCCGTAATCAAAGCATTACATTTTACACATTCTCTTGCATATTTGTTAAAAATGTTAAGGAAAGCATCTGACTTTGCTCTATTTTCCAAAAAACTATACTGTACCTTAGAATACATCAGTAATTTTAATAAAAAAAACTATTAACAGTAATAGTAATAAAGTAAACACATGTTTGACCTGAAAATTATTAGACTTCCCAGGAGTGAGCTGCTACAGATAATCCTATTTAGTCTTCAGACTAAATATATATTTAAATATATATTTAAATCCACAGCTGCAGACCCATAAAGGCCAATAAGCATCAAGGAAGCTGTATCTGTGGCTGTCTGACTTGACTGTTTGCAGAAGTTTTCTTGCCTGACTAGGTAACATCATCACATTGTCGGAGCACTGATGATGTTACCTAATTGGGTAATGAAATATCTGCAAGAAAGGAACCAAACTCTAAGAGCGCCAAGGACTCCATAGTTCAACCCTGAACTACATATTGTTTCTTCTATTGGAGGCTATATCCACTATGACATACAGGTAGACCTCTACACACAACCGCAATTGTGCCCAAAATTTCCTTTGCTAATCCAGGCAGTAGTTAAGGAGTCATGCTCCATTTTACAACCTTCTTTGCCATAATTGTTAAGCAAATCACTACAGTTAAGTGAATCATGCAGTCGTTAAGTGAATTTGGCTCCCTGCATTGACCTTGCTTGTCAGAAGTTCCCTAGGAAGGTTACAAATGGCAATCCCAGAACCTCAGGAGTCTGTAACCATTGTAAATACATGCTGGTAGCCAAACACCCAAAGTCTGATCACGTGACTGTGGGGATGCAGTAACAGTCATAAATGTGAGAACTACTTATAATCACTTTTTTCAGTGCCACTGTAACTTTGAATAGTCATTTTTGTGTCTAAAGATTAAATATTCTTCCTACAAAATGTATAGGACTCCAAAAGTAAATATGCCTAGAATGCTCTTTATGATTTTTTTCTATATACTGTCTCAGGACATCTAAGAGATACAAAATGGTTTAAAATGGATAAAATAACAACTAATCAATTTGTATGGAATGCAATATACATCTAAAAGCCAGGATTACTTCAACCTTAGTTAAAGAAGAACTAAATAATTTTTATTCTGATGATATCTGCCAGTGATAATCATGCGTTCATAATTAAAGTATAATTATGAGAATTTTCCAAGGAAGAGGGTATCATTGAAGGCTATTAACAAGGACTGGTCTATCCTAGCTAGTTCCTGAAACCATGCTGCTGTATATAATCTATAAAGCCTTAATAAAGAAATTACATAATTGACAATATCCGCTATAATCTAAAAAATGACCTCTAAGCAATTTGGACAGATCTCTTCTTCAGAGCCTTCAATCTTTAATGTGTTTAGGATCCAGTCATTCAGAGAGGTTTTATAATAATATGGTTATTTATTTTGTTAGCTTTGTGGCTTTTATAAAGATATTGTAAGTCAATAGGATTCCGTGTGCATTCAAAGACAGGATGTAAATAAATAAATATAAACATATATACATAAATAACTGAAGTGGTAGTGGGGAAGGGATTTAGATATTCACTAATTCATATTGCATACATTTAATTTTTAAGTTTCATTTCTTCGCTTCAGACTTTCTAGAACACAGTGAGAAATGAGAAGAAATTATTGAGATACCAGCAACCAGCATATCTGCTCACAATGTCAATCTTTTTCACAATAAAGTAGCACTTTTAGTTCACTGTAGCATTACTTTTTTTATTTTATTAGAATGTTGTCCCACCTTTATTACTGCATCAGTGGCTACATTTAAATGTACATCCTGATGAGATTTATGCTTAAAATTGCTTAACATAGATAAAAATATCACAATTCTAATTCTATTATAAAGCTGCTAATTTTTATTACTTACTGTGCTTTTGTCTTTCAAAAGCTTCTCTATTACTTCGATTAACATTTCTTTTTGTTCTGGATCAAGACTAGAAATTTAACATAAAAAGTGTCAGCAGATATTCGTTAGGTTTGGGATAAATGTATATTCTAAGTGGACAAAAAGAAACAAGTATGATGGATTTCATTCTGAGTTATAATATGGATATATGTCTTTTGGACAAAGAAAAAAAGAAAATTAAAGAAATTTTATCAGGCCCTTTTCAGCTGCTCAGTAAAACTGAACTTGTCATATACAAAGCATATACTGTTTTCCATCTATTTTGAAACAAACAACAATCAAAATAATTTTGTTGATTTTTTATCTCCATTAACAGATGGTTCTTATAAACTTTATTAAACTTCATTATGCTATATATTAAAAACATTTCTTACAATAATGGTTAGAAAAAACTTACCTGTAAAGTTTCTGAATTGCATGGGCAGCATTTTTTCTCACATAAGGTGATAAATCAGCTGATGCTTCTTTAATAGCAAGCATCATAATTGGAACAATAATTGGCACTCTGATACTTGATAGCACTCGCAGAGCACTTGCACGGATCAACTGATTATGATCCTAAAATAAAAATAAAATACAAATAATCTTTAAATAAACGCCACATTAAAGGCATACTTATTTTTTGTTTTTTCCAACTTTTTTATCCTTATTTTATGACACAGTTCTACAAAAGAATAAAAAAGAATAATCTAGTCCAGACACTATATTAGATACAAAACTATCAAAGCTTGTTTGAACTTTTAAATTCTCCATTAAATAATTAAAACTAAGGTGGATACAATTGCTGATAATTAGATTATCTAGTAAAATACGCTTAGAATTTATTGTGCTTTATCTATTAAATCCTTTTAAGAAAAATGAGAACTTCAAATTGCTGAGCAAATTCAATGATTTGTAATGACAGTTTTTCTTTGAATTAGAAATACTAAAAAATTATTTTCATGAATTGTTCATTTTTCTTGATTGGGAGACACAGAATTTGGTATAAAGTGAGTGACTATATAATGTAGAATAGAATAGAATAGAATAGAATAGAATAGAATAGAATAGAATAGAATAGAATAGAATAGAATAGAATAGAATAGAATAGAAACAGAGTAGGTTTATTTGGCCAAGTGTGATTAGAAACACAAGGAATTTGTTTCCAGTGCAAAGGTTCTCAGTGTACATACAAAACAACAAAATAATGATAATACCACTAAGAGAAGATAGTAGAAAAAATGAGAAGGATATTAGTAACACAGCCGTAGTACATGGGTAAATATATGTAGACATAAGACAGTACTACGGGAATTACATGTTCAGCAGAGTGATGGCATGAGGGACAAAACTGTCTGTGTCTAATTGTTTTGGCATGCAATATCCTATAGCAGCGTCCCATGGGGAAGAGTTGAAACAGTTTGTGTCCAAGATGTGAGGGATCTGTAGATATTTTCTCAGCCTCTTTCTGACACATGCAGTATGCAGGTCTTCAATGGAAGGTAGGCTGGTTGCAAGTCCTAACCATCCGTTGAAGTCTGTACCTTTCCTGTTTGGTTGTTATACCAAATCAGACAGCTATAGAAGCACAAACAACATACTCAATAATTCCTCTGTAGAATTGTAACAACATCTCCAGGGGCAGTCCAAACTTTTTGAGTTGATGCAGGAACAACATTCTTTGTTGTACCTTTTTAATGATGGTTCTAATGTTAGATATCTATTTCAAATCCTGGAAACCAAAAACTTGAAGGACTCTACTGTTGTTACTGTGTTGACTAATACAGTAAGAAATGGTAGAATAGGACGGCTCCTTCTAAAATCCACTTTCATCTCTACAGTTTTAAGCGTATTCAGCTCCAGATTGTTCCGGCTCCACTACAGGGTCAGTTGTTTAACCTCCCGAATATATTGTATGCAGACTCATCACCATCTTGAATGAGACCAATGACTGTTGCATCATCTGCAAACTTTAGTACTTTAACAGATAGATCCTTATAGATGCACTCATTGGTACTGAGAGAAAAGAATAATGGAAAAAGCACACAGCCCAGGGGCTGTAAATCCTATTGAGCAGATCTGAGATGCCTGCAAGAGGCTGAAAGAGAAGAAAACTTCAGATATATAAATAGAAAACCACATCTGTAAAACTGGATTTAACCACTTTTAACTTTTGAAATGGCACTTTTTATAAGCAATAAAGCAGATTTAACTTCAGAAATAAAATGGTATACTTGTGAGTTTTGTCTGCTAAAAATCAGTTACAACTTTATAAAAAAATTATTTCTAATTTAATTTTACTCACTTTCAGAGCACGCTGAAAGGTGCTAATTGATAGGAGTGCCAGATCCTGTTGCTCTTCTGCATAACGCATCAAATAGACATATACAAGTTTTTTAATCTGAAAAATAAAAACAGTTCATTTGGACATATTAAAATTTAGTATCATCCACAAGTACATCCATATGGTTGTTTAAGATTGTTGCATTATGGACATTCTAAATTCCCTGTGTCATGATATGCTTCCATTTTATAATCAGGGTTTCTAAACAGGTAAATCACTGAAATTCTACAGTTTACAAACATTACAGTTTAGTTAACTTCTAAATAAAGCCCATATAGGTTTAAATGAACAAATAAATAGGTGAAAATTTTAAATAGACCACAAGGAGTTGTAAAGAAAAACTGTAAAAAAAAAATTTCTAAGTACAGTTGTGCTATAATTATTGTCACTATCTAAAGAAATATTTTTCTGCTTGTTCTGCCAAAAAGCAATATATTAAATCACAGAAGGTTACAAGGCTTTAAATTATTTGTTATTCTACTACGAACAAGCAGCAATCAACACTGACAACAAGAGGCCTGTATAGTGAATGACTGCAGGTGTGCAGAGAAAGCCTGTGTTCCTTGAAACCACTTGGAGATCAGAGGCAGGAGAACTTCAGTTTCGTGACTGCATCGTTCTTTCATCATTTACTTTCGTTCAATGTTACAGCACTCCTACCTTTAAAACTAATAATAACAGAGCCACATTAGTGTTGAGCAACAGAGGCAGATCTGTTTAATTAGTTTATCAATACAAGTATATCAAACTTCATGAGTTATTGACTAAACCTTTTGTTATTTCTGCTCTAAACCACCAATTATATTTTGAGGTCACTTTCTGCATCTTTTAATGTGAAGCCTAAAATTAAGTGTAGGGCAATTCGCAGTTTATAAAAATTAATTTGATTAAACTAAATGTCCTTGACTAGCTTTGAAATCCTTGTCCCACTGGATCTTTTTCTAGAAATGTGATGGTCGGGGGGGGGGGGGAGAGAAAACCCAATGACAAAAACACATTTTCTTTTTTTCTCCCTTTTCAAGTACTTTTCTTTACCTTTCAGGTTTTTTAAAAAAAACCTGAAAAAAGAAGTATGAAATATTTCTCAATATTTTTATTTAAAATTATATATAAAAGTAAATAACAAAAATGATGACTCATGTTTAAAAGTAGACTAAATAGTATGAAACGAATAAAGAAGCGTACATCAATACTAGCAAACTTTTAATTTCCAGAAATCCAGAGAATGATAAAATAACATAAAAGATTAAACCTAAGAAGAACAGCTAGGTAGAAATAAATTTTAAAATATTCTTACAACAAATAGATTGTAAATGTATGACAGATATAGGATGCTAATTTTAACTGTTACAATTCACTTACCTCATAAGTTTCAAGCACTACTGCAGGTTTAGATCTCTGATTTATGCACCTTAATGCCAATTAAAATCTACAGAAAACCAAACTACCCTGAGAATTCAAAAGTAACACGCATTGAAGATTGTCAGAGGAAACATATTTCAATATTCCATTCATATGTTGTTGGAATGTATACAGTCCAGCAATGTGTATTTTATGTGAAATTGTTCATAATACAGCCTGGTTTCTTTCACAAAGATACTTTAGTTATATTGTTTGCTTAAATTAAATATTCTAAGCTGTCCAGAGTTGCTGAGAAGTGAGATGGGTGGCAAATCAAATCAAATCAAATCAATAAATAAATAATGTATTTTTATAGTCTAACTTCAGACTGAAGTGTTCTTAGCATTAACTTCTATAACCCAGCATGGAAGAGAATATTGCTGGCTCTGTGTTCACAACACAGCTGTACAATACTTTGTGCTTAGTACATAATATGTGGTTTCATAAATCATGATAATACCATGCTAACACATTAACATATTCCATTAATTATTACAAGCAAGATGTGATATAGTGTTTGTAGCAGGCAATAAAGCTTTGCTTTAGTATCTTTCAAAACGTAGGCAAACGTTTCTGCCCTAGATCAGAATTAGTTTAACTAATGTTGATGTGAGGGTACATTAACTCCTCCCTAAAATGAAATATGAAAATATTGGAGGATTTTTATTTGGGGTATTAAGCTTTCATGTTGACTGGCTCAAATTTCCCAGTACAGATATAAAGGAAGCTGGTTGGCAGTCAAAGAGGAAATAATTCTCTCTTAGGAAGAACCATATGGTTATTTTAACATGAAATATTCTCACCTTAGTGAATTATTGTTTCTTCATTATTCAATTTAGATGTTCCTAATAACATTAAATGGTTTATTAAAATATATCTATAATATTTGTCTGAAATAATTTGTTGTTCCTAATCCCATATTCTTAAAAAGAGCTACTTCCTTCAATGCCTCAGTTTCTAAACATTAACAATTCTACAGAATTGTTCTAATAAAAACCTATAATGACACCTTTCAGGTAAATGTGATATCATATTATAAAGATTATGAAGGATTATCTTTGGATATGCAGTCTGTATAAAAAACCCACTACATCTCTTACCTCATAAATTCCTAGTTCTATTACTAGAAGCCAATCTCATAATATCTAGTACATTGTCAATAATAAGATATACAATAAGGTACAACAGACTACATTCCTCTTAATGATGATAGAGGGAAAGAGAGAGAGAGAGAAAGCTAGCTGCAAGTAGCTCCGTGCAGTATTTCCCATTGGTTTTAAAGTAGCTCGTATGTAAGGTTAAGCTAGGGATCATAAATCCATAGCCCACAGGCCACCTGTGGGCCCTGAACTACTTTTCTGCACTTCCTATCAAATCATCCCACTGAAAGTGCTTCCATTGATTTTTCATGGAAAATAAAACCATGAAGGCATGTAAGCTTTAGGAAACTGTAGCGAACTAACCCCCCACCATGCCCAAAGCACTCCATTTTACTCGCCTGCATGACTTTAATTAGTTTGACATCTGTTGGAACACAAACTCTACTATGCATGATTCTTCCAGAAAACTAAAGCTGAATGTAGTTGCAGGATCCAATCTGAGTCGGTCACTGGGACCCATCTAGCTAGAGATAAGTCCCTGAGAATGGGCTTCAGCATGAGTCCGAAAGCTCACAAGACGAAACCTCTGGTCCCAGATGGGATCCTGCAATATTATCCTGGGACACATATATTCGCCTTCATTCATGAACACAGTTGAGCATGTATTATGAAATCAGAGTTAGAAATGATGAATAGAATTCCACAGAAGGAGAATGCAATGGGGAAAGGAACTCATTATCAGTGGAGTTCCTGAAAAGGACATGTTGAATATAAACAGTGCAGACAAATAGCAAGGATTGCAGAAGAAGCAAACATGACCACACAAAATTCTTAGTAAAGATCTGAATAGGAAAAAATATACCGTAAATTGATGGAAAGAGGTATATATCACCAAGGAAAACTACAGAAATTTTCCAGAACTGTAGAAAAGGTAATTGGGAAGGTAAACTCAGGATGACTTGAGGCAAAGGATACTAAGAAAAACAAATGTGATAATACAGCCCCTGGTCAGAAAATACCCATTCCTACATTATAAGAACACATTTAATAATAGTGACCATAAAAGCATTATAACAAGAATACTCTCTTGATATTAAGGAAGGCTTGGACAGAGATCAACTACCAAAACCTGTGGATCCAAAGGAGATGGTCAATACAGATCAATCACTATGTCTGGATCAAGAAAGAGATGGTCCAACTAATCAGGCTCCAAAATCCCATTAGAAAAGTGTTAAAGATCAGATCACTTGATCACTGGAGTTTAGACCAGCTGATAGGGGCTTGGAAGCATACCTTGGAGTTCAGTAAAGTAAACATGAGTAAATTCAGAACAAAGATAAGGAGAACTATCTGGCTGAGATGTTAATAAAAAAAGGAGCTCAAGATGATGAGAGATATTAAATTATTTTAGTGATGAGAAATGATCAACTTCATACAACAGACTTCATTTTAATTATTAGGTATACTTAATTTAAAAAGGATTCATGCAAATATTATGTACTATGAAGAATGAATAAACTGAGCTAAGTGAGGATATTATATCTTCAAAAATCCAAATACTGTGCATCAATAAGAGAAGGACAAGATATCTTTATATCATCCTTTAAGGTGGAGGTCTCCAACCTTTTGGGCACCAGGGACCAGTTCCATGGAGAGAAGTTTTCCACGGACCGGAAGGTGCATGTGTTTTTTTGTGCTGCCTGCATCTTGCAAATGGGGCTTTGCTTGTTTGTGTGGACCGGTTGCTGGCATTCCACGGACAGGTACTGGTCCATGGCCTGAGGGTTGGGGATCCCTGCTTTAAGGCATGACATGGAGTAATAGATTTAATTTTACATAACATTAGATTACAGTTGAATGTTAGGAAAAGTTTCCGAAAAGTAATAGTTCAACAACCAATTACTAAGAGAACTGATGGGCTTCCTTTCACTGGATGTGATCCGAAATTTGGATTCCTCCTTAGAGCAGCCTAAATAACTCTGTCCAATTCTGTAATTCTATGAAGAATCCAAATTAGAGCAAAAAGAATGGTGGAGAAAGAAATGGTTTAGATAGAGCACCAAGTAAAACAAAATGTACATGTTATAGTTTAGTGCAGAACTCCATGAAGTCTAAACAGTTTGCACAAAAGTTCCCACTGATGTGCGGAATATTTTTTTAAATATATAGGAATGATTTTACTAGCCCTATTTAATGAGATCATTCTTTTACATTTAAACATTGTATATTAAATCAAGCATAATAATTAATAACCTATTCATAACAGCAAAGAGCATCCTTGGTTTCCAAAAAAAAGTTGCATACTCCCTTCCTATAAAAGCAGCTGAAAGAAAGAAGTAATGAGAGAGAGGATATTATTATACAATTTAAGCAAATGCAGAGGTCTTAATAATCTATATTCAGAGCCCCTGGAATAAGTAATTCTGCCTAAAATAGCAATGACAAATCAATTTACCTCTCAGGATAATGCTTTTGCTAAATGCTGTACAGAAATAATCAAGTCTACATATTTTCCTCCAACTATGACTGTTCCCTTTATCCTCTACCTTGACAGTAAAGAAAATCCGAATGTGCTATTAAGAGTAGTAGATGTTTTCTCCATGAACCTGCTTTTAAGTCTGATATGTTGCAACAAGCACTTTTATTTTAAAAAAAGTTTGAGAATACAAAAGAAATACAGTCCAACCTATCAAAAACAGTATCGTAAAAAGCAGATTAGAAACACAAGTTAAGATAGGCAAGAAAATGGTGAGCACCTGTCCACACTAGATGAATTCAAATCACCAGGACCAGATGGACTACACCCCAAGATTCTGAAGGAACTGGCAGATGTGATCTCAGAACCACTGAACTGTATCTTTCAAAGATCCTGGAGGACTGGAAAAGAGCTGATGTAGTTCCCATCTTCAAAAAAGGAAAAAAAAAATGGATCCAGGAAACTACAGACCTATCAGCCTGACCTCAATACCTGGGAAGATCTTGGAAAAGATAATCAAGCAACGAATCAGCAAACACCTAGAGGCTAACAAAGTCATTAAGAAAAGCCAACATGGGTTTGTCAAAAACAGATCATGCCAGACAAATCTTATTGCATTCTTTGATCAGGTGACAAAATTAGTGGACCAGAGGAATGCTGTGGATATAATTTACTTGGATTTCAGTAAGGCATTTGATAAAGTAGACCACAACCTACTCCTTGATAAGATAGAAAAATGTGGGTTAGACAGCATCACCAGCAGATGGATTCGTAGCTGGCTGACTGGCCGTACTCAGCGTGTGATCCTCGATGGAACTGCATCTACATGGAGGGAAGTGTGTAGTGGAGTGTCCCAGGGCTCTGTTCTGGGCCCAGTGCAGTTCAACATCTTCATCAACGATTTGGATGAGGGAATAGATGGGGAACTCATCAAATTTGCAGACGACACCATGGTAGCAGGTATAGCCAAGCCTCCAGAAGACAGGTTTAAGATACAGAAGGATCTTGACAGACTTGAACATTGGGCGCTATCTAACAAAATGAAATTTAATGGTGAAAAAAGTAAGGTTCTACATTTAGGCAAGAATCCAAATGCACAGATATAGTATAGGTGGTCCCTTGCTCAATAGTAGCAACTGTGAGAGAGATCTTGCACTCCTAGTGGACAATCATTTAAATATGATCCAGCAGTGTGCTGCAGCTGCCAAAAAAACCAACACAGTGCTAGGCTGCATTAACAGAGGGATAGAATCAAGATCACATGAAGTGTTAATACCATTTTACACTGCTTTGATAAAGCCACACTTGGAATACTGTATCCAGTTTTGGTCACCACGATGTAAAAAAGATGTTGAGATTCTAGAAAGAGTACAGAGAAGAAGAACAAAGATTATCAGGGGACTGGACGCTAAAACATATAAGGAATGGTTGCTGGAATTGGGTATGTCTAGTTTAATAAAGAGAAGGACGAGGAGTGACATGATAGCAGTGTCCAATATCTCAAGGGCTGCCATAAAGAAGAGGGGGTCAAGCTATTCTCCGAAGCACCTGAAGGCAGGACAAGAAGCAACGGATGGAAACCAAGGGGAGAAGCAACCTAGAACTAAGGAGAACAGTTAGAACAATTAATCAGTGGAACAACCTGCCTCCAGAAGCTGTGAATGCTCCAATGCTTGAAGTTTTTAATAAGAGACTGGACAGCCATTTGTCTGAATTGTATAGGGTTTCCTTCCTGAGCAGGGGGTTGGACTAGATGACCTCCATGGTCCCTTCCAACTTTATTATTGTTGTTGGTGTTGTTGTTGCAGTTGTTGTTACTACATTGGGAAATGTATCAACATAATTCAGAGCTTTTATTTGAAATGTTTCAATTACTGTAGAATATGAGAAATAAATGCAAACTAACAAAATATGAGAAAAACAGATACCAGATAAGCCATAAAAACATATAAATCATTAATTTATGCATTCAATTTAAGCCTTCTGTTTCTACTGTGACAAATATACTTATAAGTAATTACAGTATTATGAGAGCCAGTTTAATATGGTGGTTAAGGCATTAGACTAGAAACTGAGAGACCAAATGTCCTAGTCTCAAAGTTAGACATGAAGCCAACTGGGCCAGTTGGGCCAGTCATTCTCTCTCAGCCTTAGGAAGGAGGTAAAGCAAACCACTTCTGTAATTTTGCCAAGAAAACTTCAGGAACTTGTACAGGCAGTTGCCAAGAGTCATCACTGAAAAAAAGGTGTGCACAGGCATGCACATACACAAATTACTGCACTGCATTTGCCCCAATCCTCCTGAAAGGACTCAGGCTTCTGGTTCAATAATTAACTTATCATTATTTCATCAGTAATGGGCAAAACTAACCTAGCCAGAGGTAGCCTGGTGGGGGCAGAAATATTTGTACCAAAAAATATTAATAGGGACAGATGCTTTGCCAGACAATAAATATATACAGAATCATGACAAATATTACCAATTAATAGGGACAGAGCTGTCCTTAACATTTACAGTTTAGCAAAGGCAACAAGTAACTGACAGAAATTACTATTAAAAGTAAAGTCATCCCCAATAAATACACTGAAGTTCAACAAACAGGAATAACTAGACCTATTATGACCTATAAAAAAGGCCTTACCATGATTTAAGAATATCACATGTTCATATCATAGAAGATTCATTACTTTCTCTACACCTATTTCACTGGAATATTACAATAATTACTGTACAGATAGTCCTTGACTTACAATTTGCTTAGTGACTGTTTGAAGTTACAGTGGCACTGAAAAAAGTGACATGATCGTTCTTCATACTTATAACCATTGCAGCATCCCCATAGTCACATGATAAAAATTTGGCAACTGACACTTGGCAACTGACTCATATTTATGACGATTGCTGTGTCCCAGGATCATGTGATCACCTTTTGCAATCTTCTGACAAGCAAAGTCAATGGGGAAGCCAGATTCACTTAATAACTGTGTTACTAACTTAACAAAGCAGTGATTCACTTAACAACTGTGGCAAGAAAGGTCATAAAATGGGGCAAATTCAGTTAACAACTGTCTTGCTTAGCAACCAAAATTGTGGTCGTAAGTTGAGGACTATCTGTAATTACCTCTGATTAAAAAGACTTAGAAATTTTAAAAGATGCTCTTGGAAGTAAAAGAACAAGTGTTTTGTCACCGCACCTCAATACTTTTATTTGCTACATTCTTCACTACCGCAGGAAACAACTCAGATGCATTTTTTCCTCTGGCAATCATCTTAAAAGAAAAAGAAAAAAATCCTTTAATATACATGCTACTTTAAAATACAGCCAATAATTTAATACATATATACTAATAGTATATTTCAATTTTCAAACGTTCCTTCAACTCTGAAGTAAGTTTCTCTTTGATAACATAATGTCTTAAAAGGAAATAATAAATTATACAATTTTTCAAAGAAATTTCAATTAATTTAAAACAGGTAAATAGGTAAGTTACTTTAATTTGTTCAAGGGTCAGTTCAAAATAATCTAGAATACCAATTTTTCTGGAAATTCTGATTTAAGAAGAGATAAGATTGAAGTCAAACTGTTACCAGACTCCACAAATAATACTTATAGTATAATAAAATGGCAATATTTAATATTACTTTTTAAAGTAATACATTATTTAAATGGCAATAACTATAGCATACTATGAAAGAATATATTTGGAATCTTTTTAATGCTGCCCAGAATCGGTTCTTGTGAGATGAACTTGAAAAATAAAAATTATGATCACTGTAATTTCAATAAAAATTGATTTTTTTTAAATCCATAACTTCACTAGAATGTTCTCCTTTATATTAAAAAAGAGTTGGGTGCTGAATAAACATAAACAGAATATAGAAGTGAATGACATTAAGCTTGGTCATAGAGAGAGAATGAAATAAGGATTGACTCACAGAACTAACACCTGAAATACAACTAACGGGTCTAAAGAAATGGAAAGCATTTAAAAAGTTGTAATTGGAAGGATTAAGGAGAATCTTAAAAAGACGTAAGAATTTTAAAGAACAAAGGGAATGCATGAATTGGTGTACAGAAATGGTGGAAATAAGGATGGTTTTCAAGGATAAAAGGGTATCAAAATGACTAGAGAATAGTATTGGCATTAATTATATTTTAAGTATGTCCTTTTTATTTTCTTATCTCATCACTTTATTTTCTTCAGCTAATTGTTTCTTTTCTGTGTTTGGCACAATGTTGTATAATCAACATGAACCTACTTATGTATATTATAATTTTAAAACAACATTTTTAATCCACTTTAGCACTCAGTTTTTGCAAACTGCTTGTAAGTTTGTTTATTTGTTTCTGACCTCTGGTCATGTATTTTTACTCAAAATATACATCAGCTTTTCCAAACGTTGGCATAAACAAGAAGTGGAACTGAACTTCACACACTGTAAACCATAGGGAGTCTGAATGGAAAAATAAGAATGCAAAAAAATACCTGCCCCAATTTCCTAGCCAGCATCTAGAGCAGCGGTTCTCAATCTGTGGGTTGCGACCCTTTTGGGGGTCGCATGAGCCTTTTACAGGGGTAGCCTAAGACCATTGGAAAACACATATTTCTGATGGTCTTGGGCAGGGCTTATCAACCGCCTTCTCTTCCCCCCCCCACTCCACCTCACAGAGCAAGGCCCCACCCTCCCCAGAGACTCATTGTGCAGCAACCGGATTGACTTCTTCTCGTGCATGCAAGTCAGCGAACAGGAGGCCGCCGCAGCACCTAACTCCTGCGCCCATCAGCTGGTGACCCCCAAACTTGCGCTTGTCAGCCAGGAGGTCTGGCAACGGCCGCTGGTTTCCTTTGCCACCCCACCCATCCTCGACTCCTCCTCCGCCCGTTCATGTTGAACCTGCCGGGGCTTGACAGGGAGAGAGGGAGGGAAGGAGGAGGGACTCCTCCTCCTCTCCTAAGCTTCAAAGCACGATCGGCTTCCCAAGGGCGTCCTTCCTTCCTTCCCTCTTATCCAGGATCGGGATGAACCCTACCGCTGATCCGCGCTTCTGCAGAGCAGCCAAGAAGCAGGTCAGCTGTAGCAGCTCTCCTTGGCTCCTGCCCAGCTCGAGCTTCGCTAGAAAACATGCCACTTGCTAATTTAGCAGAAGTGCGAATCAGCTGTAGCCCGGCACTGATCCTGGGGCTTCTGCTAACTTAGCAAGTGGCTTGTTTTCTGGCGAAGCTGAGCAAGTGAGCTGCGCGGAGCTCTTCTCTACCTCTGGCAGCCTGTCCCCCTCCCCTTGTCCCTTCCTGGGCACAGAGGGGGGAGGAAGCAAGGGACGAAGAGGGAGGGAAGGAAGGGACAATGAGAGAGGGAAGGAAGGAAGGAACAATGGAAGGGAGGGAAGAATGGAAGGGACAAAGAGGGAAGGAAGGAAGGAAGGAAGGAAGGAAGGAAGGAAGGAAGGAAGGAAGGAAGGAAGGAAGGAAGGAAGGGACTAAGAGGGAGGGGAAGGAAAGAAAGTAAAGAAGGAAGGGACAATGGGAAAGAGGAGGTGAAGGAAAGGAAGGAAAGAAGGAAGGAAGGAACAATGGGAGAGAGGGAGGGAAGGGGAAGAGACTAAGGGAGGTGAAGGAAAGGAAGGAAGGGACAATGGGAGAGAGGGAGGGAAGGAGGAAGAGACTAAGAAGGTGAGGAAAGGAAGGAAAGAAGGAAGGGACAATGGGAAAGAGGGAGGGAAGGAGGAAGAGACTAAGGGAGGTGAAGGAAAGGAAAGAAAGAAGGAAGGGACAATGGGAGAGAGGGAGGGAAGGAGGAAGAGTCTAAGCAAGATGAAGGAAAGAAGGAAAAAAGGGACAATGGGAGAGAGGGAGGGAAGAAGAGAGTAAGAAGGAGGTGAAGGAAAGGAAGGAAAGAAGGAAGGGACAATGGGAAAGAGGGAGGAAAGGCGGAAGAGACTAAGGGAGGTGAAGGAAAGGAAGAAAAGAAGGAAGGAAGGGACAAGGGGAGAGAAGGGAGGGAACGAAGGCAGGCACCCACCCTAGTCCCATCCCAGAGACCCACAGATTCCCCCCCACAGGCACTCTGCAACCTGAGGGATCAGCTGGTCACGCCCCCTATCCATTGATCACACGACCCTGGGACATTGTGAACGTCATAAGTATGAATCAGCTGTCAAGCATACGAATGTAAATCACATGACCCTGGGGATGCTGCAACAATCATAAGTGTGAAAAATGATCATAATTCGCTTTTTCAGTGCTGTTGTAACTTCAAACAGTCACTAAGCAAATTGTTTTAAGTTGAGGACTACCTATACTTTCCCATTTTTTCCTCTCTTTTTTTGGTCAAGTTTTTGATACCCCCCCCCAGCCAGCTGGATGGGGGGTTGGGGGTCACCACAACATGAGGAACTGTATTAAAGGGTCGCGGCATTAGGAAGGTTGAGAACAACTGATCTAGAGGAGGATGCCAAGACAGAGGAAACGTAACCTATGTATTTGTGCTTCTTCAGATCATATTTAACAAAATATACAGCAGTCCAGTTTGGATCCAAATATGGACTCCTGTGAACAGAAAAGCTCTTTTCATTTAGATTCGTTTAGAATCACTCATTTTCAATTCTCCTGAATCTCTCTTAGAAAGTTCTTCAAAACAATAAAGTAGGGAAAAGAAAACTGATAAAAATACCAAACTGATCTGATGGTGTAAAAATTGGTATGCTCTTGAGTACTGTAACTTAAACTACACTATCTGTTGGGATCTTGGAAGCAAGCATTCTCTATAGCAACCGCTGCCCTCTATAATGAGGTACCCCCCCCAAAAGAATTCCAACAGAACCCACCCTGCTGGTATTTCAAATGGCTCTGAAGACCCAGGGTGAATGAAATCCCCTTTAGATTCTGTGGGTTGTTTTCCTTTGTTCTCTTTGGTTTTGCCATCTTACTCTTTATTTTTGGTCTCCTGTTTTTGTAGTTATGTTTTAAACCATTTGTAAATCACCCAGGGTTGCTGGGAATCAAGGGACATGTAAATTATTAAATTATTTGTATGGATGTTCAAATTCAAAAAGATGCAAACTGCATTATACACATAATGAAAGCTGAACATACTCCAACAATCCTTTTCATAGCCTCCAATTTAGCAGAATCTTTGCTGCTTTCCAACATCTGCTTAAGATCTTCATTTCTATAAAAGAGAAAATGAATATGTAAGATTATTAGCATCACAACCAGATTGTGAACTTATTAATCATAAAAACAAAAAAGAGATTTGACATGCAACACAATGTCAGGGTTCAGCAGTGCAGAAACTTACCTAAAGAAACCCTGTTGCAAACTCCATTTGGGGGAGATATTAAGCATCTCCCTATTAGAACAAATCAAATATATAAAGTACAATATATATATATTAAAATGAATTTTGAAGGATGAATGTAATAGTATATGAGGGAAAAACGTATATGTTCAGCTATCTTATCAGACTAATAAAGCTATAAATCAAGAGTCTTCAAATCTGGCCCTTTTATGACTTGTGGACTTCAATTCCCATAATTCCTCAGCCAGGCACACTGGCTGCTATAAATATACTATTATTTTGTTTTTGTTTTTTTACAAAATATGGCAATATAAATTCAATACCAAAGACACAGTGGGTCCGTGAAGGCTTGAAGAAATGTTAAGATTTAAATCTTGAGTTAAGTCTTGGGGACAAAAGGTATTTAAAGGTCCATGGTGAAGAAATGGTTGACAGTCACTGCACAAGATCAAATTTTTCCTCCATTTTTAATCACATATATATATAGAAATAAGACTAAATTAATTTAACCTGGAGAAGTAAGAAACTGAACAAAATCAAGCTGGACAGGTCTGTTCATCTGTAATGAACATGGTCACACTACACTCTCCTCCCACACCCTATTCATTAGTGAGAGTATGTCAACTGTTAGACTGGCTAAAATAACTTCTATCTAAAAATGAGAGTGAAAAAAACCACATCGAAAAAACTTGGAATATGTTAGAAACAAAGATTTTACACTTTTCCATTTTGGCAAATAATTCCTATCACAAACTGAAAAAAATCCATTTTAAATAAAGTTTATAAGTTACAAAAAATAGCTTCCTTTAAGGCTTCTGGATATTTAGGGAGATGCAGCATTCTAAAGGACTACCTCAAATTAGTTCATATTTACTATTACATTTAGAGTAGTGATCCCCAACCTTTGTGGCTTGGTGGCCCACCAGGGGAAAGGAAAACCGGGCAGCATGAGTGGCAGGCTGGCTTGCATGCAGCTTGACTTTAACGACCAGTGGGCCAACACGCACCTGCATGCATGCGCAGCTCATCTTGAACAAGTGGAGCTGCGCGCCTACCACTCACTCAAGTTAAGCTGCATGCACTCCAGCCTACAGGTTGCACAGCCCAGTTCCAAATAGGCCATGACCCTGATTTAGAGTAGCAAATATTTTGTCAGAAAACCAATTTCCTTTAAATCTGCATTTGAACTTAATTTGTACTTTCTGACATCCATAAAATCCAGAACATACAAACAAGAAAATTTCCTCAATAATATAGAAGATAAAAAGTAGTTTTCTATTCTTAAAAATACTTTTCTGCATGGAATTCAGAACAGTGATATATACTAAAGGGCATTGTATCTAATACAAATCTAAGTCTTCCAGGAAGATGCTTATTAAACTAATAATTATTTTTGAATGTGTATAAGTGGAAGAGTTTAAGACTAGAGGAGCTACATCTCAGAAAGATGGAGAAGATGGAGAAAAGGAAGCTGCTTTGCTCAATTAATGATAATGCTTCCTCTTTTATTTCCATTTATTTATTTATTTATTTATTTATGTCATATTCATGTCATATATATCAAAGGTGGTGACCCTTTGAGAGCCAAATGCAAAAAAAATTCATTTTAATGTATGCCGGTTAGCGTACATTCAAAGTTATTCTATTCTATTCTATTCTATTCTGTTCTGTTCTGTTCTGTTCTTTATGATGCCCTATGTCTAGCTAGCAAATTAAGTATTATCTAAGGGCTAAATCCTTCTAAGCCAGTGGTTCTCAACCTGTGGGTCGGGACCCCATTTGGGGTCGAACGACCATTTCACGGGGGTCGCCAAACAACGCAGTCCACCATTTTTTTCCCCTTTTCCTTAGCTGTGCTACTCCCTTTTATTCTATTGGCTTTTGAAAGCCAATAGACTAGACTCTCTTGAATAGAGTCTAATTCTATTGGCTTTCAAAAGCCAATAGGAATTGTCCAGGCTGAATCTGCCCTGCTGAGCCCGCCAAAAGTCCCCTTCTGCAAATGGTGCTGCACCAGTTGAGTAGTCCTCGACTTACGACCGGTTGAGTAGTCCTCGACTTACGACCAGTTGGGGGTCGCGGCATTAAAAAGGTTGAGAACCACTGTTCTAAGCTAACAGTCTTTGGTGTCTAGATTTCACAAATTGTACCTTTGTATTTTGGCATTATATGGAGAAGGTTATTTCAGAATTCATGCATGGGATTTATCAGATGCTTAGAAGATATTTACCAGTACACATTCTATACCAGAGTCCATGGATCAGTACTGGGCTGCAACATGCCACTAACCGGTCCGCACAAACAAGCAAAGCCCCATCTGCAAGATGAAGGCAGCACACAAAACCACGCACCCTGTGGTCTGCGAAAAAACCTGTCTCCAGTAGTGGTCCCTGGTGCCCCAAAGGTTGGGGATCTCTGTTCTATACAACCAAAGTGGTTAGAGAGACAAGAAAAAGTAGTCTTCCTATAAATAATGAAACAGGAAGTACAAATCATTTCTGCAATCTACTGTGCTAAAACCAAGAGCATATTGTGGGAAAGGAGTATTATTATTATGATTGGTCTCAGTCATACAGATGTTTAGACTAGAATTTATATTTTTGTCTATCAAGTCTTTCCCAAGGATCTGAGATAGGCAGACACTGTTGTTTAATAATATTAAACATATTGTTGCAGGATGCAAACTGTTCTGAGTACAGTTGACTTTGCAAACAACTGATGGTAACTTTGTCAATGCCAATGGTGCTCAAGGGACGCTCCAGTTGTTTTGGGATTGCACCCAAGATGCTTATGACGATACTATTGGTACTATCTTTGCTTTCTTTTGCTATATTCATTCTATTTTTATTTCTATTTTATTATTTTTCTCAGTTATTTCTTATTTATTCTGCTGTATCCATATATTGCAATGTCCACTATCCAGACTTTTTTGTCAATTGTTAAATCTGGGGTGTTATATGGCCGGGCCTCTATGAATTTTACACACAAATTTAACAAGAATTAAAATACCAAAAAGTACAAAGAAACAAGAAAATAAAAAATAATTATTGGGTTTGTTACCTCTCCATTTTATACATCTGATTTATTTATTTGTCTGTTTGTTTGTCTGTCTGTTTGTTTGTTTATTTAGAGTATGGCATATCATGCATGGACTAGTAACATGTATTAACATTTTTAGTAAAGCACACTACAATATAAATGTTAAAAATATGTTCAAATCCAAATGTCTAGGCTATCTAACCACTGAGGCACAGCATCGTTTATATTTTTAAAAAATCAGATACTGAACTGATATATGCCCTCAGCTTACAGCTGATCATAGTGTGATCTACAGTTTGACATGGGATCCCACAGTCACACATAGGGGAGGATACTATGCCCCATATAGAAAGAGAATCCCAGCAATACATCTGCTAATTTGCAATATCTACAGGCACTTAGTCCCCCTTTGAAAACAGACTCTAAGTGATTATGTTTACATTGCTAAGTGATGTGTTGCATGTATGAGAACCATTCTTGCTTAAGTTTTAATTTCTTTTAAACTTTTATTTTGTATATATACTGTTAGTTTTGTCATTGCTATGTATTCTCCAAGTTTAAGTTTCCAATCAGGTATTGTTGGAATTGGATCTTACTTCCAATGTTGAACAAAGTTTATTCTTCTTACATATATCCCATTAAATGCTATGTATATTTATTTTGGATTTTTTATTATTGTTTATTGTTTTAAAATGTTTCAACTGTAATTTGTTTTAATTATAAAGCTGCCCAGAGTCAATGATTGAAATAGGCAGTTACATAAATTGAATAAATAAATAAAATATGATGTTTCTCATTGATATTTTCTGAAACTATAAGTAGAAAGAAAAGTTGTGGTTTCATTTCCAATTTAAATGTATTATTTGTTATATGAAAAATAATGCAATAAATACTATTTTAACTAATAGTATTACAAATAATAACATAATAACTCTTGGATAGTCCCACTGATCCTTGGAGGTCGATATTGGCCACTTTGAAAAACCCTGAACTGGAGATTACCAGTTTGACTGATGGTCACCTTTAATAATTACTAGGAATCTTTTAAAAGGAGATAACGGCCCATGAGGTCTTTCCGTTTATAACAGGGGAAATAGAAAATTATGCCACAGCCTTCCAATATAAAAAGTTTTTCATAGGATAAATTGTCTGCCTAGTCTGCAATAAACTAAGCTCACTAAGATAGTATTTTTCTCTTTTTTTCCTTTTAAGAACTTAACCTGTCACCAGTGGAACAGATTTCCTCCATAAATATGCTGCTGTAAGATAAAACAACTATTTCTCTCATCTTCCTCCCACCCCAGGTGCAGCAAAAGTATTCAACCACAATAAGTGCAGTGTTCATGTTCAAATACTTGGCAAGAAAGAGATTTTTTTAAAGCACAGCAGAAATAGCAGTGAATCTGAGTCACACCATTGCTCTTTGCAGCCTGCATCAGGAATACTACTATACTGCATTCAAAGTTAGAATCTGAAGTGAAAGAAAAGTCATCAAAAGAAAGAAAAAAAATGAAGTTAACTTAATGAAATACTTACAAAGAAATATTTTCTTCATATGATTCAACAGAAAGGCTAGTAATCCTATTTTCTTCCTCAGTAGGCTCTGATTTTAGAGTAACGTTGAACATCTCGGCCTTTTCAAGAATAAATGTAATCCTGCAAGCAACCTCACTGGATTTATCTAACAAAGAGTACTTGTTCCAGGACTTCAAATTTAGCAAAAAAAAAACAAGCATACTTGTAGTGAAACCTACTGATCACGATCAAGACTGTAGCATGATTATGAAGTAACAGGATACCAACTCCCTTCATTTTAAGGAAATGCATACTCTATCAACGATCATTTCCTAACAGAAACATGTCTTACTAGCCAACTTCAACAAACAGCATGACACAGTAAAACATGAAAATCATTCTTATTCTATTGTTACTTTATTCTAGTTTTTCAATAAAAATCATTTGGGAACATGTAGCATACATCCCAAAAGAAGTTAAAAGTTACCTTAATATGAAATTAATAGGATGATAATGTATTTTGCATTCCAGAGAAATGTTAATTAAGAGGTGGTACTGGCATGAAGTAGTAAAATACAAAGCTAAAGAATTTAGAAACCAGAACTAGTGCAGTTTAAAAGTATGAAACGAATAGGCTTGATCAACTTTTAGTGAAACAGCTTCAGTTAATTATCCTATTCCAATCCATTCTATACAATTAATAGAACAGAGAATTAGATAATTAGTAAGATTTTTTTTCTTTCCTCCTTCACCCAAGCTGCACAATTGTTTAACATTATTAAAGTTACTCCATATAGAAAGAATTTAGATACAAAGTAAAATAAAATGTCTGTTTATGCAGACATAACATTGCTCTTTTTTAATGCAGGAAGAATGGAACAGAAAATAATGAATCTACAAATAATTCTTCCTTCTCTCCTTCTCATGTTCAACTTTCAAATAACAAAGATGATGGAACTCTTGGATTAGGGTCTGGAAGTTATTTTTGGATGGATAAAGGTGAAATGTAATCCAGAAAGATGGAGACACTATAGATGGGGAACCATTCAGTCTGAATAAAATTTTGTAACTGATACTAGAAGAAAGTTCACTCCTTCTAAAGGTTTATTTTTATAGTTTGGGCACCTCCCTGGACCAGCATTATCAGTGGAAACATAAATTCCAATAGTTAGAACTACTTTTCAGCTCAATATTGCAACAGACTTTTACCTAGAAACAATGTCCTAGTTTTTCTACCTATATTTAGCAACAATCTTTACAGACTATTATAACATATTTTACACAGATAAACTTCTATCATTAATCAAAAAAATACAATTTGGATGGGGCAAAACATCTGGGAGTACACATCATTAATATGACATATGTTTATTGTTTAGAACTGTGATTCAGATTTTAATTCAATTGATCTTTGTATCACTAGATGATTGACATCTTGTTATCTAAAGGATTGCCTTTATCTTTGCATCAAATTAACTTCAAAAGCTTTGCTTATTATAGAAAGTAAGGAAGTTAATTTTGACAGATATACATGCGAGCACCTCTGATTGGGAACCCCTGATGTAGCACAATCACGCTTGAAAGATTCTGTTATTATAACCATTCTCAAAAAAAAAGTAGTGTTACCCTTCTTGTGGAGATTTTCTGGTTTGGTTTACCTGGTGGGGCGGACATGTACAGCATATACATTATTAAACAGACAGAAATTAGGTCAAAGACCTTACTGGTGACCCGAAATGTAAGGTACTCTATAAGCAAGACTCATATTTTAAAAGCCATAGGGAATGTAACAAAGAGAAAGTTGCACTTCAAATTAGTGAGATAAGAGATTCTATCAGCCTTTTTTGATGGATCTCTCAATGGTAGTTGCTATAATATCAGCTATGTGATTGTCAGCCTTTCAACAGAGGCAAGAAACAGGCATAGCAGGAATGCTCTGAATTATTGTACACAGTGCAATGACAGAATCTTAAAGCCCATAAGAGCTTCTCTTTGCCCTTCTTATACTAAACGAAATCACAGGAAGGCTATTTGGAATTTCTCATAATTTTCTTTTTCTCAGGACTGGGCAATCTTTTCCAAAAATCTTCTTTTAACAGTTCACTTATTCTAAGGCCAGGTCTATTTTCCTTCACAATAATTCAGAAAAGCTAATAAATCATGGCCTTCAACATACAAGAATTCAGGTTTACTATGTACACATACAGGGAGCAAAAAGGCTGCTTTAAAAAAGTTTCTTTAACCTCTTTAAACTAGATGCACATTTAATCTGCAATCTGATTCACAAATGTGTTACCCAAGCTAAACAAACAAGATTCCCAAGTTTAGCTCTCAATTCAATATAATTATTAAAGAATTAAGTAGCAAAGAGTAAAAAAGGCATTGTTTTTAATAATACAATGAGATACAGAGTTAACTAAAATGATAGATATGTTTAATTGAGAATGTCAGTTAAATCCATTATAATACTGTAGTGAAAGTTTGCCTTGAGATCCAATATTTGATGCTCTATTAATGTAGTAAAAATATATTTTTCTGTAAAAATAATTCATTAATTATAGCAATGCTTCCTACAGCAAATGAACCATAGTTTTATCATTCTAAATAAACTTTGCTTCAAAATATGATGCAATATGAGCATGTGCAAAACCTATTCAGAAGCTATATAACCACAAGACTCAAATTTAATTTTCTGCTATCACAATATAGCTATTTGAGTGACATCTTGTGGTGTAATTTGGTATTGCTACATCATACATTAATCGCATTAGCAAACTGATTTCACATTATTTAGGAAATCTCTACCTAACAATCCAATAATGTAGAAATTTACAAATGTGGATATATCAATAAACACCAAACAACAGTGAAAAGCAGCATGCCCCACCCTCAAAAATTTATAAAAATAAAGCACTTACACTGACATATCCTTCTATGGCAGTTTTCATAAACTTTGGATACTACAGCACAAAGGACTCATTCTAGAATTTACCTGCTATATTAAGCAGCAAAGATATCTGAAGAAAGGTCTTCAAGGAAACAGAGCTCCTTTTCTAGGTAGATTCATATTAAATTTCTTAAATTATTAAGGGGCCTAAAACATTTAGATACTGTAATCAGAAAAGAAATCTATAATTGAGCTTGGTAAATATTGTTGAAGACATGAACTGTAAATAGCATGATTTACTTTCCTGATTCCAGTCAGTCTTGGCTGCTAAATTCTGAGTCAGCTAACATTGTTCCAATGAGAGAACAATCTAAAACAGAGGTCCCCAACCTTTTGGGCACCAGGGACTGGTTCTGTGAAGAACAGTTTTTCCAACGGACCGGAAAGTGCATGGTTTTATGTGCTGCCTGCATCCCACGGATGGGGTTTTGCTTGTTTGTGCAGCCCGGTTGTTGACATGCCGCAGCCCGGTACCGGTCCACGGACCCAGGGTTGGGACCCCTGATCTAAAATACATATTATCTATACTAAAACAAACTCGAGCAGAGAAGACCAATGTACACTCATGTAACATGGCTGGAGAAAAATATGAGCTAAAAATTGAAATGGATGTACTTGAGATTTATCAGTTAATAAAATATTCCTCTGATATCAGCCAGATTCTTCTGAGAAGGGCATGAAAGCCTTACCAGAGAAGGTGCTACATTTGCATAAATAGCTTTGCCAAAACTCTTTTCTTCATTAAAGTTAACATTTTCCAGGGAAGACATACAGGTGTACACTCTGTGTTATAAATATAAATAAATTCTAAAATATACTTCTGGTTTAATTTTATACAAAGTTCATTCATAAGAAAATGAAGAGGAGGTATCCCCAGAATCCAACAGTTTGATCAAAATGAAATATTACCCCTTACCTACATGAATGTGACTTCAAGATGCATATACAGAAGGGATGGATTTGTGATACTTTTATTATTCTGTTCCTCCCTAGTTCCCAAGGCCATGCACAAAGATTAAGTTGTTGTACTAATGAGGAGACCTGGAGCCTACTCTACCTTCAATCATGCAAAAGCACTACATGGTTTTGACTCAGACATTCCTTCTTGGCTCAGACTATTTCACAAATTTGTTGCACTTGGGGCAAAATTAAAAGAGCTCGCTATGTAAGCTGTCTTGAATTTTTGAAGGAAAGGTGGAACACAAGTCAAATAATAAATTAATTAGTCTATAGGGGCTCATTATAACGTCTCAGAGTTGCCCAACTTACATTACTGTAGAACATTAATTAGGGAAACTGAATTGGGATTTCTGGGGAAAATCATGTAAAACAAAGCTGGAAAAAAATACTATCAGTTATCAGCTAAACTTTGACTAACCCAAGTCAAGAGCATGCCATTTTAAGGGAAACAAGAAAAATACAGTTATACCAGATAAAGAGCATAGCAAAGTTACCAGAGAATTTAAAGAACTGAACGGTACCACTTATTGGTAAAAGTTTTTTCATTTTTGCCACATTACATTTGAAAAAAATCTGCATTAACTAAATCTGCTCTACATGGAGTTCTCCTTGAAAAGTATTCAGAAGCTTCAACTGATGTAAAATAGCGCAGACAGCAACAGGTGCCCATAGAGCAGCACATATTACACCTCTGCTCTGCAAACTGCTTTAGTCGCCAATTTGTTTCCAGATTTAATTCAAGATGCTGGTTTTGATCTTTAAAGTGCTACGTGTCTTGCAGCCAAGAAATCTGTGGGACCGCTTCTTCCCAAGTAACATATACCCATGCCATCATGGCAGGCAAGATGGCCATATTATGAGTTCTATCTGCTAAGGACAACATCTGACAGAAGCCAGAGGTTTCTGCTGCATCTCTGGCCTTTTAGTGCATTATTTCCCCCCCCCCCCCCAAGATTAGCCCTGAGGAACACTTTGGAACAGAGAGCCCACAAGATGGCTTTATTATGCATGCATTTTTAAATTCTCCTGATATAGGCATGTTTCTTGCTTCTTAGGGATATTTGAAGATGTTTTTGTTTTGTTTTTACTATTTTTGTTTTGGTTTTACTGTATACCATTCAGAATCATATCTGTGAGATACATAGACATATAAATTTGATACAATAAATGAATAAAATATCTGGTTTTAAGTGTCTTATTGTAGGCTGAGACCGAGGAAGAGGTCAAATGCATCATAAGTCACGAGTCCCTGTGCACCCACAAGAGATCTAAGTCCAGTCCATTTTGAATGCCTTCTTATTCCCAGTTTCCTTGATTGTTAGTAGGTCAGATTTTTATAGAGAGCTTAAGCTTGCAATAAATCTTTCTAGTCATTTAAACTGCATGAATCTCCTGATTTCCCCGGTGCTTGACACTTATCTTTTTTTTTGTATGTCTATAGTTTTATTCGCAAATGAATGAAAATGTATATTCATTAGATAAATAAAAGTGATACGAAAAGTTGGATCTATTGAATATCTATTTGTCACATATTAATTATAGGCCTAATAATTTGTAGGACCGCAACTATAATTATTTATAAAACACTCAAGGTTTATAGGAGTGGTGTCTACAAAAAAATTAAATAAAGTAAATAAATAAGAATAATAAAGCTGCTGCTATGAGACAATTGACAGAGCCTAAACACAATCATGGGAAGATACAAAAGATAAATTAGTATCTTGTAGAAGACAAACATTAAAAGTGGAAATTTTGAAACAAGTTCCATTAAACATGAGCCAGCAGTTTGATGTAAGTGTTACCTTGGGATACAACAGCAAAAGCATAGAATCAAATTATAAGAAACAATTGTCCCATTCTATTCTCTTCTGGTCAGAAATTACTTGGAATACTATTTTCAGACACTTATGAACATGGTGAGGGATCTGGAATCCAAGTCCTATAAGGAATTGTTAAAGGATCTGGAGATCCTTGATTCTACAAAAAAGACAATTACAGGAAGATATGATAATAATTTGAATATCAAAAAACTTTTTGCACACAAGAGGATGTGTTGCCTCAGAGGACTGGAAAAGGTCAATGTAGTTAAAATTACAAAGAAGTAGGTTTAGGCTAGAAATGAAATTCATAACTGTGTGAGCTGTCAAGCCAGGCTGCCATATGAAGTGGACATTTTCTTGAGTTTTTCTAGGTTTTAAACAGAATGCGAATGGTAACCTTTCACAAAAGTTATACAGGTAGTCCTTGAGTTACAAGTGTAATGGAGCCTGCCCATTCCACTTGTAATTCAAAAACTCATGGGAGTGAATCTCGTACCTCAACCGAGATCATTCCCTTGCTTGTTAAGATGCACGCGGCTCATTAAGTGAATATAAGGTATCTCAGGGTGGGGAAGGCCATGGAGGGCCTAGTGATGTAACAGGCCAAGGCCTCCCCGACCCACTAAGATACCTCATGTTTCTCCCTGCCTTCTTGCCGCGCCGGACTCACCTTGAAAAGATCCATCTGCTCTCTGCTGCGGTTCTTGCTGCTGCCTGGATCTGAGGCTGGGGGACACTTCTGCGGCCTTCTGGCAGCCTGATCTGGGTGCTGGAGGCCTTCTCCAGGCCGCTGCCACCTAGATCTGAGACCGGGGGACGCTTCCACGGCCCTCCAGCGGCCCAATCCGGGCGCCGGAGGCCCTTTCCAGGCTACTGCCACCCGAATCTGAGGCTGGGGGCATGCTTTCATGGCTGATCCATCCAGAGTCACGGGGAAGCATCCCCCAGCTTCTGTTCCGTTCTCTATTGCAGAGAACAGAGGCCTAAAGTACATGAGATCAATAGTGTGAGATCTCGCCTCATTGATCTCACGTGATCTTGAGTTTAGGCCTCCATTCTCTGCGGATGCACCAAAGGCCTAGAGCAGCCAAGAAAGCAAAGGATCTTGATCTTAGCAGGGTGAGTATTGAAGGCCTGGTGCCTAGGGAGAACCGGGATAAGGGTGGGGAGGGAATAACCAGGGTGAATATTGCAGGGCGAACGACTGCCATGATGCTGCCATATTCGTAATTTTGGGACTTGCATGTAAGCACTAGGGTGCACTTATTGCATAACTTTGAATAAGCATTAAGTGCACACTCATAACTTGGGGATTATATGTAATGGATCCTACCCTAACTCTAACTCATGAATTCTTGTCTGTACAGAACATTCTCTACCACGACATGGATCAGCTTGTATGGAGAACTGCCAAGTTCAGTGTAAAATTCCCCAAAATGTTATGATAGTTACTATGCCATTCAGAGGAAATATTATTATATCTTATTAACAATTGCTCAGCCAGTTAACAGATTGAAAGTTAATCATAAGTAACCAATGACATTCAGATTAGAAATGCAAGTTAATATACAAACCTACGTTGTTATTTTTTCTTATGATCATTAGTGCTTGAAAGGAAGAAATAGGTCCAAAGTTGAAAAAAACTTTTTCCAATCTATTTAGAGATCACATTGGAGGTGTGCTTGAAACTGAAATTCCATAATGTATTTCTGGAATTCAGACAAAGATTCCAGATGGCAGAATTTCTCTGTTTTTCATCCATTTCTGAGTATAATAATGGGTATGAGACATGAAGCACCTGATTTTTGAAGCACAATGGTATCTCCTATTCCATTACTTGTATAATCTAAAAGAAACATCTAGGACTTAACATAAACATGTTACTAATAACTTAATTTTCAAATGTTCAAGTTATTCAATAAGTTCTAAAAGCTAAGGATTTTTTTAAAATACTACAAAAATGTACTAAGTGTATTAGTAGAACTATAGAATGGTTTAAATAATACTGAATGAAATTAATACAATCAACAAATATTTCACTAAGATTTTGTACAGGTTTAACTTTTGGAATAAATATAATAAGGCTATGCTTGATATTCATAACAGAGCCATATAAATGGTTCATTGCCACAAAGTTGTTAATGGCAAACTGCCTGTTTTTCATTCTAATAGCTTTGCAAATATTTATCTAATCTAGAAATACTGTTTTTTTAAAACCTAACACAAATAAAGGGGAAACTTATATTGGATGATTTCTCAAGTAAAGTAATCTCTTAAAAATTATTTCTATACATACTGCTTTTATGTGCTAATAGGCCAATAACCGTTTTATTGGTATATCACTTATTCTCAAGACTCAGTAAATGAAATGTAGATGTGGCTCCGTAACTCTAGAAATCTATGGTACATTAGCATCTGGGAAATCATGTACAGTTTGAAATTGGTACTCTGAAGATGAAACTCACATCTGAAATAGATATAACTGAATTGGAAAAAAAGTGCAGAAGAAGGCAAACAAATTGCTAAGGAAGCTCAAACAAAAACCTTTGGGCTTAAAGCCTAAAGTCTTAGAAAAAAAGGCAATTTAGAGAAAGTATACAAAATCAGATATAAAAAAGTAGATATTTTTCTTCTCTTATCTCAAACATTGGGACAAAGTTTGGCCAATGAAGTTGCTGCAAGAAAATTTAAAACAGACATTTTCTCACCCCGCCCAAAAAAAATACTTCCCCCCAAACGCATAATTTGTAGAATTCACTACCCTAAGACTCAAACGGGTGTCTTAAAAGAGAGTTGGATTAATTCATGAAAGACACGTCTACCTAGCACTATTATTCTTGAGACACAGTTACTTGCACTTTAGAGAAAATGTGCCTCAAAAATATCTGTTATGGAAAGACATTACATCTCCATTTTGTGAATACTAGAGAAATAACTAGTAGGATAATCTAAGTGATATTATTCTGGGTTAAGACAGGCCCTGGCACAATCTAGCAAGGCTTTGTCGTATGCTCTTACACTTTTATAACAATTATGAATAATGGTGGAATCAAATCAAAATTATCTGCTACATCCTATTAGCCTATGCTAGCTCTGTGTCTAAGCTTTCATACATTGCCTGCATTTATACAGAGCACACTCATAACTTGGGGATTATATGTAATGGATCCTACCCTAACTCTAACTCATGAATTCTTGTCTGTACAGAACATTCTCTACCACGATATATACAAATATACAAATATATACAATATATACAATATACAAATCAATTTTAGATGTAGGTTGAGTTTCTACAACATAAACTCCATGTGTATAACACAGGAGTAAATGTTATATTAAATATCGAAAGAACAATGGATGTAATACAAGTATATAAATACTTACGAGCCAAAAATATATAACTTGTAGCATTCAAGACTTTTGACAACCTTAATTGTCTCTGACATTTAGAAGTAATAGAAACTGGGAAATTCAGCAACATTCAGAGTACCACTGATCTGTTACTCTTGCACTAGGCTTTATTCTATTCTATTCTACTCTACTACAAGCTTGTCTCAGTCACATTCTTCATTCTCATGCCACCTGTCAGATCACAACCAAGACTGTTTTGCTGATTTTATGATACTTATTATTATGTTACAGACAGAGCATCAGATAACACTATGTGAATTTAATAGTTCAAAACTCATTTTGGACTTATTTTATAGAATACTTCATCCAAATCATTCATCTTTCCTGGCTCAAATATTTAATGAAACTGGCATAACTCTGTAGCAGCAGGCACGGTGCCGCTCTAACAGATGGGGCTAGAATATAGGCATGCCAATGAAGCAATATATGCATGAAATCTAAATATTAAAGCTGGAATTTTCTTCTTCCACCCATTCAATTCCAATCTTTCCAAGCCTTTTGAATGGAATGTGCTGATTCAACATTAAATCATTCGAGAATTATATAAATGCTTTAGATAAGCAGTTTCTACATTAATTGGTTTACTCTTCTATACAGAAAAATCAAGAACAATATATAAAATCAATATATTCAATGAATTTTCCATGAAAAAGCCCTTTGTAAAACCAAAGAAAGATCAATACCAACTACATTTCTCAGCTAAAAATAGCCCTGCAAATTTGTAAACATACTGTGCTTAGGAACAACCTATTCTAAAGATGCATATGGCTGAATTTTATTATTCTGTTGCTAAATGAAACATTTATATATGTAAGTAAGCACTAGCTTTGTTTAGCTCAATAAACTAAACAAAGTGAGTTCTGCTTAAACTTGGGTGGGAGATAATAGCCCATATAAACACAAATCTTGGATGTATTACAACAGTTTTCATTCTTCCTTGTCACACTTGGTAGTTTCCATTGTAAAGATTACCTTTTCCTACATTAACTTTCCTCTAATTTGAAATCATCACAGGTCCTACCTTTCCCCTACTGGTTAGATTAATGGTTGCAGCATTTATAAAGGCCCTATTAATGACACTTTATAGAGAGAACAAAAAAGCATCACTATTATTATGCATTCAGAATATCAAACTTTAATTTTTCACACTGCTATCAAAATAGTATATATTGCCACTAGTGCCCTTTGGAAAGATAGCTATAAACATAAACAAAAATAAGGAAAATCATTTTACTATGAAGAAATAAAAAAGAATGAAAAAAATGAAAAAAGCATGTGCTCATAGAGCTTAATCAAGATGGCCATCTGCTGGATTAATAACAGCTGTGATAAACTCTTTTATTTACAGTGGCATATACAAACTTCTATATAAAATCAAATTGTTTTTTAAAAATATCAAAATTACACACATGTATTCCCATAGATTATTATCAGAATCATAAAGCTCATGGTTTGTTATTTATCTAAATGATCAGATTACACATTAATTTATTTTCATCCCACCTTTATTTTTATAAATGACTAAAGAAAGTGAACTTTCTCCACAATAACCATCCTGTGAGATGAGTTGGGCCAATTTTCATGTGTAAGTTTTTATGCGTAACTCACAGTCTCCCAGGTTCTAGTCTGGTGCTTTAACCATTAGACCAGTGATGGTGAACCTATGAAATGCCACAATGTTTTGGAAGACATAACATTCATTGACATGACAATTATTCATGCTGGAATTGGGTATGTCTAGTTCACAGGTCGGCAACCTGCGGCTCCGGAGCCGCATGCGGCTCTTTGAGTCTTCCCCTGCGGCTCCCAGCCTCCTCTGCCTTTGCAGAGAGAGACAGAGACAGAGAGAGGAATTGCGCTTCCCTGCTTCTCTCTCTCTCTCTCTCTCTCTCTCTCTCTCTCTCTCTCTGTGTGTGTGTGTGTGGTTGTGTGTGTGTGTGTGTGTGTGTGTGTGTGTGTGTGTGTGTAAAAGAGAGTGCACTCACAGTATTCTCCGAGGAGCTGAAAAGCTTACTGGGCGGAGCTCCTCCCTTTGCTGCCTCTCTGCAGGAAGCAGGAAGGGCAGGAGAGAGCTAGCTAGCCCAGCTAGGCTGACTCAGGAATTCTGGGAGTTGAAGTCCATGAGTCATAAAAGAGACGAGGTTGCCTACCCCTGATCTTGTTGGACAACAGCCTGAAGCTTGTCAGGTGAGCAGCAGATAAGAGAGGGGGGGAGAAAGAGAGAGAGAGAAAGAGGGAGAGAGAGAGAGAGAGAGAGAGAGAGAGAGGAAAGAGAGAGAGAGAAAGAAAGAGAGCGGGGGAAGAGGAGTGGCAGACCAAGGGCAGATAGAGAGGGAGAGAGAGAGAGAGAGAGACCCTTTTGACATCTAAAATGAAGATAACACTGCATATATCCTTTTTTACCTGTGTGTGTATGTGTGTGTGTGTGTGTATGTATATATATATATACATACATACATACATATACATATATATATATACACACACACATACATACACACACACAAACACACACACACAAACACACACACACCTATAATAAAGGTAAAAAAAGGATATATGCAGTGTTATCTTCATTTTAGATATCAAAATGGTTTTGCGGCTCCCAGTGTTTTGTTTTTGGTGGGAAATGGGTCCAAGTGGCTCTTTAAGTGTTTTGGGTTGCCTACCCCTGGTCTAGTTTAATGAAGAGAAGGACAAGGGGGGACATGTTCCAATATCTCAGGGGCTGCCACAAAGAAAAGGGAGTCACGCTATTTTCCAAAGCGCCTGAAGGCAGAACAAGAAGCAACGGATGGAAACTAATCAAGGAGAGAAGCAACCTAGAACTAAGGAGAAACTTCCTGATAGTTAGAACAATTAACCAGTGGAACAACCTGCCTCCAGAAGCGGTGAATGCTCCAACACTGGAAGTTTTTAAGAAGAAACTGGACAGCCATTTGTCCGAAATGGTATAGGGTTATCTGCCTGAGCAGGGGGTTCGACTTGATGACCTCCAAGTTCCATTCCAACTTTTATTATTATTACTATTACTATTATTATTATTATTATATTTTTGAAAACATGTCCATTTTCGCAAGATTTGGGGAGGCTGGGTGAGAATGGAGTGTACTTTCACAGGACCTCAAAAAGTCACAAGAAAGGGTGTGTGCTCCAGAACTTCCAAAAATTGCATAAGAATGGGGCATAATTTCATGCAGTTTTCAGAGGCTGCACTGGAGTAATCACACCTTTTCCAAGGATCACACAGATTGAGAAATGGCATGAGGTGCCCTTTTTGAGTGGTAGTGGTGGTGCTCAGCTAAAGCTAAGGCGTCGACTTCAGGTCAATCCTCAACGTTGCCACTGAGTGCCACTGTTCAGGGTGCCTAGATGGGGGGGAGAGGGAAGAGATTTAGAATTGTTCCTGTTTTGTTGGAGGAGAAGGATGACACACCAACAGAATCACATTAAGTATTTTCAAAATTTTGGATACACCAAGCCCAAAATGTTTCACATCGTTGCACTAGATCAGTGGTTCTCAACCTGTGGGTCGGGACCCCATTTGGGGTCGAACGACCATTTCACGGGGGTCGCCAAACAACGCAGTCCACCATTTTTCCCCCTTTTCCTTAATTGTGCTACTCCCTTTTATTCTATTGGCTTTTGAAAGCCATAGAATAGACTCTCTTGAATAGAATCTAATTCTATTGGCTTTCAAAAGCCAATAGGAATTGTCCAGGTTGTCTCTGCCCTGCTGAGCCTGCCAAAAGTCCCATTCTGCAAACGGTGCTGCAAGTTGTCTGCAGCGAAGGCGAGCTGTCTGGAAGTTTCCACCCCTCCCTGCTGAGCAACTATTAAAAATGTAAGTAAAAGAGGGCCAGGGGTGGGAGGTGGCAGGCCAGCGGGCACAGGGAGGGTTGCTGGTGCGCGTGGGGCCTGGTGGGTGCCTTACCTCCCTTGGGCTGGACCAGCTGGTGGCCCAGCCGGTGGTCAGCCTGCGCCGTCTCTGCCGCTTGCCAGCTACGCCTCGGCCGGCGCAGGGGACAGCACCACGCATGTGCGGCGCTCCCAGGCAGGGAAAGTCCTCGACTTATGACCAGTTGGGTAGGCCTCGACTTATGATAGGTTGGGTAGTCCTCGACTTATGATCGGTTGGGGGTTGCGGCATTAAAAAGGTTGAGAACCACTGCACTAGATTGACCTGACTCTCATTTTATCAGATTTAGGGAATCACTAAAGCTACTGAAAAAACTTTCCCTTACAGCAAGACATATGAACTTTTATTTCTGAGCATATAGTTCTGCAGCACTCTTATCATATAATTCTGCCAAATGAACAAGCCTTATTTCTTATTAATAAAATTAATTGTGTTCTTAACTAAGTTTGTTGCTGCTCTGAATTTACTGGTGCATGATATGTATATTGCAATGTATTAACAAAATAATAACTATAGCCCTTATAAGCGAGACTTAGAACTCACAGTCACTGCTTTCTTGGCCAGCATCTTAACCACTACACAAAACTCTCAAGTCCTCTTTTAAACATGTATTACAGTGTCCAAGCATTATAAGTTTTTAAAAAACTAATAGATTGTATGAATCAAATATTCAGTCATGTGAGGTAAAAAAAAATTCCACAAAAGTTTCCTCAAATAGACAATTAATTTCTCCAAGGAAAAGTTCTCTCATAAATTCATTAATAATGAATGTATGTCAGTCACAAATCCAATGCTACATTTATCCAATATCTCAATAGACAGCAATACTTGCCTCTCCTTATTAGGGCTTGGAAGAAGAATACTGTAGGATTAAACCACAATGGGAAGAGTAGCAAGGAACTCTAGAGATATAGACTAGACAATAAATAAACTTTATGCCAGATTTTTATATACAAAGTTAGTGGATTGGGTACAAAATGAAAATATTATTGTTGAAGAACAGGTTGGATTTAGGGAGGAACGTTCAACACTGGATCATTGTCTAATTCTGCATCATTTGGCTGAAAAATATTCTACCCCCTCTTGTGGTTCTCTTTATGCAACATTTGTTGATTTTAAGTCAGCTTTTGATCTAATACCAAGGGAGAGATTGTGGTATAGTCTAAGACATTCCACGATTGATAAAAGGCTGTTGGTTCTTATTCAGTCGCTCTATTCAAATACCTCCCTAAAAATTAAATGTACCCCCTGAGGACATTTATCTAAAGCAGTTCCAACTTATAGTGGTGTAAGGCAAGGTTGCATATTAGCTCCACTACTTTTTAATCTGTATCTAAATCCAATAATGCAAGTGCTTTGCTGATCCAGCCCATCATCCACCTATCTTGGCTAATCGTGCAATTCCAGCACTATTGTATGCCAATGATATAGTCATTTTGTCCAATTCTCAGATGGGAATGAGAAAAGCACTTAGGGCACTAGCTTTATTTTGCACAGAATACAAACTTTTAATAAATTATAAAAAACTAAAGTTTTAGTGTTTGCCTCTTACCATCATAAGATCCATAAATGGCAAATTGATGGGACTTCAACTGAACAGGTGCATACCTATAAATATCTTGGGGTGCAGTTCCATGCCTCCCTATCCTGGAATACCGTAAATGCCGGCGTATAAGACGACTTCCGCGAGCGCTGAAATCGGCGCCAAAGACGGGGGTCGTCTTATACGCCGAGTCGTCTTATACGCTGGAAATACTGGTAGTTTCCGGCGTATAAGACGACGTTCTAGGAATGCGGCCCGGCTATAAAGACGGGGGTCGTCTTATACGCCGGGTCACCTAATACGGCGGCATATACGGTACTCATTTTCTTTATCGGGCAAGTGTAGCACAGCGCACCTCATCAGCTATCATAAAATTTTATCATTCAAAAGGAGCTTACTTTATCCCGGCAGCTTGTAAGGTTTTTCAAGCTAAGGCAGTCCTTCAGTTCCTTTATGGCTCGCAAATATGTTCACTTGCAAAGCTTAATGCTACTGAAATTATTCAAAATAAGTTTATTAGAGTCATACTGATGGTACCCAAAAGTATCAAAAATGCCATCCTATGGGTAGAAATAGGTACAGTTTCATTGGAAGCTAGAGCATGGTTCCTTCTTCTTACCTTTTGGCTAAAGTTAAATTTGATTCCTGTAGGTTTAGCCCCATTAGTATTTATAGATCATTTTAAATCGTTGTGGGGAAAAAAAGCCCTAGATAAAATTAAATCGCTGGGCTTCTCTATGGAAAGTCTGTGTTTATTAGGATTTGATAACGCTAGAACTGCCTTGAAACAACGAATCTGGGATATTGATCTTCAAACAAACCTAAGTAAGGTGGCACACTCCAACATTTGTCACTTGCTTCCAGAAGGATTCTTTCCAGCTTCTTATCTATTTTCCATTACAATTTTGAAATTTCGTAAAGTTTTCACCTTAGCCAGGCTGGATGCATTGCTCCCGGCAGTCCTTTTTCGACAGTTTAAGGGCATTCCTATGCACCTTCGGTTGTGTCCATGTGGTGATGGCTCTATAGAAACTCTAAGCCATATGTTGCTTCATTGCTCTTTATATAAAGACTCTAGACAGATTCTTATATATCCGATATTGAAAAAATTTCCAGGCAGGAGATATGAATTTTATCTGAAATTGCTACTTTCGGATAAGGATCTGAAAATATCAATTCAGGTTGCCCAATTTTGTGCCACCATTTGCACAATACGTCGCACCATTATTTAGGTCTGAAAAAAAAATTTAATACGATGTTTTA
Organism: Crotalus tigris; assembly: GCF_016545835.1. Taxonomy (NCBI): domain Eukaryota; kingdom Metazoa; phylum Chordata; class Lepidosauria; order Squamata; family Viperidae; genus Crotalus; species Crotalus tigris. The sequence continues at coordinate 576,971 of NW_024097032.1, forward strand.
TTTTGAGAATTTTGGATTATATTATATTGTTTGGTGGTTTTATATCCTGTAAATATGGAAGTAGATTGCTACTGTTGTTATACATTTTGATTATGTTTGGCCTTACGGCTGTAATAAACAGATTGATCGATTGATTGATTGATTGATTGACTAGACTGAGAAGGTAGATGAACATCCTAAACTGCATAAGCCAATCCATGAAGTCATGGAAATGAAGATATGAACTCAGCTGGAAAGAAATTCAGAAACCATTATTTATGCAAAAGATAGATATCCTGAATTCCACACAAATCTTCCAAAAATAATTTTTAAAATCAGAAAAAAATATAAACAAACTGAAATTTTGTGCATTGCCAATTTCTCCAGTTTTTCCACTTAAGTTGTGAAATTCAGAAGAAGCTAGCCCAGGAGACTGTGTACAATTATAGCAGCATGCTTGCTTCCCACTCTAAAGGTTGAGAGTTCAATCCTAGGTAGTGGCAGATGTTTCTCTCCTAGGGCAGAAAGAAAAAAATATCTGCTGCGAACGTCAGGAAAGGCATCTGGCTAGTAAATACTCAGGTCCATCCAGTCGCTCCGAGTCTACCCCAAATTAAGGGGTTACAGGGTCGTAAAAAGGGATGTATGTGTGTATATATACATTCGCCAAAATAACTTTCAATAACAGGGCGTGGCCAAGCCAAAACATTACATTATTAACTGAAAAAGTGATTAAAATTAGTTATCTGTAAAATAAGGCATCAGTTTCTAAAATTGTTGCATTCATAAATAAAAGAAGGCAATAGAAAAGATGAGAAGGATAATAATAATACAGCCATACCATATTGGTAAATGTACTATGGGAATTAGGTGTTCAGCAGAGTGATGGCACAAGGGAAAAAATTGTGTCTAGTTGTTTTAGCATGCAGTGCCCTGCAGCGCCATCCCAAGGAGAGGAGTTGAAACTGTTTATGTCCAGGATGTGAGGGGTCTATAGATATTTTCTTAGCCCTCCTTCTGACGCATGTAATGTACAGATTCTCAATGGAAGATATGTTTCAATTACCCAAAATAAGAATCATATTTTAGAATACTACTACAGTATTATAACAGTTTTTGACTGACTTAACATTATACTATAATCTAAAATTGATCCGAATAATATTCAGCTGAATCCCAAATAAACAAAATTAAATAATTTTATTTTACAGCCAGAAAAGCAAGTTAAAATAGGCAGTCTTGAAAAGGCTATAAGACTCATATTACATAAAAATAGTTCAATTTATCAAAAAATATGAAAAATATACAATCAAGTAAGATCCAACTAGAAAACTCACTATACAGCATTTATTATAATAGTGAAATAACTGTCAAACAAATTTTGATAGAACATAATTGTAACCTTTAGATGGAAAACTTTGAGAATGAGACCTTCAGAAAAATCTGGTTTCTCTTAAAGACATCTAGAGAACTATAGATAATACTGTTTTAAAAACACACACACACACACACACACACAAACCCCTGAATGATTGATATACGGATGAATGTGGTATAATTTTACAACATTATAAATAGCAATATAAATAAAATACATACTATACCATATAAAAATAATGTATCATTTTGGGGGAAATCTTTGAAATCTTATGATTTGCAGTAGATTACAAAGGAAATAAATGAGAGTCGAAGATAATTTTATACCTTCAGCAGCTCCCTACTTTCTTATTAGAACTGAACATTCATCTTTCTACCTCAGCTTTTGCTACACAAAGGTTGTGGATAATAATCCTCAATAATTCTTCATCAATTTGCACTACCAATAAATAAATATAAGATTGAATTTCACCATTCAAAATTATTTATTTATGTAATAATTTCTATCTCAATTTTCTAATGCATAATCTCAATTAGCAAAAAATACATTATTCTGAATTCATTATAATTAAAAGTCACTGGCATGCACTGATGTAAGTTTACACACTGATTCTACAAACTCAAAAACTACAAAGCAGATGCTTTTATATAACTGCACTTTCTAGAACACACCAAATTGTAATAATAAATTATGCCTGATATTAAGGGAATAAGAGAACACAACTGCATATTAATAGCACAATTTAAAGAATGCTATAAAGTTCTATTTGATAGTTAAAAGCAACTTAAATAAAACTGTCAATATAAATTATATGTTGAATTAATTCTAACTCTGCATGGAAATGCTTCCTGAGAGATTTGCCAATCAAAACTGTCATTTTGGCACTTGTAGCTGATAATCTTCCAACTCTACTTCATTCACTGAGCCATCAATTTACTCATAATTCTTATCATCTTATCATCTTATCAAAGAAAGTAAAAAAATATTTAAACTGTCAAATTAAATACAAAATCAGATGGTAGTTTGGTATTGCATGAGAGCTTTTCTAATGATAAAAACATCTGCTTGTGAAAAGTGATCTTCATCAAGTTATGAAGAAGGAAATGGTTAAAATCATTTTTATGTCATTTTCAAACTAATCTCCCATGGCTACAATTTAAAGTAATTTAAAATAAAAGAAACAAAAATCATTAAGAAGCACACCAGATGATGGAGTTGGAAACTGATCAAAGAGAGAAGCAACCTGGAATTAAGGATAAACTTCCTGACAGTGAGGACAATTAACCAGTGGAATAGCTTGCCCCCAGAAATTGTAGGTGTTCCATTACTGGAGATTTTTAAAAAGAGGCTGGACAGTCACCTGTCTGAGATGGTATAGGTTCTCCTGCTTGAACAGGGGGCTAGACTAGAAGACCTCCAAGATCCCTTTCTATTCTATTCTATTCTATTCTATTCTATTCTATTCTATTCCTCCTAGTTCTGCCAAAGTAACTGACCAACTTTTGTCTGAAGAAAAAAAAAAACAATATATCATATAAGTAGTACTCTTCATATTCAGTAGAAAATATATAACATCCATGCCTTTAAGCCAGTGATGGCAAACCTTTTAGACACTGAGTACCCAAACCCCTGCCCGCACCTGCCCCGCCTACTCCACCCCACCCTTTCCGTCCACCCTGCCTTTGCTGTCCCCCACCCCACCCACCCACAGGGCCACCTACAGCTTCCACGGCCCACCAGAGCAGATCACCCACGCGGCCCTGCAGTGCCACGGCAACCAAGCTTTCCACCTGTGCCCTGCAGCATCATCTGCGCATGATGGGGTGCAAAGGCTGAGTCATATCCTTGGCTGCTCCCAGGGGCAACTCTCCTCCGGGGGGGAGACTGATAGTGAGGAGGGTCTGTGGGGGAAGGCGGGGCTGGGTGATGGCTCGCGTGCCCACAGAGAGGGCTCTGCGTGCCACCTCTGGCACGCGTGCCATAGGTTCACCACCACTGCTCTAAGCTATACCACAACATACCTCTGCTTTGGATAGAATAGGGATATAGAAGATGAACAAGTACAGAATATATTATTTATAGGTTTTAATAGACATACACACAGACAGTTTGTGTACATATAAAATTCTTTCTATAAACTGATATAATAGATTATTACAAAAGATGTTTCATTGAATAATAGAATAAATTTGGGCAAAGAATAGCATATTAAACAAATATTAGAGCTAAAAGTTGGTAATTCTCAACATTTAACTGTGCATACTGATAAATATCTTATTATAATAAAAAGGCTTTTTATTTTTTTTAATCCTGAAAATCATGCATAGAATCAAACTGGAAACCACTGAGTTGATCATAAAAAAACAAGTCCATTTATAGAAAAGGCTATGAAGCACACCCTATCTTAAAGTACTATATTTTATATTAATTATGAAAATATCTGTTATATACCAGATTATGAACTAAATGTTATTGTTTAATTCACTGTGAGTCACAATTAAAACTTTTATACTAAAAATTCAATTAATTTTTCAATAAATTGAGATTACAAATTACCCAAACATATGTACATAAGCAATATTAAAACTGTAAGGTAATCAAAAAAATACATTTTAGGGTTATTTGGGGAAACTACTTTGCAGGTCTGCAAAGTTAAGAGTAGAATTACCAGAGATCAGATTTTAATAAACTATAGTCTTTAGAAGAGAGGATGGGAACTATATAATAGAGAGAATATAATGAAATCTTCATACCATGATTATGTGTAAGAAAAGAATTTCACCCCTTTAAATAAATCAGAAACAAGAGGACACTATATGCCCCACTGTCAAAACTGAAATGCTAAAAATAAAACATATTAGCATATGCCAGGGAGAAACAGTACTGTAATAAAAAGTTCAAAAACTTCATTTTTCTGATTGTAAATCTTTCAAATTCTCCACATGCATTTTAAAAGAAAATCTTACTAACTTTATGACTATCAAATCAATGAAAAGTGACGTTAAGCAACTAGCTTAGTCTATTTCTCTTTGAACTTTTTTTTAAGAGTACTTTAAATGGAGCAGAAAAAACAAGAAGCACGTGGACAGCTCATTCAATTCAGGATCATGTGGACGATCGAGCCGTATTTACTTGAAAAATCTATTTCCGTGTTAGCAGGACAAGATCATTCATAATCAACTTTTCCTCCTATTCAAACATTCAAGACAAGTTAAAAAAAAATCACCGGTAGAGGTGTTGGGTTAATGAAGTACAAAACACGAGGGAAAATTATTACTAAATTCAAGTGAAGTGTCACACAACGTCTGGCACTTTCCTGCTTAGCGACCTATCAGATGAGAGTCACAGAGAAACTTCCATTTTGGAGAAACTGGAAGCGCGCAGAAGACTGTATGACAGAAAGCTCATCAGCCCCCTTAAAGTGGCCGAAAGTGAAGAGGGAGCAGCCCTTATCCCGCTTTTGCTCTTTTCGGAGAACGCGGCGCCTGCACTTCCCGTCGCCACCGGCAGAGAAGGCTGCGAAGAGGAGCAGCCCGCCCAGCCTCTGACCGCTCCGAAGACTCCTCACCTCCGCCCCTGCAGCCGCCCTTTACTTACTTCTTGCCGTCGCTACTGAAGAGCCCGAAGGCCGCCGGAGAAGCGGTGGAGGCTATGGTGGGCGCCGCCTCTTGGCCCACTTCAGCTTGAGCATCCACGACCTGCTCGTTGTAACCTACGTTGTTGGTCAACATCATCCCACCGTACCTTTTACCACCGCTACGGGTTGAAGCGCCCACCTGGACCCGGTTTAGCCCGCCCTCCTGCAGATCCCTCGCAATCCAGCTCTTCCCGGAAGCTGTCGACAAACAGCACCCAAAGCCGTGTCACATGATCGCCGAGAGGGGCGGGAACCGGTGCCCAACAGACTTTTTTTAGGAGAATGGCCTAGCGCCATCGTTGCCAAGGGAACGCAAAGCTTCTCCGGTCTCCGCGCTTCCAGGAAGACACGCCCCTCGTCACGAGGAAATCTCCGCGGTGGAGCTTCTCCGCCTTGTCCTGGTCACGAGATACTAGCTCGCTTTCAGATACTCGCTTGCCACGTAATGCAAAAGCGAGTCTTTGAGGTTGCTATGTACGGAGGAATGTGCTCTGATTCCCACCTTCACAATTCGGTCAGTCTTTGATCTTAATGAGGGCGTGACAGTTAAGCAACTTTTGCATGATGCAGTCGAACAAACTGACCAATTACATTTTAGCTTCTTATTCCAATTCAGACCATGTGGTTAATTTATGTTGTGCCAAAGCAAAAGTTTCACTTGGTGACCAAATCCTGACTATGTACTGCAAATACAACACTAGCAATAGAAAAGCAATATCACTATACTAAGATGGGACGTAATTAATAGCCACCTAAGAATCTTTGAATAATTCTAATATGGAATTCCTGACTTCCCAACAAAAATATATAACTTGCCATTTAATGCTTGGGGGCACAGATGGGAAGCCAACCAAAGTGATGGAGAGAAATAAGAAAGGATTTCCATTGCTAAGTGAAATAAGTGAGTCGTGCCAGATTTTATTACTTTTTTGCAATGATTGTTAACTGAATCACTGCAGTTAAATGAATCAACTGGTCATTAAGCAAATCCAATTTTTCCAGCTGACTTTGCTTATCGGAAACAAACTGGGAAGATCACAACTGGTGATCATGTAACCTTAGAACACTACAACAATCATAAATATACGCCATTTCAAAGTGCCCCATTTTTTAATAATATTTTATTAGTTTTCTAATTTTACAATTAAACATTTAAAAAGCAACGTGGTGATTGGGTAATCAATAATTCAATAACATACATAAATCTTTAGCACAAATCTCAAGTTACAGCATCAGATATTTCTTCTCTTTTCCCCTTAATATCTATTATCTCATATTAGGCTAATATAGTTCTTATTATCAACCAAGTAAAACCATCTTTGTTACATTTATCAATAATTTTTAGCTTATACATATCTTAATTGTGTTTGCATTCAATCCTTATATACAATCAATGTCCTGTTATTGCTTTTTTCCCAAGCTTTAATTTCCCATCAATATTCAAATTAACATTTGGTATTTATAATTTCCAAGCTTTAGGTGATCAAAGTTTCCCTTATCTTAACTTCTACTTTTTTCCCTTTTCATAACAAAATCTAATATTCTAAATACACATCTTATCTATTTGCATATAATCTTATTCTATTTTCTAAAAGTTATCTATTTTCCACCATATTAAACCAAAAGTCTATTAGTCTTATTACACATCTTACCTATTCAATTATAGTGTTACTTTATTTTCTAAAAATTATCTATTTTCCAACATATTCAACCCTCTAATCAGTAATATGAAATCCCTTCTAATAAATCAAAAGCTTAATTTCTTTCAGCCTTACTCTAGCTTTCTTCCTTTGCCAATTAACTTTCCATGTCAGTACTTTTGAATCCTCAAATAGTTCTCCCTCTATTATTATATATATTATTTGAAATAAGAAAGACCATTTGGTTACAGTTTTTTTGAAAGAACTAGCCCATTAGTATTCAATTAGTATACAATTGTCTTGATAGGGTTATCTTCCATTCAATCTGTTCTTCTTCCTTTTCCTCAAATTTCTTCTGATTTATGTAAAAGGTGTTTTCCATTTTCAATATTGTCACTTCCTTTTCTGATTTTTCTGTTGGCTGGATCTGTTGGTCAATTGGATCCTCTGTCTTAGTATTTAGTTGTTCCACTTCTCCTGTTATTTTCTGCATTGTTCTTTGGTTATAGTCAAGATCTGGGTTTGTATATCTATGCTGGCATCTTGTTCCTTTATGTTGCATCTTATTTTGTCACAAGCTGAAAGAATGGTTTCATGTATTGATTTCAACATAGAAAGGATTTTTTCCTGATCTTCATCCATATTCTGTTGATAATGTGTTAAGTTAAAGACTTCAAAATCAAACGTTAAAAATAGTTTTTTATTTTTTTATAGCTGGGTATGGGACATCTATTTCACACGTTGTAGGTAGTCTTTATAGTGGAAATTGCCAAGTAAGAATTTATAGTCCAAATTATTCCATCATCTTGTGTAATAACAGATGCTTCTCATGTAAAGAAATAGGAAAGCAATTCCCCATATAAAACTCTGAAAATTAGTAAAGGTTTACCTTAATAGTTCAAACAGGCCAGATATGCCCCCCTGAAATTCCTTCTTTACAGATGAGTTTTTCACAGGTGGTATCTGTCAAGGTCAAAAGAGTTTTTTCTAAAGTCTGGGCTTAAAGCAAAGTTTCTTTTAGGCAATACAAGTTGTAATGCCATACTTCGCCACAAGATGTCACCTATGCCATTTAAAACTTTTTAAGTCCAAAGTTTTTATAATAGTTTTTCAAGGTTTATTTCTTTTCTTTTTAAATAAAAACAAATGTCTCCAGTAAAAATAGGAAAACTTTTAGTCCCCAAATTTCAAAAGCACATGCATCCAATTAGATTAAAATTGTTCTTATAGTTGCTCTGTTTCCCCTGGGTAGTCAGTCGTTGCTATTCTTAGAGGGTGGGGTAGAAATTCCCTTCCCTCTCTCCTCACAGGGGGAAAAGTACTTTGGGTAGCTTTTACAGGAAAAGATATTTAAAGTCTTAAAGAGAAGATCAGATCTCACCCAGTTTCATCCGCAAAAAGAACCATTTCCAGAAGAGTAACAATCAGGTATCTTTTTAGCCAGAAACAGCAGTTGTCGTGCTTTTTTTAAAAAATAATAATTTAAGTAATTATAGAGAGCAATTTCAGGAAAGAGTGTGCCTGATTCATTACAGTAATGACTATACTCAACTGAATGCATAGTTAATGTAGTGTCAGGGGGATGAGATTTCCCCTTTCCAAGAACCTACTTTAAGATCGGTTTCTGCAACCATTCGCAATCAAGATCCAGCAAATTAAAACAGGATCACTGAAAGGAAGCGATATAAAGCTGTTTCTTTTTTTCTCTTGCTGCTAGATTAGAAAGTTATGGTACAGAATATTTAGGAGAAAGATAAGCCTCTTTCCCAACGATCACTTTGTATGTGCATGATTGTGAATTTTATCATCCCAAAACAGTCCTCAGCAGGGAGCAAAAACAACCCACTTTTTCTCTGGGAAATGCTCAATATTCTTTTTGGAACTCACTGAAAAATAAGGTAGTGGTGGTTTGGTAGGATAAGCTCCTACGATTGCAACTGTGCTGTGTGGTTAACATTTCACTGTTTGCAACTGCACATCACATAGACATCAAAAAGGCTCTTGGATAAATGTGCCTGGCAGATTTGTCAGGCACAGAGTGACTGTGTTTGTGTTGTGTGCTTTTTTATGGCCTGGAGGTGCTGTACATGTAGCATGGAGCAGAGCAACTGAAGCCAAGCAATGCACTTGGAGAGAGGATTCCCAAATGAAGCAGGAACGTGTAAACTACGTTTTAGCTGATTTTACATTATTATTTTTACATGGATTTTTAATTTTTTTTATTTTGTGAAATTGTACTGTATGTGCACTGCTGAAGTCACAATTTGCAAATCTTATTTATTTTAATCTTTCCTGGACTTCTTATTTTTACAGTATTAGGAGGATTATGTATTGTATAGTATTAGTTCCAGTTACTGCATACTTGTTTGGTGTCCTCTTGTGGTTGACATTATGAACTACAAAATTACATTAAAAAGGCAAACTTAACTATTGGATGATACCTTTACAAATGTGATTAAACAGTTTACAAGTTTTTACGTTCCCTTGAACTGTTTATAATGGAGTGTGAAGACAATTTAAAAATTAGGTCAAATGTGACAATCAGGATGTCTGTTGTTGAAAACTGTTTCATAATGATGTTTATATACTGAAGACATTTCTCAATAGTGGGCAGGTTTTACTTAAAATTCACAGTTAAAGTAGTAGTTCAGCTCCAGCTCTAAATATAAAACTAAAATGAGTTTCCAATCTGTTTCTACCTAGAAGGATGGAAGAGGACAAGAAAAAAAGAAAAGAAAACTATCTTTATAACAGCAGCAAAAGCAGTTTTGAAAACAGTTTTGGTTATTTGGGGGGGGCAAGTCAAGGTGTTGGTTATTATCTCTAAAACCCTAAATGGCACAGGACCAGGTAACATACAGGAGCACCTCTCCCTTAGGTTATCTACCTGCCTATTCTTCAAGGTCCTTCAAGGGTGAGTGCACTTCAGATCCCTTCTCATAAATGCTGTCATCTAACATGACTTAGGAAGTATACCTTATCTGTAACTGCCCCTGTCCTGTGAACACCCTTCCCCCAGAGATTCCAGACCCCTATATTTCTTGAATTCTGGAAGACCCCAAAGAGTTTATTTTCCCCCACAAACATTGGAGTGCATTGAGACCAGAACCTAATAAAATAATATATTGATACGTGGAGAAATGTTGCCTGAGTTTTTATTTTGTTTGCAGTTTATTTGTTTTTGTTGTTTTTATTATCTTGTGAGCCATGCTAAGTTGTGGCTATATAAGTTGAATGAATGAATGAACAAATGAATGAATATGAATGAATGAATAGGTGTCTGAATCAATAGCTACTCTCGCTTGGGTGGAATCTGAGCCTCTTTCTCCCATCCAACCTTAGACAGATAGTTCAGGATTTTTGCCACATGTCACTTTTGGCCTAAGAAGGAGCTATACAACATCATCGATGTGTCAATGATACCTCACCCCAAACTGCCAGACAATTTCTATCAAAAGGCTTATATAGATGTTAAAAGGGTGGGGGTCAGAGGAGTGAATCCTGGGGTGAATCCTACTATAATGTTGCACCTATGAGTTAAACCTTTTCTTGCCTGCACTAACCAACTAAATATACTGGCTTGTAAGGAGCAGAACCACCTCTTCCATCCTTGTAGGCAGGCCAGAACAACACTGTTTGTAGTCAATAGTTTCATAAGCTTCCAAGAAGTCCAGAAACATGAGGATGGTCACATTCTCTCCCAAGTATCCCTGAAGCTAACCAGTATGGTTTAAGTTTTATATCTAGGCCTGAATCTTTACTTCCATATAATTTCCTTTATCCTGTGATTGACCTATGTTTTTCAATAATATCTGGAAGAGCGTCTTCTCAGAACAGCTAGCTCTTCCTATCCTTGCAAGTTGTGACATAACATTTCTTTTGCTCTAACCACAATCAGACAATTATTTTCCTCTTTTGTAGCAGTTAATATTGAACTTTCCTCTATTTATGCCTAAATGAAGCAACTCTTGGAGTGGAGAAGGAAAGGCTATAAAACTTTTACAGGCTATAAAACTTTCCAAACCAAAGCAACCCCTTTGTGAGTGAAATTCCAAAGGCTGTCCTTGCTCACCTGGCTGATTGGAGATAGATCCCCAATGAGTATATTTGGTGACAATTTCTTAATAAAGTTTGTCAGGTTTGTTTACTGTTGTCCTAATGTTGCCCATGATGTTTTTGTTCTTTTGTATCCATTCTACAAATCCTAAATTAACCATTGACAGACCAATTGATAAGCCAGTTTGGTGCAGTTAAGGCACCAGGCTAGAAAGCAGGAGACTTCTTACTAGGGTTAGGAATGACTGGCCTGAGGTCACTCAGTTGTCTTCCTGCTTAAGGCTAGAATTCAGTGTCTCCAATTTTCTTCCCTGTAGTGCATCAAACTAGCTCTGTATGGTCAAATTACATAACCAAAAATATAAGGCATCATCTTATTGTCACAATTAGAAGGAAGAGATAGCTTCATCTGAATCACAGTTAGAAATGTGGCCATAAAAACAAAGGAAGCCCATTTAAAGTGTATTTGTTAAAATATTATTTTGAGCTCTGCCATCCCATTTCAATACCATAGTGAGAAGCTAAATGTAGCCTTTATAGTATAGGTTTACCAAGAAAATAAGTCTGCAGTCATGTTCACTCTGTAACAACTTATTAATTACAAATGACAAAGTACCCCTTTGATTCATGTACTCTGTCATATAATACTGAAAGATGTTTATATTAAAAGTTGATTTTCTCTCATAGCAACATTAGTAGGAATTTAGACATTTGTGTTTCTGCTCAGTCTCCTAACACTCTGGAAGATGTGCTCCTTCATGATGCTAAATTTTACTTAATGTTGATTCTTACATATATTATTCTCTTTTTATCTTTATTTCTTATAGCAGTGGACTGCATGATTATGATAGTTCAGAAATGCTTAATAAAAGATAATTTTAAAAACAATGGAAGGAGATGTATAAGTATCAAACTATAGAGGCAAATCCATTGAATGTTAAATTTTCTCTTCAACCCTTCCTCCCCTATTGGTGTAAGGAAAACAGCCTAGTTTTAAATACCGGAAAAACCAAAGAGATCATTGTTGATTTCAGAAAAGGCAGGCATGGCTACACTTCTCTGTGCATTAATGATTCACCTGTGGAGATGGTTACCAGCATCAAATTCTTGGGTGTTCAGCTAACGAGTAGGCTGACTTGGTTGCTCAACAGTGAGAAACTGGTGAAGCGGGCACAGCAGTGTCTGCATTTTCTGTGTTGCATGAGAAAAGCACATCTTCCTTCCCCTGTCCTGACCACTTTCTACAGGGGGACGATTGAGAGCATCCTGTTATACAGCATCACAGTCTGGTTTGGAAGCATCACTGCTTCAGACAGGAAGAGAGTGGTGAGAATGGCCGAAAAGATCATTGACAGTTCCCTCCCTCCCATCCAGGACATAGCACAGAAGCGCTGCTTGAGCAGGGTCCTTAGATTCTCTGGGACACTACACAGCCTCTTCACGACCTGTTTTCCTTGTTACCTTCTGATAGGTGGCTTCATGGTATCCGTAGCAGAACATCCAGATTCAGATTCAGCCATAGTTTCATTCTATACAGCATTAACCTTGTGAACTCTCAAGCTTCCTCCTTCTGTTATATATTCAAGATGGACAGTATTTAATATTTATTTGCTACCTATATGTAGGTGTGTGGGTCTATACCAGTGGTGGGTCTATACCATGCTGTCGCCCCAGTCCTAGGCCTTCAGCTGGGTTTTATAAAACCTTTTTGCTTTAGGCCACTGCCGCCGTGTGCAAAAAAAAAAAAAAAGTTCAATCTGTCAATTTCAACTTCTCGTGGGAAAAAAAAGATCTTGCAAAGTTGGAATTGATTGATTGAACTTTTTAGTCCCACCCAGTCTGCCATTACCACCACAGTCATGGCCACCCAATGGGCCAGGCCCACCCAATAGGCCATGCCCACCCAATGGGACACACCCAGCCAATGGGACACACCCAGTCGGCACTTGATGATGCATAAGTGGGTTTTGGGTTGCAGTTTGGGCATTCAGTCTCTAAAAGGTTCGCCATCACTGGTCTATACATATGTTGTTCATAGTATGTTTAGGTTGTGTCATGTATATGTTTCACTTTGAGAGTGGGCAACTAAATTTCATTTTTGATGTGTGCCGTTGTGCCCACAATAAAAAAATGACAATAAAGGTTATCTTATCTTATCTATTGAGGACAAACAAAAAGATATTTTTCCAAATCTAGAGTCACACTCTTCCACTCACACTTGGAAGTAAATATCATCAAAGTCAACCATACTTCCAAATATGTTGGTAGAGAATAAGATTATCACAGATCACTTCTGTACTCAGTAAATATCCATAGAAGTAAACCATAAGATTTGATAAGCATTCTTGCAAACTATTCCTCTGAAATGTAAGAACCTCAGAATGTTCCCCTGAAAAAGCTGTTCTGCTGATGGAAACCGAATGGGTAAAAATGTGCAGCATCATAAACAACAAAGGAGTCCATTTACAACTTATAACCATTAAATCAACTGCCATATTTTCCATCAACTTCTCAGAAGCAATGTTCTGGGCATGATTTTAAAAGAAAGATGGAAGCTCAGATGAATTGTGACCTAATGTGAGGAATATCACTTTATTTACAAGCAAATTTGATGAACTAAGAGCAATGATGTCTAAAAAAATGTTTGGCGCATTTGGGAGGTGATAACAACTACAAGCAATAATAACCTGAATATTATAATTAATGGAGTATAAACATTATGACTGCTAGGTGATGTCACTCATCAACAATCTGTGGAATAATGTCATCCTCAAGGGAAGTTGGCTGTTCACCAGATGTGCCTGTGTGGTAAAATTAATCTCATCAACTATCTGAAACATACAACCACAATGCTCCATTGTGAATTTAGAGCAGCCACTATGGCTCTCTGCAGTAAACTGGAGAAATGTACTGCTGACTGGTAATGAAGAGAAAATGGGAATGGAAAAGAGACAGCCCAGGAATTGATAACATTTTGCTAAGAGTGAAATACTTAACTTATTTGCCCTAGTGTAAAATCTTCTCTAATATCTGATAATTTATAAATGGTTTCTGGGTGGAATGTAACAAATTGTCTGAGAATCAGATCTGTAAGCATTTGCTACACTCAAGTGCGCTTGTATATGAACGAGGTGAAAAGGCCAATAAATTATTTTCTTGGCAGATCAAGGATGAGGAATTTGAAAGATCTATTTTGGAAACAAACACTAGATACACAGATGGTAATTTCTAGCAGAAAATTAATCAGGCTCTTTTGTCGCAGACTCTGCCTGCAGTTTGCCTCAATGCAGTAACTCTGTAACATTCAACTGTGAGAGCTTGATGTTCCCAAACATTCACATTAATTTGTAGGAAGTTATTATTTTTTTACAGTTTTCTGTGCTATGACTCGCTATGTATGATCAGATCAAAAATTTAACCAAGGACTGCACCAGGACTACTTTCACAGATTATTTCAGGCATCAGTAGCTTTTTCAGGGATGGTGAAAACGAAGTACTCTTCCATGAGGCACTTGCATGGAAAGATGGTTTCAAGGCCAGTTCTCAGGTAGTCATAAGCAAACAGCCTGATACCAGATCAGTCTGTTACTAAAACAAGAAAAAGGTAGAAACCATAATCTCACTATAAATATATCTTGCATTTGATATTAGAGCAGTCACTGTCATTCTTTCATAATGGCTTCTTTAGCACCTCCATGGAAATTAGATTGTGCACATTTTTGAGAACCAAGATTTTTTTTTGCAGCTATTACAAAAGTTTAGAAATAAGAGGAAAATTACAATGACAAAATTAAGTAATCTGAAATCCTGTACCACTCTGAGAGAACCATCTTAACAAAGAAAGTTGGTAAGGTAATAGTGGATGTTGAATGATGAAAAATCATTTCTGTAATTTATTATTGAAAAATTCCCCTGTGCAAACCAGTTCTTTTGATGGCATGAAACATTGTCATTTAGCAAGAATCCAATTTAGAAATTCACTCATAGGATCCAAGAAAGACAAGTGAGATGCAATCTCTTTCTCAAAAAACATCAGAATAAGCAGAATATTTGGTCACCTGTACTATTCTCTGCACTTATTTGTCACAATTGCCAAAACTCATGATTGTAACCTATCTAGCTGAATCACTGAAATCAACTCAGTCTGGCTATGAAATTAGCATAAGTGTCAAGAACAGAGTTGTTCAAGACAAAGGGGAAATGTCTATTTTGTAACTTCTCTGGCCAAATGTCCAAATATAAATTCTATGTAGGAGTAATCTGTGAAAAATGAGAAGATGTACTGTACAATTCATATTGGTTGACGAAGGTCTTAAGCTCCTTAACTGAGCTGTTCCTTGTGCAGAGGCTGGTGGTTGCTAGATTTAGCTCATCTGTTTTATTATTTATTCCATCACTTGATTTAAATGGTTAATCCAGGCAGCCACCTGGGTCTAATGATGATATACAATACTTGATCTTTATATTTATAATGAAGCAAGATATTTGTAACTTGTTCAGTGATAAAGAGTGACTAGAGAATTAGTTGCCATGATTCATATTTGGAAATACGAAGCAAAGTTTGCTTTCCATGCAGAGGTTGTAAAAATTCCACGGGCCTCCATTATTTGCGAAGGCAGTAATTTTGGATTAAATTTCCAAGGACACAAAATGTTAGGTAAGTAAGTTATTATGGAAAAGATAAGAAGCTGTTATGAAAGAATATTACTGACCTCTGTGTGACAGATGAGACCCATATTTTTAATTAAATCAAAGTTCAAATTCTTATGCCTCTTTCTTCTGATAACACAGTGCAATAGCTGGATAATCATCTGTTTTGGGCGCGAAATCTGGTTTCTGTCTCTTGTTTTGGTGATGGACAGATCTGATATCAATGGTTTAGTTGTGACTATGAGAATTAGCTCCCACTTCAAATAAGGAAGGTTTACACACTTTTTTGTATTACTGTAAGTGACTTCATTTGGCCTTTGAAAGGCATGTTGGAAGGGAATAAAAAAAATAAGTAAAGCCAGGGCAATTATATATGTTACTCCCCATGCGCTGTAATTGTTTTCTATATTGTGTGTATGTAAAATTGCCTAATATATATATATATATATATATATATATATATATATATATATATATATATATATATATTATATGTTTAATAATTTTTTTCTTGCAATTGCATTAAAAATTAGTTTGGCAGTATTGGGGAAAGAATTCAAAGGGCTTCAAGGAAAGATCATGGGGTCTGTAGGATATATATCTTTCCAATCATTCTAAAAATAAAACAGGAAAGCAAAAAGCCTGGTCTTCCATTGAACCTAAAGAAAACAAAGATCCTATCTATCAGAAAATTGGAAGAATTTCAGATAAATTATGTGATAATAGATGTGATCGGTAGTTTAAATTTTTTAAGTTCCAAAACTGATATAGAAGGTGAATATATAAGAGATTCCGAGAAGAATAATGATGGGCAAAAATACATTGGGTGGCTTAAGTAGACTTAGAAAGATTGTGGCATTTGAATTAAGATAAAATTCAGAATAGTCTACTTGTTGGTCTTCCCTGTTAAGATGTATTAATACAATGGGTGGACTCTGCGTAACAGCAAGGGGGAAAAAGGTAGATCTTTAAACTTTGCTGCTGGAGGAAGCTGTTTTGCATTCCTGGATAACAAAGGGGAACCAAATGTTCAGTACAGTTGGAAATCAAACCTGAATGCTCATTAGAGGCATGGATATAAAACTATTATACTTTGGACTGATTCAACTATGGAAAATATGATGAATCCTGCCCATAGTGAATGAAAGGAAAAGAAAAAGCTGACTATAGGTAAGGTGATTACATGGAGCGGTAGAAGGTTCATGAATTCATCCTCAAGAATTGTGTAAATAGCACATAGATCCAGCTACAACTTGAACAAAATAACAAGAATTTACCTCCGTAAAATGAGAGCAAGCCATTGAACCCTGGAAATAGGTAGATATCTCCATAATATCAAGAGATGAGAGGACAAGCAATATAACGTATTGTGGACAGTTATTCTAATAGCAAGGAGATATATTGGTATGATTTATTTTCTTCTATGCCTTTGTTTCAAATACTTTTTCTTCTGAATTCTTACACTTGTATAGAGCATGGCCTGGTAATATCTAAGATTTCTAAAGCAAGCATCCAAGCTTTCCATTTCTTCTGTTCCCTCACGTCTGCTGGTTTCTCATATTTTGATATGATATGGCTCAATTTTTTAAGGGAAAAAAAAAGATTGCTTTCTCAATTACACGGTCAGCCACTTGTGGCAGGCAGGATTTTAATGGTACTAGCTTACATACACTTTTGCTAGCTGGTAAGAAATAATAAACAACAAGTGTTATTAGAAGTCAGAGTAACTGCAGTAGAATACTATAGTATATAAACTTTGGAATTACTCCTAGGAATAGACTTCAATGTAGTCCTGATGTCTGGGAAAGCTGCTGCAAATAACAATATAATCTGAGGAACAATGGCTGTTGCCTTTGAAAAGAAGGTAAGGCTCCCAAGAGCCAAAGGAATATACAATTCTGTTCTGCATTTACATTACTCCACAGTCTCTAAAACTATGACTAAGGTTTGTACTGCTGAAAGTGATGGTGATATATTAATTGACTTATAATGGACAATGAATCAATTATGACACACTTTTTGGTAAAAAAAACTAGAAGTCAAGTAATACATTACAGACTACACTTGGCAGAGTAGCCACAAAGGCCTTGGAAAATATATTCAGATCATGGGAATAAGTTTATACCTACAAAGATTAGAAAATCATAAAAGATACTTCTCTGCTTTCCCTATAATGCTAGTGGAAGCAAAAGCTTGATTTTGAAGAAGCAGGATAGAAGGAATGTTTATGCTTTTGAACTTTGGTATTGGAGAAGATTCTTGAGACTATATGAAAACTAATGCATTATAGAACAAATCAATCGATTTGAGGCACACATGACCAAGTTTCAATTGGCCATATTTTGGACACAATTTTCCAAAGGACCTAGTTCTCTTGAGAAATCAATAATTCTGAAAGGAAAAAGAAGAGGATGATTAGATCATCCCTGAGAAAATCTATCAATGTGATCACCAAGAGTCAACACCAACTTGAATGTACATAATATGTACATTCATAAAAGCGCACAGATGTATCTTTTGGACTGAAGACAACTTTCCTATTGCTGATACAAGGAAATAACTTGTACATAAATCAGTCACTAGTAATTGGGATTCCAGAAAAAAAAAGTCAATTAAATCTAGGGAAATTTTACTTTCTAATTCAGATATCTCTTTGTGTAGAAAGAGATCTTGGCTATTCTGTACATTGTGTTCTTGAAATTTTGAAACTTGGTCTAATTGGTTCTGCTAGTTAGCTAGACAATTCTCTTTATGAACTGTAATTTTAAAATATCTTTCTTGATCTGTGTGATGATAATGCTTATGAAAAGAATATTACAACTAAAAAAATCCAACAATAAGAGCAATTTGATAGTGGAATCAATCAAGCAGAGGCTACAAAACAAAGATCTTGATTTGGGGCCGTTTTAATTGAGCATGGGATTGATGTAAATTTTATAAATGTCACACTTTATATCTTTGATTTGTAAGTACAGCTTTCTTTAGCCATTTATTCACAAATTCAGTGACATTTGTAGAACTCTTCTGCTTCATCTAACACCAGTAGCCTTAGATCTAATCTGAAACCACATGATATTTATTAGAAATTAATCCACTGAAGACTGTGTTTTCTTCCTTGACAGCAAAAACTATAATCAATTTCTCCTTTTTGGTGAAACAATATTATGCCATTACAGTTTTTTCTGCAGTTCCTACTATGAGCACCAGAGGTAGTTGTTTTCACAAAAAAACCCCATCTGATATTTGCTCTGTTTAATCACTTCTACTACAGTGTGCCCTATTAACATTTCCCAGATAATTGTTTATGAACTGATGTGTAATCTAATGCTTATCTTTACTACAGTACTGGAAATTGTAACCTAGGAGGCAATTAGTGCAGCACAAATAGCAAAATCACCACTTATTCAAGGCAAAATTAAGCCCTGCTAAAACACAGTCCCAGGTTGATAACACACACCCAGCCTGTCCAGTGCAAAATCCTCTGACTTAATGACAACTGCTGAGAATGATGAGATTTGTGGTTCAGTTCAGTGAAATGTACCACTAGCTTATAGACCTGATACAGCTGCATGTTTTGCTGTTGGTGGTTATGAGTTCAATCTGGGTGGAAAATGTGTAAGATATTTATAAAACATTGTGAAAAACTGATTGCATGAGGTATAGGGGAGGCATATGCTTTTTGTTACAAAAGGTCTCAGGTTAAGTAAGGCCTCAAACTCAGGACAAGCATTGCCAGCCAGTTGCTATATTCACAGAGGATACAAAATCACAAACCAACTAGCCACATATATTTTAGTGTCAGGTATCATGCATATCTAGCCAATGTGAAAGTTTGTAGTTCAGCTTATTATGCAAATCCAGAAAATTTGATCAAATAAAATGCGGTTAATTTAACCTTGGATAAACATGGTTAAATTAACCAAAATAATTTTGAAACAATGATGGACCAATGTTCTCATTTAGTATGGAGAAATTTCATATGTTTTTATGTTCTTGATTGGGTATATAGTTTATTGAAAAACTGCACCATTGTCTTTTTATTTTATTTTTATTTTCCAAAATGAATGAATTCTGGATTTATCTTACTTTTGAAAATGGACTGTTTTGGTTCCCTTTTATATAAAACTCATCACATAGCAGGGCTAGTCAAGGTACTTAGAATATATTTTCTGAGGAAAAAAAATGTTTTAATAATAATGAAAATGAAAATGATCCAGACAGAAATGAGTAATAATATCCAAAATAAAAAATATATAAATATCTAAGTAGCAATTAGTGGCTAGGAAAAAAAAGTGTTGGGGGAGAAAGAGGGAGATGAGAATTACTAAAATCCCCTTTTAAAGATTTGTTTTGTTCTGCTTTTTAATTTTTTTCCTCAAAATCCTTTGTGTGTGTATGTACTATATATATATTTGCTTGTACATTTTATTTAATCAATTAAAAAAGGGGGCTAAAGAAATCTCCAAATTTTTAATAGATCTTTAGATTACATTTTTTAACAAGAAATAATATTTTAGAAATGACCTGATTGCATTTATGTTGAGATGCAGTTGAAATATAGTAATCTAAATATCTCGTTCTATTTTGGTAAGAAGCTATTACATATATTAACTCAATTCTGAGTTTAATATCTTCAGATGTTCATATTCCATCTCTTATCAAATGGGTGCCAACCTCTGGAGAAAGAAAATGGATATGATGAAAATATTGTTCAGCATCAGAAAAACACACACATGGCTTTAACTATGTGATGGTTTGAAGAATTGATTAAAATAGATTAACCATAGATGATTGTAACAAATCATGGTTTTAACTTATTGATATATGTATGTCTGTTAATATACATTATGCTTGATTTTGGTTTTTTACAGTATTTTTCCTCTTATAATTTTGTGTATTTTCTGTGGTTTTTTTATTTAGTTACTAAAAAAGAAAAAAATGAGCTCTTTGTTTTGTGCTATTTGCAAGTCAGACTCTTGACAATAACAAAAATGCAGAAAATATAAATGTTGCAAAGCAATTTATAAAAGTAGAAACTATATTTTAGCTGATATCACTGCCTGATTGTTGCTAAGAGCTGGGAGTTCATAACTCCTGTTTTAGAAAAAATAAACCATATACTTGTAGACCATATCCCAACCATATCCCAACCTGGCATATTTTAAACTTTTTCCATTCCTAGTTAGCATGACTTAAAATTCTGAAAATGGCAATTCCAGCCTACCAGATTTGGGAAACTTATTCTATAACTACCATTATTCACTGATGATGCAGTTATCTCATATAGTTTAACTGCTTATAATTAAGTACACCATAGAATTCAACAGAGAAAAAAGCGTAAGAGGGGAATAGCAGGACATATTTAAAAGGTTCTTGGTGTTTTAGTATATTACAAACTCAATCTCAGCCAGAAATTTGATGCAGCTGCAACATTAGGCTATACCATAGTCAGTGAAACTATGTAATATTGTGTACATCATAGCAATTAAATCATTCTGCTCCATTTTCTTCTAAATGTGATACTCTCTTTCATTCTGCCCACCACATTTTAAGGACATTGACAAATAAATGTGTATTTAAAAAACAGCAAAAGTGATGAGGAGTCTGGAAATCAAGTTCTATGAGAAACAATTGAAACTAAAGACATGAATTTGCTTAGTCTGGGGAAAAGGAGAATTATGATAACGATCTTCAGATATTTGAAAGGCTGTCATGCCAAAAATGACTAGATTTGTTCTCTGTTACTCCAGAGGATTAGACTAGTATCAACTGCAGGGAAGCAACTGGGAGAACTTTGACAAAGATATTAACTGCAAACTGTTTTGTAATTGCCACACTAAATTCAGGAGTTTTTAATCCTGTTAAGTGTGCATATTTTATTAATCTACTGCAATAAATGTATTTTTAATTGGTTCTACAAGGTACTTTCTACATTACTTACACATACATATTGCATACAGATCTTCTTTAATTTTTATTTAGACAAGGAGAAAAACATGTGCAATAATAAATATTCCATCTATATTAACATGAATGCTAGCAGAAAATCCTATCACATTTGCATGAAAACAGAGGCTATGGCTGGAGGGGGATTCAGGATGGTCTGTGAATCAGGCAGATTGCCAGTTCATGAGACTTTTGCTGCAGCAGACCACCAAATAATGAAGATCTTAAAACAAAATGGTAGTTACTGGCATGACCCTATAAAACAGATGTAAATGGTAATTCTCATATTACAGTCCTCTAGTGCAGACATGTCAAACACAAGGCCCAGGGGCTGGATGCGGCCCGCGAAGTGGTTTCATGTGGCCCGCGAAGCCATCCTGGAAAAAGTGAGGGAATGGCCTCCGCTGCCTTGGCCCTGGCCTAGGCCAGCCAGGAGCCAATGTACAATTTTGTGGTGGCCATCTATGCTGAAATACATTCAGTCTTAGCTCCACAAGGCCGTCTAGAAACAACGAGGAACCAGCCCCACCTCCTGGGTGCATGCTAGGGAAGTGTCACCCTTTGTGAGGAATGAAGAAATGCACCATGCCTTGGTGCTTGCCCCGGTCCCACTCACTTCTGTCAGAGACCCTCAGATCTGTCCCACTCCTGCCCAGGCCCCCACAGGCCCCCTTGACGCGAACGATGTAGAGCTGGCCTTGCCCACCCAGTAGGCCACACCCACTCCATCCATGCCCACCAGTAGGCTGCACCCACCTTGGCCACACCTACCCAGCCCCCCGAGGGCAACCGCAATGCTGATGCGGCCCTCAATGAAATTGAGTTTGACACCCCTGTTCTAGTGGAATGACATAATAATACATAGAATGAGCATAAGCAAAATTTTGATAGTACGTTTGGATTTTAGATTAATCTTGCTAGAACAGCTTTACCAAATCTGATACTTTCCAGATGTATTTTTATTTATTCTATTTATTATTAAACTTCTACATCACCCATCTTGCTGAGGTGACTCTAGCCAGTTTACACTCAAGCAATTAAAATACCATATAAAACACTAAACAAGTAAGAACCATATATTTAAAATTCAATTAAAGTTCAATTAACCAAGATGGAAAGGAAGGGAGCAAGGTGCACAAGAGGTGGAGGTGGGGGTCTGACTTATCGATTAACCACCTCCAAGATATCATTTCCCCATTAGAGCCCCAGGTCTTCAAGCCCTTTCAAAAGTCCAGAGAGGAAGGTGTGGATCTTACCTTGGGGAAGGTGGGGCAGGATATTCCAAAGGGCAGGTGCCACAACAGAAAAGACTTTTTTCCTCAATCCCACCAGCCAAGATTCCTTGACTAATGGGGTCCATAGCATGTTTCCTTTGTCAGTGCAGGTAGGACAGGCGAATCCCATCAGATTATTGGAACTACAACTGCAGAATTGAGCTTGGTCAAGAAAGGCTGAGACAGAAAAACTAAATTCTGGCTATTTTCTCCAAATCTCTATTATAAATGTGGTATTTTCATGCAATATATATGTTGTGTCCTGAGCCTGCAAGGGCAAGCTCAGGACGTTGCAATGGTCCCGGGCAGTTGCAAGCTGCCCGGGACCAGACTGAGTAGTGCCGGCTTTGCGCGCATGCGCGAGGCGCGGAAGTGCGCCAGAATGTTACCTTTTTGCCTGGGGATGCTATTAAAGGAGTCAGAGAGGCCTGCGAGCCTCAGAGCTGTGACGGAGAGAGAACTACTTAAAATAAAGGGCTGTTGGAATTACAGAATGTGCTGTATTCATTCGTCGTTGACTCGAGGACTCAACACTGGCGACGAGGATGGGATGGCTTACAAAAATAAAAAAGAATTGTAAGCTTACCCCAAGAGTCCTGGAGAGAGGAAGACGGTGTTAAACTCAGCACCTGGCCTGCCAGTACAGCGTCGCTGGAGGTAAGCTGGCTGATAGACCCCTTCCTAACATAGAAGCAAGAATGGCGAAGATAGGGAGACTGTCTGAATTTGATGTCACGCACCCAGAAAGATGGGAGTCTTATGTTGCCAGAGTAGAAAATTACTTTAGAGTAAATCAAGTAAGAGAAGATGGCTTGAAGGCCGCTACTTTGCTGTGTGTCTATGGTCAGGATGCATTTGAAATTGCTGAAAATTTAGCAGCCCCTGCTCCTCTTGAATCTGTCACTTACACAGATTTAAAAAAAATTATTGAAGGAACATTTTCAGCCCAAGTTGTCTATTATTGCGTGGAGACACACTTTTGAACAGAGGGATCAAAGAGCTGGTGAATCTGCTAAAGAATACATTGCAGCCTTGAGAAGAGCAGCTAAGCCTTGTGATTTTAAAGATTTAGAAGAAAGGTTGAGAGACCGATTTGTATGTGGGCTTAGGAACAGAGACTTGCAACAGAGACTCTTTGCAAAGGAGGACATTTCATTCCAAGATGCCTTGAGAGAGGTCACTGCAGAAGAGGCAGCAGATGGGGCAGTCAAGAACACGAGGCCTATCAGGAACAACCCAGAAGCCGTCTCCGTGCACCATGAGGGAGTCCAGGAGAGCTCGGAAGAAGATTCTGAAGATGAGGTGGATCATCTCTACCCAGCCAAAGAAAGGAAACAGAAGGAAGGCAAAGAAAAGTCTTCAGCTGTACCCAAGTGTTTCGGGTGTGGAGGTCGCCACAAGAGGACCGACTGCAGGTTCCGTTCTGCAATCTGTAGAGCATGTGGAAAGCAAGGCCACATAGCAGCTGTGTGTCTGGGCCATCAGAAGGTACAACCCCGAGAAGAATTGCGCCTGAAAGGTACCAGGGTCCCCAGCCAAAACAGAGTAGGTTTCTGTGCATCACGTAGAAGCATTTATAGGACAGGCACACATAGGCCACTTAAAAAGAAACTGTCACAAGGTGAAGTTGCAAGGAGTTCCATTGGTTATGGAACTGGATACTGGGTCTGCCCTTTCAATCATTTCTATTCACACTTTCAGAAAGATTTGCTCTAGCAGTGGTTCCAGGCCGAGCTTAGGCCATCCAATATAGTCTTAACAGACTTCCAAAATTCCAAGGTGTGTGTTAAGGGGGAGGCCACCCTTAAAGTACAATACAAGGATTTTGAAGGTCCATTAGATGTATTAGTAGTTGGGGGTGAACGCACAAGTCTCATTGGACTCGATTGGTTTGAGGCCTTGGGAATACAAGTTATAAGGCTTCACAATTTGCAAACATTAGGTCTACAAGAAGTCTGCAACGAATTTGCAGATGTCTTCAGCCCCCAGCTGGGAGCATACAAAGGCCCCCCAGTTTCCTTGAAACTGGACCCCACTGTCACTCCCATTAGAATGAAAGCAAGGAGAGTACCCTTTGCTTTGAAAGGGAAAATTGATGCTGAATTGGACAAATTGATTCAGCAAGGTGTCTTAGAACCTGTTGACTCAAGTCCATGGGAAACTCCCATAGTCACGCCTCTCAAGGCTAATGGGGACATTCACATCTGTGCAGATTACAAATGCACTCTAAACAAGGCATTACAACAGCATGCATATCCTGTACCTGTAGTCAGCCACATTTTGGCCTCCCTCAAAGGGGGGGGGTATTTTTGCAAAGCTGGATTTAGCACAGGCTTGTCAACAGTTACCTGTTGATGAAGCTGCTGCTGAAGCACAGACTATTGTAACTCATAGGGGGGCATTCAAAGTCAAAAGACTACAATTTGGAGTAAATGTGGCTCCTGGAATTTTCCAAAGTGTAATGGAAAACACCCTGAGAGATATACCAGGGGTTTGCCCCTATTTTGATGATGTCCTAATAGCAGGAGAATCCACTCAAAATTTAGCTGAGAGATTGAGGGCTGTTCTGCTGCGTTTCAGGAAAACAGGTCTCAAGCTTAAAAAAGACAAATGCAAAATTGGAGTGTCTTCTACAGATTTCCTGGGATTCAGAATAGATGCCAGGGGCAATCACCATGCTGAGTCTAAATTAAAGGCTATATTGCAAGCTCCTAGGCCTAAAGCTGAATTACAAGCTTTTCTGGGCCTCTTGAATTTTTACAATGCATTCATACCTAACAAAGCTAATGTAGCTGAGCCACTTCATAGACTCTTAGACAAACAGGCAGTGTGGCAGTGGTCACAAGCACATGAAGAAAGCTTCAATGAGGTCAAGGCCTTACTTACATCAAATGATGTGCTTGCACATTTTAATGAAACTCTTCCTGTGTGCATCGCTTGTGATGCTTCTCCTTATGGGGTGGGAGCTGTACTTAGCCATTTAAGAACTGATGGAACTCAGGTTCCTGTTGCATATTACTCCAGAAACTTGTCCTCTGCTGAGCGAAACTACGCTCAGATAGATAGAGAAGCCTTGGCCATTGTTGCTGGAATTAAAAAAATTCCATAATTTTCTATATGGCAGACACTTCACGGTCTATATTGACCATAAGCCTCTGTTGGGGTTGTTTACTACAAACAAACAAACTCCCCATATCATCTCCCCTAGAATGCTGAGATGGTCCATCTTTCTGTTAGCCTATGACTTTTCCTTGGTTCACAAACCTGGCAAGGAAATGGGCCACGCTGATGGCCTTAGTAGATTACCTTTACAAATGGTAGAGGCTGACCCTGCCTCTGCCATCAACATTCTTTCCATTCAGGCGTTGCCTGAGTCTCCCTTAAATGCCAAGGATGTGGCTGCTGAATCAGCCACGGCTCTCACACTCACTCGTGTATTGTCCTGGGTCTTGTCTGGATGGTCTGAGAGTTGTCCAGATATTGAGTTTCAGAGTTTCTGGCTCAAGAAGCATGAGTTATCCACTTTTCAGGGTTGTCTGTTGTGGGGCAGCAGAGTTGTTATTCCTACCTCAATGAGACCTAGGGTCTTGGCTTTCCTTCATGAGGGCCATCCTGGCATTGTCAGGATGAAGGCGCTTGCGCGCAGCCATTTATGGTGGCCAGGGTTAGACAGGGAGATAGAGGCTCAAGTGCATGGATGCCACTTGTGTCAGCGTTCACGCCTGGAAATGCCTCAGGCTCCTGTACATAGATGGGAGGAAACACAGTCACCTTGGTCTAGGGTGCACGTAGATTACGCTGGGCTCTTTCAGGGTCAATTCTTCTTGGTCCTTGTTGACAGATATTCAAAGTGGCTTGAGGTTGTACCTGTCTCTTCCACCACTGCTGCCAAGACCATTCAAGTACTGAGAGGGATTTTTGCTGCACATGGGCTCCCAGATGTCCTGGTGTCTGACAATGGTCCTCAATTCACTTCTTTCGAGTTTCAGGCTTTCTTGCAGGCCAACATGATTCATCATGCCACCTCTGCACCATTCCACCCCTTCACCAATGGTATGGCTGAGCAGATGGTCCGCATCACCAAGGATGCTTTAAAGAAACTGACCTACGGGGACTGGCACCACAGGTTGGCAGACTTTCTTCTTCCTTACCGCACCACACCTTCAACTTCCACTTCAACTTTCAGCCCAGCTGAACTCCGTTGGGGGCGCAAACTGATCACCAAACTTGACAGGTTGCACCCAGACAGACTGCCTCCTAAGGTCACCCAACCCAGGGCACCGCGGTGTCTGCAAGTGGGTGCCCCAGTATGGACTCGGAACTACGGGCCCGGTCACCTGTGGGTTCCTGCCATAGTATGCAAGGTTACTGGTCCATTGTCCTACGAGGTCTCCTTGGATGATGGTCGTGTCCTTCGGCGGCATATCGATCAGCTGCGTACGAGACTGGACTTACCCTCTGCAACTCCTGGGCTTTCTCCAGGGGGGAGGGGGACCACTATGGGCAAAGGGAAGGGTGTTGGCAGCAGTCGGGGCCAAACGGAGAGGCCGAAGATGGCCTGTTCCAAGGTTCCGCAAGTGTTCCAAACAGGAATTCAAGGGAACAAGAAATAATACAGGCACCAGTGCCTACTCCAGCCAGGGAGTCACCCAGGGGGCATACTCATCATTCACAACTACCATTCAGTACTCCAGTCAGGGAGAATAACCGGGAGCATCCTAATAACCCAAACATTGCAAGAGAACTGGCACACAAACAGTCAAGTTGACCCAGTACTGCTACTGCTTCCAAAAGGAAGTCTTCACACAGGGAGGTGGTCAGAGAGGCAAATCCCAATTCTGGCACCTCCTGCATAGATTGGGGGGCAACTGAGTATTGGGGCACTGCAGAAACCCCAGACAATCCCGTTACGGGGCTTGCGAGTGAAGGTATGCGTTCCCTTGATAGATCCATTGTGGACTTGGAGAGTTCTACAGAAATGCCAAACATTGGCAGGCATACAGAGGGGCCCAAGAGCCTACAGTTAGGCAGGTCAACCAGGTTCATGGGAGAGCAAAGTCCTGATCTGACGAGCCCGGTGGGCAAGCAAGCAGACCAGGCAACGGGACACAGTTCACGGGGACCACCAGGGTATGAAAGAGGGGGCAACTCCACTTCATCCTCTGCACAAGAGGAAGTAGGGGGTTCTCAGAACCTGAGGAGGTCACAGAGAGTAAAAAGATCTCCCAAGTATCTTGAGGACTTTGTAACCCTGCTGTCAAAGCAAGGAAAGTGAGAGGGTGCCTGTTGTTGTTGGAAAAACTGGGAGTGTGAGTATTGGGTAGTTAATTCCAAAACAATAGCCCAGTACCATTTTGTGGTGTGGCTAGTGCACAGCTGCAATAGATGTGCAGGTTTTGGGTTGGCATACCACGCTTGTGTTGAGGTCGCGTATAACTACCTATATAGTTAATAAGTCTCATCCGGGGGGGAAGGGGTGTTGTGTCCTGAGCCTGCAAGGGCAGGCTCGGGATGTTGCAATGGTCCCGGGCAGTTTTAAAGTGCCCGGGACCAGACTGAGTGGCGCCGGCTTCGCGCGCCAGAATGTTACCTTTTTGCTCGGGGATGCTATTAAAAGAGTCAGAGAGGCCTGCGAGCCTCAGAGCTGTGACAGAGAGAGAACTACTTAAAATAAAGGGCTGTTGGAATTACAGAATGTGCTGTATTCATTCGCCATTGACTCGAGGACTCAACAATATACCTATTACATACATCAGTTGCATGGTTCCATTAGCTACAGTACTTGTTTTAGTTTCTAATAATGGAAAGTTTAGAATGGGTTTATTTGTGATAGAATCAGAATGTCAGGGCTGCCTCTGATCAATCCCTACGAAAGAAATCCCTTGACTCCATAGATTTAGAGAAAAGATACTTTTACTAGGAAATAACTGATTCCAGCAAAGGTCAGGCAAGGTCTGAAGCAAATGTGCATGAAAGGACAAATTGAAAATAACCCCAGAGCCACCCCCCCCCCAGTAGTCAAGCAACCAGAGTCCAATCATTGGCCAGGAAGATGTTTTGGGAACGTCTCGGGTCCAGATGCTCAGTGCTGCCTTCATGCATGCTATTCCCAGGATGGTTGGCCTTGAAGATGTTAACAACTCAAACTGACCTCTCTGAGTCTAAGCTTCCCCATCACTTCTCACCAGTGCTTTTTTTGTAAAAAAAAAAAAAAAAAAAAAAAAAGGTGCCATAACTCATACATGTCATACAACCCGCCTTGCCTACCCTACAAGGTTTCATCCAAAAAAGATGCCGGAACTCCGTTCTGGACATTCTATGACAAAAAAAGCCCTGCTTCTCACCAACTCAGTCTCACACTACCTGCACGCTTCCCCTCCCAAATACCCATTGCTCCCTCCCTCTGTTTCCATAGCAGCTGGCAGCAAGCTTGAAGGAAAGGAAAAGGGAAGCATTTTTAAAACACAATTTCTAGGTCAAGGACTATGTTAAAGTTGTATAGTGTCAACCAATACTATGTCAGATATAGGGAGGCAAAGGAATTCAGAAATTATAGAGTAAGGAGTGAAGGTGAAAGAGCTGGAAATGGAACACAGGTTGTGATAGGACTAGATCTATCAGTCCCATGAAATATAGAATACTAAATATCATATAATAAGAAATCTAGGAACACAGTATTAATACTAAAACATGGTTTTGGCATTCCCATTCCCCCCATCAAAAACTCAGGTAACAAATACAATAGTTATTGTTTAGACCAGCCTGCATTACATACAGCCCACCCAGCAGCCTTATATGGCCCATATAAAAAATAAAAATAACCAATCCACTGCCACCAAATTTCACCACCACAGGGAAAGATTTGTGCCTAGGTTTTTGCAGCCACTTCCATTCTGAAGATGCATTGCCAAGTCTCACAGTCAGTAGCAGTTCCATCATTGCCTATTGGGCTGTTACTTTTGGCCAGCTATTCCTTTGTAGTCCACAATTATTTTTCAAGGTATTAATCTGGTTCTTTCCCTTCTACAGTATACTCAGCCTTGCTTTAGATTCTTCACATCTCAGATCATGACTTCAGTCAAAAGAAAGCAATCTAATAATCTGAGGTGCCTCAAAGTCTAAATATAATATCTTATCAGGAAAGCGGAAATGACAATGGCTAGGAATGGGGAATTGACCACATTAAAAAATGTAAATAGCTTACATATGGCTTTTTAAGAAAAAAAATCTCTAGTTATTTGTTCTAGCAAAAATATGTTTTTAAAATCAGAGTTTAATGTATCTAGGATGCATAAAAATAGATAATCACCCTAAAATTGTCTAGAATGTATAAGGTACTACAAATTTTTGTTGGAAATGGGGACAACATGAAGGGTAATTTTATCATGCTTAGAGTTTAAAGAAGTTAGAAATTTCTGTGTTCAAATACGTATATCGATACAAAGAATTTTAAAGATCAACATTTGACTAAAAGCAGAACTTTTCCTGCTAGATTAATGGATAGTCAATTAGAAAAGAGCCATGGAATATTACTTTTATATATGGATTACTGCTGTTAGCCTTTTATATATACAAAAATGGAAAGACTGAAATATCCACAATGGAAGAATAGTTGGTGAAGATGACAGTAGTAGCAGAGATGACAAAATTAATTTACTTGATTATACAAAGCTCAATTACATTTATTAGTGACTGGAAACCCCTTATGGACTTTTTGCTGAAAAAAAAGAGCAAAGTGAATTTGTGAATTACGTGTTTGAAGATTAGAAATAGTAGCTTATGGAAAGAAATATATATTAGGGCAAAATATAAATGTATCTAAAACCATTGTCAAGATCAGACAACCATCCTTTATAATTGTCCTTTTTATTTCTATTTTCATTATTTATTATTTATGTTTATTATCTTTATATTTTTTTTTACTTTATTAAAAATTTCTTAAATATGTGAAAAACTGTGTAAACAATAGGCTTAAAACAAATGCCAGATTCTTGTTGGTTTGGGGGGAATAGAACCAATCGCAACTCATTTATGTTAAAAGTTTGTATCAATTGACAAATGCCAGACATGGGCAATAAAGCAGCATTTTCCAATCTGGGAATTCTTTTCCAATCTTTTCCAGAGTTGCCGGCTGGAGAATTCTGGGAGTTGAAGTCCACACATCATAAAGTTGTCAAGTTTGAAAACAGCCGCAATAAAGCTATCTTCGCTTTTTTCCCCAAGTATGGCTTTTATATTAAACAGATGCAAGAACCTTTATACAAACGGCATCAAGAAATGTTAACTTTTAAAAATAATGTTTCACACACATGGTCAAAAAGAGATCGGGATCCAAGTACTAAAATCTGGAAAATTTCATAAATAAAAGCAGGAGACCTTGAAGCTGCTGCATTCCGCAAGCGGGCGCAGGGAAGAGCCAGAGAGAACTGCCTGGTACTTGTTAAAAACGCGGGACAGAAAGGGGAGGTGGGGTTCATGCGAAACACGCCGCCAGCCCCCCACCCCGAAAAAAATACGAGAAGCACACCCCCTTCACCGATCTTCCCTCCGCTTTATTCTTCTTCCCGCCCCCTCGCGTCCTTACTCTTACGTCATTTCCGGGGCGGCCATCTTGGATGCCTGGCTAACCTATCGGGCTCCTCCGGATTTCGGGGGGTGGGGATTCGTGCCGGATCGGCAGGGACGGGGCTGCCTTTGGGGCGCTCGACTAAAGTCGCTGGCGGCAGCCATTCGCTCATCGCAGGGCCTGCCTGACCGTCGCTATGTCGGATTTCGACAGCAACCCTTTCGCGGACCCAGACCTTAACAACCCTTTCAAGGTAAGGAGGGAGGGAGAGAGACGCAGGCAGGAGTGGACGAGACGCCGAGTCTCGGCTGAGCAGCCGCTTGTGGCACGCCGAATTGCGCCGGAGTGGGGGGGGGGCGGCGACGGCGGCCGAGTGGTTGATTCAGGGCTGGCTGACATACTTGCAAAGTCTACCTTCGACAGTGGGGGCGGCGTCCTGTCCCGCCCCGCTTTCTTCCATCCTTTCGCGGGATACAGGAATCTCGCCGGGCTTGATCTTTGGCCTCCCAAGAAAGCCCCATTTGTTCCCTGCCTTTCTCTGAGGAGGCGGCTACTGTCTGGCTGTATTAGCTATGTTCCCCCCCCCCCCCAAAGGGGTTTAACAGAGGAAGGATGGCAGGTGCGCGAAGAGGTGTAGGCTCCGATGCTACAAGCTCCAGTGGTTTGCATCTCCCAGAAGAGTGCTGCCCTCTGTTGTCAGGTTCCGGCCCTCGCTTGTAACGTCGTCTGCCTCCCATCTCCTTGTCTAGGAAAAGTCAGTGATCTAGAAAGAAACAGCGAGTTGATGACTGGTACTTTTTAAATGGCTTATGAATTACTTGAGGTGGCCAAATGTGCCTGCAAGTATTGAATTGCTTAAAAAGCAAAGGCAGCTGAATTGACGGAAGGGTAAAAAGATTACATCAAGGTAATCACTTTGTAGAGTCAACTGGAGGATTATCAAATTTTATATATTCATTTTTTAAAACCTGATTTTGTTTCTTTATAGTAACTCAAGGCAGCAAACATACAATACTCCTTCCTCCAGTTTTTTCCCAATAATAATCTTGAGGTAACCTGGGCTGAGAGTGGCCCATAGTCATCCAAGTGGCTTTCATGTCTAAGGTAGAACCAGAAGTTACAGTCATATGATTTCCAGGCCATATATATAAGATGGATCAAGTAGGCAGGCAGGACATGATTGATGCGGCAGCTATTACTAAGGTGGTATGCAGATATTATGAAATAAGTACACATATGCATCTGTACCAACTTGCAGGCATGAATAAAATAGGATGCCTGCTTCTGAACTTGTCATATAACAAGAATGGAATTGGTTTCCCAATATGGAGTAGGAGGAAGCAGGAAAAATAAAGTAATAATTTGGTCTGTCATTTTTATAAATATACTGTGTGTGTGTGTGTGTGTGTGTGTGTGTGTGTGTGTGTGTGTGTGTGTGAGAGAGAGAGAGAGAGAGAGAGAGAGTTCCAACTGGCTGGAAGAGAGCTTTATGTGAAATGAAGTTGTTGCACTGTGGAAAATATATATTGGTTGCAGACATCATTAAGAAGGTAGCCAAAAATAAAATACTAACACTATAATGTTTTTTTAAAAAATCTGTGGTATAACTATACTTGAAATATCATGTACAATTCTGAGGCTAAGAAAATACTGTAGAGCCGGAATAGTGCAAGAACGGGCAATCAGAATAATAAAGAGAGTTGAAGTCACTTGAGAAGTTTGTTTTTTTTTTAGTTGGGAGAAAACAATACTTAAGCAAGTAATAGAAAAATGCATAAGATGATGTATAGCTCAGAACAGGTAAAAGAAACTAATACCTTACAATGTGTACTTAAACTGATAAAATGATTGCTATGAATGTAATGATAGACTGTTTAGGCTATTAAATAAATTATTGACTAAGTCATGATCCTAAATATTACTTCTAATTAAGGCTGGAGTAGCAGTTATCATCCCATGTTTTGCTGTCTGCATCTGAAAGTTCTTTCAGTATTATAAGCAATCTACTATGCCTCTTATTTCATTTGCCAGCAGAAAGGTGCTGTCATTATGATGTTCTTATTTATAGACTTCCTTCAGACATCTGTATTGGTTGTGTGGGGAAAATGCTAGATTAAGTAAGCATTTAATTTAATCCACCCTGGCTTCTATTATGTTCTCTCTTCCTTTCAAAATTGTCAAAAGGGCTTAAACAGGTGGCAGTGTTAAAGCCTCTAAAGAAAAGATAATAGTTTTGAGATGCCATTAATTAATAGTAAATGAAGAGAATTTCTGATTAATAGCTGCTTTGTTCTAAATTATTAGTTATCTTAAATACTTACAGTATTTATTAAAAATGTTATGCTTAGGATTTGTCAACTTTGGAAGAAAAGTATATAGTTACCTAGAGCAGAGGCTCCCAACCTCTGGGCTGTGGTACACTAGTGGGCTGTTAGGTGTTTGCAACAGGATGCAGAAATGATGTGTGAATGCATGCATGCACTCTATTGTGCACACATGCATCCCCACTTGCACAAGTAGCGGGTGAGCGCATGCATGCACACTCTATTTGTGTGAGTAGCGGGCTTGCGCTTGCCGGCTGCTCACGCAGAACCATCTCCTTTCCTTCCTTCGCCAGTCCACGAAGACAGAAAAGTTGGGGAACTCTGACCTAGAGAACTTCAGAATAGTAATAAGCAAATTGCTTTTCTGGAATTTGTTAGTATTTCTAGTTGTAAATTTATTACATACGAACTTCAGAATATATTTTTCTCAGTAATTTCTGCAAGTATATTTTCATATTTAGAGAACTAGATCTGCATAGCCTATTTGGCTCTTGAACATTTAATCTGTTAATATCCTTAGACGTTCTGTCTGTTTATACTTTTATCACTTACGACAGTTCTTTCTTTTCATGGTGGATGTACTATGTATCACCATCAACTTTAGTGAAAGTTATCCAAACTCAAACTTATGTGTTTTCTCTTCAAAATATATTAAAGTTGTTTAAGACTTGTGAAAATCCTTTATTGATTCTTTCTGTTCAAATCTTTAAGCTTAGCTGGAATTTTTGCCTGAAGGAAGCCAGCAATTATTATACCAACTTGAGTTTCTGATGGCTAGATCTTAAATTCCTGAAGTATGGTATCACTCAATGTAAGATATCTATATCTGTCATACCCAGTGAATGGCTGTCAGCCATACCAGGTAGGCCAGACAGAAAATACATCCAGATAAGCTAATTCTAAATCATCGGTTACCTAGTTAGAGTAATGAAAAGTCTGCAAGAAAAAAAAACAAGCAAGCTCAGGGAGAGACCCCTCATTTCAACCCTGAGCTACAAATATTCTCCTTCATTGCTACATTAACAGTCTTGTAAGTCTGAAAATACAGTTCTTCCATCTAGCTGAAACTAGAAAAGATCCTCTGTTGCCTTAGCCACTTCCAGCTGCAGGCCATGCTCTCTCTTATCTGAGGCAGCATTTCTTTGCCTGTCTCCCAAGGTTTTCCCCACATACCTTTACAATGGCCACTATGTATAGATAATTATAGTTATCTTCACATACTATATTTCATTTCTCTCTGACCTTTCATTCTTCTGTGTCCTCTCTTCCTTCATGGAGGCATATATTTTTTCTCAGTGCATCTAATGAAGTGATGTGTAATTCCTGAAATCTTATTCTGTAATGTTTAGTCTTTAAAATGCCATGTGTTTTTTCGAAAGGTCATACTATCTTGGTGGTGTCTGAGCTTTCAGATGTTAGAACTTACTTTGTTATGTAAGTATCTGTCCTTTAGTAAATTTGCTTGGAAACCTGTAATAGGTTTCAAGGATTGAGGTAAGGTGTTCTTTAGGAATATTAAATACACTTGTACAAAGTAAAATTCTCAGATTACATAATTAACCCATTTTTTTAACTTGACCAAGTCTTTTTCCTTCCTAATTTGTCAACTTAAGACACCTCCTCTCTATTTTATCTTTTCCCTCTTCTTTGTGATGCCGTAATGCCAGTAGCATCTTCTCCCTCCCATCCTCCTAATGTAGGAAATAGGAAGGCATTGTGTCTCTTCCTCTGTTACCTTTGTTTGTTGGCAAGAGTGGACAGCACAAGTTCTTTAACTCTGCCCCCCTCTTGCTTGGGGATGTGGGGAGGGGAGAGATTTCCATCTCTTTGGTGGAAATTGGAATGGTTTCCAGAGTTGCTTCTCTCCCTACCCCCCAACAGCAGAAAGCAAAAAGGAAGAGAATTTCCATCTCTTCTATTTTTTTATTTTCAACTTTTCTCAATACTGAACTTTCTCCCTTCCTGGATATCTCTTCCAGTGAATAAGATATTCCATTGTGCCTCTTCTGAGATAGATGTGTAACATATTTTCCTTGTAAATTCTTCTCTCCTATCCTCCACCTGCAAGATTGGGGGGTGATGTTGAAATATACAAGGGGAGTGAACCATGACTGGAGTGGGAAATTATGGAGACCTTCAGCATGGATGGAGGTTGTGTTGAGATTTATCTATGCAAGCAATCTAAAATGTTCCACTTGGCATCCAGCTTCTTAGCTGAGGGGAGAAGAGAAATCAAGTAGAATCAAATCAAATTTGAAAGCTAAATGTGGTAGGAGACCTTCAAGGTGATGCTACAGAGACCTTTAGTGTTTTGGCATTATCTACCTGTACTTTAAGGCGATCTTTAGCAACCCGCAACTCTGAAGAAAATTGGAAGCGTCTCAAATAACTTATAACTGGGATAAATTTGATAGCAGGCACGACAGTGCTCTGAAACAATGACAGCTGAATAGAGGCATTTTGAAAGCAAATTTAGCTGTAGTTAAAAGATCAGTTGTCTTGTTGGTAGTTTATGCAGGAATGAAGTTAATACTCTTAAGGTAGCATATGTTCTCTTGATTTCTCCAGCCAACTACAGAAGAAGGATGTAACATAAGTGGTGCTTAACGTCCAATAATTGAAACAGAGCTTTTCAGAATTGTGCTGTTCATTGTATGCCTTTGAAAAATATAAGATGATTGGGCAGGCTTAATTCTAGAAAACTTGCTGAACAAATAGATGAGCTGTCTTAGAGGCAGCAGGAGACTATGGTAGACTGAAATGTGATAACTTAAAAAAAAAGCAGGCACTATCAGAATAATATTCAGACTATTAATATGTGGTAGGTCAGCAATAAATGTTCAGGGAAATTATATCCTGTGATCTCTGTACACAGGTGAAGGAATGCATTACCCTAACCGGTTTGTCAGTGAAAGGTTTGGCATGGCAACGAGTAGCAAAAACAAACAAACCCAAGACTTGATATCTTCTCTAATACAATACCACAAAAAGTCACAGAGAAGGATATGGGTCATTTGAAATAGTTCAGAATGTCCAGCTGATTGGTTGCTTCTAATGGCAGAGTTGTAAAATCTTTTTCTTCGAGGAAAGAAAAAATTACAGTGGGCATTATGATACAGTTCTCCCTGTTTCTAATGGAAAAGGAAGAAGACAAGGAACCAGAATAAAAGCCAATTAGTCAGGTAGGGAAAGAGTTTCATTTCCAGCCCCAAATGCCTCACAGAATGAGTAACATGTTGAGGAAGGAGCACAATTTTCAAAAGAGTTATAAATTGATTTGCATTTTAATGAGTGAAATAAGTATTTGACCCTTTCGCAAAACACAACTTAGTACTTGGTGTAAAACCCTTGTTGGCAATCACAGAGGTCAGACATTTCCTGCAGTTGGCCACCAGTCTTGCACACATCTCAGGAAGGATTTTGTCCCATTCCTCTTTGCAGATCCTCTCCAAGTCATTAAGGTTTCAAGGCTGATGTTTGGCAGCTCAAAACTTCAGCTCCCTCCACAGATTTTCTATGGGATTAAGGTCTGGAGACTGGCTAGGCCACTCCAGGACCTTAATATGCTTCTTCTTGAGCCACTCCTTTGTTGCCTTGGCCGTGTATTTTGGGTCATTGTCATGCTCCAGCATTCCAATACCCATCCACAACCCATTTTCAATGCCTTGGCTGAGGGAAGGAGGCTCTCACCCAATATTTGATGGTACATGGCCCTGTCCATCGTCCCTTTGATGCGGTGAAGTTGTCCCGTCCCTTAGCAGAAAAACACCCCCAAAGCATAATGCTTCCACCTCCATGTTTGATGATGGGGATGGTGTTCTTGGGATCATAGGCAGCATCGCTGCTCCTCCAAACACGGCAAGGTGAATTGATACCAAAGAGCTTGGTTTTGGTCTCATCTGACCACAACACTTTCACCCAGTTCTCTGAATCATTCAGATGTTCATTGGCAAACTTCAGATGCGCCTGTACATGTGCTTTCTTGAGCAGGGGGACCTTGAGGGCGCTGCAGGATTTCAGTCCTTCATGGCGTAGTGTGTTACCAATTGTTTTCTTGATGACTATAGTCCCAGCTGCCTTGAAATCATTGACAAGATCCTCCCATGTAGTTCATGGCTGATTCCTCACCGTTCTCATGATCATTGAAACTCCACAAGGTGAGATCTTGCATGGAACCCTAGACCGAGGGAGATTGACAGTTATTTTGTGTTTCTTCCATTTGTGAATAATTGCACCAACTGTTGTCACCTTCTCACCAAGCTGCTTGGCGATAGTCTTGTAGCCCATTCCAGCCTTGTGTAGGTCTACAATCTTGTCCCTGACATCCTTGGACAGCTCTTTGGTCTTGGCCATGGTGGAGAGTTTGGGATCTGATTGATTGATTGCTTCTGTGGACAGGTGTCTTTTATGCAGATAACAAACTGAGATTAGGAGCACTCCCTTTAAGAGAGTGCTCCTAAACTGAGCTCGTTACCTGTATAAAAGACACCTAGGAGCCAGAAATCTTGCTGATAGGGGATCAAATACTTATTTCAATTATTAAAATGTAAATCAATTTATAACTTTGTTGAAATGCGTTTTTCTGGATTTTTTTGTTATTCTGTCTCTCACTGTTAAAATCTGCCATTAAAATTATAGACTAATCATTTCTTTGTCAGTGGACAAACGTACAAAATCACTGTAGCTCTTAATTTGAGAGAGAGAAAAATAACAATTTCCACTTGCAGCAGACTGCAGATAAAATAGCAGTGCTAATTGCACCTATTTATTTCTGGCTCATCCCTGTCTTGTTAAAGCTATAAAAGGAAGGACCATGTCTGTGTGCACCCAAAAGTATGTTCTAAGGCCTGAGGTTGATGTGTTTGTGAATCTGTATAGTATTTTTTATTACGGTTGTTCTGTTATGGCTTTTATGTTTTGCTGTTCTTAATTATTTTAATTGTATATTTGATATGTTTTAAGCTATCCATTTTTTGGGGAGACAATCAGATAAATAATAATAAATTGATAATTAACTTTTTGAACTGCTAACAGCAAAAGTTTTTGCTTTTAGCTGAAATCAATCCACTTCAGGATGAAGGATTCTTGATTGAAGACTATAAACTATAAATTTGGTGTAAGTTGGTCGATTTTTCTTTGATTTGCCAGAGTTACTGAGCAATATACTGAAATAAAAATGGTACTGTCATTGATAGAGCAAACATGTAATTCACACATCTCGTACATTTTAATAATATTAGAATATTACTGTTGAATAAAATTTGGGCCTGGTTCTTAGGTTTTTTGCAATTGCTACTTTTTTTGTTTATATGTTAATTTCAGAATCGTAATTCCCAATTGGTTTGGTTCGGTGTTGAAATGCATCTTCAGCTTTCTGGCTGGAGTCCAATAATCAAGCCAGTTTAAGAAAACCTTTTGTTTTTTGTTCTCTAAAAATAACACTAAAGACTACACTTCAGTACACTACACTTATTACACTTTAATTGCAACTGTAATCAATGTCAAAACCCTTCCTGTTAGGACTGTTTATTAAGTTCTTAGAATATAAAATCAAACATATCTAGGAACTATTTTGCATGATTCATGGAATTTGTAATAGAAAATGCTAACTAGCTAATTCTTGATTGTATAGATCACTTGTGTACATTTGTGTTATGTGACTGCTCAAGAAATAGGATTACAAGCTAGAATGGGGGATCATAAAAATAATTTAGACAAACCACTTTTTTTAATATATATATATATATATATATAAAATCTTCAGATAAATACTTCCTAAGGAGGAGGCTACAGGTACAGGTAATCTTGACTTACAACTACAATTGAGCCCAAAATTTCTGTTGCTAAGTGAGACAGTTGTTAAGTCAGTTTTGCCCCACTTTATGACCTTTCTTGCTACAGTTATTATGTGAATCAGCGGTTAAGATGGTAACAGAGTTATAAAGTGAATCTGGCTTCCCCATTGACTTTGCTTGTTAGAAGATCGCAAAAAGTGATCACATGACCCCAGAACCCTGCAACTGTCATAAATATGAACTAGTTGCCAAGCATTTGAATTTTGATCATGTGACCGTGGGGATGCCTCAACAATTATAAATGTGAAAAGTGGCAATTTCGAACAGTTGCTAAATGTAAGATTTGTAAGTCAAGAACTACCAGTATGTATTGCCTTCTAGAGAGCAATGGCAGGTAGAGGGTATGTGTTGACAATGGTATGTCAACACAGAATTCCAGCTGACAGGAAGATTAACTTAATTTCAGTCTATGGACTAAAAGTGAGGAAAATTGAACTTAGAGCTCCTTTTGTGTGCTACCTCTGTGAGTAATGTATTCTGGCCCATTCTCCAATGAAATTCAGCTTTGGAAGAGATACTTTACTTTTTCCTTTTTATTTCTGATTTCTCCATGTTATGTTGTAGAATTCTAACATCACAACTATCTTGGGATTTGACAGATAGTGGATAATAGTTCAATTCTGTATTACCTTCTGTATTTCATATTTAGCACAAAGTAGTGGTGATTATTTTTTTCAAATAAGAGCCTGGCATATTTTGATAGGATAAAAGTGCTTATTCATAGCTTCCAATGCATGATTGAGTATGAATTTTGTATTTCAGTTTCTTAATGAAGCTGGAAATTCAGCTGGAAATTGAGAATTCAGTTAAATATGTAGGAAGAGCAGGTTTATTTCACAGAAGTTAAAATAGGTTTAAAGGGTGCTCTGTATGAAATCGATTAACAATATAGGGAAAGTAAGAATACAAATGCATTTCTCTGTTCTGTACTAAATGAAGTCAGATCTACAAGTAAAAACACTGCAGATTTGCCTAATCTTTATTCTGTTCTTATTTAAAAAATACTAGTAAATATAATTTCTAGTACATTTTTGAAGTGGTACAGTGCTACTGACTTAATCAGTTGTACATACAATATACTTACATCAAAAATTAACTTAAGTCTTCAAAAAATTCTAAAGAATTTTTATAGAGGTGCTATGTTTGTGAGTTAGAAAAAAATAGTATTTTGTCTTTAAGTTGACATTTTTGTTTGGGCATAGTTTTGTGGATCGATGTCCATGTTACCAAATCCATAGGATGTGTCCTGAGATGATTTATGGATATGCAAACATCTATATATAGGTGTAATAGTGAAATCAAAGGAAATGTTAGACAAAATGGGTATATCATGATACTTTTACAAGATGTTATCATAAAGTAATATTTATAATATTCTGATGTTGATAATACAGTACTTGTACCGAAGTGTAATAACAAGACATAAGTGAGAGAAATGAACATTGATTAAGTTAATATAACTGTTCCTCGGTGTATTCTGTCATTACTTTCATTGTTAAAGAATAACTATATTGAACAATATGTATTTTTGAGGTTTTAAAATCCAATAGGACATGATTGTGGACCTGCATAAAGGAATTGAAAACAACATTTCCTTTAGATGAATTGTCCTGTTTACTGTAAGGATGTGTCAACTTTTTGGAAAAAAACGGGTAGCAGGATAATATAGTTTAATATAGAGAAGTTGATTTTGTGATGAGTTCTAGAAAGAATCTAGTTTAAATAGCTATCACAAATCTCAGACTATGCTTTAAGTGTTTGCTTTGGTTCATATTTGAGATAATTGCTAGTTTATACATGTTTTTTGTGATTTTTCTCTTTTTTCCCTCTGTCGGTAGGATCCTTCCGTTACACAAGTGACTAGAAATGTTCCACCAGGATTAGATGAATACAACCCTTTCTCAGATTCCAGAACAGTAAGCATTTTTATCTTTCTTTAAGAGTGCATTTTTAATCTGCAATTTTTTTGTGTTACTTTGAATTCATGATATCTTCACAGATCAAACCCTATTTGTATTTTAATAAATATTGTTTGAAGCAGGCTATTTTAAATCAAAGTGTGATCTTATAGTCTGATGGCACATAATACAGCTACCTTGTAAAGCTTATCAGATTTGGGTTCGTAATGTTCCTGAGTGGAACATAGGCTAAGAAACACACTTTTGCTCTTTTTTGAGTTTGTATGACTTAACAAAAGCATCTTGTACTTGCTATATTAGATATGGTGTTGATAAGCAAAAGACCATTAACTTAATATCAGCTAATGCCTACAGAATATTTCAAGTGCATACCTTAGCACACTTACAATTAAAAGGGGGTAATTGGTGATAGGAAAAATCTCGACTTTCAACCTTAGGACCAGTCTGAATAGAAAATATAATGATGATGATGATACAGTAATGAGAAACAAGTTCTAATCTGTAGACTATATTCATTAAATTTATTTTACCTAAATAACAATGTATGCCTATTAACAGTAATACTGATTTATGTGATATGCTGTTAACTGATAGGAAATCTGTTTTTTTTTTACATTTGTATAAATGGTATTCTTATTCACAACAGACACACACACACACACACACACAGAGAGAGAGAGAGAGAGAGAGAGAGAGAGAGAGAGAGAGAGAGAGAGAGAGAGAGAGAGAGAGAGAGAGAGA
This sequence comes from Crotalus tigris, assembly GCF_016545835.1. NCBI lineage: Eukaryota > Metazoa > Chordata > Lepidosauria > Squamata > Viperidae > Crotalus > Crotalus tigris. The sequence goes on from NW_024097032.1 coordinate 618,936, forward strand.
GTTGTTTTGACTGTGGAACCGTAAAAAAAAACTGTTTCTGGCTGAAATAGCCCATTTTAAGTTTTTTCCTACAACTATAATGTACAGAATAATATCACTTGAACAGCTTTTATTTTAAGGAACAGGTATGTTAAAATGTTTGGAAATCAAAATACTTTGAACACTTAGGTCCCTTTCCTTCTGACATTGATCTACTTCAGATGTATTCTTTTTTTATTCCCATTTTATAATCCTGTTTTCCTTTACTTTATAAAATGAGGTGTGCAAAGAGCTTCCTATAAGTTTGTAATGGTAAACTATGTTCACCAGATTTATATTAGCTAAGATATGATAGAAAACTTGGCTTAAGAATTCAGGAAATCATTGCATGAAGCAACATAAGACAAAGATGCATTCAAATTTTAAACTTTTATGACACAACAAATTATAGCTTGATTATCTGGTGTTTCATATCTGAGCCATGCTTATATTCCCCTCATAATGAATGCATTTTCCCTCAAATTATTTATTTTCTTGCAGATTTATGCAAATATACCAGATATATTATTTGTTAACTTAACTAAATTTTGAATAGGTGTATTATCCTAACAAAACATTTTGGGTACCATTTCATTTTCTGTGAATGAGTTTTCAATTTGATGGTACGGTATAAATAGACATCACTAGTATGTACATACATAGTTTATGAAAAGCATAAAGTATCCAGCAAATTATAGTAATGCTTCGTATATATCTTGCAGTCCTGTATAATGTAAGATATATTTGATGGTCTTTGAGGAGTGTCTCAAAAATAATTTTGATTTTTTTTTAATTTACTAGCCACCACCAGGAAATGTCAAAATTCCTAATGTGCCCAATACACAACCTGCTATAATGAAACCAACTGAGGAACCACCTGCTTATACTCAAATTGCAAAGGTATATTTGGAATTATTTATAACAGAATCTCAGTAGTAAAAGTTAATGTTTTTAGGCAGACCATTTTTACTGCTTATTTCTGCATTTATTTTTCCTTAGGAGCATGCCTTGGCCCAAGCTGAACTGCTTAAGCGACAGGAAGAATTAGAGCGAAAAGCAGCCGAACTAGATCGCAGGGAAAGAGAAATGCAGAGTCTCAATCAGCAGGGAGGTATGTTGATGTATCTTAAGACAGTGTGCTGTGGTGATTCCCCAGAGCTGACATTGCAATGGAAGAAAATAAATTGGTGCTAGCAGTTTATTGTCTGAAATTTGTTAATCTTTGTTACGGTAGGTGGCAGCACCTAGCCCAGGGGTAGGCAACCCAAAACACTCAAAGAGCCACTTGAACCCGTTTCCCACCAAAAACAAAACACTGGGAGCCGCAAAACCCTTTTGATATCTAAAATGAAGATAACACTGCATATATCCTTTTTTATCTTTATTATAGGTGTGTGTGTGTGTGTGTGTGTGTGAGAGAGAGAGAGAGAGAGAGAGAGAGAGAGAGTGTTTGTGTATGTGTGTGTGTGTACTCTTGGGAATATCCATACTATTAAAACAATGATCACCGAGAGAATGCTTTAAGAGAATAAAATTACATACACACAAAGGTAAAAAAAGGATATATGCAGTGTTATCTTCATTTTAGATGTCAAAAGGGTCTCTCTCTCTCTGTGTCTCTCTCCCTCCCTCCCTCTCTGCCCTTGGTCTGCCACTCCTCTTCCCCTACTCTCTTTCTTTCTCTCTCTTTCCTCTCTCTCTCCCCCTCCCTCTCTCTCTCTCTTCTCTCTCTCTCTCTTTCTCCCCCCCCCCATCTGCTGCTCACCTGGCAAGCTTCAAGTTGTTCTCCAACAATCTCAGGGGTAGGCAACCTCGCTCTTTTATGACTCATGGACTTCAACTCCCAGAATTCCTGAGTCAGCCTAGCTGGGCTAGCTAGCTCTCTCCTGCCCTTCCTGCTGAGACGCAGCAAAGGGAGGAGCTCCACCCAGAAAGCTTTTCAGCTCCTCGGAGAACAATGTGAGTGCACTCTCTTTTACACATATACACACACACACACATACACACAAAACACACACACCCAGACACACACACACACACAGAGAGAGAGAGAGAGAGAGAGAGAGAGAGAAGCAGGGAAGTGCAATTGCCTCTCTCTGTCTCTCTCTGCAAAGGCAGAGGAGGCTGGGAGCCACAGGGGAAGGCTCAAAGAGCCGCATGCGGCTCCGGAGCCGCAGGTTGCCGACCTGTGACCTAGCCAGTCTTGACTAATCATAAAAAAGCTAGAAAATATCAATAATAATTCAGTAGAGACCATTAGGAAATTTCCAGACTGCAGACCAGGCTTAGAAAGCAAAACTATCCTAAATCACTTTCACTCTAGTTGCCAAAAAAACAATGTGGACCTGCCTGCATAGTCACCTGGAAGTGAACTGAGTTTGAGGAAGACTTCATCAGTTTTCTGTTAGAAGTGCAAGTAACAGATGACACTTTCAGACACTTGAGGCTAGATTACTCATAAGGAGATTGTTTTCTACTAATTTTAAACTATTGTTCTTCACATGAATGGTTTCCTTGGGGGTAGAAATAATTGTCAAGAGAGACAAAAGAAATTCCTAACTTAAATAATTGGGGAAAGGCCATTGTTACAAAACTTTAAGCATTTAGCCACTTCGGTTTTAGTTTACTTAAAGAACTTATGTTCCTTCTTTAAATAGAATAGCTGTGAAAATGAGCAGTCAGTGAAGGAACCGTGCAGCCTGGTCCATGATTAAATCTGTTGGTTGGTTTATTGATTGATGTTTGTATTCCATTAATTCAAGGACTCCAAATGACTGTTGCAGGAAAGATTGCCTAGCATTGCAATCTCAATTATATTCAACTCATCTTAATTGGAAGTTAAATGTGTTGTAATGATCCTATCTAGGCACTGGAATTTTGTGTTTTAAAAAGTGAATTATTTTAATTATTTTTTTTTATTACATTGTTTTCACAATTAAGCATAGGTGGGGGTCTTTTTTTCTCACTGAAGGCCAACATCACTTTCTGGGAGAACCTCTAGGAGATGAATACAAGAACATAGCAGGGCCACTGCTAGTAACGTTTTTTTCCTCATACCTACACTCATATACAACACTAATTGTGACATAGGAGACTATTTTGGTGAGATTCGAAGTGTGTGGAGTGAGTTAGGTCTTGTCTTTTGAGTTATGATTCCAACACAATAATTAGACTGAAAAAAGCTTCCATTGGCAGTGATGGCTTTTCTAAAAGGAAATTGCTGTGTAGAGTAGAAGCCACAGACTGGTGGTTCCACCTACTTTATGTAAAGCCTCTTTTAATGAATGCAGTTCCAAGCGAATATAAATAATGCCTGACTTCTGTTAATTCAGGAGCACAATATTTGTAGGATCTCAAAGCTTTTTTCAGCCAGTTAACCTTTCTCTGTGGGAAATTAAGTGTATGTTTGTTCGTATGTGTACATTGTTGTTTGAATGCAATCTGCTTAATCAGACAATCCATAAACTTTTCTTCAGAAATTATAAAATGAAAAATGTGAAGTGACCCTTAATGTGTACCAAAGCATTTGCCTTTTGCTCTTGTAGGAAGAAAGAATAATTGGCCTCCACTGCCAGGAAATTTCCCGGTGGGCCCTTGTTTTTACCAGGATTTCTCAGTAGACATTCCCGTGGAGTTCCAGAAAACAGTAAAGATTATGTACTATTTGTGGATGTGTAAGTAAAACCTAGGGAACATTTTTTAAAATCTTGAATTATATTTAGGTAATGTTTCAATGACAGAATATTTTCATAAGCAGAAGTTATCAAAAATTAAGCTTGTGCAATTCAGTCAGCACTTTGCTTTGCTACCTGTCTGGCATAACTTTTTATGAATATTCACATAGGGCCAGAAGACCTTGGAAGGGCCTGGAACTAATTGTACTTCATGGTTTCAAGGAATAGTTACATTGCAAAACCAAATTTGGACCACCGGGACCAGAGATTTACTCTTCCCAGCTTTCGGACTCATGCCGGAAGCCCATCTTCAGGGAATTTCTTTCTACTGGAATAAGTGCTTTGGGCTGTTCTGCGAGTTGTGTTTATGTGGTGCCTTCCTATTGGCTGATTGATGGCTGGCGATTGGCTATCATTTCCTTGTGCTGCCAAGTCCTCATCTCCTAAATATTTGATAAACTGGTAGTAAATCAGCACTTCTATTAACTGACAACAGGCCTGTTTCCCAGGCTTCAGTCGTTTCCCTGGCTATCTTTGTACCTGCATGGCCAATGATCTTAGAGCTGCGAAATTAAATGTATGTCCTTGTTCATTGCCTTGAGGCTACCAATGAATTTAGGTCTCCTCTCTGATTGCTCGCTTGTGTTCTTGCAATCTGGTGGTTAACTTTCTCCCCGTTTGTATTCCATAATCAGACGATGAAGCTCCAGCATTAGTCCGAAAGCTTGGAAAAGTAAATCTCTGGTCCCAGTGACCAACCCAAATTTGATTTTGCATTATTATCTTGGGACATGTATATTTCCTTTCATTGGTAATAGATATATTGTACAGGGATACTTCAAAGAGCCTTATTATTTGCAAAGGCCCATGAAGGATAGTGCCTCAGATATATCAACAGACACTGAAGATGTTATCTAGCCTGGTAACGAAATGTTCGGAAACCAACCCACAAGTTTGGAGAATGAACCTTCACCCTCATTTATATATTCTACTTAATTATTAAACCAGTAATCTCTCCAATTTGTTCCAGCAACAATATTTAAACATTTTCAAAAACTGCTATTAAAAACTGCTTTATAGGGTGGTTTGGTTCAAGCTAGCTTTGGACAAATTGCTAGTTGCAGGTGACAGTAGTGGTGGGTGGTAATAATAATTTCCCACCTGGATTTTTGTTTTCTCGATTATCTTGACATTCACTTTTCAAAGCCAGCCAATTGTAAAAATATTTAGTTATCTAAAACTAGTATTCCATTTATTTATAAATACTTGACTGGTGTATCCTGTCCAGCATTTCATCAAGATATAATTGGAGAACAATTGACTGTATATAGTTTTAATAAATTGTTGGGTATTTAGATGCACAAAATATATCTTACTAGGCAATTAGGTAATATTTAAAACTGTTCAGTTTAACCAGTAAATAACTGATTTTGCCTAATTACCTGCTGAAAGAATAAAGTGAGGACTAGAAAAAGGAACTTCTTTAATATGTGCCAGGGGTAGGCAACCTCGGCTCTTTTATGACTCGTGGACTTCAACTCCCAGAATTCCTGAGCCAGCATGGCTCAGCTTGGAAATCTCTCCCTTTCCCCTCAGCATGGCTGGCTCAGGAATTCTGGGAGTTGAAGTCCACGACTCATAAAAGAGCCAAGGTTGCCTACCCTTGATATAGGCCAAGTTGTAGAACATGTAGCCTGCCAGTTATTAAACTACAACTCTTAGCAGTTTCACCCATCAGTAAGAGATGATGAAAATACAGTTTACCAATATTGTAAGCATACACTGTAGAATGTTTCTCATCCTTGATGTAGCATACTGCTACTATTGTAAGTAATAACTGATACACAAACTGTTCTGCTGTTACAGTAAATTGTAATAACCAGTGGGAGAAGAGCAGGCTGAGCTGGAAAATGGGGTTAAATGTGTCATCACTTAGAGTCATTGCATTGCCACAAGAGACCCAAGTCCAGCCCTCATGGATTCCATTGACCCTTATCAAGTGCCAATTTAGCTTTGACCGCTACTTGACTGGATTCTTGTATAGAGGTAGCCATAATAAACTCTTTGAACTCAATGAATGCTCCTGGTTATTTGTGCCTGATATTTTCAAGATTTTCCTTCTACAAATTTGAAATGTTCCATGCTGCATATGCAATATACGGTATGTGTCAAAGCCTAACCAGAATCCTATACCAACTTTGTACTTAATGTAGAATTCTACCACCAAGTTTTCTAAATTCGTACATGAAAACTTTCATATTAAGTATATGTACAAATGATCACAATTTCTTTATGTAACTTAACTTTTTTATCTAATAAGAACTTGCAAATGATTTAAGCAGTATATAATTTGATATAACTAATTGTAGGGTATTGTGCTATTCCTGTATGTATTTATTGGCCCAGCTTTCAGATAATTAAATAGTATCTAAAAAAATTGTACATCCTATAATTATTGTAGAAACATCAGCTGCTACAACAAGTACCACTGCTTGCTTCTGTAGCTGGGAAATTTGGCAATATAAAGGGTTAATTTTTATTACAGAAGTAAAACCTTTACTGTATCATACTTTCACAAACACATAAATTGTTATAATCCAGGACTAGTATTGAAAGGGTCACTGAAAGGTTATTTCAGTCTGGTTTTTTTTTTTCAAAATTATATAATTGGAATGATTGGGATTTTAATTGCTTAGAAAAAGACTTTTAATTTAATTTAACATTTACTGTATTCCATGTAATTTATTTTGTGGGAAAGTATGATACTATTTGGCAATTATGAATAGATGCGTATTGGTCTGGTGGTTAATCATTTATAGTGGTCAAGATAATTACGGATAGTCCTTATCTTACGACCACAATTGAATCCTAAATTTCCATTGGTGAGCAAGAAAATTGTTAAGTGAGTTTTGCCAAATTTTACGACCTTTCTTGCCACAGTTGTTAAGTGAATCACCGCAGTTGTAAATTAGTAACATGGTTCTTAAGCAAATCTAGCTTCCCCATTGACTTTACTTGTCAGAAGGTGGCAAAAGATGATCGCGTGACTCAGGATTCTGCAACCATCATAAATGTGAGCTAATTGTCAAACACCTGAATTTTGATCACGTGACCACAGGGATGCTGCAGTGGTCATAAATGTGAAAAATAGTCATAGGTCACTTTTTTCGGTGCCGTTGCAACTTCGAACAGTCACTAAGTGAATGGTTGTAAGTCAGGACTATCTGTACTGAAAATCATTCTCATCGTCAGTATTGTTTTTAAAATAAAAGATTTCTATTTGATATTATTTACATATGCAGAGGTTCTAAGCAGACACACTTTTTAAAATGCTGCATGCAAGAGCTCTTCCCCCTGAAAAACATAATTGAGTGATATGGAAGAATAAAAAGAGACAACAGTTAAGGGAATTGCCATGAAAAACCTACTACCCTAAGACAGAAAGATGAGTGGGAAAAGCATCTATTGTTCTTTAAAATAATTTCTGAGGCTGATAAAAGCTGAGTATGTTACTATAGTACTTTCCTTTGAGGTAGGAACTAATTGGCCATGTTCTTCATCTGGCAACACGTATATACTGTGGAGCATAATGAATATAGAATACTGTAATAATGAATCCAGAATTTGATTCTTAGGGATGACTCCTTTCTATGAGTTTCTAATATAATGGGCATTTCTGATACAGTAGAGATTGTTATCTCTTTCTGCAGCTGCATCTGATCCCCTCCAAAAATTTCCTCCATAGAATTGTGGTAATGACACTAGGAACTATATTGGTAGGGAAAATAGAGGAGGGGGGGGGGAAATCTCACATCCTTCCAGTGTTGCTAACAATGTTTTGAACAGAACACCACTCAAAGCACCTGACTGCTGGGTGACAAAAGTTTACATCCAACCCAGAGTATGCTTGGGGTACTGTATGCTGTTTGAGGTAACATGTCAGATATTTCTGCTCCAACTTATTCCTTTATGTAAGGGTGAGAAACCTGTGGCCTTCTAGATACTGTATATCTGAATTACAATATATCATAGTTTCATGAAGGGCTACAGATTTCCTTTCCTTTTGGAAAAGCAGGCTTTATCTCAGTATCTCATATCCAAGCTTTTGTGTCAATATTATGGATTTTCAAATTCCTCCTTCTGTCTGGATTTCCTATAAAGCATGTGAGCCTTATCTAAAATCACAGTATCCTCTAATAGTCTCCCGTAAGGGATTAAGAGGTGGTATCATAGATATTCCTCTTCCCTTTCCATGCAACCCTTTGTTGATGATTCCTGGCTAATACATACATTTTGAATAGTTGTTGGAAGAATGCTTAAAAATAGGTTTTTAACATAGAATTCTAAAAAAGATTCATTCAACTGATTACAGTGACAAAATTCTGATTGATGAAGGTAACTTATTCAGTTTGATATATTGTTCTGTTATTAGTTATAGAGATATAGAAGCTCAATTTTAACCTCTTCTCTTCTCTTCTCTTCTCTTCTCTTCTCTTCTCTTCTCACAGTCCATGCTGTGACATTATTTCTTAATATTTTTGGATGTCTAGCCTGGTTTTGCCTTCAGCCCAGGCGAGGAGTAGACTTTGGACTGAGTATTCTCTGGTTCTTGCTTTTTACCCCATGTTCATTTGTCTGCTGGTATAGACCACTTTATGGAGCCTTCAGGTAAAATTATTATCTAAATTGTAATTTGTTCTATTAAAAGGGTATATAATTGATTTATATATTTCGCTTAATTAAAAAAAAGTAGTACTCAAATTATGACCACAATTGAGCCCTTTTACGACCTTTCTTGCCACAGCTGTTATGTGAATCATTCCAGTTCTTAAATTAGTAACACAGTTGTTAAGTGAATCTTGTTTCCCCATTGACTTTCTTTGTCAAAAGGTTGCAAGAGATGATTACATGACCTTGGGACATTGCAGCTATCATAAATATGAGCCAGTTGCCAAGTGTCCAAATTTTGATCACGTGACTTTGGGATGTCGCAGTGGTCATAAGTGTGAAAAAAACAGAAGTCACTTTTTTCAGTGGCATTGTAACTTCAAATAGTCATTAAATAAATAGTTATAAGTCGAGGACTACCTGTACAAAAATATAGCTATCTAAAATATCATTTAACTCAAGTTTTACAAATTTAGTGTCAATATACAGTAAACTGAATAATATTGAAAATTGATTTTTTGGTTTCTTTTGTACCATTTGGATGTACAGCTAATCCCCAAGTTAAGACAATAATATATCCATTATGGTCATACATTATGACACATGTATAGCAGATCATCGCATGACCAACCTAATTTTATTATTGTAGTGCTTGTTAAGTGAATCCATTGTTTGCTATAGGGTGTTTTTGCCAAAAACTGGAAATAAACCTCAGGTTTTGGCAAAAATATTGTAAATTGTGATCACATGACTGTGGGATACCACAAATGCTATAAATGTGTACCAACCGTCCAGCATCCGAAATGCCGCCATGGGGGGGGGCTCAGAACTTTGGCATTGGGGTGGGGGTCTATCATAATTTCAAACAGTTGCTAAGCAGCGACTTGTAATTTGAGGATTACCTGTATTTGCTTAATCAGCAGTTTACTTGGAAGGGATCCCAAACTCCTCATAACAATGGTAGACTTGAAATAATACATGAAGTTGACACCATGCAGTTATCAGAAGGTGTCAGTTGGACAGTGGTTGGTCTATCATGCTTCCTCACAAATCATTGTTGAGAACAATTTATCTTTTGAAGTAACTCTGGACTGGAGTATAATAATATAGTAGAGCATATAGGGAGAAGCTGTTCAAGACATAAAAGAACCTGTGCAGGACAATTGAGAATCTAAGCTGGTGTACCACTGAATTAGATTTCCTCTAAAATATTCTTTTCATGCATTCCTCTAAAATCAAGTAATATTCCACTTTTCTTGGAATGCTAGCTGAGCAAGAAAATAGCAAAGGAAAAATTGCTAGTGGACTTCTTAATGAATAAATAAATGACCATATAGTTTGAAATCTAGTTTCCTGTACTTCTTTTACAATATTGGTAAGCTTATTTTGTAGTTGCTTTGTTTGCTTTTTAACTACTGTGTTTTGCATGTGATGTTTAACTTTCTGGTAGTGTTTATTATATTCAATTTGGTAAGAATGCTTCTGAAAGTTCCTATTTCCAGGGGTTTTATACAGTCATAAAACAGAATTTATATACAAAATAGATGTTTGTTCTGTTAACCTGAGAGATATGATAGACTTGCTATTTTGCTTGGCAAGTATTATGAGAATATCTCATTTTTTTCTTTCCTTCTCTTTCAGGAGCGATAGCTCCTTCAGGTTCTTTGTTTTCTTCTTTGTCTACATTTGTCAATTTGCTGTGCATGTCCTTCAAGCTGTAGGATTCCAAGGTTGGGGGAACTGGTAAGTGTCCTGTTGTATTATTCTTCGGTAAATATATGTAGTGAGAGCAATAGCTTGCCATTTTTGCAAAAGTATTATAGCCCCATGAGAAACATTTCTTTTTAAATATTTTATAAACTTAAAAAGGTGTTTGCAATAATAAGGTATTATCTGAATCAGTAGGCAAGTGGTGTCAGGAATCAGAGCATGCCAAGAAGTAGTGGGTGCCAGGCCAGGCCATTTGCTAGTCGCTGCTTACTTGCAAAGAGGATGTCTGTTGAAGGAATAACACATGCCTACTATCCTTGTCATATGTGCTGATGGAGGCTTCTCATTTGCCCAGATATCAGAAACTGGAGAAAACTTCACTGGTGGGTAGGGGGTAAGGAAATCCTTTAGTTCAATTTTGCATGGAGTCTAGTTCTCATAGCAGTCCAAAAGAAGCCTTTACTGCAGTTTAAATTGTACCTTCTTGTGCAGAAGTGGGCAACCATTGGCCAAATATTGTTGAACCACAGTTTCCAACAATCCTAATTCCAGTATGTTGAATTGAGACTGATAGGAGCTGTTCAACATTTTGAAGGTGACATGTTCTTTTAGATTACTAATTTCTGCCTATCTCCCAGTCTTAATTCAAATTCATTCTGCCTGGATTGCAGTAATTGTTCTATCCTTTTTTTTTCTTTATATATCTAATTTGGTTCATGTATTGTAGTTTTGCTACAGCAAGCTGAATGCTGGAATAATATTACAAGAATAGCTCTCTTAACCTATGCTCATATTTTTAAGTGAAAATATGGCCTATTGGATTAATAAAAAAGGAGAATATGTCTCTATAATTTTATTGTGTGTATGGCCAATCTAGGCTTCATTAACATCCTAGAATCTGAAAAAAACCCAGATCCGTAAAGCCTCAACATTCATTAAAACTAAACAGACAAATTAATTGTTTTAGAATTTTAAACCACCCGGTTACTTGGTTGAGTTGGAGGGCTATAGTAATTGATTGGCTGGCTGGCTGAATGTATGAATGAAGCAAGCCAAGTGTATAAGAGACATCCTTATCTTGGGCAATTGTCATTATTTCACAAAAGGGACCTAGAGCAAGTTTACTCTGCCAGATCTCATGGGATAAGCAGAACCATTGAAGACAGGTGGTTATATAAGTACTCTGACCTTGTGCCATGCAGGCTTTATTTGAATTGCACCAAGAATCCTACTTGATTCAGTGCAACTCTTGTACCAGTGGTGATATGCAAGTGTACTAGGATGCATCCAAAACTGCACGTGTAATTGCATTCTGGACCAACTGTAGCTTCCAAAATCAAAACTGCAGCTTTCCAAAAACTTTTCAAGGGCTGCTCCATGCACAGCATCTTTCAATATTCCATTGGGAAGCAACTAAGGCATATGTGATCATGAGCAGAGCTTCCTAATCTAGGAACAAGCGGAAATTGGCACAAAGTATGCATTTATGAAAAAGCTCTCTTGTCAAGATATTCCCTGCTTCTTGAGTTGGAGCCATGTTTCCAGGTCCCCCCTCCCCTCCTGAATGAACATCAACTTTCTCTGTAAGTACTACAGTACTACCTAAATAATATAACTCTAAAGCTGAGTCTTTCCCCTACTGATAAACCTTTTCTTTGTCGATATTCATAATTGGAACAATTACATTATTTGGCATGTAAGAATGTCTGAAACAGAATTTGTATGGCAAATTTACTGCTTATGGAAAGATGTCAGCTGTGAAGATAGCATTTAAAATGTTCTGATTTCAGAAGCAATAAAGAAGCTAACAGATTTTTCATAGTTGTTTTCCTTACTAACTGTTTTCCTTACTAACCACTGTTTTGGTCAAATTTTAACTATACCACATGCTGTAAATAATTGAGCTTTGTTTCCTATCCATAGGCATATGGTTTAAATAAAAGTTCAAGAATTCTTCCTTATGGCATAAAATATGACATAATTAATAGTCCACATTTTCAAGTAGTATCTAAGTCAGGAAAGGAAAGCTTAACTGAGTAGTTGTGTAATTTAAACAGCAACTTTCAATATGCTTATATGAGATATACTTTATTAAATGTAATTCTGGTTTAATATAACAAAGGCAATTTACAAAATTCAGTAAGATTGTAAAAGAATTCAGGACTGCTTATTTCCCACCCATCAAAAAAATTAATAATCTGAAGTATTTGTGTTTTCAGTTCTTTTAGGAGTGGGTTTTTAAAATATGTTTTAAGAAATTCCTCTGTAATCCATAGGAAGAAATGATATTTTCCTGTAAAACATAATGATGGAGGGAAAAATAGCCATACTTCTTTAAAGACTGTTATAGATGTGTTTTTTAGAGCTCTCTGTATTTTCTTTAGTGGATGGATTTCATCTCTCACTGGACTTAACCAGAGTATTCCAGTAGGCATTATGATGATAGTCATAGCAGCACTTTTTACAGCTTCTGCGGTCATCTCACTAATTATGTTTAAAAAGGTAAGTGTTTTTTCCATCCAGAAAAATGGAATTCTTTAAACATGTTTTAGTCAACTCAACTGATTATGGTTATAAAAATAAATAACTATAATCAGTTGGCTTGACAAAATTCTTTCTTGATGCTATTCACATTTGGTTTACCATTTTTAGAAATGAAATAAAATAGATTTCTTTCATTGTTAAATTTAAAATAACATAATAGCAAATTAGTTTGATTTAGAGGATGTTTGGTTTTAAGATCTCTTGTGAAGAGAACCCATTATGAACATAGGAATTTTTTTCAAAAGATTACATCAACAAAAAATACTTTGTTCTTTCCTGCAGTATCTCTCAAAAATTATGCATTTTAATATTTAGAAACTAGATGCATCACATTCAATTTTAAAAACATGAACTCTTGCCATAAGAATTTTCTTATCCATCTTTTCTCTGTAGTCTTCCATCATTCTGGTCAGGATTAAGGATTTGTTCAGTTGCACATGCTTTTATTTACTGTTTTAAAATATGATAAATGGAAAAATATAAACAAATGTTTAATTGAAGAAATAATAAAAGTAGTTAACATACATGTGAGAACAAATAGACGAGGAAAGAAATAACAATATGATAACAATATCACATTTCATTCGGAGGATGAAATACCCTTGGCAATACTCACAAGGGTATTAAATCATAAACTTTCTGAGGAATGTTAAGACCACAAAAATGGACATATGAATAAGATAAGCAATATATATGTCTGATTCTTATTTCAAATATATATGCACATAAAACAGCTGCTATGGTAATTAGCAGTTTACTCAAAGTCAAGGAGATAACAGCAGACAACAAATGAAAACAAAAACAGTCTCTGAAAAGAGCTTACCTAAACAGTTGCTTTTAACAGCAGCACGCAAAAGACTAGTCAAAATTCAGTCCAAATTTTTAAGAGCCAAATCAGGGTTGTCAGCTAGGCCAGAGGCCAGAATTTCTCAGAGTCCAAGTGAACCTTGCACAAGAGCCAGAGATCAAATACTGGTACCGTATATGCCGGCGTATTAGGCGACCCGGCGTATAAGACGACCCCCGTCTTTATAGCCGAGCTGCATTCCTAGAACGTCGTCTTATACGCTGGAAACTACCAGTATTTCTGGCGTATAAGAGGACTCAGTGTATAAGACGACCCCCGTCTTTGGCACCGAGTTTAGCGCTTCCGGAAGTCGTCTTATACACCGGCATATACGGTAGTTGATTCCAATGAACAAAAATGGGTCAGGTCTGTCTCTTAAATCAGGCTGCAGCCAGCTGTCTTTAATCAAAAGTTTTACTCATTTATTTATTTATTTTCAGTGTTTATATGCCGCCCAATCCCAAAGGACTCAGGGCGGTGTACAAAGTTAAAACAATGATAAAACAATAAAATAAAGCAGTCATACCGCGAGTCCGATCATATCCCTCCCCCCCGGGGACATCAGCCCCAGGCCTGCCGGAACAGGAGGGTTTTAACGGCCTTCTTAAAGGCCGGCAGGGTGGGAGTAGTTCGAACCTCGGGGGGAAGTTGATTCCACCAGGTCGGAGCCACCACAGAAAAGGCCCTTCCCCGAGGGCCCGCCAACCGACATTGTCTGGCCGACGGGACCTGAAGGAGGCCCAATCTATGGGACCTCACCAGTCTCTGGGAGCTGTGCGGCAGAATGTGGTCCTGTAAGTAACCTGGCCCTATGCCATGAAGGGCTTTAAAGGTGATAACCAACACCTTGAATTGCGTCCGGAGACCCACAGGAAGCCAGTGCAGCTCGCGGAGGATAGGTGACACGTGGGCGTACCTTGGCGCGCCCACAATCGCTCTCGCGGCTGCGTTCTGAACCAACTGCAGCCTCCGAACGCTCTTCAAGGGTAGCCCCATGTAGAGCGCGTTACAGTAATCCAGTCTTGAGGTGACAAGGGCATGAGTGACTGTGAGTAAAGCCTCCCGGTCCAAATAAGGCCGCAACTGGTGCACTAGGCAAACCTGTGCAAAGGTCCCCCTGGCCACAGCCGATAGATGTTGTTCCAGATTTAGCTGCGAGTCCAGGAGGACACCCAAGTTGCGTGCCTGCACTGAGGGAGGTAAATTTGCCCCCCCCCCAGGACTAAAGATGGACCATCCAGTTGGCCTTTGGGAGGCAAGACCCAGAGCCACTCGGTCTTGTCAGGGTTGAGTCTAAGCCTGTTCACCCCCATCCAGACCCTCACATCTTCCAGGCACCGGCACATCACGTCGACTGCTTCACTGAAAGGACACGGGGTGGAGATATATAATTGGGTATCATCCGCGTACTGATGATACCTCACCCCGTGTCGCCGAATGATCTCACCCAGCGGTTTCATGTAGATGTTAAAAAGGAGGGGGGACAGGACCGAGCCCTGAGGCACCCCATAATCGAGGCGCCTAGGGGTCGATCTCTGTCCGCCCGCCAACACCGACTGCGACCTGTCGGAGAGGTAGGGGGAGAACCACCGCAATACGGTGCCGCCCACCCCCACCTCTCCGAGATAACGCAGAAGGATACCATGATCGATATCAGTATCTTTTATACTGATAACTTGCTTGGCAAGGAGCCTCATAGAATAACTCTGCTCTGCTCTGTATTCTATTCACTGTGTGTGGGGCTGGGTAGTCTTGGATCATGGTAATCTGGCTGTTCTATCTGTGGTGCCTGTGTTTGATCAACCTCAGGTAATACTTGGCTCTTTGTCTTCTGAGGCTGAATTCTGCAGGTTCTGCTGGAGCCTTTTCCTCTGCGTCTGAGTCATCTGAGTTCTGGCCCTTAATAATATATACTATATTACTTTAATGTTTAGAGGCTGGTAAACAGAAATTGTCCTTTGATACACCTCAAATAGATTCAGTTTCCATTTTTTCAATTGTTATAATAGGTGTCATTGAAATATTGTGTGGCCTTTTTTATTTGACCACTAGGGGTCATAGTTTCTGCTTACAACTAGACTACCTTCTGCCATAGTGCAATAGGCATGCCAGAAAAAAAAAAGAAAAAACTTATTCCTGTGAGTTGAAATATCAACAGTATTTTAACTAGCTAAAGCACCTCCCTTAAAATAAATTGGATCTAAAAAATTATTAGGGAATACTTTTCTCTTTGTCAAGTACTGACTTCAAGCACTAATCTGTTAACTTCAGCCAGCATGTTCAAGGAATTGTTGGTAATTTAGAAGAGATTTTTAAACGTGTGAAAAGTTTTTATTTGATTTTAGTCTACTATAATTAAAAGTTGTTAGGCTAAAACAAAAGGGTATCATTCCACTCTGGCTTTCCAACTTAGCTCTGTGCATATCAAATACCTATTTCTATCAAAAGATTTCAGTTAAATTTCGCTTCGTATTTGGTGAATTTTTTTCAACGTTTCTCAGCTCCATGTATTTGTTCAGCAGGCAGAACCTATTAGGCCCATTACCAGTTTCTTACTTATAATATTCATCCTGTTTGATTTATCATGATGATCTAAAATCGCCATATAGGATGTTTCTTTGAACCATAATAACTTCTATCCATGAAAATCAGTGTTCATAGATGTCTAATATACTCCTGTTGACATACACAGTGGAGCAAAAAAGTATTTAGTCAGCCACCAATTGTGCAAGTTCTCCCACTTAAAAAGAGGAGAGAGGCCTGTAATTGTCATCATAGGTAGACCTCAACTATGAGAGACAAAATGAGAAAACAAATCCAGACAATCACATTGTTTGATTTGGAAAGAATTTATTTGCAAATTATGGTGGAAAATAAGTATGTGGTCAATATCAAAAGATCATCTCAATACTTTGTTATATATCCTTTGTTGGCAATGACAGAGGTCAAACATTTTCTGTAAGTCTTCACAAGGTTGGCACACACTGTTGCTGGTATGTTGGCCCATTCCTCCATGCAGATCTCGTCTAGAGTAGTGATGTTTTGGGGCTGTCGCTGGGCAACACGGACTTTCAACTCCCTCCAAAGGTTTTCTATGGGGTTGAGATCTGGAGACTGGCTAGGCCACTCCAGACCTTGAAATGCTTCTTACGAAGCCACTCTTTCATTGCCCAGGCGGTGTGTTTGGGATCATTGTCATGCTGAAAGACCCAGCCATGTTTCATCTTCAATGTCCTTGCTGATGGAAGAAGGTTTGCACTCAAAATCTCACGATACATGGCCCCATTCATTCTTTCCTGTATACGGATCAGTTGTCCTGGTCCCTTTGCAGACAAACAGCCCCAAAGCATGATGTTGCCACCCCCATGCTTCACAGTAGGTATGGTGTTCTTTGGATGCAACTCAGCATTCTCTCTCCTCCAAACACGACGAGTTGTGTTTCTACCAAACAGTTCTACTTTGGTTTCATCTGACATAGGACATTCTCCCAATCCTCTTCTGGATCATCCAAATGCTCTCTAGCAAACTTCAGACGGGCCAGACATGTACTGGCTTAAGCAGGGTGACACGTCTGGCACTGCAGGATCTGAGTCCCTGGCGGCGTAGTGTGTTACTGATGGTTGCCTTTGTTACGTTGGTCCCAGCTCTCTGCAGGTCATTCCCTAGGTCCCCCCGTGTGGTTCTGGGATTTTTGTTCACCGTTCTTGTAATCATGTTGACCCCATGGGGTGAGATCTTGCGTGGAGCCCCAGATCAAGGGAGATTATCAGTGGTCTTGTATGTCTTCCATTTTCTAATTATTGCTCCCACAGTTGATTTCTTCACACCAAGCTGCTTGCCTATTGCAGATTCAGTCTTCCCAGCCTGGTGCAAGTCTACAATTTTGTTTCTGGTGTCCTTTGACAGCACTTTGGTCTTCACCATAGTGGAGTTTGGAGTGTGACTGTTTGAGGTTGTGGACAGGTGTCTTTTATACTGATAACAAGTTCAAACAGGTGCCATTAATACAGGTAATGAGTGGAGGACAAAGGAGACTCTTAAAGAAGAAGTTACAGGTCTGTGAGAGCCAGAAATCTTGCTTGTTTGTAGTAGGTGACCAAATACTTATTTTCCGCCATAATTTGCAAATAAATTATTTCCAAATCAGACAATGTGATTGTCTGGATTTGTTTTCTCATTTTGTCTCTCATAGTTGAGGTCTACCTATGATGACAATTACAGGCCTCTCTCATCTTTTTAAGTGGGAGAACTTGCACAATTGGTAGCTGACTAAATACTTTTTTGCCCCACTGTATGCTAAGAAATCAATTTTATTTATTTGGCTTTACTTAGGATATAGGGCGACTCAGTGGCTTAAAAGGTCTGTGCTCCAGCAGTTCGAGTCCTACCACTGCGTGACAGACTGAGCTCCTGTCACGTGCCCCAGCTCCTGCCAACCTAGCAGTTCAAAAGCATATAAATGCAAGTAGATAAATAGGTACCACTTCGATGGGAAGGTAACAACATTCCGTGTTTTGCCACATGCTCTGCGGCTTGATGTCATGCTGACCATATGACCTCGGAAACACCTTTGGACAGTGCTGGCTCAGTGGCCTAGAAACAGAGATGACCACTACCCTCTAAACTTGGCTACGACTAGCAAAATAAAACACACAGGGATTCCTTTATCTTTACCTTAGTTAGGATGCAATTATATATAATGGTGTTTATAACAAGTCACAGTGGTGTCAAAATGATGGAAGTATGTTGTAACGTTTTTAAGCAAATAATGCTTATGTTTTGTAAAAAGTAAAAACATTGGACAAAGAAGAAAAATCAAGAGTTTGCAATGTCTGCAAATATTGTAGGCCATCTCAAAGTCCGTGCCATGACTGAAAGTGGTGGTTAAATTCAGCATTTTCCTTTTAATTGGGGGCCTAAAACTTTTGGTTAAATTCTGTATAATGGGTACGTCTTGAATCATGCCTCAAATTTTCTCTTTGGCCTTCTTTATAGGTACATGGTTTATATCGTACAACTGGAGCAAGTTTTGAGAAGGCCCAACAAGAATTTGCAACGGGTGTGATGTCCAACAAAACTGTACAAACTGCTGCAGCAAGTGCTGCCTCAACAGCAGCAACCAGTGCTGCTCAAAATGCTTTCAAGGGTAATCAAATATAGACAAAAGAAATGAAACACATTACAAATTTCTGGCTGTCCTTTATTTTTCAGTCCCTAAAGACTTATGTTTAAAATGCACACAGCATGTATGTCTTTTCAGCTGTGCATGGGCTAAGACAGAAAAAGATCATTTCATTCCTTTTAGAATTTTGTAATGAGAAGTTCTTCCTAGCTACTCTATTACCTTACAATAGTTATTTTTTTTTCTCCATATTTTTGGAGGTACATGATATTTGATGAAAATTAAAACAGTAGTTTTAAAATTTGTACTAAAAGTTTAGCTTCTGAGATAAGCAAATGATTTTGTTTTTCCATGGTGTGTCGCTCTCCGTGGAACTGTTCCTCCTGACTTGAGAAAAGCACTTTGAATTAACCCTGTTCATAACACTTTGCTTCCCTGTTTTCGTAAGAAACAAAAGTAGCTGACAATTTTGAACATTAACTTTTAGCTGCTGCTTTGTAGCTCCAGCAGCTGATGAAGGACAGACGTAAGCTTAAAATAAGTATGATAGATAATGTAAATTCTTTTTTTAGGAGAATAGATTTTTTTAATACTCGGAGTCTGCATGAAAATTTTTTGACCATGCTGCACTAGTGTTCTGGTCCACAAATTGTCTATCAGTCTGGTTATAGTATTTGTTAAGATCTGTTTTCATGGTGTATATAGTGTGCTAACAGATATCTTCATTCAAGTAATGCAACATGAAGTGAAAAGAATTATGTTTTAACTGAGGCAGAGTTGTTATATTTGTTCTTTTTGATTTCACTATTCATGATTAGGAAGCACATATTTCTAAACAGAATCTGTTTAGCAATATTTAAAACACTAATAATAGCTAGTCCATTCTGACTTATGTTAAATTGTAGTGGAATTTATTTTGTGCTTCAGAATTTTGACATTTTTAAAGTGTGCATTTGTGTTTAATGCTATTATATCATTAGTCTTGTCAGTCACTCTGTTTAGTATTTGTATAAACATCTGAATATTCAGTAACTTATTTAAATTTTTAACATTACTATAGACCCTAATCAGGCTTTTAAACATTGATAATTATGTACTTGAATTCTTTTAACATACTTCAGCCTTCATATAAGATTTAATCTGAATGTGCATTTTATTAAATGCAAATTGAAGATATACTTTATCACAATTAGTCTAGTGTGGTGCTATATGGCAGCTTTTTGTTATTTTAATTCATATTCTATTAATTACCTCTTGAGGTCACTGTTTCCTTTTTGAGTTTCTAAATTCTAGGTGTTAATATATGATAATTTGAAACATACTATGGATTAACCACTTGAATGGTATTCCATTCCTGTCATTAAGAGATTTTTATTTTTCTATTGGGTAACATACTATAGTGGCGAATTTGATTTTCTTGAATTCTGATATAACATTAATTTGAAAAAAAATAATTCATCATGTTCTAAATTTCCCCACCTGGAGTGCAAACATGTCGTCTTTAACATGTTCCGTAGAATCTCAGGTTGTAATGTTTGGAGAGGACCTTAGATGGCACCTGATCCAGTCTTTCTCAACCTTGGCAATTTTAAGATGTGTGGGCTTCCTGACTGGCTGGGAATTTTGTAGAATCCTAACAACGGCTATCCTGGCTCTGAATATGCAGGGAAGAGTCCACCACTTCCCAAGGCAGTCTTGTTCCATTGTTGAATAGCTTTTACTATTTTCCTTGATCTCTGGCTGAACTTTGCTTCCTTGTAATCTAAATCCATTATTTGTCTTTTGGAACAATTCTGATCAATCCTGGCCTGATTTCTACATGACAGCCATTTGTCCGAAATGGTATAGGGTTTCCTACCTGAGCAGGGGTTGGACTAGATGACCTCCAAGGTCCCTTCCATCATCATCATCATCATCATCATCATCATCATCATCATCATCATTATTATTATTATTATTATTATTATTATTATTATCAGAAAGAGGCACTGGGTTAGGTTAGCATGATTTATTAATAAATGTACCTTTCCTAAATACTCAAAAAATGTACATAAACCCATTGCTTAATTATTCTAGGAATTCTCTGAGTATTGACATCAAGCTGGCCAGAGTTTTCTTTGGGGGGGGGGCAGGAATAATATTTAGAAGAGATATTTGTATCTCACATGGGGCACAATGGCTCAGATGAAAGCTTGTCACCTGGAAAGCTGACAGCCCAGATTTGAGACCTCAGTACTGTGCAATGGGGTGAGCTCCTGTTTTTTGCTCCATCTCCTGCCGACCTAGCAGTTTGAAAGCATGCAAATGTAAGTAGATTGATACCACTTCAGTGGGAAAGTAGCAGCATTTGGTACACCTTTGACATGCTGGCCACATGACCACGGAAAATGTCTTTGGACAATGCTGGATCCCTTGGCCAAGAAACAAAGATGAACACTGTGTCCTTGAGTTGGACACGACTGGACAGGAGAAACTTTTACCTATTTGTATTACAGAGTTGAGCAGTGGGGTCCTTGGTGCTCTCTGAGCTTAGCTGTTTTCTTACGAACATTTCATCAGCAAACTAGGTAATATCTTCAGTGCTGGAAGAGAGTGGGGTTTCGTCACCAGCAAACAACACCCATATGAGCAGAAATTAACACTAGACCAACAATCAAGAAATAAACAATATTCCAATCAAGGAATCGCCAGTGAATACAAACTAACTGTAAAGAACAGCCTAATCAAGAAATCACCAAGCTCACTCATGACAGTGTAGTATATAAAAGAAAAACAAACCCCACTCCATACTAACACTGATGATGTTACCTAGTTTGAGAATGAATGTTTGCAAGAAAATTACCAAGCTCAGAGAGCACCAAGGACTCCACGGGAATAACATTTGCCCTTCTCCAACCCTGTGATTCCAGCCATGATTTCTTAAAGATCATAAGGGCTCCTAGATGACATTTGCAGGCTCTTTCAGAACTCTTGAATGTAATTGGTCACATTCTGGAGACTTAAATCCGTTCTTGGAAGCCAGGTGTTTCCTAGCCTTTTAATTATCTTGGATTACTATTGGATTTCAGTATTTACGATCTTTTCTTTGTTCCTTTCTTTACTTTTACTTACATACTAATGTTTATATCTCACCCAGCTCCAGAGACTTCAGGCAGTTAACAGTGTATAAAATTTACAGAATTAATAAAGTAGATGTTTTATTTCTTTTTCATGTATTTATTTCAATCCTTGATCCCTAACGCATGGCCACTTTAATTGCTAATCATTTAAATCTTACTGAGGAAACTGTGTTCACATTTATTAAAGGATCTAATTTTTCTCAGGTGATAAAGCAGATTGAAACTTGAAATATATAAATGTGGGCCTAATTTGCAGTAGGTCTGGTAGTCATGTTAGTTCCAGCAGGTAGAACACATGTTGA
Organism: Crotalus tigris; assembly: GCF_016545835.1. Taxonomy (NCBI): domain Eukaryota; kingdom Metazoa; phylum Chordata; class Lepidosauria; order Squamata; family Viperidae; genus Crotalus; species Crotalus tigris. Next base: position 640,940 of record NW_024097032.1, read on the forward strand.
TTATAATGTCCATTTTCATTCTTCTAAACCATAATAAAAAAAATGGACTCATATGGACACATAATGAACTTATTCTTCCAGATTAAATCAAAATTAATGTAATGAGTAAACTATTATTCGCAATTTCTTATTGTTCACTATGACAGAAGGCTGTTGTATGTTAAATATTTAACAAACAAATGCTATCAAAGTCTGTTGGTGAACAAGTCTACACCTATTACTACACTAATTTTGTAAACACCCAGTTGTAATGGTTTTTAGGTCATACTAGAATGTCAATTGTTTTTCATTTCTAATTTTGGCATTGGAGATATTTAGGTGAGGAAAGTCTGTATATTTTGTAAATTACTAGTGATGCTTTGCCATCCTTGTGAATGTGACAATTCTGTATAAATGCACACAGATACTGTGATACTGCATGTCTGGGTAGTTCTGCATATTTATTGTATCATTTCAGTGACATAGAATAAAATGATTCCTGATTATTTGCTCTGTATAGTTTAAAAAATAAAGTAGGGTCTTTTGTAAAATGCAAGATAAAATACCAAAAGGCTAATATGTACAGTAAATACTAGGTTTTTGTCCCAGTTCAGCTCTAGTCCTGGAGGCAGAATGTGGATGAAGATTTATTTGGAACATTGTCATGTGGATCAACATCAGTAGCATTCCACATTTTTATTCTGGCATTATTACTCACATGTAATTATGAATAATTAACGCTGGACCAGGGAGTTGAGTTTTTTGTATTATGTATATAAATTCTACAATTTGCATCACTGGCAAAGCTAAGCCTGCCTGCAGAACAACTCATTGAAAGAACAATCAAAAGCTGGGCTTGGTTTTCAAGGAAATACTTGGTTGTGTTTTGTTTCTGTGATGTAAATGGGAGATTTAAAAAGAAAAATTATTGAAATTTATGCAATTGATAGGTGTTATTAGAGGAAGCTTTGGAAGTAAAACAGAACCTTTGAAAACCGAAACTATTTCCTGGTATTTGTTTTGAATAGAGGGGTGTTGAATGTTATTTTTGTTACACTTGTGATTGGCCACTTTATTGTTAATCCTTTGTATAGCAGTGAAGTTACTTATAATGGTCACAATATAGAGCCTATCACTTGCTCTTTAATATATCACTGGTGTCGTTTTCTTCTGTTTTCCCTTCTCAAAGGCTGTCTTCTGAGCCATGTAGGAAAGAAAATGTCATCACGCAGTTCACTTTTTAAAGTATCTAAAAGTCTTCCTCACTGTAGAAAATCACTTTTTTTAAAAAAAACGGGTAGATGACCAATACTTGTAACCAAACTTTGTATTTGTGTGTTAACAATAACAGTAAGAGCATTCTCACAACATTATAACCATGTCATTATAAATGGAGGATATGCAGTTGGGTTGATTGATGGTAAGCGTTTACATGGCAAGAATCAGGAAACTAGAACTTATATTCTAGTAGAAATAGACGTTTACTTATCTTTTGGGGTATTACTTGATAATACTATATATGTTAAAATACCTGTAGTATGTTTCTGAGTAAAGTACTCTAACAAAGGATTAGGATTCAGAACTTTCTTTTAAAAAAAGGAAAGTTATTCTGTACTCTATCTATCAATGTAGGAAAACAAATGAAGATTGGCCATTTCTACAAAACTGTTCCTATAAGCAATTAGTGTTTCCCCCGGAAACAAAGAATTGCTGATCTGTTTACAGTTGGAGTAAACTGCAAATCAGTAATGGCAGATGAATTCCTTTTTCATAGCTTGCTGTATAAATTTGTACTACCAATGGCCAATAAGGAAGCAATGAAAAACATTCCATGTTGTGATGTTCAACTCATTCTTTTTCAAAAGCAAAAATTTATAGCTTGCAAAGTGACATGAAAAATGTAAAATTAATTTTTCAGTAGAGTACATTAATGAGAAGCTGCATCATAATAATGTAGGTGTCAATGCTGCAAATACTGTATATTCTTGCTTTGACAATATGCAAAACTGTCTGGTATTTATTGGGTTAATACTTAGCTTAGAGTGGGGGGGAAAAGCCCAGGAAAGAAAGAGGAAGTAAACTTTTGACCTTCACACTAATTGGATAATATGACCTGTGACTGCATGCGAAGGGAGGGGTTTAGCAAGAAAAGCTTGATGCCAGCAAAGGAAATCAGATTCTGGCATCAACCCGTCCATCATGGTGACCGGCAAAATTGTAGCTTTGCAATAAAAACTTTAGGAAACATGCCTGAAAGTTCTTTGAAGTGCTTCATTAGTCAGAACATGTGACATCAGGGTTTTTTCCAAGTTTTCTAGAATAGTTTGAAATAATAGCTTGTTTTGTTTTCAGTGTTCAGTGAAAACTTTTTAAAGTGCATTGTTAGAATAAATGTATTTCATGTGTTGAGTTCCTCTGATTATCAAAAAGCTATGGAAATTATTTAATTATTCCAATTACTGGCTTTTCTTCCATATAATAATTGACCATAACATTTCCTGTATTGATGCAGAATTTGCATTTCACTGGAAATCATAGAAACCATGACCTAGGAAGCAGGAGTTCAAGGGTGTGTAAGATTATTTCATAGTATTAATTATCTTCATGTGAATACTGCATCATAAAAGGAATAACAAGGTATATTTGTTAGTCATTTGTACACAATTTATGAGGAGAAAGTGAAAAGAAAATTAGATTTAGAGAACTGGTAAAGTCATTCCATAATCTTTCTGAACTTTTGTCTTTTCTAGCACATAGCATTTGAAAAGAGGTGAATCTGTTATAAAGTTATTTACCCAATGTTTTGATAGACAGTTGTAACCTTTTATGAAATTTATGCTATCCAGTTGTTTCTATTTGATTCTAACAGCTTCATCAGTTGTATTTGCCCACAAAACTAACCTTCTAAAGAATTCTGGCTTAGCATGACCAAGTAGCACAGCAGTGATCCTTCTGGTAATATGTGGAGATAGTGTGTGCTCCAGCTGTCAGAGAAAAAAAGTGACTGAACAAAGAACTGCCAGATTGTTGGCTTCAAACGGCTACTTGTTTGGAAGAAAGAAATCTAGTATCCTGGTTAGCTCATCTCATATCATGAAAGAACCTTTTGTGGACTAAGTCTGGCATACTGCAGATACAACCCTTTCTTTTTTACTCAGAAACTAATTAAAATTTAATTTGCCCCCTTTTTTTTTTACAGATTGCCTGGTTTAGGCACCTTTGAGAACACTGTGTTACTGCTAATATAACAAAACCAGAAATAAATTGACACAAACCTTCAGGGGTTAATTATGGTTTATTAGACAAAGAATTACTAATATTTTAGAAAATTAAATTAGCAATCCAGCCCAACAGCTATATTCTTTAGCACACTGTAGCTCATCAAGTGACTTTTTACTTTCTCTCTTTAATATTGATCAATTCATAAGTTTTTAAATATGTGAATACTTTTCACATTGAGACAGTATGCTATAAATTAGTACGCTTGGAATAATCAGATTTCAAAAGATTTTACAATACAGTAAAGTGTTGATTTAACAGACCTGAGTGTAGTAGACTTCAGATGCCACGGATAAAATTCCCATTATATACCTATCTTACTTTTATATATCATTTGCTTAATAAGATTAAACAAATGATGTGCTATAATGCAAAATATGTGCAATTTATATCTTAGCATAATATCACCACAGATTATATACTCTGATTTAATGGACAATTAGAAATAACAGACATCCCTTCTCCCCAATTGGACTGTTAAATCAAGGTTTCACTGTATTTTTAACATCCATTTTTCCCCTACAGAAAGATTTTATTGCAATATTTAAATAATATTGCAGTAGCTTTCCTTTTCCACAAACATATGGATTCTTTCAAATTGGTTTTAAAATCTTTACTGCATATTATACATACTATAATTTGAATTAATTATTTGAAAATTTCAACAGAAGATAACACAATAAACGTTATAAAATCATTTATCCACAGTATTTTATTTTGAGCTGTCTTTACACAGGTTTAATCACTAACCATTTCTTGATTTAAAGTAGTATGTATTAAAAAGAAGTCATATGTGCCATTGTATGAAGTTAATATAGTATTCTGTAAAATATATTTAATTTTAAAAAATTTAAAGACATATTGAAAAGATTTCTTAAACCACATTTTTGCTTGTTTGGAATACAGTGGCCTAATTATTTAAATACAAAAGGTATATGGGATGTTGCATGTAAGCCTGAAGTTGTCATACTGTATATTCAATTGATATAATTGTGCAATATGTTTTTCCACAAATATCACTCCCAATTTACAGACTATGAAGTAATACAAAAAGAATGTTACTCCAGCTATCAGAAATGTATATCATAATTGTAGATTTGCACATGCTATATCAGTGTATGGTTATTATAGAGCTACTACATCTGGACCGTAAAAAATCTGGAAGGTCATGGAAACAATAAGTTTTCTGAATCTATCATCTGTGGTTGTCTGGATCTTTACAGCTCCAACCTGGTAGCCCTACTTGTTCCAAAGTTTATGCATTAACATTTCATTGGCTGAAGCTTCAGTCAAAGATCACAGTTATCAGACGCAGTATGTGTAGCCCCACATAAAGAATTATTTGGGGGCATTTCTGAGGCAGGATTTAAGGTAACTGCATCAGATGGAGATGGTGGTGTGGCTAAAATATTAAGTACAGTAAAGCAATGCCACAATTAGAAAACAAACCCAGTATATGTGCCAAGATTTGCCAGGGCCTATGTTATCTAGTCTACATGCATTCCTGTTTACTATGTTTTCAACCTTGTTTATAAAGCAAACAAGCGGTTATACTGCATCTTGCTGTGATTCTGCAACATTAAGAGTTTTGCAACTCTTGCAGAGGAAATTTCATTAAGATTATAAATAACCACAATTTGCTACCTGTCCCCCCCAAAAAAAGAACAAAGTTAATGCATTGGAATTAGAAAAATAAAAGTGAATTTTCCCTACTTGCCTCTCTCCCCACTGCCCACCTGTCTTCTGCTTGGTTCTACCTGGTTTCCCTTCCTTTTTATTCCTGCCTCATAACACACCAGGGACCCTGAAACTCAGAAGCTTCAGAGAGGCTGATGGTTAGAGACACAGAAGTATATAATAAACAGCTAGCCATTCCATCTTTTTATATAATTATGAAGTGATCTTTCTAATGAAATCATGATTCACTTTTATTGTAATGTGTTCCTAATAAAATGGATTACAATGTGTTGGGATATTATTACTCAGCAAAAAAAAATGTTTAAATCTGGAAAAGTGACACCTATAGTTGACTTGAGTAATCAAATGTATGAGATTCAATTCTGAAAAGATAGCTTACAGATAATGCATATGTCCCATAGGCATCACCCTATATTATTTTCCCTTATATAATACTGGATGCCTGTGTAAAATAATGTTTGCTTATGTGAAAGCTTACTCTCTTCTATTGGAACTTAATTTTTTTATTTAAATTTCCTGAACAATCAACGAATATACTTGAGTGATTTTTAATAAATGTTGCTTGAAGAGAAGTATGCAGAATAATGTTTTTGGGGATTAGTACCTTTTCTTTTTTAAAAAAATGTCCTGTATAATTTGAAACTATCATTTCTGCTATTGTCTTGTAAAAGCTATCTGATAGATTTTCTCTTGATGCCAATTCAAAGAAGGAAACATGAGAATATTGTCCCAGATTTTAATTTTTAAAATGTGCTATAAAACGGCTGAACTGTTCTAAACTTTAATATTCAACAATCATTTTGAGATTGCAAAAGCAAAATAGAAAGGCAATGAGAATGAAAAAATGTAAAAAATATTTTCATATCAGGCCAACATTTATTTTCCTTTAACTGCTATTCTCAACTAATTTCCAAAGTGCCTTTTCAGAATGCAGAACTTTAAAACACTGAAGAGCCGGTTATGAATTTTAAATTAAAATCGTGTGGTCATGTGACATTGCACTTTATGTCTACATCACTTAGTGACAGAGTTGCCAATCCCAATTATCATAGTTAAACGAGGACTACCCTTGTTTAGTCCTGTATTTTTAAAGACACTAAAAAGTACTCTAACTTGAAATGTTTGATTCTAGTCAAATCTTAGTAATTAATTTCTACAACATAGAAATGTTACAGTATCAAAGAAATAAATTGCATATTACACCAGCATAAATATTTCTTGTGCTCCAACTGGAATTTTATACTAAAGGTTCAAGCAAAATTATGCTAGAGTTAACTCCAGCACAGCCCCACCAGCCCTGCTTAAGGATGATGAGTGAGGATTTCTCAGGCATCCGTCCGTAAGCAGTATCAGCCCACAATTTGGCTTATATCTTTTATTTTACATTTGAAACTAGGAAAGTTAATTTGCCAGATTTCCAGAATAGGTGACGTTTCTTGGATGCCGTTCAGGGACAACATGCCAATTACCATAATTTATAATCAGATTGATCAGTCTGCATAATTCCTTAGTAAATTTCAGTATTCAATATTTTTAAATATGAACAGTTCAGCCTCCTTTTCATGCTTTTTATCATGGGAGCAACATGTTTCTGAACAAGAGATATTATGATAGCAATTCTGCAAAAGCAATTTGGCTTCAATTAAGCCCTCATAAACCACTGTTAGTGCTCAGTGAATTAATACAAGTTGTAAAATGTGCATGTACAGAGTTAATTCACAAATGCCTCCTTGGAATACTTATAGCAATGATTTAAAAAGTGGCTATTCACAAAAATCCTGAGTTAAACAGTACAGTACATTCCTTTTCACTGGAATTCAAATTTTAATTTTAGAAGATATGCTAGAAATAAGTTACTATTCAGAATCTGATGTGTTATTTCATCCTGGCAACTTAAACTACAATGTATTATTTCTGTCTATCAAAAGATACATTAAATATCAGTGTTAATAAAGCTTATCTAAAAATTGAGGATCTGGACATTAAGCATTAGTTTTTCCATCATTTCTTTTCTACAGCCATCACTGCAGTACATTACGTTCTCAGAACATTTTAACATATTTTACTAATGCAAAAGGCTCATTTTTGAAAAATCAATCAGTATACTTATCTTATAGATGCAACTAAAAAAGTCCCAAAAGCATTCAGTAACATATGGTCAGAATTTAGGCACATGGTATCTGTTGTTAGATGAGCATGATGGCCGTTTGTACTTGAAATGGACTTAAAGGCAACTGATAGTACTTGGAAAGGACCAGTAGTGACCTTGGTTAAAACCAATAGCAGAGGATGGCTATACTTATTTTTGAAGACAAATCTTGAGTTCGGTATTAGATATACAAAAGTCTAAACTTTTCTCATAACTATACATATCTACCTAGATTAATCAAATAATGGAACTATTTATCTGTAATGAAAAAGTGATTTAGCTTATTTTCTCAAAGCTACCCTCATAAATTGTTATAGTTCCATGCCTCGGGTATGTCTTGAGCAATATGTTTAAATATTGCTTAAAGAAAATTTTATTAACTAGTTTCAACTGGAATCCTTGCTTCTTTATTAAGATACATTATTTCCATGTGCCACTTGCATACAACCCAGAATATTATGGGGTTGTTTTTGTTTAATATTCATGACCTTTCTGAAAAGATACAATGGAGTAACTTAATAGCGTAGTGCTTGCCATTTTGACACTGGAACCTGATTGTGTTATCTTACAATATATGTACTGAAAACAACCTGACATTTCAAGCTATTCTTTAAAAAATCCTTCATAATCATTCATCTTGGTGAAGACAAAATGGAAATAATTGTTTGCAGCATAATTGGAAAGCCAGCAGGTTTGCTTTGTGGCATTCCTTCATATCCATGTGTCAGAATTCTCACTACTTCACATTTTTTAATACTGTCTAGAATTCAGTGCCTTTCAACTTTCTATCATGTTGTACTACCAGAACACTTACTGTACATGTCTTCATTCCTCCCTATAAGAGTCCAAGTAGCTACTTCAAATCCATTAGTTTTGAGATAATAAAAAAAAAATTGGGAGAAGAGTATGTTATAGGAGACAAATCAGGCTTTTTCCCTCTTCGATTTCCTCCTGGACTTTGTCGCTGGAGGTGGCGATTTCAGCTTGGGCAGAGAAGACTGCGCAGATGAACGTCAGGACTGTGCCACCAATAGCAGTGTAGAAAGCCCAGCCTAAAGAACAGTCACCAAGTTTATAAGCTGAAGCATAAGGTCCACAATAGCTTATTGCCTTCTGACAACCCCAACCAGCAGGATATAAGATCAAGCCTAGAATAAGGAATAGTCCTATTTAAAAGAAAGAAAGAAAGAAAGAATAGTTAGACAAAAGTGCAGTAAAGTTAGGCACAAAACTTAATTTTCATAGGAAGGAATTTGCATTCTGATACAAACTGAAATTTCTGATGGCTGCTACTGAATGGTTGGCCCGTAATCTATAAACTGGTGGGCCATATTTTTGTCTACACTGTAATTGCTGAATTCATAGTGATGAATATGATGGAGCATTTTGGCCATGTTACTACAATGAAGGCTGAATTCATAACTTAGAATTTAGGAAAGAAAGCTCATTCAGATATAGAAAGCTCATAGTCAGTTTTGAGTACCTGTATTTTTGTTGACATCTAGTGGTCATCTGGATTTTTGCTGCCTGAGAGAAATGGTCTGGAAGAAATAGTCTGTTGAGCCCCTCTTCATTTTTTTCTATGTGAACTTAATAGTGCTATGCATGCATCAAGGATGATTCACTAACAGTTGGGACCTCATGCATGTGCAGGCCCTGCCTGCTGTTAAAGCAGCCCAATTTTTTTTCAGTCCTGTGTGACCCAGGAAAAAAAAGATGCTGCTGCTTTAAGGATCTTTAATGAGTGGATTCCTTAACAAAGTGGCATTTTTTAATCTGTGATCTGAAGCAATTCTTCCAGGCCATTCTCAAAAGTATCCACAATTGTACAAAGTAATCCAAAATCCACAGTGTGGATTTTAATACTGTGCCTAACTACAATATTAAACGTACAATTGCTTTCTAAAAGTCTGACATTTTCATCGTTCAAATCTACCAAGAACTTCAACCAAGAACTAATCTCTCATTTAAAACAAAAGTTGATATGTTCTTCCAATTATTGGGATATAGTACCACCACCTAAGAGAATAAGGCAAAACATTTTAAACCCATGGAGTAACCTCTTGTGTTATTGCTTACTGGAATCCATATATGACTCTTATCTTGACTGTAGGACTTTCTCTATGGAATTTGGGAGTTGGATAGCATTTCCTGTCAGAATGTCTGAGCCAGTGGGCATACAAAATATTGCTTAAAGTCAGGCAGACAGGGATAAATTGAGCTTTCATTCTACTGAGCCCACCAACTCTGGCAGACTAAACACCCCAAATCCCCTTCTTGATATTTGTCAACGAGACCTGCGGCATAATTCTTTTATTGGAGGTTCTACTGTTTCTACAGCGACAAACTGAAAGGCAGTTTGAAAATTACTGTATTTTGTGCAATGTGTCCAAATTAAATTTTAAGACATTTCCTTTAAAAATAAATGTAGTTTATTTGAGCAAACATAGTTTCATATATTGCAAAAAAGCATAATGAAATTTCCATAGCAGAGATCTTGACTTTATACCGATTTGTATTGTCATGGCTTCCATGAAAGGATTGGTTGCTGGAACTGAATTTTGTTGCTCCCCCTCCCATTTTTCTGTACAGGACAAACAATTATTAACCCTACATTGGTTCTGGCCTGCTTCTGAGTTGCTTGTGGTGAGGGGCAGCATTGGATCTCTGCAATATAGGGTTTATTGTAGGAATAGCAGTCATTTATGACCACCCTGCTTGTGTTCCAGAAGAAATCAAGATTTGTTTTAAAGGGAAATAAGATATGCATGAAATTCTCCTTTTTTATATATATGGCCTTAACCGGTAGAGCAGGGTCCCCAATCTTTCTGGCTCCATGGACTGGTTGTGGCGGCAGTGGAGGGGGATGGTTTCACACAAGTACTTGCCGCTTATGCAAATGAAGCTTTGTGCGCTCGCCTGCCACTTGTGCAGCTCAGTTCCCAATGCTTCACAAACCACTACAGGTCCATGGACTAGGGATTGGGGACCCCTGCTGTAGAGGGTTTGGCAAATGTTGCCTAGTGCAATAACAATAGCATTTAGACTTATATACCACTTCATAGTGCTTTTACAGCCCCCCCCCAAGAGGTTTCAGAATCAGCATATTGTCCCCAACAATCTGGGTGCTCATTTTACCAATCTCAGAAGGATGGAAGGCTGAGTCAATCTTAAGCCATTCAGAATCGAACTCCTGGAGTGAGCAGTGAGTGAGCCTGCAGCACTGCATTCTAACCACTGTGCCACCAGGGTTCTTCTTCAGCTATTTAGGCAAGATTAATGTATTTTCCAAATGCAGCTTCCAACTTCAGTGCAATCTTACATTTGTTTATTTAAAAATGAACAATATGGTTACAGTAATGGGAGAAGGACTCCAGTTTTGCTTTCCTTTTGCTTTCAGTAAAGGCACTGAATTTTCTTCTCTACTTCAGTAGAGACTGAGATACAGAACATGTGAGCACAAGCATGTCACTCCCTCTATCTGTAGAAACTCTGTATGCAGGTACACCCAGATTTCACCTTTTCCATCATGGGGATATAACCGTACAAGGTTTAAAAAAATGTCCTTATTAGCATTGATAACTCCTTCCTTAGTAGATTCAGGAAGCTATGAAACTTTAAACAGTGAAAGCTGAAAAAAATGTCCTTGCAATGGAGAAAATAATACAATGAATTGCACTGCAAAGACTATGAATTGCATACTTTTTGCTGAAATTGAACATAGCTACCTGAAAAAGCTGCACGGACATTTTTTATATTTAGGCTGAAAGTATTTTATACCAATGATTATTAAATCTATTAAAATGCCAATATTTTTCAGGGCTCCAATATACTAAAAGTAAAAAAAAAAAAAAAGGAGCAACCTCTTGACAACCTATGAATACAGCACAATAGTTCTTACAGAATGTTTATTCTGAATTGATCACTTGCTCATATTGGAACTTGGTCTTCATGCAAAACAACTTAAGCATTTTCCTTTCTAGATTGGTAGCTGAAAGGAAGGGTAGTGCAGATGTGATGGCCATGAATCCTCCAGCCTTGTGCAAGTCCAGACTACTGTCTCTGACAATACTTTGGTTCTCTATGCATTCTTATTCCATATCCAGATAATCTGGAACTCTTTTCTAACAACTGAAATCTGTATTGTTAAATGATTGGTTATCCAATACCTCCTCTTAACATCGTGAGAGATCACTGAATAGTTCCCAAAAGGGTGTCTACAGTAAATATTTATGTATTTGTTCATTCATTTAGAGAAAGGAGCTTTGTGTAGAGAAGAATGATAGAGGTCCTTCTTTCCACTCCATTCAATGAATCATTTAATTTTTCAATGTAACAATTTCGGGAATTGTTATGGGAAATGTACTTCTGTTAACTCAAATGAACAACCCCCTCTGCATTTAACCAGATGATATTCAGGATCTTTCTATTTCCATGTTGCATTTTGGCACTCTATTGTTCTAAATTAAAATGTACTGGATATATATAAAGCTAATTTGCCTTCCCTGCAGTTTACTAATACCTTGCTGAGACTGTTATATTTGGTTTCAGCTATGATTAATTCAGCATTTTATCTCTAGGGTACAAGTTTAGTGATTTACATTTATTGAACTATCTAATAAATATTATTGAAGAACAAAGGCTATTTTGTGCCATATAGTATGGGATTTGCATATATCCATCTGTATCTCCAGACAACCAAAATCTGTAATTCACAGAACTAATTAAAGACAAAATGTAAAATTTCTTTTGTCTTTTCATTTATATCCAGGACTTGTTATTGTATCTCTGAAAAATTTGGTATTATAAATTGTTCAATATTTCAAAAATTGTACTCTCCCATATTTAACAATCTTGTGTCTTCCACATTCAGGAAATGTAATAAATGATTCAGTGCCCTCTAAAAAGTCATCCTTAATGATTGGAAAAGAAATACTATTTATTATTCTAAAAACAATGAACATAAATCATGAAATTCTCTTTAAGTTGTTAAATACAAGAAAACCTGAAGAATGAAATTCTATAATAAGGATATACAGGTTTATAAACTTCTAACAACTAATCAGGAAAAGAAATGGAAGGCCTTGCATTTTTAAATGTAAATGAATTAGGTGCTGAGGCCAAGGATTATGCCCATCTTGGTTATGAAATAATTTCACTTATTCCTAAATGGAGTTCTAGGAATGTAACAGGAATTAAGAAAACTGTACTGGACAGGATTAAAAATTCAAATGCATAGGATTCTATGCCTATAGTAACCTTTTGGACCATTTTCAGGAAAGCAACTACTCTTAACTTATTTGGTTTACTATCCAAATACTGAGGTCCCATTACATCTGTCTAAGAGCAACTGAATGTAAGAAACAACTAAACGTTAAACAAAAAAGGAACCTTCATTAAGCAGGTTTAGCAATAACAGCTATTCCCACACAGTGCCGTTCTAAAAATGGCCATGCACTATGTTTGAGCAATGCCAGGACAGCAGCTTTGCCCTGATGTAAAACAGATTCCCTGGCCTGATATGGAAACAACGTCTTCAAAGCATAGTTACCCAGCTGTTTGTTTGGTTAAGCAGAAGCATACGCTTTAATTTTGACAGTTGTTTGTATGGCTGTTGCTCTGCCATATTAAACAGTGAAGTACTGCAAGGCAAACTTAGTTCTATTTCAAAGATGAACCTTTCCCAATTTCCGTCAAAATTCATAGAGTGTTTACTTATTAAAAGGTCCTCAGAAAATCCACAGGAGCTAAATATGATCAAAGGGGAATTAATGCTACATCTGTCAAAGGCATATGTGATGCTGTTTAATTTAAAGTAAAAAACCTGTACAAGTGGCTCCCACGAAGTGACCTTAAAAGTTACAAGACCCTTCTTATATCAGACATTACTCTTCCAGGTAGAAAGTTGATACTCTAACAATCACAACATACCATGCAGCTTTCCCATCTTTCTTCCCTTGACTCTGTTTTGAGAAGAAAGATGGAAGAAACCATGAAAAAATATTGCAAAGGTAGGGACATCTAGGTAACCCACAACGTCTGTATAGAAACCACCTGGTCAGAAAATATTTTTGTAATGTTAAGCCTATTAAAACATAAACCTCATGTTTCTGTCCAAAAATGTACAGGTTCTATCTGATGTGTTAAAAATCACTCTGGATAGCTAATATAATGCAGGTTTAATGACACTAGGAATGATACTGAATCTTCAACATCTAAAATTTTATTATTCCCACTCCCAGAAAAAGGGGAAAATTCCATAAGCTCTGGAATTGGTGTTATTTCTTTCCTTGTGGAATTAATAGAATAATAGCGCATTTCCTATCTCCTTGGAGATACATTGCGTTAAATTCATCAAGGGTTCCTCTTAGAGAAGTGAGTATACAATCACAGTCTAATGATTAAATTAAAAAAAATACCATTTCATGGCCCCATGTGCTTGCCAGGACAAATTCTTACACCGAACAGGATTGATAACTCATAAAATTCATTGGTAAAAAACAGCTGGTTATCTTCATCAATTTCAAGGCAAAATGACAACCTGGACTGAAATCCAGCTTACTAATGCATCCAATTAATCTTTGCCTTGTTCAATTTTTGATTAACCTATGTTCTACATAAGACTGTATACCAATCTAGTTCTCCTCAGACAATTAACATAGAGGTACCATATGAGAGAAAGGGTCTTTAATATTTATGGCACAAATCAAGAAAGAACTTATTGCATGTTTATTAAAGAATAATAAATATACTGTCTATTTCTGAATGTTAGCTTTCCTTTGAAGAGATTGGAGGCTAATCTTGGGACAGCTCTATATAATTTTCTGAAAAATTGGAAATTTAGATACTGACAGCTCTGGGGAAACTGCCGAATTGACTTTGATTACTGTTTTAGAAATCAAGGAAAAGTTAATTGGTTCTGTCTAAATGGCAGCACTTAACTGACTACATCTGTATCCAGTAACCAAACAAAGTTTAGGCTTGGTAAGTTAGGCAATGGCAAACAACTCCCATACTGATGCCATTCAAACTGCACATGTGTATAATCTATACATTTAAAGACGTCTTCAACAATTTGCTACTGTCAGACTTGCAAAATCTATAAATTAATTGATCAACACTTTGGAATTTTTAACCCAAGAAGTACCTCAACTTGAATAATAAATATTTTCCCTCATCCTATGCCATCTTATGTTTTTCTCTCCAGGGATTAAGTAAAATACCAGTGAAGTGGCTTATTTGGTTTTGGCATACTGTGAAAATTCAGCCACACTGGTTTGTAAACTAATTATTTTTATTACACTGAACAAGACAGCCCAATGGAGGTTTATTCATTAAACCAAAGTTTAACAACATGTTTTTTATACTTTGTGAAGATCTTGTCTTGAATCTTAAAGACAAAATTTAAAATTCAAGTGCATAAGAAACAAAGCTGTTACTAAATTTATATGTGGCTTATTGAATTATGTATCTTCCAAACACTGCCCTTTCTGGAAATGTTCAGAAACTTTGATATTCTCTGTAAATATATATTTACAGAAAAAAAATGATGAAGAATCTGAAAGTGAAAGCCACAAGATGATTGGCAGCAGTGGGACTTTCCACACTATTTCCTAATTCATTTGCTTTACAGCAGTTACCCTGAATTGCTGAGTGTAATGTTTCCTTTGTTCTCCACAAAAACCCACACAGAGTGAATCAGGAATAGCGTAAAAATCACAAGACAGATTGTCAGTTGTCTACCCTGTTGTTCCTTATTTTTAAGTGCTATATCAGGGTTTGCCAGTTATTACAGCTCAAATATTATTAATAAAAAAAATCAGTTTGCATTTTGAATATCAATACAGTGGGGCAAAAAAGTATTTAGTCAGCCACCAATTGTGCAAGTTCTCCCACTTAAAAAGATGAGAGAGGCCTGTAATTGTCATCATAGGTAGACCTCAACTATGAGAGACAAAATGAGAAAACAAATCCAGACAATCACATTGTCTGATTTGGAAAGTCACATTCCAAACAGACAGCTTAAATGGTAGACCAATTTTCCTGCAAGTTTTCATTTCAGAAGATCTCTTGGATGAAAAACTGTCCTGGGTAGTATTTGAACTCTCTCCAAAAATGCCACAAGGACCAGTCCATCCAAACTTGCATGATTCAATTACAGAATATAAGCTAAGCCACAACCCGCTGTTCAAATTTCAGAGAGCAAGAATGTACCCATATGGAAAATATTAACACAAGCCTAATCCATGTTACACTGATGAAATAAAACGATGGGAGGGTGACTTTTATCGTCAATAAAAGCATCAGAATGGAGGTATATAGAATTGGTTCTCTTCCCAAATGTTTTAGGTCACCTCCAAAACAAAATACTGTTGATAAATGGTATTTTTCATAGCAAGAGAGGAAAATTATTAAATACATGGCGTACTATTTACATTAACTGATTTAATTAATGTCATCATTGTAGTCCAATTAAAATTATATTAGACTTAGTTTCACCCATCCCTGCCTACTTTTTAGAATATTGACCCCACATACCACTGAAAAACCTGTATGGCCACTGAGCTTGGGATATTCACAGTGTCGGTTTTGTTTCCTCTTTATATACAGTAGCTTGTCTTGCCAGTTTTGATGGGGGCGTGATTTTTTCCTGATTCTTACCTAGGAGATTCAGTTTCCCAATTGAAACTGAGGTTGGGACTGTCCATGTGTTGTGAGATTAAGGAATTATGTGTTGTTGTGCCCAATGATGCAACCTTATGGGAAGCACTAAAGTTGGGGAAGACTACTTTAAGGGGATATTGACAGCAACAGAGGAAGAAAAAGAAGCTAAGAGAGGAAGAATATACAAATCCCACTTTTATTTGTAAAACTATTAAGTCACAAGGGGGAAGGGCATGATTTGTTTAACTTAGCAAGTTCAGAGAATCACAGAATTGGAAGAAACCTTGGACATCTTCTAGTCCAGGGGTCCCCAACCCCAGGTCTGTGTACCGGTACCGGGCCGTGGCATGCCAGCAACCGGGCTGCACAAACAAGCAAAGCCCCATCCGCGGAATGCAGGCAGCACACAAAACCACGTCCCCTCCAGTCCGCAGAAAAACTTCTCTCTACCGGTCCCTGGTGCCCAAAAGGTATCTGCTCTAGTCCAACTCCTGCTTAGGACAGGAGTTCAAAGACAGGAGTTGTGTGAAACCAACCAATTATGGTTTATTTAATGAACTATGTTCAAGCAACCCTTGGCTTAGAATTCACACCTGCAAATGTGGTTAGATTCCTTCCAATAATCAAGAATTCATGACTGCATGATTGGGAACCAAACGCCCCAAAGAAGCAAATATGATACTGATAGCACAATTATTTTGGGATTTACTGCCAAAGCATGTGGTACAGCAGAGATGCTTCTACTTCCCTGTGATGTTTAAGAGATTCACTTTGTTCTTGTTTATTCTAACGGCTGCTCATGTTTATTGCACTGCATTCCTATTAGGTTGATTAATTTTACTTACACCTTTGCAAATTGCTCTGAAATCCAACTTAATGAAATACTTGAGAAATATTTTGAATAAATAAGACATTCCTGGGCCTGAAAAGATCTTCCCACTGTTTTTGAAAGCCCCAACAATGCTACCTGATGATATAGTGTGGATGTTGGTTGGCCTTGTGACTGCAAGCTATTAGTAGAGATAATCCTTGATTTAACAACCATTTGTTTAGTGACTATTCAAAGTTACAATGGGACTAAAAAAGTGACTTATGACCAGTTTTCATGCTTACGACCATTGCAATATCCCCATGGTCATATGATCAAAATTTGGGTGTTTGGCAACTGGCATGTATTTATGACAATTGCACTATCCAGGGGTCATGTGATCACAATTTGTAAACTTCCCAGATGTTGACAAGTCAATGGGGACAGTTGAGTTCGCTTAACATCATGATATATTTAACAACTGCAGTGGTTTGCTTAACAACCGTGGCAAAAAAAATCCTAAAATGGGACACAACTCACTTAACTGTCTTTCTTAGCAATAGAAATTCTCAATTCTTGTTGTAAGTCAAGGACTATGTGTATTGCCTTTCTGGTTGTTTATTCTCCTTAAATTGCAAACAACTTTTCACTTTTCCTGCTCTCATTTAGTCCTAATTCTATGTATAAAGAGTTGCCTGATACTGCAGAGTTAATGCCTCAAATATTTGTTTAATTTGGGTATTACAGTATTTCAATTTAGTTCCAGTATTTATGAAACATTTCTCTACCATTTGGCGTCTTTCCTGATTTCTTTGCTGCTTTTCTCAGGATCTCTGCAGCCATCTGAAGACATTTTCTCCTTTGAGGAGGAAACAGGCTTGAGTAGTCAAAGAAAAAATTTAGGAAGTAGGAAAGAAAATAATTGGGAGATCCTCTTTTTGAGGGATTGGTCTTCCTATGAAATTTTTTTTTTTTTTTGCAGAAGTAGATTCTGATGATTTTTTGGCCAATCACCTACTGGTGACTGTTTTTAAATGGTAGGACATAATTTGGCTAAGATTAAAGAAGTGGAAATTTCATAAAGCCATTCTCCCTCTCTTTAATAATTCAAACACGGCTATTTCCCATTGCCATGTGGGTCTTGTGTGATTATCAGTATTTCACAAAAGTAATCAAGCTGCCCTTTTGTATTCAGTTGAAAGATAAATGCCAAAAGCCACATACTGTGATATAAACCGGTTGCAGGTGAATGGAGTAATTGCATGGAGAGAGGTCTACAACACTATAGCTGATTTCTTACAATGCAGTAAAACCTAAACATAGGCTAGGAGTCATAGTAGTTGTATCATCTACCATTTTATATACAATAGATTGACTACATTATGAGTTAATGTGATGGCCCAGCTCACAGAATACAAAGACAACAAGTGGGTTCCGTCAATATACTGAGCTATAAATTTTCCAATTCTATTTCAGCCTAGTTTTTCACTGAAAAACCTCAGAAAAACAGAATTCATTAGCAATCTCTGTATAGATATAACACTAAACTTCAATGTAAATATGAGGAAATATTTTTACAATATTGACAATTTGAAACGTGCAAGCATCACAATTTAGCACACTACAACCTGTTGTTATATGTCATCAGCTAGACTTCAACAGTCACCCATTTACATTACCATTGGTCTGACTAAAGAATCACTGCAAGATTGCTGACATAATATAAGTTGCAAAGGAGCCAAATTTTAAAATTTCCATCTACAGACTGCTGTACTTTCAGATCCTATTGTGATTTCCACTAATGAATCTTTTTAAAATTACTATACAGCAATAGATTATTGTCTCTGATCCATGCCAGTTTGCAATTGTCTCCTAGAGCAGAGTTCTCCAAACTTTCCGGCTTTGTGGCCCAGCGGTGTGGAGGGAGGGATGATGGTTCTACTTGAGTAGTGGGCAAGTGTGCAAGTATACAGCTCCATTTGCACAAAAAATGGGCACATGTGCTCACCGCTTGCACTAATGGAGAGTGTGCACACACGCTTGCCTGTTGCTCATGTAAGTGGGCATGCGCGTACTCGCCTATGATTTCTGCAGTCTGGTTCCAAGCAGCTCAAGGCCCGGAAGTGGCCTATCCTAGAGACTGTACAAGAACCATGGTTTATCATTATGCGAATACTAAAGAGTCTAAAATTCATCCCCCTCCATCTCATTTCCTCCATCCCCGCCCACTCCTGAATGATTCATTCCATCTGTTTCTGGCCTGAGGCAAAATCATATTTATTATTTTGGTTAAACCAACTAAAATCATGGTGTAATTATACTAACTCTGCAATCAGGGCTTAGAAACAAAGAGAGTTCTTATATGTAAACCACAGCTGGCTGATTTAAATGTTCCAGCAAAGTATGAATTTATCAGAAAGTAGGGACGAAAACTATAGTGAAAAAGAAGGAACATATAAGTCTAAAGTTTCTTAAAGTTGGCAGCAAGTCATCCTACACCCTGACTTGCTCTGAGAAAAACAGGGAATGGGGTCCACAAAATTGAGGCAATTTAACTGAAGAACACCAATATATAAAAACGGACTTGTTTTTCTATTAATATTCCCTTCTTACAATGTTTCTTCTTCAGGATCTTGAGCAATCAGGAAATGTGCCCTCTTCCTTTTCCACTGATAAATCTGAATAAACATTCCTACCTGACTTTAAAAAAAAAAAGTAAAGTGTTTATGAGTTTAGGTTGACTTATGGTGACTTCATGACCATATGCATGTAGTTTTCTTGGCAGAAACACAGAAGTGACTGTCTTCTTCTGAAATATAATTTGCTATTTTGAAATAGTCTAAGCCCTGGGATTTCCTGGTGGCCTCCCATTTACGTACTCACCAGATCCAAGCCTGTCTTGCTTTTCAAGATAAGACAATTCTGGGCAGCTGGTGCCACTAGTTGAATCATCTTTAATTTGGAAACAGCAATAACATTTCTTTGAGTCAGTTAGCTATAACATGAGAAAAGGATTTACAAAAATAAAATCTAAATGTGAGTGTTCCAAATCCACTTATTACAAACATATGTAAGAGCTTCTCTTTTTGTCACACCTACCTGCAATTCCTTGTAGCAGCCCACAGACATTAAAAATACTTTTCTTCATAATACTCTGTACACACATCGTGAAAACAGAAACAAATGCAACTGCACAGAGTATCAAGATCCCCACAGCAAGAAAAATAGCAGTAGCTTGCCAAAACCCACTGGCAATCTCACTGAAGTTATCTGCATAGGGGCCACAAGATGTATCAGGCATGGAAGACTGGAAGTGCTCTATTCTGGTGCAACGTCCATAGATCCCCAAGGTTGGACGATAGGGTTCCACTGATCCTGACCTTCTGCTGTCTGTG
Source organism: Crotalus tigris (assembly GCF_016545835.1). Lineage (NCBI taxonomy): Eukaryota > Metazoa > Chordata > Lepidosauria > Squamata > Viperidae > Crotalus > Crotalus tigris. The sequence goes on from NW_024097032.1 coordinate 660,912, forward strand.
TCCTGAAAACTTCCAGGCTGGGCCTTGCCAATCAGCCAATCCGCACTCATGAAGGCTATAAGCTCTGCAAATGCCACAACAATACTCAAAAGTGTCCACAACATTGAGCGACAAGTAACAATGACATGACACATATTGCTGTCCAGTGCTTGTGGCCACGTCAATTCAAAGACTAAAATCCCAAGTGGTTAAAAAGAAAAAAGAATTGGAATATAATATGTAATCCTTGTTTCTGTTTACTTATTCTTCAACTTCAAAAACTGAAGGCACTCTTTAAGGCGTTAGTCATGCAAGCAGTCTCGTCACTGACTCTAAACATTTTGTTTCTCTCTTCCTCTTCTTTGACTGCCGAGCTCTGAAGTGTGCACATCTGTGCTAATAGTCATACTGGCATATGACATTTCAACCCCTGTGTGGGAGTTTACAGAGGACGGCCTCTGGTTTGATAAGCCACACCTAAAGGAAAGAAAAGAAAGAAGGTATAGGAAGAGAGATTGTTAGAAGAATTAAAATAAACCCTTTGTTTCTGAGAAAACTCACTTTTGTTTTTTTTTTTTAGCTAAGATCTAAATCAGCATCTAATAGTTTTTACATCAGCTTGTCAAATACAATCAGCAGGAATCTTCTGCAATCTTTATCCACAATAGGGTTATTAATTTCCTGTGACCAATGCCTTACAGTATTGCTACACACTATAAAACTTTGCAGGGGTATGCTTTTAAGTTTCAAAGATATTCAGAGTACATTTATCCATTCAAATTTTCAACTAAAAAGTATACACTTAGTACCATTTGTGAGCATGGGTTTGGAGAAATAGGCCAGCGTCAGTTATGAATTATAACAGAGTCTATTACATAAAATGAACAACTTTCATGATTGTTTTATAGAGGAAATCAGCAAAATAAAATGAAATTTAAATGGCCTGAGTAATTTTAAAAAAACTTTCTCTAACCCTGGGAAAATGAAGAATCAACTACTCATACACTATGGTACTGATTGGGATAACTGGTCCTCTGATTGCCACCTATCTCCTCTCTAAAGGTGGCACTTCCCAGAGAAGGACCACTGAAACTTACCTTATTTGGGGCTGTGAGTACCCATGTACATTTTTATACGTATACTACTTTTTACTGAATACACAAAAAAAATCAAGACAAAAATTAAATATGAATGAAACTTCAGAATACTGACACATAAGAAAATACATCCAGAGTATGGGGAATCTGTTAGGAAAAACTTTAGTTAATATTGCTGAGGAAAGATGACCATGTTTCAATAAATTTATTTTTAAGTTTAGGGTTCCTCATAGCTTTTTGCTGTTCCATATTTTTGTTAAACATATATATATTATTTCATGAATGGAGAGTAGGCATCCTTGAGAAAGCCAGAGAACAATCTAGAAGCAGAAGATACAACTTTGCTAGTGAAGCAGGACTGGAACAGAGAAGCTTCCTTAAAGGTGGTCATGTGAAAACATCTATGAAATGGCTGGACGAAATTTTAAAAAAGTAAGCAATATATATAAAGCTACAGCATAGGTTAAAATTTATCACAAACTATATGGAAGAATCTTCATATAAAATTCATGTGCCAAGGTTTAAAGCATGGATGCACTGAGTTTCTGCAAGCCATTGTAAACTATCCAAACATGGCCACGCTAGCTGGAAATTCTGGAAGCTTCATTCGCATCAAATCCCAAAAACAGTAGGTTGGAGAAGTCATACAGGTGGATCCAAAGAGGACGTTCTTGTGTGGACACAAATTATTTTAATATTCCTTGATTAAAAGAAAATCATTTTTAGGGAGTTGATCATTATTTAATTTTCTAGATTTAAAATGGAAATAAAGAGACCACAACTTTTGGTTATTCTCAGACAGTCAGCAAAGAATTAGTACCGTTCACAACTTGACTTCTGGCAAAGAGGGGGAAAACAAGCAGCATGGCTGTCAGGCAGATCAACAGGCATGTGGTGCAAACACACCCTCTGTAAATAATAAAAGCTGGAAGATAACTTATAAAGTGCCAAAGCAGCAAATCCTCTCACCAGGTCAAATCTCTATAATAATTGGGAAGGAAGGAAAAATAGTAACTGTGTCTTTTAACTTCACCCATGGCCATAAAGGAGGTGAAGAATTTAACAGGCAGGAAGCAAAATAATTACCATGTTCAAAAGCAGACAGTATTATTTTGTTAGAACAAAAATACTTGTACGGTTATTGAAATGAGTTTTAAGAAGGTACAGGGAAAGAAGTATAAAGCAATAGAGCAAATGAAAATGAAAATCACAATACATACAGCTACCGTATATTCCAGCGTATAAGACGACTGGGCGTATAAGACGATCCCTGACTTTTGAGAAGATTTTCAGGGTTTAGAAAGTTGTCTTATATGCCGGAAAATACGGTAGTTAGAATCACAGATCTTCAGACAGAAGCAACGTTCATATTTATTTTACAAGGATGTGGAGTTCACTAGTATGATGAAAGGAAAAGCAATAAAAACCTGAGTCATTGTTCATGATATGAATAATAATTACTGTACCAATGCTGCAGAATAAATAAATAAAACTCAGATGCCTGTATAATTTATGTTTTGAGATTTACAAATTTAAATCCTTAGATATGATGCATTTATCACTGACTTGTTTTACAAATGTCAAAAGAGCTGAGTGGATATGGGTGTTAAGAACTGCATCCATCCTCCAGGATCAACATGCCATGCTCTAAGTCTAACTGAGCATTGACATAACACTTTCAGAAGGCAGTGGTCAGTTTGTCAGTACATTCCCATCATTCTCCTTAGAGATCACACAGAAGCAAATGAAAACTGCACCATCAGAAGACTTTTCTTTTTTTTATAAATTTTTATTTTTAACCAACAAAACAAAACAAAGCAAAACATAACACACATACACACACAATATATACTCCTCCTTTTTTTACAGCAATTACGTAACAGTAACCTAATATTTACATTTGTCCCTTATTCTTCTTTAAATATTTGTCCTTATAGCCCCATTATTTCTTATTTACATTTTTGTTCCTTCATGTTCTATTTCTTACTAAGAATAATTCATATTATTATTATTATACATTATTGTACACATATTTTCACTTTTGACCTTTCCATATTTATTCTCCTCTATTATTTCTAGTCTCCAACCAGACATACACCTTGTTCCATACTATATAATACTCTGTGTCTTCCTTTTCTTTTATCTCTTTTGTTAATTTGTCTATCTCAGCACAGTCCAGGATTTTTCTTATTACTTCTTCCTCTGATGGTATATTCTCATTTTTCCAGCACTGTGCATATGCTATTCTTGCCACCGTTATTATATGTAAAATTAAGTACCATATTTCTTTACTATATTTTCTATTTAAAATACCCAACAAAAAGATCTCTGGTTTCCAGTCTACAAGTTGGTCTATTATTTCTTGGATCCACTTTCTTATTGTAGACCAGTATTTTTTTGCAACTGGGCATGTCCACCATAGATGATAATATGTTCCATGTACTTTTTTACATTTCCAACATGTTGGTGAATTATTCTGGAACATCTTGGCAAGCTTTGCAGGTGGAAGATACCATCTATCAGAAGACTTTTCAATGGAACAGAACAAGTTCAAGCATTAAAATAATAAAGAGCAGAATCAAGATTAAAGAAGTAATATTTTCTATCTCTAAAGACATCATTAAAGATAAATCTCATTCTATTTTTAATGAAAAATGTTATCATATATAATAAAGTCATATCTCTCGTTAAGATTTTTAATTGATATATAAAATGTAAAAAAAAATAAAAAGCATCATTAACCTTTGCTTGTTTCAGTCTTGGTCTTTTTTTTATAGAAACAATCATTAGCATTCTTCATAAAAATAGATATTGTTCAATGTTCTGTGATCTTGAAAGTTTAAGAAACAATGTTCTAGAGGACATTTATTCAAAATCTGTGATTATTTTAAAATGCTCTCCCAATCCTACAAGCAACTAACTGGAATCCTGTTGGAACTGGCTGTCTATGTAACTGAGTCAGACTTTATCAAATGTCCATTCCAAAATGATCATGTGTCTAATCAATTCAGTTACTATTTTTTAAAAATTGACAAAATGATTGATTCATGATTCCACCGAAAGAATTAAGATTGGTTTATATCTCAGTGCACAATTCATATTAAAAAGAAATAACATGTTTCTTTGGTTACCTGTCTATAGTATAATGTCAACAGTATCAATTCAAAAGTACTGATGGCAATTATTGAGAAATGAGATCAAGTATAACTTTTGTAGACATACCATTTATTTCCTTTTGGAACAAATAGCAAATATTAAAATATACCAGTAATAACTACTTTTGCATTAATAAACATGAGCATGCTACAAATAAATCTATATATTAATAAAATATTAAGAATATTAAATTGAATCCAATAATGGGATTTTAGGGAGAAGTCTCTAAGAATTAGTAAACCCTCTTATTAATGCATCTCCTTAAAAATAAATCTGACTGAATTCAATAAGGACAGATAATTGAGTAGAGAATGGTAGTCGAATAGCAATAAACCCAGTTTTAGAACTAAAGCATATATCTCATCTGTCTGCCATATGCTGTGATGACAGCTAATTATTGTGCCTGTTTTCAATTTGTCCATAATTCATGGTAGGGCTTTACACTCACCACATCAGGACCTCTTATTTTCTACATCCTTCTCTTTATATTATATTGTAGCTTTTCATCTTTTTAAAAATAGACTGCTCTGAACATTTTTTTCTCTATATTATTATTTTTTTTTTAAAAAAATACCTATGCTGATTAAATTTATTATTCTATATAAATATTAGAGCACCCTGAAAATAAAATTGCATTTATTTTTAAACAAAATTGGGGTTAGGAAAATAATGCATTTTCAATCATCAATTTCATTAACATTCAAAGTTAAATTACAATAAAATCTGTGGGAGATAGGAGTCAGAAACAATTGATAAATGATAATACTTGTATAAAGTCGTTAAAACCTAGGCTTAATCATGTGTTACACAATAAATTTTGGATTGCTGTGGAATTACCTATATGTAATTGGTGGTAATTCCGTATCCCCATTTTAAAGAACAGTCCTCGATTTCTGTTGCTAAGTGAGACAGTTGTTAAATGAATTTTGCCCCACATTATAATTTTTTTGCTAGTTTTTAAGTGAATCACTGCAATTGTTAAGTTAGTAACATGGTTGTTAAGTGAATCTGCCTTCCCCATTTGCTTGTCAGAAGGTCAAGCAAAGAGGTGATCACATGACCCAGGACATATGTCAATTGTCATAAATATGAACCAGTTGCCAAGCATCTGAATTTTCATCATGTGACCATGGGGACACCGCACACTTGGTCATAAATGTGAAAAACGGTCATATGTCACTTTTTTCAGCGCCATTATAACTTCGAACAGTCAGTAAATGAGCAAGTCGAAGACTACCTATATTCATTTTAATTGGAGGATCAGATTGTTGATTAAAATTCTTGCTCTCCTAAGTTTGTACTTTGAGCATTCTTCCTTTCAGTTTGTATTATATGAATTCTACCATTCATAAGGAAAACACAGACCGTGTAATCTGAATCCTTACATCGAAAAGCATCTTGACATACTCAAGGATACTAGGTCCCAACATTCTTGAAGAACAAGGCTTTTGATTTTTGTATTTTGTACACAGATAAAATTATGTTTCTCAGTGTTTACCTCATTCTGATTTACATTTCTCAATTTAGAGTGGATAAAACAAATGGGTTGGCCACAAGAAGGGCAAGTTTCAAAAATTTGAACTGTTTTGGAATGTAAATGTCCCATTTCAAGCTCAAACTGTTGTTTAGCACTCAAAACAGATTAACACAATCATTCTGTAACTATTTTGAGTTTAAAAAAAGCTCTATTTTGAGCTCAAAATTCTCAATATAAAGCTCAGCAATCTTCCAAAATATCAAACACCCTGTTTTGAAAGCAAAACACACATGTCAAATGCAAAACAAATTACTTTTCAAATTTGAAACAGTTCAAATCGACATATTTTGTACACTCCTGAAAGGATACTCTTTCCTTTCTAAAGTGTCTCCATAGCTCCCAATTCCTGTAACACTTGTGAACTGGGATATAATGTACTCACAACATGCTTAGAAATAAAGACTGATAGGTATTATGGTGGCATTAGGATTAATTTGGAGCTGTGGTGGTGCAGTGGTTACAATGCAGTATTGCAGGCAAACTCTGCTCACAACCAGGAGTTTGATTCTGACCTGCTCAGCCTTCCATCCTTCCGAGGTTGGTAAAATGAAGATTCAGATTGTTGGGGGCAATATGATGACATTTGTAAATTGCTCACAGAGTGTTGTAAAGCACTATGGAGTGCTTTATAAGTCTAAGTGCTATTGATAAATGCTATTGCTATAAATTAGGAATAATTCTAACACAGCATGTGGCAAAATCTCATCATATAGGCAAATCTAATAAAGCAGACTACCCTAAGCAGGCATTTTCCAGATTCACTGCATACTCATTAAGGTCTATGGAAGCTGAAGTAGAAAACATCATCATAAGGACATTAAAGCTGCTGCTTCTAAAGATGATCTGGGATATAGAGAATCTGGAGTCAATTGTAAGAGCAGACTTTTCTCCCTTTCAAGCTTTTCAAAGAATATGCTTCTTATTTTGTTTGAACAAACACACGTCTGAAAGTGCAGTATCACCAGACTCCTAAAGTTCTTTCTACTTCAGCCACCCTTGTTTTGTCAACTAATAAATCATTTCTAGAAAAGTGTCTTTTGGCTCAATTTAAATAAACATCTGAAGTAAGGGCCACACAGAGAGCTAAAATGAAACCATTAGAAAAGAAGAAAGCAGCTGCAAACACAGTGAGATCTTTTCTTCTTATGTCCAGAACAGTCTGCAATGATACCATGCAGAGGCGTTTTTATATTTTTTGTTTACCAAACATAAGCTTAACATCTGATGACTCAATTGAGGAAGAGCTGTTAGACCCTTGGCATTCATTTCCTGAACTATTTTTTATTGTTAGATCTACCACATTCTAAGAATGCTTTGAGCAAATGAATAGCAGAAGAAGAGATTATTTGTATGGAGATTATTTTAAATTATTACCAATTAAAGCTACACACTTGAACTCACAGAAAGGATGTACATGAGTGAGTGGTAATTTTATTAGATTAAGCTCTTTGTTATGGGCGGTGGCTAATATGCTGTGCAAAAAGGTTACTAATGAAAATAAAATAAATCCTCATCCATAAGTTGTAGTTGAGATTACTGGCAGCATCTAAATATGTGTGAACAAGACAGTTTGTACAGTCATGGCAATCAGTGTAGGCTTGTTTTAACAGAAATCTTGCTCTATTTTCTATTTTTTCCCTCTCCTGCTTCTTATAGTTGTCCTCTCTCATACACCCTTTCTGCTTTCTTTTGATTACTTTGCTCCTTTATCTCTTTGCTCTTACGGTTTTTCTTCTCAGTCCTGGCTTTGTCCTATCTCACTTCCTGCACACTTGAATGATTTTGGCCCAGAATTTGCTCTCCTGGGAATTTTTTTACTCTTATCTTCAGTCCTGGATAACTAGCTAATGATAGTAGATAGGAATGCTTTTGATGAACTAGTTGCATCCATTCCTCAAAAAGACAGATCTTGTCACAGTCACTTACACATGACCTGTTTACATTCTGATTAGATTACAGTAGTGTGCCTTACTTTTCACTGCTGCCTTTGAAAAGATCTGGAAAGTCAACTGATATAAAATTATTTGTATTCTGAATCTGTTCTCAGGTCACATAATTTCTGATAATTTTACTGTGTCACATCCTTTTTTCAGGTATATTCAAAGTGTTATTTTCACCTCATAAAACACTGAAGATGTTGGCACTGATATATATAAAGGATCATTTACACCCATCTGAGTTTGTACCCATCTGAGTGTATGTGCATATTTGCAAGGAAACCTTTGCCATTTCCGGATGGGTAGCTCTATTTTGCAGCAAAATAAATAAATAAACATGTTGAAATTTATAGAACAGCACATGCATAAATACCTCTATTTCAATACCTGTTTCATCAGCTACATGCCATATAGGTGTATGTCTGCATAGATACAATATATCCAAGATTATATTCCATGGGTCTAATGAACTGTGAACACAGAAGTTTCTGAAGTAATAAATGTGTTAGTCACCAGAGGGATGGATGAGTACATAATAACTACAGTCTGTTGACTTTTTTATCCTGGGACATTCAGCTTTATCTTCCTTCTTTGCCTTAAAGTAACATATTAGTTAAATATTAGCAAGAGGCTCCCGGAACTAATCTGTGTGCTGGTTTAATACTGCTGATTTTGATGGATCCTTTCTGTTTTAAAACATCCTGGCTCTTTATTGTGGGAGCAGTGGACTTTGTTCTCAGCTGGAATGTATGAGGCTTTAAGCTCAATGCCCATGTTTAATACTGTATATGTAAAGAAGTCCTTTTCTTTTCTTCATGGTATTTATAATACATCCCAACCCCAAAGTACTCTGGGAAGTTAATAAGATAAAATTAAAACTCAGATAGGAACAATATAAACAACAGTAAATCAACCATTAATACATCAGCAGTATTTGTGATGGATTTTATGATCAACAAGACTAAAGGTGGTTGGAACCATAGTTACTTTTGTTTTCTAAAATTAAAACAATTTAATAAGACTGGCTAATCTTCTGAGGTAAGGCCTGTTAGGATCATGGAGTGTTTGGTCCACACTTTATTATCCTGACATGGATGGATTTATTTAGTATATTTATTAAAAATAAAATATATCTTTTCCCATATAATATAATACAGATAGATACTTCTTAAGCATTTTACCTATTGTAATTATTTGTTATTATAATATACATTGAAAACAAAATTTGGCTAGCATATTCAGTTTCTGAATGTTGATATTTACCAAGTTTCATTTGTCCAAGTACATATATGCAATATTAATTTGTAATAAATATGAATATGACTATTTTGTCTTTGCCATTGAGAAATCTACAGTAAAATACAAATTGTAGGAAAGTAGACAAAGCTAAGAATGTATAATGTGTAACTTCAAAGTTTCTAGCCCATAAAAATCAATTTTCTTTATACAAATGAAGAAAAATCTATTTTATTGGCTGTAAAATAGAAAGTCAACTACAAAATTGTTTTACTTGATAATATTAAACAATTTACTTTTATTTATTCTACAAGATGCAGAAACTATGTTACTACATAATGTTTTGGTAGCTCTGAGAAAAGATTTTGTGATTAAAAGATTTAAATAAATACTTATAAAGAAGCAACTGCACCTATACATTTCTGATTTTGGAGGTTCCAGTTGAGCCTTGGAAGATTGAAATGAGAGAACACTGAACATTAAAGCTTACAGGTTTCTTTCTTTTAAAAAATGAAGACACAAATCCATCCCCTGGATTATAATAAGTCTTACCAAAACAAAAGCTGAAAGAGAGATAGGAATGGCTGGACATCCAACTATTGAAGATTCAGCCATCAATTTTAAAATATAAAACTCCTAACTTTTAAATGTTTTATTAATATGGTCTGGGAATTATTTATCAAACAGATTCTCAGAGGGATCCAGAAAAAAGAAAAAGCAGGAGGCCGTTAAAACCAAAGTCAGTTTTTGAAGAGAGAAAACATAAATAAACAAGACACACAGAACAAGAAACAGCAGAAATTTTTCCTTTTCTTAGAAAGAAATGGAAAACCTGACACTCATAAAGAGTAATATCTTGAAAAGTTCCTCATAAATAAATGTATTGTCTAGGAAAGATATTCCCATAACGCTCTACCACATGATGGCAGTGTTACTTCAATAGAAATCCAACCCATGAAGACAGGCTATCCTGCACAGGACAGGTGCAACTTTACTGTCAACGGGCAACTTTAATGCAGGGGTGGGCAACTATGGCAATTTTACTTTCCATGCTGCCTCAGGAATTCTGGGACTTGAAGTTCACAGGTTGTAAAGTTGCCGTAGGTTGCCCACCCATGCTTCAATGTATCAGCTAATTCATCACCATGTACTGTCAACCTTTTGCTGTAGGCACCATAATCCTAGTGAACTACTGCAGTACTAATTTTACACTATTATGACATATGTGCAAGATAATTATTTATGTATTTATTGAATCAAAATTAAAGTGACTCTGCCAATACTAGAAAAATACTGCTAAAGGGGAAAATAGCACAGTGTAACAAAACTGAACAAAATTATAATGTATTTGATAACTTGACCATTCAAAGTTTCAGTGGCAGGAAATATGAAATATGAAATAATAAAAGAATAGAATCTATGAAAAATTACATCGCAGTTGGACCTAGGCCCAGGAAAATGAACATGGAACTGCAGAGATACTTCTCATAGAACTGACCAGCACCTTATCTAAAAGAGGCCAAACTTCCATGTTACTATCATTTCATTAGGTTATCACTGGAGAATAATCATCAGAGGATAAGATGCTTTTTCATGAGACATACATGCAAAGAAAAAAACCCCACATGTTGGCTTTCTAACATTCTAATGGGAAACAATTACTCAATTATTTAAGAAATTTGGACTCCAAACTGAATATAGGTGGTATGAATACCTATTCCTTTCAAATGTTTTTTTTAAAGTTCTCATTCAACCTTACTCAATTGTTCAACACATCAGGAACAAAGCAACAGAACAGCTTTGGTCTCCTGAGCTGCCTTGTCCCTTTTAACTCCTTTGTATACAAAGAAGAGTACTTTTACTTTAGAACAAATTGCAGTTCTATAACTCTGATTTTTTAAATTTGTAATTTCAGATACATGTTACTAGCAGACACCAAAATTTACTGTACACCTTCCCAAAATTGTTACTAGAGCAAAAATTCTATTCTCAGATGCAAAGGCTAGCCATGTCTCATTCATATTAACTTAGTTGTCACCAACTTGGTATCTTCTAAAGATGCCATTACTTTAGTGGCACTAGATTAGAAAACAGTGATGTAAACCATGGCTTATATTTCAAAAGATATGACAAAAATTAAGTATGCAATATACTAAATAAATTTTAAAATAATAATAATGTATAATAGTGGGAGTAATCACAGAAGACACAAGATACATCTATGACACTTATAGAAGAAGCTCTATTTTGTTGAAATAAAAATCAAGGTGAGTCATAACACAAAGGGCATAAAACCAAGTTGTTGGTATTAAATTTATTCTCTAATTCCCCAAGTCCCTTTATCATGTCTATGTTAATAATAATCTTCAATAACATATCTATCATGCATAGCCTTAAAAGATCTATGTAAAACAGCAAGGTTTTTTTTAATCCAATATATTTGGTAGTATTTATATGTTAGATCAAAATTCTATTTTAAATGCAAGTTTTCATTGAATTAGTCTGTATTATATTTCTTTTGTCTTTTAAAAATTATTTAGAAAAATCTATATTTAAAAACACCAATTTAATTTATTCTATTTACAGATCCCAATTCACAAATATACAAAAACACAAGAGCAATTCTCATCTCTGCTGAGATTTATATAAGCCAGGAAAAAGTCAAGCATTACATGAGATTTATAGATATTATATGGCCCTTAACTCATAAATTTATAACATAGTAAAGAACCAAAGTCTTCTGCAAATCAAACAAGGTCTGGAAAGAATTAGTTAAAAAAGCTCTAGTTTACTTGTTTCTCCATAGACTTAAGTCATAGTCATCCAAATCACACAACACTAGACATTGTGAGCACTAATTCCCTATTGTAATTATTAAAATCCACCATGAACTTTTTCCTCTGAAATTGTAATTTATTTTACAGATGTTTATGTTTTGTTTTGAAAGCCCGTAGAGTTTTATTCCACATCAAATTTAAATGGCATTCAAAACTGCTACACATGTGTTTAATTTTAGCTTTTTTGAAAAAAGTCCACATTCATATTACATGGATGCAAACTACATCACAGACCAGATAAGCAATGGGACTTCTATTGTGTAACAGTCCATTAGAAGTAAGAATCAAGGCAAAGGGAGGGAGTCTCCCCCCCTCAGTTTCACTGTAGGGAATAATAGGTATCTGAACTTCAAACCTTGTTTCTCTAGGTCAGGGTCTTCAAACTTGGCCCTTTTATGACTTGTGGACTTCAACTCTCAGAATTCCTCAGCCAGGCCCGCTGGCTGAGGAATTCTGGGAGCTGAAGTCCACAAGTCATAAAAGGGCCAAGTTTGAAGACCCTTGCTCTAGGTAAAAACATTAAATTAAATGATATTAAATTACAAATACTACAAAATCCATATCCTTAATCATTTTTTCAAGTTATTTGACAGATCAGCCAATGGAAAAGACAGTAGATTCTGTCTTTCCAAAATGCTATCCATTACATCACTGTTTTGGAGATTTTTTTTCTTCATTATCCAAAACCGCTTATTGGAAAGTCCTTTTTACCACTTATCAGGAAGTTCTTATTTAAAAGTCCCTGTTGTGATTTGTGTAATGGATTTGTATTGTTACCAAAAAAAGTCATTCTCTCAGCCCATCTGACCTCAGGTTTGTTGTGGGGAAACAGGAGGAAGGTGTGTTGGATATGTTTGCCAGCTTGATTTATACGTAAAAATAGTAGGGTTGAGATATAAATAAAACAAAAAACCTTTTTTTAACTCAATTTTGATTAATTTATTCAGGTTTGGCAAGTGTGCTACATTACCATCTGCTTTCTTTCTAGTAATCTATTCACAAAGCTCTTCCAACCGACTATTTGAGGACTGAAATGTATAAACCAGTACTTTTAAAACATAATACTGAATTTAATAGCACTGTCTTAACTGGCTATTCTGATATAATTGTTTTGATTTATCTGATTATATCACCCCTTCTCCTTAAACAGCCCTTCCTCCAAATGCTGAACTCTTCCATTCTGAAGGATTGCCCAGCTCAAAATAGTCAGCATCTCTTTAATTGCTAATTTGAACTTGAACCATTTCAGTATAAACCTCTTTATTATAGAGTGATAAAAGGTAAGTCTTGTTTATTTGAATTCCATCCTTATACCATTATCTATTTATGCATCTATTCCAAGGTTTATTTATTATATTTATCCCTTTTCTTTTCTTGCCACAGTTGAGAGCCTCTCACTAAGAATACAATGAAGCCAACAGGAAACCCATGGTACAAATGAATCAAAATACACAATCATAAAAAAGTAATATCATGAAAGATCATACAAACAATAAGAGAAAAAAGTGTCACTTCTATGCCTTTGGGAGTGAATATATTAAATTTAAACATATATATTCCTGGGACTAATGCTTATCTTTTACTCTTCTTTCTGATATAGTATTTGTTATCAAACTTCCCTTAGACTTCTATTTTAAGCTAAATATTCCAGGCTCCTTTAATCATTCCTCAATGGCTTGATTTCCAGAATCTGGAATGGACTTCCCCTGACTTTTCTAGCTTCTTTTAAAAGCATGGTGCTCCATATTGGATCAGCACTAGAAGTGTGATCTTATCAGTGAAGAGTATAATGAATTTATCTTTTTTGCTCTGGGCACTGTGGATGCAGCTAACAATTGCATTGGCGTTTTCAATTGCTGCATGACACTGCTTACTCATATTCAGTTCATTCAGCTCAAGGGTGTAGCCCAGTGGTGGCGAACTTATGGCACGTGTGCCAGAGGCGGCACACAGAGTCTGTGGGCAATACGCCATGCTCCGGAGATGCCAACCGTCCCTCTTCAACCAGCCACCCGCTAACTCAGCGAGGTTCCACATGGCTGGATGAAAACCAGCATGGTTGGTTTCCTTCCCCCCGTCCCATCCCTCCTCGCCTCGCATGCTCTTCTTTTCCTGGGAACAACCGACTGCATCACTTCCTCAACTGTCAGCTGGCTGTCCAGCTCAGAGGCGGCTTCTCTGAACTGCTGGCAGCGGGCTGTAGAGCCTCAGTATGCCGGTCGAAGGGCTGGCAGGCTGTGGCTGCTGACGGACACTGTTGGCCCCCCCCATGCGCTCACTGGCCTCTGTGTGTGAGGGCCGATGGTGTCAGGCAGCAGCCGCTCCTGCCCCTCCTTGCCCTGCGGCAATAACACTCCTGCCCTGCCTCGCCTAACCCCACAGGACGAGCCTCCTGCCCACTGCCCCACCTGTCAGAGACCCCCAGCCCTGCCCGACACCCACAGGTGTCCCTCCCCACAAGCAACATCGAGGTGACCATGCCCACCTTGGCCACACCCACCCATTTGCCATGACCAGCCACGCCCACCTGGCACCTGGCGATAAATAAGTGGGTTTTGGGTTGCAGTTTGGGCACTCAGTCTCTAAAAGGTTCGCCATCACTGGTGTAGCCCATTAGTATTTCTATATACTGTACTTATTTATACATTTGATTTTCCCCTCCGACCACTCATATGTAGGACATGTCACAATGGAAAGTCATACTGTTGGATCTGGTGTAATATTCAAGCCTATCAAAATCATTTGGAAATGAGATTTATTCCTTGAAGATAATTATTCAATTCCCCTAGATTGATATCATTTGCAAATCTGACAAGCAAACTGCATAGCTATTCATAGTTATCCTAGTTATTGTGTTACGAGGAAGAGATAATGGAATATATATGTAACATATATATGAATATATAATATGCCCTTGTTTTTTAAAAAAAATGGAAAAAAGGAATATCTATACAGAAACACACAAGAAATTCCACAAGAAGAAACTCATAGACTTGAACAGCAGACACTGAGCAATTCAACTTCTGACACAGCTCAATGCTATTTAGATAATCGATAAACCCACATCATCCAATGGCATTCATTTGTTTAAAGCTTATAGATCACTTCAGAATCAAACTCTACAAGGGAGCTTCCAATATATAAAAACAGTAACATACTGAAACATGATGAAGGTGAGGAGTGACAATACTACCGGCAAACAATCATACAAATAAGAATAATAAAAGCATATCAAGGTTTATAAAATTATGTGACATCAAGTTGTATTGTGTTCATGAAATGTACAAACCACATTAAACAGCTGTACTATTTTCAATATATATTCCAACTCAATGACCACCATCACAAGGAATGCAAACCTGGGGTTCAAAACACTTTTCATATAATCCTGTATGAAAAAAAATGGCAAATTGAAGGGGAAAAATTGACTTCTAAAATATGCTTTTAATTTTCCATTTCTTAATTTGTGCTTATAGGTTTCTGCTAAGCAGAAGGATAATCAGAAAATTAGTCCTATTAGAAGAACAATTTATAGGGAAAAAAGGACATAACAAAAACTTTAGAGGCAGGATTTGTTTTCATACTCTTAAGTAATTCTCATTGATAAGAATGAATACTAATCTTTTCACAGCACCAAGGGCCTCCTAATCTGAGAATTATTGCACAGACACAAGAAAGTGACTTGGAAACAAAACAAACCTTCTCTGTTACTAAGCTATTTTCTCAGCTTTCTGGCATTCATGAATTTCCGTACTCTGACTAATAATCCCCTCTTCTCTCTCCTTTCCTCCCACTCCTGCACCCGGGAATCCAACTGGAACAGTTTACTAACCTAAAACAAAAGTTACATTAGCAGAATGGGGGAACACAGTAAAGACTAATATTACAGTCATGGCATTTTCACTCTGTAAATGCAAAGGCTGTCTCATTACAACCACGTAATCCATACATTTGGGTGTATATATGATATAGAATTATGTGAAAAATTAAATTCATCCCACTGGCATTTTTCACGTTTTTATCCTATTTCAATACAGAGATATTTAATCTTCAACTCAACAATATTAATAAAGGGTATGCCAGGAAGAAACCTCTGCTGTCCAGAAAGAGCATCAGGACAAGGCTAGAGTTTATTCCTGAACACAGGCCAGCTTTTTTTTTTTTTTTTTGAGGATGTCCTTTCAGAGAAATTGAATGTTTCAATAACTGTTAATCCAATGATTACTTTTGCTCACCAGGTAGTTTAAAAAAATTAGAGGGAAAAGACTACTGCTTGCCAAAAGAGAAAATTATTCCCCATCCAACCGTCAGCATACAACCAAGAGTATAAAGATTAGCCAGTTAAAGGATCTCTCGGCTAAACATAATTCATCTGTTGGCTGGCACATTTGAGAAAGCCTGTTTCTTCTAAATCACACATTTGGACAACAGAACACCAGCAACCCTGGCTGCAAGGTTTTAAAGGCAGCAACCTGAAACTTTGATTTGGAAATAGTACAGTGAAACTGTGGTAATAATGGAATCAACTGTCTTATCATAGCATTCTGGATACGCTGAAATTTCCAGGCAGTTTTCCAAAGACCTTATAGAAGGCATTTCCGAACATCTTGCCAAAAAGCAGGGCTCTTGCAGTCAAAAGAGAAATCCTATTTTATACTCTTTCCAATATGCAAGAGGGTGAGTAGGTGAAGGCTTACAACTTTATCAGTTTGTAATAAATATTCCAAACACTGCAAAAATAATAAAAATTAGATTTTTTTTCAATCTTGAGAGATTTGAAACATTTAAAGCCCATTTGAAAAAATGTCTTTTCATTATAAAATCTATCTACCTTAAGAAAGGAAAAGCATGGTATCTGGTTTCTAGTACATATGCCTTGTTTCCTCTACACCTCTAGGAAAAGTAAAGCATGATGATGCTAAATAAATACAGGGGCTGTCAGAGAGAAGCAAATGAATTTATTTCTTCATTCAATAAATGAAAATCCCATTCATCATTATAATTAGTAGTTCAGTTGAATTAAAAAGCATAAATCTGTAATTTATTTTCTGATCCAAATCCTAAAAACTGCACAATTAGCAATACTTGCAGTTGGATTCATACCAATTGTTATCCCATGAAAAGGCCACAAAATATTGTCATGCAAAGAGCTTGTTACAAGCATTGCAGGCACATCCATCAGATGAGGTAATTTAGGACTTGTGTGCCAATTCCATTGGACTATTCCAGTTTAAAGATTTATGGACTGTAGCCAAGGCAGCCAAACTTTTTTGTGTGTTCAACACTTGCATATCCAAGAATAATCTCTTTAAGCTTAGTTAACAAGATTGAATTATTTTGTTTTTATACACACACAAACAAACACACATACACACAGACATTTGTCACATCCAAAGTACTGCCAACAATATTTTGGAAATATATATGCTAATTCTGATAATAAAGCAACTAAAGACATAACCTCTGGATTTATTTATTTAAACTTATAAGGTACCCAAGTCACATATACACTGGCCAACATACAAATTAAAAACAAATTTCAAATATAAGTAAGGAAAGTAATAAAATAAAAGATCAAGTAGGAGAAACATACTGCAAGTCTACTACAGTTTAATAAAAGGGATCACTTTGTGAGTTTGTACAGGATGGGCAGAAACAATGGGTGAGAGATGACACCTTATGCCATGAAGATGATACCCTGAACTCTGAATGGCTTTAGAATTTCATTGGTAACTACTGCAACCTGTGTGGCAAAAGTGTTACATAGATGGACCCTACTATACCAATAAGCAATCCATTGTCAAATGCTGGACACATGCATGAGTGATCTTTCAGGAAAGTTCCATGTGGATTACATTGCAGTAGTCTGCACATGTGATGAAAGCATGCTTGAGTGCAAGAAGGTACTCCCAGCCAGGAAAGAGCACAACTAGCGCACTAGATAAATTTCAGCAAAGGCTCAATTGACTACAACTACCACTGGACATTGAGTAAGAGGTATGAGTAAAGGAAAACCAGCTTTGAACCAAAACAGAAAATCTATTGCACCACGAATACACATCTATACACAGGGTAGAGTTTCATATTTTCCTCCTTGTCTAGACCCAAATCCTCAAGGCACTCAAACACAATTTGATAGTGTCTTTTGATTGACCAGGTCAAGATGTAGAGTTAGATAGCATCAGCATACTGATATCTAATTCCATGCCAATGAATGATCTCATCCAGCTTAATGTAGATTTTTAAACAAGAGGAATGAGCGCATCAGGTCCTGTGGCAGACCACAAATCATGGACTATTCAATCTGTCCCCTCCTGTCAATGCCAGTACCTCTGTGGGCAGAACCAGCCACAGAGAAAGGAAGAAAAACCCAGCAACCCATGATTCCCAATCTCAATCCCCACAGTTGATCTGAATGGGGAAGAAAGGCTTCAGCTCAACAAAGCAAGATAAAATGATTATGGGTTTCAGATCCCCTAATTCTGGTGATTCTCTACCTGTGATAGTGTTATACTCAGATAGAATAGTGCATCCTTAGGGAGTATTCTTTGTCTCTCAGCTATTGCTGAAAGAGCAGATGGTAGCCATGACCACGAAAGACTTCCACAAATTCATCTTGTGCAACAATTGTGCCCATTTCTAGGCTGGGGAAATCCTTCTTGTAATTAGTTGTGCCCTGGTCATCTTCCATATGGAACACTTCAACGTTCTTCTCTGTAGCATCCTTCCACCACTAGATTTGACTCCTTATTTTTGCCCCATTAAACAAAGAACAAACATAGCTGTTGAAAAATCTGATATTGTGCCAGTTTAGCTTGGATAAGAAATAATTAAATGGGAATATGATAATTAATTTAAAATATCTGTAAATGTGTTATATACTGTAGAGAAAAAAGTGCTTTTGGAATTTTTTTTTTTTTTTGCAGAAAGTAATGTCCCAATAAAAGATTCAGTTTAAAAGATTCTGATTAGTAAAAATTTGCAGATAGTATAAGCCACTTGACTATACTGTACACTAGTCTGCTTAAAAAGGGCAAGTTATTAAGTAAAGACTTTATGGCCAACTAAGAAGTATATTTTCGGTATGTTCAGGGCGATGAAATACTGTTATGTCTTAACTCTATATAATCCATCCTAGAACATATAACAGCCTCCCTACTTCTGAAGCCTTGGGAAAGGCTTGGGGAATACAATCAATTATGATGTTTAGATTCTCATATTTGAAAATAAGCAACAGTTATGTCTACCTGGAAATATTGGAAGCTATAATTCCAATAAATTGGAAGTTGGGGAAAGGAAGCTTTACAATACACATAACGAGTACCAAAAGAATTTAACCAACTACTTTGCACTTCAGAATAATTAATGTAAAAATAGATCACCACTTCTATATGTAGTTTAAACATGACCATACTTTTCACCTAAGGCAGGGATGTCACATGCAGGCCACGCCCACCCCAGCTCCTCAAAGGCAAAAAAATGTGATGCATCATATGACACGATCGAGTTTCACATCCGTGATCTAACGGGCTATCACAAAGAAGAGGGGGTTAACCTATACTCCAAAGCATTTGAAAGCATGGATGGAAACTAATCAAGAAGAGAACCAACTTAGAAAGAAGGAGAAATTTCCTGACAGTTACAATAAGTAATCAGTGGAATAGCTTGCCTTCAGAACTTGTAGATGTTCCATCAGTAGAGGTGTTTAAGAAAAAATTGGACAATTACTTGTCTAAACTGGTATAGGGTCTCCTGCTTGAGCAGGAAATTGGATCTCCAAGGTCCCTTTCAACTGTTATTCTGTTATCTTAATAGAATTCAGAAAATTCATTCCACCTATTGTAGAACGAAACAGAAAATCTAACAATATATGTATCAAATTCAACTTTCCTCATAGGATTGGTGTAGGAAAACATAAGAGGAAAGAATATTAGGTACATTACCTTGAACTCCGTAAGGAAAGGCATGGTATAAATCTAATATACAAATAATTTTGATTTTTAAGTATACTGATGTTGACACATAGTTTTATAGCAAGTCATAATTTTCAGTTTGGGTGAACACAGAAATATTTATTTTTATTTTTAAAAAATATCCTAAATTTACCATGGAAAAGAAATGAGGATATAAATACCGACAGGCTGACTGGGGAGTAAACCTGTTTCTCCCCCACACATGCACATATAAGCCTGTGAGAAATTACTTTAAAAGCCTCAAATGACAGGCTTAGCAGTAGATCCCTCAGCAAACAATTCAGTATATTGCAAAATGAATCTAAATTCTTTCATATATATTGCCTCATTAACAGCAGATGCTTATGTATGAGCCATAAATAGGATGCTTAAAGACAAGACTAACAACAAAATCTCCAAAATTTAATCAAAATTGAATCAGGTTAATCCTAAACAAATCAAACACTAATTCAAGTGAAGAATCAAAATCCACTTTGAAGCCTCCACCATTTACTAATGCTTCTGTATGTACAAATATATTCCCTGCAATACATTTCTATCAACTAAATGTAAATTAAAATTTGCAGTTTCAAAACACTTGTCTGAAAAGTACATTACATCTCTTTTCACCCATTTCCAATCAAAGAACCTTGAAGCTTCTAAAATGGATCAAATACACAATTTAAAAGCTGTCTATATTAATAACCTTTGTTAAAGTTGGAGGAACCGACATTGATATACTAACAATGCAGCCAGTAGCTATTTATCATTTTGCAGTTCTGTATTTTTAAACAATCCATTGTTTGAAATTATGCAGTTTATCAAATCTTCCCCATGGATAATTTTTAAAACTGTGATTTTCATGTTTTATAAATGTTGAACTAAAGCAAAGTGCCACTAGAAATACAATAAATCACTTAAATATAATAACCTATCAATCAAAAAATATGTCAAGTACAATACTTTTTCAAATTTAGGCAGGCAGATAGATTAAAACTGTATCAATCTTTTTTTTTGTAACATAAATTGGTCTTTATTCAAAGGTTTATATATTATTGAACTGCTTCCATAGTTATGCTGGACATGAAATTACCAACTTCATTTACTGACCTGAAACAGGATGATGATAACAATAACAACCCAGGTCCTTGAGAAGAAATCAATATGTGGATAAAAATGCAAAATTCAGTTTAAACATCTGCCTGAATTGTAACCAACCACAATAATAGTTCCTTCCAAAGAAACCTCATCATAGTAGAGAGACCTGCATGCTCTAGTGATGCTAAGGGCTATGCTGAACAGGTGGAACCGTCTCACACAGGTTTTAGCTGAAGTGTCAGACTAAATCTGTTCCAAAAAACTCCATTCAATATAGTAAGAATACATAATTTGAATTTCATGCCAATCAACTGTTGCCCAGATAAGTCACATTGCTTGCTATGGCTCATAGATATTCACCCAAAAATATGCTACAGGTTCAGGTCTCTGGTCAAAGAAAGAAAACTACTCAATAATCAGCACTATCAAAATGTGGATTTCAAAAGCAAATATATTGGCTTTGGAAATAAAGATATGGATATTAATGATCAGAGCCTTATAGACCAAAGGTATATAATTTTAAAGCACAATTTTTTTTACCAATGCTGAATTTGAAGCAATTGAAAAGCAAGTCAAAATTCAGATTTATTTACATATATTAATAATATTACCAATTCTCAGAGTGAGCAACAAAGAGGAGAAAATGAAGAGACTACTGATGTTAATGAAGAGCAACAAGGCAAAGAAACTGAAGTTATGAAAGAACTGCAAGTACTATTGATTAATTGAGAACTAGTTAGGAAAATCAAGGACCAAATGAAAGAAGGTGAAAGGTGCGTTTGCCAAACTTAATCAAATTAAGAAGAAAATGTTGGCTAAGACAATGAAGAATGAAGCTGTTAAAATGATTCCATCTTCAACATTGGCCCAAATGAATCAGCTGATATCTGCTGTAACCTATGTAACTACTGAAGAATTGGGTTTAAAATAAGAAGGACTGAAGTTATTAAGACAGGAAAATCTAAATGGAAAATGCAAATGAATTGAAGATAAAGAAAATTTACATAGATTTGAGCAATAGAAGATTTGAGGCAGAGAAACTTCAATCAAAACAAATCTGTGTGTGAAGTACAAACTGGAGAATAAGGGAATTGCAGAGGTTGTAGAACAATTGAAACAAAGAGCCATGGTTATTGCAGAGAAGACTAAGTGATATGACAATCAAATAATTCAATTCCACTAATTTGCAGTGTATAGCAAATCAGCATCAATTCTACAAAATCCTTGAAAATAGGAAAAGGCTGATCTCAAATAATAAAAAATCTGCCAAGGAATAGACCCTAAAATTCTGGAAAAGTTTGTCTAAAATATTACCTAGACAATGTATTTGATTATGAAGTCATAACACTGGGTGTATCAAATTTAAAAGAGGGGTTCATAAATTCAGAAATGTAATCCAGAAATGTATTTGGCCACAAAAATAAAAAATAAAAAACTAGAAAGAATTTGTAAGTTTATGTAATTTGCATACATTCTGAAAATATACGTACTAATATGGCTAACATAAAATGCAATATACTAAATTTAAGATATTGTCTAATTGTTTAGCAAAGAAGAAAATGGTGATTTCTTTCAGCTCCTTCACACTAGGTTGTTCTTTGATGGGTCTCTAAAACTGAATTTCATGGCCAGAATAAAAAGCATATTTAGGCTTGTCTCTTCTCCGGAGAAAACATGGCAGTTACTTGTTTCTAATCTAATCTCTTCCTGAGTAAATAGACTGTCACCTTCTTCACTGCATTGCCAGCTTTGTGTCTTAATCAATTGGTCAGGAGATAGGAATAGATCCTATCACTTTACAAATGAATCTCAGAAGGAAACACTGTGAATCCTTCTTTCTTCCCTTATGAAAAATCACAGCCTATCTTAAAGATTATATTTTACTCTTGCAATCATTAATCATCATTACCTTAGGTAGAAAGGCAGACATCATGTTAAGAATAAGAATTGTCCTGAACCATCAAATTGTTTTTGTACCTCCCCATGTTTTGGGGATCTACTGAGCATGTTGATACCTTCCTCTATCTCCCAAAGGCCATCTGTTGATTTACAATTGTGCCAGGATTTAGCAGCTGTTCTGCTTTGAGAATAATAAGGGATGGATTTTAAAATAAAATGGCCAGCATCATACTGCCTCCCTTAACAAAATAACTGAAAAAGAGTTTCAAGTTTTAAGACCACCCAACTAGGGAAGTTGTTAAGAAAAAAGTGACAGATGGGAAAAGAGGAAGTTCAAACTTAAGGCCAGCTATTTTAGCCATAATGCCTGAAGTTCAAATAAGTCTCACATTGGAGACAGTAGACAAAACACATGAGTCGACAGCAGACAATGTTGTCAGCACTAGAACTGAGAAATAAAGAATGTCTTGTGTTCCTGTTTTCTTTTAAGTAGCGCAGAATATATTCACAGACACTCCGGACAGTGTGAATAATTTCCAATATTTATATGTTAGCATGTAATGAAAAGAGTAAAGCTTTGGGAGACCCTCCCTGCCAATATTTATCTTTTTCTCTTTAATCCAATATTCCATTCTCACATAGTCAATCACACTTTATAGAAATAAGGTTGGTTAGTCGTGGTAGATATAGAATGAGGGCTATTGTACAGCCACTCCTTAATACTCAATATTTAGTTACTGAAGATTCCCTTCAATAACTTTAGTTAGCACTGAATATGGAAGCCAAATGTAACCACTCCCAAAATAAAATAATATTTTCTGCTTACTTAGAAAGCTTTCTAGATAGCTAAAAATATAGCCTTGAATAAATGAGAAGAGTCTTTTTTTTTAAAGTACAATACAGTTCCTATTTCAAAAACAGTTTTGTTAGGGGTGAAAAATGCTTTTTGGCAGGATCTATTTAGCTAATAGGCATATTAATTATTTGAGATATAACAATTTAAGAAAGTAAATATTCCTACAAATCCAACTCAATTCACAGATTCATCCACTTAGGTTTTTTGGTAGCAATATAAAAGATATTTGCTGCTGATTTCTTGTGGAACTTTTTTAAAAAAAATTCTCACTAGAATACAGTCCTGGATTACCAGGAAGTATTAACTGGACTTGCTCTCTTCTGAGCCCAGACAAGGTTGGTTTCATGTTATCACCTGCTGGGACAGGAGGTAATGTACCTAAAAATATGTTAATCAGAAGATAACAGGACCTGCTATGCTGCTGAACATACCTTTGGTAAGCAAAGGAGATGAAATCAAATCAATCACCGTTTGCCAGAGATCCCAATTATTACTGTTCAAATAGAATAGGAATAATCTAGGATAATTTATGCAATGGAACAATGAAGATTTATCAAAAAAGATTATAGACAAAACACAGTAAATCCCCTTCTCTCTTTAATTGCCAAGGCTCTATGCCTCCATATGATAACGACCTGAATAGATATGCAGATAGTGTGTCTTGTGAAAAAGGAGAGTTGTATTCTGTCTTGGTTATGGGAAAAGCAGCCTTCCAGCTGTATAAATGGTACTTGGCTGCTCTCCATATAAATATTTCCACCTGGCCTCAATAGAGTAGGGAAAGGGGGGGCTGTGGAAATGATGTAATCCCCAAAGCAGAGGGAGAGTCAAAGGCAGACAGCCCATCAATCAGACCTCAGTAAATCCAGGCACAAGATCTCTCAAATTACCACTTCACACCAAGAACCTGCTGAAAACATTCCCTTTTTAAAATCTGTTAATCAGATTGCTTCTCAGGAACCTGCTACAATTATACCTGTTATTGCAGAAAGCTATGTGGAAAGTGGGGTGAGGGAGGAGGATGTTGCATGTCTACAGCTGGGCATTTAGTAAAACAGACAGACTGTATCTGAAGCAATGACTCTCTTTGAAATCCAATTCTTGATCACAAGAACAATATCTAAATGAAGCTGGATGAAAGGCTGGCCTTGAGCTAATCATCCATAGGCCTATGATCCAGTCAATGGAAATGCAGATGGTGCAATGGTTAAGATGTTGGACTAGAGACCAGGAGAGTACCTGAGGCACGAAAGCTGGTTGTTGATTTTGGGCCAGTCACCCTCTCTCCTCAGCCCTACCCATCTCACAGGGTGGCTACTGTGTGGAAAACAGAAGGAGGAAGGGATATTGTATGTTTGTCATCTTGAGTTGTGTATGGGCAGGATAAAAATCTAAATAAAATAAAATAAAATAAAGTCTAGGTAGTAGAATTTGGAGAGACCCAGCCAGAGCAACAGCTCCTCTATTTGCAGCAGGTTTACAAAGATGAAAATACCTAGGTATGAAGAATGCAGATGTCTTCAAGAATTCCTACTTCATACTAACATTTGCATGGTGTGATTAGATATTGGATATAGACTATAATCTGCAGTAGAGTTTTTTTCTGATCAACAGTGTAAGATGAGCATTCTCACAAAATCCTACTTTGCTGGTAGAGAGGGCCTACTGCGGAAGCCATTTGTCAAAGAAGTCTACTCTGCTGCCTTTTAGAACATCCTACCCTCTAGAGCAGGGGCCCTCAACCTGGGCAAAGCTGGCTGAGGACTTCTGGGAGTTGAAGTCCACAAGTCTTAAAGTTGCCCAGGTTGAGGACCCCTTCTCTAGAGTAAGATCTGCCCCTATCCTTTTATCCTTCTGCAAGAGCCTGAAGACCTGGCTTTGCCAATTGGCTTGGGAACCAAATAGGAGTTGCACACTGGAGGTGGTTACTGGATTGATGACAGACTCCACATCTGCCTCCCCCTTGCTCATCTTTTTGGTTATCACATTGATACATTTATTCTCATTGAATTCATTTGTCATTCTTTTATTTTATTGTTTTTTATTTTACTTCTATTCTTTTTATATGCCCTTCATTTTTCTTCTTTTTTATTATTGTAAGCCACTTAGAGAAGCCACAGTCAGATAGCAGCAAATAAATTTAACAAAAAATAGAACAGAACAGAATAGAATAACAGAGTTGGAAGGGACCTTGGAGGTCTTCTAGTCCAACCCCTACTCAGGCAGGAAATCCTATCCTGTACCATTTCAGACAAATGGTTGTCCAATCTTTTCTTAAAAACTTCCAGTGTTGGAACATTCACAACTTCTGGAGGCAAGTTGTTCCACTGATTAATTGTTCTGTCAGGAAATTTCTTCTTAGTTCTAGGTTGCTTCTCTCCTTGATTAGTTTCCATCCATTGCTTCTTGTCCTGTCCTCAGAATAATATAGATCTCCTAGGTATTCTGATAAACACATAAAATGCTAAAGGCTGACACAGGTAGAAACTTGTATGATAGTATTTCAAATTTTAGATAAACTTTGCTGCACTAGTTGACAATATGCTTCTAGGTACAATTTCAGCTGCTACTTATTGCTGGAAAAACCTACATGATATAGGGCCTGGTTATATGAGAACCCCCTATATCCCATAGTTTTCTGCCAGTTGATGGAGAAAAAGTTCGCTTGCTCCAGGTCCCTTTGATTATACAGGGACAATTATTAGGATCTAGAAAGTATGTCCTCTCTGTTTAGGTTCAAATCTCACCTGAAATCCCTGTGATGTTTTAATGTTTTGTAAATGCTTGAAGGCCTGATCATTCTCCCAGTGTTGGAGTGAGATGGATGGGACTCCTTGATGGGTGTGTTTTTATTATCTCTATTATTTTTGTTTATGTCTGTGTACAGTAACACAGTTGTTAAGTCAATCTGACAACCCCATTGACTTTGCTTGTCAGAAAGTCACAAAAGGTGATTACATGACCCCAGGACACTGCAACCATCATAAATACATGCTAGTTGCAAAATGCCCAAATTTTGGTCATGTGACCATGGGGATGCTTCAACTGTCATTAAGTATGAAAAACAGTCATAAGTCACTTTTTTCAGTGCCGTTATAACTTTGAACAGTCACTAAATTAATTGTTGTAAATCAAGGACTACTAGTACTAGGAGATGTGACAATGACAACTAACTGGGATAACTTTAAATAGTAACTGGATAAACGCATAGAAAACAGGCTTGTCAAGAGCTGTTGTTTGGAAGACTCAATGTTTCCTTCCAGGTTGGGGCAGCTTACTTTCAAATTATAGCTGAAGGCAAATAATAGTAAGAGGAGTATGCCATCTCCTGCTTGAAAACAACCCAAAGAAATGAGGAAACAAAACTAGACCAAGACCCATTTCTGATCCAGCAAGATATTGTTTTGTTATTATTGCAGATTTCAATAAAGAACCAACATATTCACTATAAGTGAATTCTAATGAAAACCTATCTTTAATTTCCATGGTTGTTCCCAAATTCTGAGGGGCTGCTTATCAAAGGTCATAAAGAATAAAATTAAGTTTAAACTTATTTAGCACAAGAAAAACCTCCATTTTACTCACTTGATCAGTATATCAGAGACCTTTCTTCTGAGAAAAAGAGGGCTGCCATTCAGAAATGTAGAATGTTTCTGGGGAAGAAATGTTAACATAATGTAAGAAAAGCTGTATTAGTTAAAAATGTAGCAGTCAGTCAATCCAGTTTTCTATTTCATAGTACAACATCCATAACTCCCTTTTTACAACCCTGTAATCCCTTAATTCGGGACCGAGTTTGGGTGACTAGAAAGAGCTGAGTGTTTACAGTTTGACAATCCCTCAGTCATAAGCATATTTTATATCTTCAGCAAGAGAACATACAGGTAGTCCTCAGCTTATAACCATTCATTTAACGACCATTCAAAGTTACTTTAAAAAGTGACTTACAACCATTTTTCACTTAGGACTGTTGTAGCATTCCCCATGGTCACATGATCAAAATTCAGACGCTGGGCAACTGCTTCAAATTTATGACGGTTGCAGTGTTCTGGGGTCATATGATCCCCTTTTGCAACCTTCTGACAAAGTCAATGGGGGAGCCACATTCGCTTAACAACCTAACTTAACAACTACAGTGATTCACTTTACAAAAGTGACAAGAAAGGTTGTAAAATGGGGCAAAACTCACTTAACAATTGTTTCACTTAGCAACAGAAAGTTTGGACTCAATTGTGGTCAAAAGTTGAGGACTACCTCTACGTTTCCCAGTCATCACAAGGATGACCTAAATGAGTGATAAACAGTATTATCATCTGCAAGTAAAATTGTCATAGGTCTCCTAAAGTTCTTTCTCAAGATAGTATCATTGAAATACTGGCAAATTTACATGGCATTCTGCCCAAATACATTATGAACTCAGAAAACATTAACCAAGCTAGCTGTATCTTTTGAACTACACAGGAACAAAACTGCATTAGACTCAATATTAACAAAGCAATACTTTCCTGGCTATAAACCTTATCCTGGCTAGGGCATTCTTCCCTAAACTGATGTCCTGGAGAAGACATAACCCTAGAATTCCAGGCCAGCTGATTTAGGGTACAGAAATAGTTTTGTGGTTGAAGTTTAACCACAAAAATCTGGCTGATTTAAATTGCACTGTATAGCTCCCAGAAAGCTTTAATAAAATTGCATTTGCAATGTTGGTACGTTTTTTAAAATATCAAGATTTAAATATAGTATACTAATATCCTGAGACATTTTTATCTCTAGGACCTAGCTTTTGCTACATCAGGCCCAGTGTTTTTTCTTAATAACCAACCACTACTATTAAGTTTTTAATGTTAACTTTATTTATGAATATAAAGAAAAATAAAAGTGAATTAGGGAGCAATTCCTTTTATTAAGTGCAGAACTAATCATATAGCCTACTTTGTTTTACATTTTCTACATTTATGTGTTTAATTAAGCTCCCTTGATTTTCATCCACTTCTGAAAAACACTGACTCTCTTACTTTGATTGCTTTCCAGACAAAGGAAGGAACTTGCAAAACTACTATTTTCTGATGCCAAGAAAAGAAACAGAAAATCAGTTTGCCAGTTTTGAAGGAGTTAACATTGCACTCATTTTTTTATATGGAGTCCAGCTGCAGGGATAGTGGGAATGTTAAAAGTAGTTAACAATAAACCACAAAGAACTTTTTCTTTCTTTTTTGGTCACCCTACAATTCATTGTAGAGGCTTCATTATTTAAATACTCTTAAGAGCCTACCCATTACTTTCACAAAAAATAGTCTGTTCTATTTGTTGCAAAATAAACAGAATCTTTTTAGTTTTACTGGTTCTTTGTCATCAGCTTTAGAAAGGTGGTAAAGATAAGTACTCTTTTTTAAAAGCTGTGGCTCTAACATTCTGCCAAGTTAAATCTTATTCTCTCAAGTGGATTTGTTTGCCAACTTTGTCTAGTTAAGGCAGTCCTGCATATATGACTAATAGGCTACATGAACTACTCCACAGATGTTATTTCTTTAGGTTTTTTCCTTCTGCTTTCCCTTGTGATGGAAAGTTACAGAAAAAGCTTATCTCATAAACAAATAATCACTCTCTCAGCTTACAGTATATATGCAAACATTACATACGTACAATGACTATATTTTCTTAGAAAAAATAAAGGTCAATCCTGGAAAGGAGGCAAATCTAAAAAGTCCATAAGGATAAAAAAATCAACTGTTTATATTTATAACTTTGCTTTACATAAGAAAATTCAAGGGAAAAACCAAGAAAATAACTAACAAAATTAAATTAAATTAAAAGTCAGCTTTCTGAATAAATGACCTACAATCTCTTTAGACATACAAGAAATTATTTCCTAAACCCTGTACTTTTGTTACCAAATTATTTTATAAAGCAAAATCTTCTTAGATAATAGTTTCTTCAGGGAGATGTAGCTTGTTTTTTATTTTTCTAAACTAAAAATACATCCTCACTTGAAATTTACTGAGGGGATTGCACTTTTGCTATCCCCCCATACGTGGGGCAGATCCCACAAGCTGACACTAAAGAAGACTCCTGACACAGAGGCTTTCTTGGGGTGGGACTGCCCCGAACCGAAGTCCGGGAACTACTTTATTGATTACAGTATGCAAATAAGCATTGATTACATGTGATACATTTGTGCCATACATATAATTTCTTGCTGCGCCATAAGCTTAAAACCACTCCCATTACTTAGTCTCAGAGCATGTCAAGAGTACATGTCATGTTTGACCTACATTGCCCACCTGGCGACACAAAACAAAACCATGTGGTTAGTGCCTTCTCGAGCTTAGTTCTACATAACATCCTGTTTAACTGTCATGCGGTTTGCCATTTGTGTTACGAGCTAGCGAGCTTTGCCGCAGACGTTTCCTCTAGAAAGGGCAAAGAAAGGGCAAGGAGGGGGCGAGGAGGGGGCTACAACTCCAACATCTCCCCTGTCTTTTTCTAATTAAAGGAAAAATCATCTTCTTCACTGCTAAGGGTTATGGCTAAAGGGTCCGGTATGTCCATGGTTGGCAGTTTCTTGTACCTAACCAGGTGTATGGTCCTTTTGAGGAAAATATATTTTTCTGCTCCTTTTTAATATTTCCTTCAGGGGGGGCTAACTTCCATCAATATCCCCACTTTGTGCCTTAAGTGTGTAAATGTATGACATTAAAATTGATCTGGTCAGAGAGACTTGGTAGACAAGCTTTTAAACTATTAAGCAAAAAAAAAAGGAAAGAAAATTAAAACATTAATGGAGGCAGCAGAAAAAGATCCCTTTAGTGGCATCTATAAATTTCTAAAAGTTAGGGCAAAATTTTGTTAGGTGGAAAAGAAATTTATAGTATCCAATATTCTGTGCCAATCATTTTCAAATGTTGGATGTCACCTTTAGCTTCCAGTCAGGTTTGCATACCTCCCAAAATTCTCCACAGCCATGGTTTTCCTTAATACATGACCACTGGCTGCCCAATTTCAAGGGTTGTTTCCTGCCTTAGCTCTTAATTCAGTGCATCCAGGTTTGTAATGTCCAATATGCCAGTCTATTAAATTTTCTTTAAATTGCACATAATGAGTTCTAGGAATCCCAATCTGAGCTCACCAGTGTAAGATATTCAGGGCTGAAGTTTGGGATTTTTCCTGTTGCCTCCTTAGTCAGGGCATATGAATTGCAAATCACCTGAGGGGGCCTAGTTCCCTCCCCCTGGTTATCTGTTGAAAGTTGGTCCCACAAAGCTTTGGTGCAATAGAGCAAAAATCAGCCTGAGGAACTTTACTAAAGGTAGGTGGAGGAGATAAACTCAAGTGTAATTCTGAATGGTGTGTGTGTGTGCATATATGTGCAGCTACTTTTACAAAATAGTCAATACAAACATTCTGGATCAATTTTCCCTCCCACCAGATAGAAGTTCAAGGTGTTCAGTACTTGTTCTGCCACATATTCCCAAGTGCCATCTCTCTATTAATACATTCAACTGGCTTGTTACAATACAAATGGGGCAAGAAAAAAAAAGTTTACAATGAGTTTCCACCCTCCCCCCACAGTCTTAATTTTCTCTTTTGAGGCTTTACATGGCACCACCTTCCTGCAGCTCTCACAGGCATCTGGGGAAATGGTAGGACTTGGGAAAATGTTCCACTCAGATTGCATGGTGGCTTTTTAGTGGATGGCTGGATTCAAAACTCAATTCCATGGCTCAAATGGATGGAGGCAGCATCTGGGTCTGTGTGTTCTGCTTCCAAAGGCTTGGGAGAGGGTTTCAGGGCTGAAAGATACAAGAACAGGGTCTCCCCCCCCCTTTCTGGGTGGACTCTACCAGGAGAGGCAGACAAAAGGTATGGAGAACAGAGATTAGAAAATGCTTATTTGTTTCAGAAAAGTTTCATAGTAGTTTCACCAGTAAGTTTTAGGATATGAAAAGTAACTTAGGAAAATTATTTCCCCACACAAGCAGACTTGAGCTTCAAAAGGCTCTTGTAAATAGACACACATTTTTCAAAAAAAGGATAGATGAAATACATACAGTAAATGCAAGTGAAACTTTTCCAACAGATAAACTTAAAACAATCCCTCCTGGTAACTTAAGGCTGTTCTTGAGCGTACACAGAGAGAAAGAAAAACAAACAAACAAACAAACACAATTCTTTTTCTTCACTCTGTTTGTTGGCTAGACAAACAGAATGAGGTATTTCCTTTTTGTGGCTTATTTTAAGCAGAATTTCTAGCAAACTTTAAAATTCTTTTTCCTTTAGATTTGAAACAATTAACAGTCACAGTTTTATACATCCTGATCATTCATGAAAATACTTTCCTAATTTAACCCACACAGATTGTTTGAGTGACCCCTCTTCAGGGTAGGTTGGGCATTGTTGATAAATATATTTTAGCAGACTGATCAGGTCTGACTTGGTGGGAACGGCCAGATTTTTCCATTATTAAGTCGGGTCTTGGTCAATTCCCTAAGTTCGTGGAGGTGCGCAACCTGAGGCTTAGAGAATTCTGCCCCCATACTCACAAATTAGGAGGGTACTTCGTTCCACGACGACCGGCCCTGAATTGCAGTAGGCGTCCTGCCGAGTGACGTATGAGGGTACCAAGAGATGTCTAGGAGGGTACTTCGTTCTGCGACGACCGGCCCTGAGAGTTGCAACAGGACATACACGTCTAGGAGGGTGCTTCGTTCTGCGACGACCGGCCCTGAAAGTTGCAACAGGACATACACTCGACTTGCGAGAGATGTCTAGGAGGGTACTTCGTTCTGCGACGACCGGCCCTGAGAGTTGCAACAGGACATATACGTCTAGGAGGGTGCTTCGTTCTGCGACGACCGGCCCTGAAAGTTGCAACAGGACATACACTCGACTTGCGAGAGATGTCTAGGAGGGTACTTCGTTCTGCGACGACCGGCCCTGAGAGTTGCAACAGGACATATACGTCTAGGAGGGTACTTCGTTCTGCGACGACCGGCCCTGAGAGTTGCAACAGGACATACACTCGACTTGCGGGTCGAATCACGTCGGGGTCACCACCTGAGGGGATTGCACTTTTGCTATCCCCCCATACGTGGGGCAGATCCCACAAGCTGACACTAAAGAAGACTCCTGACACAGAGGCTTTCTTGGGGTGGGACTGCCCCGAACCGAAGTCCGGGAACTACTTTATTGATTACAGTATGCAAATAAGCATTGATTACATGTGATACATTTGTGCCATACATATAATTTCTTGCTGCGCCATAAGCTTAAAACCACTCCCATTACTTAGTCTCAGAGCATGTCAAGAGTACATGTCATGTTTGACCTATATTGCCCACCTGGCGACACAAAACAAAACCCTGTGGTTAGTGCCTTCTCGAGCTTAGTTCTACATAACATCCTGTTTAACTGTCATGCGGTTTGCCATTTGTGTTACGAGCTAGCGAGCTTTGCCGCAGACGTTTCCTCTAGAAAGGGCAAAGAAAGGGCAAGGAGGGGGCGAGGAGGGGGCTACAACTCCAACAATTTACTTTTCCTATCTTTCACAGAACAAAATATCAACTGATTATTTACACTTCCAGTTTTGATTTGTTTTATTCAAAAACTGTGGTTCAAAATCAAAGCTACAATATAATTTTTACTGCATGTTTATTACAATAGAAATTGGAACAATATTCGTTCTCCTGTTTTCTATCTGTTTCTCCCTCTTTTTTTCTTAAATGGGCCCTTACACCACATAAGATGTTACCTTTTGCCTCTGAATTTTTTATTGAAATGCAGAACATGTTGACCTGATAAACTGTATTCCTCTTAATACATCTAGCAAAACTCTGAAAGTCCTCCAAATATTTCCAAACATATTGGTTATCTCTGTGTATTGATTATCTCTGCTTTCTGCAACCTGGTACAATTTGGAGGTTTCCCCCCAGAGGCAGCCTTGGGTTTGACCTTGGCCATGATCCTACCAGCAGCCTTTGGGAAGGGGATCTGTGCCTTTTTCTGGCCTGAGGAAGGAGCAGAGGCAACCCTGGGTTGGGAGGCCATGTTATCCTCCATGCTGGTATGAAATCTTCAGGTGTGCGAGAGGGTGCACCTGAGAAAGGATCAATTGGCTGATAAGGGTGTAGGGCAACTGAATTAGGCTGTTCTACCCCCCCCCCCCGGCCACCGAACCAGTGGTATCCAAAAAACCAGTTCTACTTGCAGTCGCTATTACTTCCACCTGAAGTGGACTGCGACATGCTAGTGAGGCTTGCTATGTTGCCAGGCCAGCAATATAAAAGGTGGCAACAGTACAGTGTCAGAGGCTAGGCACTACTGTAGTGATTAGCAAACCCAAGGTGGACCAGGACTTGAGACACCAGAAAGCCCAATAAAAAACTCTTGGGCCTATGCCAAGGATAAGAGGACAATTCCAAATGTCACAAGGGGAAACTCCAAGGATGACCTAAGAGAACTTATTCCTCCCTCCAGACAACCTTGGCTGCTACAACTCAGGAAGGCCCTTTGCCCAAGGAAGCCTCAGTGAGGCCTTAAATGGGGCACAAGACTGTTGTGAGAATGGCGGCCTTGGTAGTAGGCTGAAGCCTCCAAGATGGAGGTCGCGGGCAGCGGGGCCCCTGTGTAGATCTAGGCCTTCAATAAGGCCGATGAAAACCCCAGGGACTGAGAAGAAGGAAAACGCTGCTACCGAACTAATCGCTGCCAAATTAGGTGGAAATGTCTCTTTCCACCCCCCCCCCGTCCCTTGCAGTCCACAAGGTTTAGGGACCACGCAGTCGCAAAATGGCGTCTGTAACTCAGATCGATCACCCCCTATGGCTCCGCAACGGGTAGGACTCACCCAGCCTGTTACACCCTTCTCGGGGGGGACGGGGCCAAAAACACCCTCCCCAGCTGATCGTTGGTGTTCAATCGAGTCCGCAGTCACTGGAACGGCTGAAAAACGTGACGAGACAATCCGAGGCCCCTGTGGCCTCCACGAGCCGATCCGGGTTCTTTAAGGCCGTCGGAGCTGCAGCCACAGGCTCTGACGCCAGAGGAGAGTTGGTGGAATGGGGGGGGGATTTTGGAAGGGCGCTGTGCTGGAAGGGAGGAAGGATGGACGAAAATCCTCTTTCCCAGCGAAGAGGGTATGGGGGGGGATTTAGAAGGAAAAACGGAGTCCTCCGTTTAAAAAACTGAACCCCCAATGGGAATCAGTAGGAATTTGTCTTCTAGAGGAGCGCTGGTCCCAGCGCTGCTCAGGGGACTAAAAGTTAGAGAAAGTTTAGTAAATTTAAAATCCTAATGGATAATCCACTAAGCGGTAACTACCTGCCTGTGAGCCAAATCTGCATGTCTGTTCTGGGCAAGATCAAGTCGAAAACTGGGGAATCAGGCCTAAGACAGACGTAGCAAGTTTGGCTGACTTGATCTGATTGGGCAGGAGGATTAAGTTAACCCATTAGTGGATTATCCATCTCCAGTGCTGGAGAATATCTTCCATGTTCTTTAGATCTGGCCTCACTACACTTTTATTCATGAAAGTAGGAAGAATACACCTTTCTCTTTTTTGCGATTCATTTAGCTGCTTCCTGCTATTTTTCTTGGACATCAGTAATATGTGGCTCCGTGGATTTGCATATACAGATTATAGATTGGAGCAGGGCCCATTTACAATCTTATAAATTTTAGACGATTCTTGCATCAGGGGTGTCAAACTGCCGGCCCACAGGCCGTATGTGTCATGCCAAAACAGCGCTCCCCATTGCCAGCAATGGGAAAAACGTTGTGATATGTCATGACACATCATGTGACGTCACAATTTTGACACCCGTGATCTAGACCTTACTGATGATTTGGTGGGAACCTTCTTCCGCCTTCACACACATTGCATGATTAAGCATGGCTTATGAAACCCTTTCAGTTTGTTTTCTACCGCTGTATCAGCTCACATGTCCTTGAGATCTTTTCCTTTGAAGGGTAATTAAATCCCCTTTTTGTTCATCAAAACATATTTTTCTCAAATAATTCTCTTTCGGAATCCTTAATTTGTTCAGCAGAGCCAAATGTCATCCTATCACAGAAATTCAGCCTTCAGATCACAAGATGAAATTTCAACTGAGAAATAATCCTGAGAAATATGACTCGTAAGAAGCATTTTTCTTAATTCTATCTTGACAAAACCTGCACCTGGAACTTTTGGATACAAAACATATGCTCTATGGATTTTTTTTTTTAAGAAATAAAGAAGTTGGAGAGAGGAGGAGATTTTAATTGTTCCCATTTCCCGTTATGCATCTTCCATGAGCACTATGGCAACATCACAACTGGAAAGGCAGCCAACAGCTAAGAATGGTGCCTCTGAACTCTCATCAAGACACAATAAATCCAATTTATGAAGCACATAGAAATAATTAGACCCTAGCTAAAAAAATAAATTCGTAAGCCATTAAGAAAGAGGGAGAAAGATATATGGACTACTACTGGGTAATGCATTCTAATAGTTTGGGACTCCAATTGAAAAACATCTGCTTCTTGGTTTTATTAGGTTACATATAAAACAATCAGGGTATGACTTAGGGCTTCATTAACAAATTTCAGCACTAAAGCTAGGCTCAGAAATGAATTTGGGATAATTGGATTTGAAAAATCATTATTCATATCTTGAAGTATGCATTCACTTCCCCCTCCCCACACACACTATATCATGCATATCAGTATCCAACAACTGCAATTGCCAGGCCACCTGGAAAAATACATTAATATATAATTGGCAGGTTACCAATAGATGGATGACAATAGCCAGGTCTTGATCCTACAGCCAAAGTTAGAAAAGTACTCTGAATCATAGTCACAAGCATTGTGAGACCCCAGAAGCAAAACTGAGCTCAGAATTATTTTGGGCCAGAAGCCTAGTCCTTCAAAGAAGGTATGACACAATACATAGACTGGGAATTTCCTCATCTAGCTGACTTGCTGAGTTCCATAACAGCAAATCTTCCTTGTTTGGATTAAGTGCATATTTATTCATTCTTAAGTCCAGCACTGAAGAACAGATTTATTGTTTATAGCTGAATCAATTGAGACACCAACATTTCCTGTTGATCCTAAAAAGCTCAAAGATAAAATTAATTTTTTGCAGAACTACACAAAATAATTCCCATGCTAAAGAACTATATTTATCATATATGTGAAGAAGAGGATTTTGAGATATATTAGATTATAATTTATACCTATTAATTGCTATTCTCCTAACTGGTTATTATTCAGTTGCTAAGTCATGCTTGATCCTTCGCGATCCCATCGATCATGGCATGCCAGGCTCCCCTATTCTCCACTATCTCCTGGAATTTGCCCAAATTCAATTCATTATGTCAATGACACTATATAAACCATCTTTAGCCTCTGCCATCCCCTTCTCCATTTGCCTTCAGTCTTTCCCAACATCTGGATCTTTTCCAATGAGTCCTCTCTTCTCATTTGGTGGCCCAACTATTTGAGCTTCAGCTTCAGTATCTGTCCTTCCAAAAAGGAATCAGGACTGATATCCTTTAGGACAAGGGTCTCAAACTTGCAGCATCACGTGATGTTCCGCAAGGTATAGTGACTTTTTTGCCATTGCTGGCAATGGGATGAGAACGGTTTTGCTATGATGCATCTGGCCCACGGATCGGCAGTTTGACACCCCTGCTTTAGGACCTAATTGATACAAATGGCTAAATAAAACTGATATTATTATCACATTGTAATTGTACCATTCAAAGTGGAGCTGCTAGGCCAGTCAATAAATACTGATTAGAATTATATTCTGCTTTTCTTCCAGGAGTTTTAATCAGTATACATAACATTTCTCTAATTTTTCACCAGCTCAACCCTGTGAATTAGATTGTCTTGATTGGTCCAAAGTCAGTGAGTGATCATGGTGAGGATGGATTTGAACCTAGGCCTCCCTATATTACTCTACTACATTAAACTTGTTTATGATTTTGGCTGATAAGAGAAAGAGCTAAATACGAGAAAATACATTGCATGCATGTTCTTATTCACAATACACAAATATCCTCCATGAATAGCAAGCAAGATTTCAGCACCACTTCCTGGAATTTCTGTGCAATATATAAAGACAAGAATAAGACAACAAACTTAAAATTGAAAATGTGCAGCCAATTAGTAATATACACTATAAAAGGTATTATATCAATGATAATTTAAAAGATATACAGGTAATCCTTGACACAGGAACACAATTGGAACCAGAATTTCCATGGCTAGATAAGGTGGTTGTTAAGGGAGTTGCACTCAATTTTAAGATCATAGTTAAGTGAATCACTGTAGTTGTTAAGTGAATCATGGAGTCATTAAGCGAATCCAGTTTTTTCTACTGACTTTGTTTATCGGAATCTTTATGACAGTTGCAGCATCCTGTGATCAAGTGAAGGTTGCAAATGGCGATCACTTGATCATCGGATGCTGCAACTGTCATAAATACATGCAGGTTGCCAAACATCTGAACTTTGATCATGTGATCAGGAGAATGCTGCTATCGTAAGTGGAGGACCAGTCATAAGTCACTTTTTTCAGTACCACTGTTAAGTTTGAATGGTGGCTCAATGGATGGTTATAAGTTGAGGACTACTGTAAATGTCAATCTTTAAAATCAGATTTTGGGAACATACAGAAGGTAAAAAACAAGAGAATATTTTAATTTCTTTCTATTCAATTTTCTTCAGATTTTTAATATCTATTCTGAAAAGATCAGTCGTTCACGTTCAAGAAAACAGATCTTCAGAACAGCTGGACCTAAGATTAGAACAGTGAATGTAAAGCACAGCACATATGAAAATAGCTTAAAAACATATTTCACTAGCAACCCTATATATTTATAATATATTCCATTGTTTCTTTGTCATTTTACTTGCAGCTGCTGAAGAAGGGGAAAAAAACCATAATGAACTCAATATACACAAGAGTCCCAAGGGCATTGTCCATTCTTTGGTAAGCCCTGTCTGGCCTCAAAACATCTGGAGTTGACAGTTTTTGAATTTGTCTGGCTAAACAAAAGATCCCCCTTTCCTCACTGCCAATACTAGGGAAGATTTAATGCATTATCACCGACTAGAAAGCTCAAACTCAATCCAACATTTTCATAAAATGATTCAGACATTAGAGAAATTTTTAAATAAAGTGTGAACGGAACAAGGGTAAAAGCATATAACCATAGGCACCCAGTCTTTAAAATTACCTAAAATTAAAAACAATACTAAATTACAGATGGCTATCGATTAAAGATAACTGAAGAAATCAAATAATGAAGAAAAAGCATAGTCAGGTATATTTCTATATCTTTATAGTAAACCTATAAATTCTGAAAATATTCATGAAGATGTGAATATATATATTTAAACGCTTATTTCTATTCTTTCTGCAGTCTGCATTTGCTTTCTTCATAGGAATTCTCAGAGATACACAAAGACATTTGTAAGTGAATGAGCATTTTCCTAAGCTGCCTTTTGAAGTTACTGTTGCAGCTGGCACATCCTGTTATCTGAGTGCTCTGGACAGCTAAATGATAAAGATAAGAGAGCTGGAGGATCAAAGAAACTGAGAAAGTAGGGGAAATAGAGAAAGTGGAAGAGACAAGAAAGTCCCAACAGTTGTTCTCTCTGTAATTCAGACCAAATTTCTCAAGTATCCTTCGGTGAGCATAAAACTAGTCTTATTAACTCCTTGCTGAGCAACATATGGCTCTTTTGGGTCTGGCATTGTTCACTTAATTACCTTTATCTATATGTGGGTAATTTGCCATTGTACTGAAAGATCATTATCTGTACTTAATATTGTTAATTAAAATAAATCAAGTGTTGGAAGCCCTTCTCTCTAACTAACAAAATCTCAAGAGACATCCAAGAGCCAATCATTCAAGTCTTTCAAGTGCAGATTTTGAAACTAAGCTTACAGTCCTCTGAGGTGGGCTTGTTCCATAAAAGTCTAATATGTTCTGTAACAATTGAAACAGCCTGGCATTGTAACTTCTTGCAAGTGGTATCAATTCTAACTATTATAAACAGATGTTTCATTTAATCCAGTAAGACCATGGCAATACTGTGCCATCACTTCTGAAATCTCAAGTTAATGAGAAACAGACAAAACACCATATTTTACCAAGCATATTTTATCTATTTGCAATGA
This sequence comes from Crotalus tigris, assembly GCF_016545835.1. Lineage (NCBI taxonomy): Eukaryota > Metazoa > Chordata > Lepidosauria > Squamata > Viperidae > Crotalus > Crotalus tigris. The sequence continues at coordinate 700,669 of NW_024097032.1, forward strand.
AATTTCAGTAGTAGATAGTCTTTCGTGGTATCCGAAGTAGAACATCCAGATTCAGTTATAGTTTTGTTCCATACAGTATTAAGCTTGTTAACTCTAAAGCTTCCTCTTTCCGTTATGTATTTAAGATGGATAGTGATTAATATTTATATGTTATTTATACGTAAAGGTGTAGGTTTATACATATGTTGTATATAGCATGTTTAAATTTGTTATGTATATGTACACTTTGAGAGCAGGCAACTAAATTTCATTTTTAATGCGTGCCAATGTACCTACAGTAAAAAATGACGATAAAGGTTATCTTTCCTGAATGAAGAAATACTATTTGAATATATTCTATTGCTTTTAGTTAATAACTTTTGTCTTTCAGCAGATCAGCAATACATAAACAATTATGTGTTCCTGTACATTTATAATGCCACAAGTTTCTTTATTTAAAGTATAGGATGTTAACTTCCTAAACAAAAATGGTAGCTTGTCAATTGGGAATTAAGCTTAATGGCAGCAAAGATGGTGTAATTTCTCAACTATGAGACACTATATTTGTCCGATTATAGCTTTCTTCTCATACTGTTAAAAAATGTACATCCATTTACAACTATTAGGAAACATATTAGTAAAAGGCAAAACATATTGCATAGCTTAAGCCTTTAAGATCTGAAGAAGTTGAGTCATTTATCAACTCTGCATGGAGAAAAGTCACAGATTTGAATAACATATGTGCATAAAAGTGTTCATACAATCAAAACCAATCAAAGGCCAGAGACAATTCACACTAGGATGCAAACTAGAGAAATTAAAACCATATTTACAACTAAGTAAATATGGAAACAAATAGAGAATTTACATAATTCCAGGAAGATATATAACAAATGCAAATAATAAAACTATTATTATAATAAAGTTGCTTATTATATTATATTACCTTGTAAATATTAATACAAGTTTTATTTTTTAAAAAAATTGAAGATTTTAATTACAATGTTAAAAAAAACTCAAAAAAGAGAATAGAGAGAAAAAATAAGAAGTGTAAGAGAGAAATGTTACAAATGGCTTCTGATCTTCTTAACAGCAGTTATAAATGCATTTATATTTTACCCCCTCTCTCTAAAGTTACATCATAATTTCCTTCTTTCTTTCCAATTACCGTACTTTCCAGCGTATAAGACGACTTTTGCAAGCGTTAAAATCAGTGCCAATGTCGGGGGTCATCTTATACGCCGAGTCGTCTTATACGCCGGAAATAACGGTAGTTTCCGGTGTATAAGACGACTTTCTAGGCATGCGACTCGGCGCCGAAGTCGGGGGTCGTCTTATATGCCGGGTCGCCTTATATGCCGGAATATACGGTACTAAATTCAAATTCACAATTTTTTTTTTTCAGCCAAAAGACCTAAGAAATTTCCAATCACTAATAAATGTAGTAGTTGAACTTTCTCCAAGCAAAGAAGCTAATTTTGCCATTTCTGCTAGTTTCATCATCCTCACAAATTATTCCTCCCTTGTATTTCAGAGTGTTTCCATTTTTCACATATAATAGTCTCACAACGGTAATCATGTATAAAAATTGTCTTCTGTGGTTTTTTTCTAATTAATTAATTAATTCCTGCAAAAAAGTTCTGGCTTCAGTTAAATATTAATTTTTTTAAAATTCTCTATATTATTATGTGTATTTGAACCTAAAATTCTTTATCTTTCTTCTAAGTGTACCAGGCATGATTAAAAATGTCCTTTTGGTGGTCCACATTTTCAACATATATTTGACGTACTTTTATACATTTTAGACTATTTTTATGGAAAGATATACTCACACTGCATTTTAACAACATATTTTCTTATTATTTCATCAATACATTATGTCCAAAGTTCTTAGCCCATTTTATATATGCTTTTTGTTCTTCAGTTTCTATATTTCTATAAAAATGTATACATTTTAGCAATTATATATTTAAACATAGTTCAACTTCAAATTCTGTCTTCTGCTGCTCAATTCCAAATGATTATCTACTTTAAGTCTTTCTCGTAACTGTAGATATGAAAACTATTGAAAATTAAATCCCTTTGCAGCCAGTTGTACTTCTGATTTCATCTTATATTCTCCATGCTTTTATTCTAACCACTCTTGATAAGTTAACCTTTTCTCTGCTTAATATAAATTTTCATAATTAACACAAAGGAGTTGAATTACAGACAGTCCTTGCTTTACAACCATTTGTTCAATGTCCATTCAAAGTTACAATGCCTACATTTACAAACACAGCATTTTTCAACTCCACCTATCCACTCATTATCTCTGTCCTTTTGGCCACTCTACCCTTCCCTGCTGCTCCCTACTCCCACCATCCCTAGCTGAGCTTTACTATCTTCATCCTCCTGCTTCTGATGAGGCATTCCCAGCCAAGGCTACTACCAGGCTCACTTCATCAGCAGCGGAAAGGGAGTCAGCTGAGGATAGTGGTGGTGGGGGTGGCTGTGGAATGCAGGACAGCTAGAAAAGCCGAGATAGATGCGTGGGGGGAGCTGAAGTAGGGGCAGCAGGACAGAAGCATGATGTCCTCACCTAACAACCAGAATTATTGGAACTGCTTCACTAAGTGATGTGATCTTGTGTTTTGCCCAATGATCTTTACTTAGTGATATAAATTCTGGTTGTAATTAGGGTTGTTAAGCAAGGACTAGTTATATAATGAAATCTTACTTCCGTCTCCAATACATAAATATATCCATCATTTATTCACTTTTAAAATAAGTAACTTTATGCAGAATAAAAGGAATAAGAAATAGTATGCCAACGAAAGGCCTAAGATAAGTAAAAGGAAAGGAAAGATAACTAATTCTAGTGCTATTCGCTATACCTCTTCTGCCTTTCTACCCTTGTAAAAAATGATGAATTCATCTACTTGCTCTAATTTTTTGCCATAATTATTTATATACTTGCAATTACTTACCCCATTTATCCTGGCAAGCAGTTATCTTGTTCTTTCATAACTTTCATTATCTATATTCCACATTGTACTACAACACCAATCTAATGTTAGTTGTAGATTATCTGAGATAACAAAATGGCACTATCTCACATGCAACTAATCACATCCACAACCAACATATCCTGCCTTTTTACAGCTACTTCTCATTTAATAATTGCCTCATTTAGCAACCATCTGCCATTATGACAGCAACAGAAAAGTAACTTTATGACCCATCCTAGCATTTACAATCTTTGCAGGTCTGTAAAAGTAAAGGGAAGCTGAAGTAAGAACATAACCACAGTTGTGGTCCCAATTGTGATTGCTAAATGAAGAATAGTTGTATATATTTATCCACAAATACATTAAACATTGAAAGGGACTCACAAACCTTGCCTTACTCTTTCAATGATGAACCATTCACTAACCCTTAAGCAACCAATCTTCAGTCTGTATTTTTGCAGAGCAAAATTCAAGCACATTCATTTTAGCATCAGTTTCTCTAAATCAACAAGTATCCAACAAACCTTCTCATATTCAACTTTCTTGTAAGAAATGTATCTGAAATAGTATCATAGCATTTTGTTAAATAAAAAATACTGAAGCAATTTCAATTTCTGATTTAAAGAATTCAAGAAGTTCAAGATAGGAATTGAAAAATGCTTTCTATATCTTTGGTTTATACTACTAAGCATTTTATTAGATAAATTACCCTCATTAACTACAGCACAAAGTATCCCAGGGAGAATATATGATACATAAACATGCTGTGAATACATTTCTTTAGCTTAAATATTTAACATCATATAAATAGTTTTTACATTCAGCGACAAATCTGAATGGTGCAAGAAAAACACATTACTGCAAGAAAAGATTGTACAATTTTCCAGGTTCAGCACCACATTAATTAGATTTCCATTTCTTTTCTGCTGTAATTTTAAGAATGGATTTCTGATAAACTTTTTTGTTATAGCTATTTTGGTATATTCTAAGTAGGTCCAAGTTATTTTCCTGCTAAATTTGCATTGTCCTTGACTAGAGTCATTAAGAAAACAGCTTCAGTATGAAGGCACTGCATATAAATAATTCAGCTAAAAACAATAATATTTTAAACTGTGATCTTCTACATCGGGGTGTCAAACTCGTAATGTCATGTGACATGTTGCGACGTATCGTGACTTTTTTTCCATTGCTGGCAATGGAAAAAATATAGAGAGGCACAGTTTAAAACCAGTTATTAATTCTTCAAATAGAGAATCTGATTTACAGAGATGATCTATAGGGATTATTAATACAGCCATCCCAACTTTGTGACTTTCCCCTTCCTCCAGATACATGCAACCAACTCTCCAAATTCATATTCTGTTGGCTATGCTGCCTAAAGTAATCTTATAAAAGCTTTATAAAAGTTAATTATTATAAAAGCTAATAAACATACTCACACATACATTAATGGCAGTCCAATTCGTTTCAGTCAATGTGCTCATTTCAGTTTTACCATTCCTTTTAAAATAAAATCAATATGAATAAGTGCTCCATAACCATAAGACATTTTAATGAGAATTATAATGTTTATGCCAGTGCCAGTTTTGTACTTACACTGCTTATATGCCGAAAATAACGGTAGTTTCCGGTGTATAAGACGACTTTCTAGGCATGCGACTCGGCGCCGAAGTCGGGGGTTGTCTTATATGCCGGGTCGCCTTATATGCCGGAACATACGGTACTAAATTCAAATTCACAAATTTATTTTTTTTTTCAGCCAAAAGACCTAAGAAATTTCCAATCACTAATAAATGTAGTAGTTGAACTTTCTCCAAGCAAAGAAGCTAATTTTGCCATTTCTGCTAGTTTCATCATCCTCACAAATTATTCCTCCCTTGTATTTCAGAGTGTTTCCATTTTTCACATATAATAGTCTCACAACGGTAATCATGTATGAAAATTGTCTTCTGTGGCTTTTTTCTAATTAATTAATTAATTCCAGCAAAAAAGTTCTGGCTTCAGTTAAATATTAATTTTTTTAAAATTCTCTATATTATTATGTGTATTTGAACCTAAAATTCTTTATTTATTTATTTATTTATTTATGAGACTTATATACCGCTTTAAGTGCAAGCACTCTCTAAGCGGTGTACACCAGTAAGCAATGTATATATATATATATTTACAATGTAAATATTTATATTTATCTTTCTTCTAAGTGTACCAGGCATGATTAAAAATGTCCTTTTGATATTGTAAGTAAGAGCTAAAAGAAAGAATCACTGAAGGCTGTAAGTGAAGTAAGAATTAGTTGGCTTGGACCTGTTACAAGGTCCATGCGTAGAGTTTAGGTGTGGCTATGCTTATAAGCAGGTTTCCTCACTAGCTGGCTTGTATCCCGACGATGATGGCAGATGTTAGCCATCGAAAGCTTGATTTTATTTATTAAAACCTTGGTGTTTTATTTCCTGGTGATCGCTTCCTTTTTTACTGAAATATATGTATATATATATAAAACACAGCTATATATAATACAATGATCTATTCTATTCTATTCTATTCTATTCTATTCTATTCTATTCTATTCTATTCTATTCTATTCTATTCACATGAAGTATTAGTACCATTTTACAAAACCCTAGTAAGACCACACCTGAAATACTGCATCCAATTTTGGTCACCATACTACAGAAAAGATGTTGAGATTTTGGAAAAAGTTCAGAGATGAGCAACTAAGATGACAAAGGCCTCGAGACTCAAACATATGAAGAATGGCTGCAGGATTTGGGTTTGGCTAGTCCAGTGATGGCGAACCTTTTAGAGACTAAGTGCCCAAAACCGCCCCCGCTCCACCTCCCTGCTCCGCCCCCACTCTGCCCCCCCACAGGACCACTCACCGCCTCCAGGGCCCACCACAGATCGCCAAGGCAGCCCAGCAGTGCTATGGTGGCCACACCCTCTGCCCGCGTCCTGCAGCATCAACTGCATGATGGGGTGTGAGGGCAGGGTCTTGTCTACGCTGCCTGGCTGCCATGTCCTTGGCTGCGCTGCTCCATGTGGGCCACGCTCGAGGGTGACTCTCCTTCAGAGGGGTTGCTGGAGAGGGGGTCACAGGGGAAAGCAAGGCTGGGGCAACAGCACATGTGCTCACAGAGAGGGCTCTAAGTGCCGCCTCTGGCACCTGTGCCATAGGTTCGCCACCACTGGGTTAGTCTAAAGAAAAGAAGAAATAGGGGTGATATGATAGCAGCATTCCAATATTTGAGGGACTGTCACAAAGAAGAGGGGTCAAATTATTCAGCAAAGAGGGCAGGACAGAAACAATGGTTGGAAACTAATCAAAAAGAGGAGCAACCTGAAATTAAGGAGAAACTTCCTAACAGTGAGGACAATTAGCCAATGGAACAGCTTGCCTTCAGAAATTGTGGGCGCTCCATACACTGGAGTTTTTAAGACAAGACTGGACATTCACCTGTCTGAGTGGTATAGGTTTTCCTGCTTGAGCAGGGGGCTGGACTAGAAGACCTCCAAGGTCCCTTCCAGCTCTATTCTGTTCTAAGAATTCTAAGATGACTAATTGATAGTTCTATCCATCTGGTATGCACAGCAGTCTGTCTAAATAATAATAATAAAAAAAGAATGAAATTCCTTACTTTATTTTCCTACCTGAAAATTAGGAGAATTTAATATATGTCTGTGAACTGATATTTTTTATTCAAGTAACAAATCCATTCTAATTTTATCCTTAAAATTGTTTCATATTTTGGGCTTTCTTGCCATTTTCTTTACTGTATGATTGATATTAATGGAAGAAAATTAAACCAAATGGGTGCAAGAAGAAAACTCAAATTAACACCCTGGTCTGGGCCTCTCAAGTATTTTAAAAAGCTCATGCACCCATGTAATGTGGCACCAGGCATATGGGACTCTGCACATGCAAAATGTTTAAGAAACTCCAGTGACACATTGAGATCATTTAAATGTTAAGCATATAATATGAAGAGTTCTGTTGTCTATTATGTTACATTTTGCTCTTTGACAGAACTGAGTAAGGATCTTCAGCTGTGCCTCATCTTTTCCTGTCATCATATTACAAACAAACCATTGTTTCCAATATAAAACCTTAATATGGCAGGCTTAATAGAATAGAAAGCATATTATTCAGATAACAACAGAGAGTTCTGTATCTGGCTGTCAAGCCAATTCAAGGAACAATAAGTGAATCAAATGTTCTGTCATTCATAAGGCACTTTGTTCTATTTGCCGTTCTTTCTTTTTGCAATGAATTACTGTACTCCACATTTCATCGGCTTTTCAAAATACAAGGACTTATAAGCTGCTTATAAAGAAACTGAATGATTAGAGCACTGTAGTACTAACTGAAACAACTTAGAATTGATACAAGTTTTATATTCCCCCCTTAAAAAAATACAAACAACTGTTATAGTTCACGTATATGTTCTGTGTGATCCCAACAGAGCTGCTGCATTTAAAAGCACACTTGGGTACTAATAGTGTGAGTTTAATCAAGCCCACTACTTTTTACTGGAGGAAGCCACTAACAGGATTCCATATCTGAACTTATATTATCATATTCTTCTTCATCTTAATGTCCTGATAATTTTGAGGGTAAATGAAAATTTTTTGCTTTCTGCTTTATTCTGGAAAAAGTTATGAATATCAGAAAAGTAGAATATGGATTCTAACTTTCATATTTTCCCAGCAGGGATGACTACAAAGAGACCACATGGATATTATTGGGTGGGTGGGTGGGTGGGTGGGTGGGTGGGTGGGAGGGAAGGAAGGAAGGAAGGAAGGAAGGAAGGAAGGAAGGAAGGAAGGAAGGAAGGATCTTGCCAAGAAAACTGCAGTCAGTTACTAGGAGTTTACACTGACTTGAAGCCACACACAATGAATGAATGAATGAATACTGATAATTACTATCGCATTATGACGATTTATACAAAAATTACCACAATATTGCACTATATCACTATTTTAGTATGCATATTCTCAAAGTATAAACCTTTTAGAATCACCTACAATTAAGGCATTATAAAGATGCCTAAAGGAGTAAATAGGGCAAATGATGAATGATGATGTGAGTTATCAGGAGAGCTACATAAAGGGCATCCCAATTTCATATAATCATGTAATATGATACTTTATTCTTCTATTATATAAAGCAAAGCCTTAGCTAAGCTAAAAACTGAGCTAAGAAAAAAATAGCTGAGCTAAAAATCCCTTCCAGAGCCACTTTGTTGTTGTTGTTGTTGTTGTTGTTGTTGTTGTTGACAGCAAATGCTAAAAAAAACTGCAGGCTGCTATGAGCATAGGTAAGGCTAATAGGAGGGAAAAATACACTACGCACAAGAAGGCACAAAAACCAAACATGATTTGCATACAACAGAATGAAAAAGATAGCAAGAGAGTAACTGTGTGCTGTCAATAACTGTCATGGAGGCATTCTTGTGTTAATTGCAATGCAAATATCCTACAAAGAATTCAGTAAGCTTCAAACACACCAGAAACAACTGTTTCAATAGGGCAGAGTGAGGCTGGGTTTATTTGAACATAAGCTATATTTACCAGCTTATTGTATCATGCAAACAGTGATCTTTTTTTCTAGATTGGATGTTTTTTTAATTGCTATCACAGACTACAAAGCTACCTCTTGGAAAGCTCATGTTCCAAGGCTTGACTGCAATTAATTGTTCGCCAGGATAATTTAAAACAGATTAATATTCTACAAGAATATTATTTTGACATAAGTCCCTTACAACTGATTGTTATTGCAAAACAAATAGGAAGTAACTGTCTCCATTTAAAGTAGTTATTTTGAACCAGTTCTCTCCTTGCACAAGGATAGCAGGATGACTTTTAATTTTATTTTTATTTAACCAACAAAGTAATTTTCATAAAGGCACAATGGGCATCACAATTATCAAGAATTATAGTTAGGTTGAAGGTACATTATCACAATTATAATGCGGTTTTCTTACTGTTGTTTTAGTGTGCTGTGTGAAACTGGCTACTATGATTTGTCCAGCAAGCCACTGTTAAATAAACCCTAGCTTAGAGTAATAGGCCAGTGGGCCAGACACAGCTGGCAGGAAGGACCAAGAGCAGATATGGAATCCACAGGGAACCAACAGGAAGAAGACCAAGCCTAACGCCCCCAAGAGAGTCCCCAAAGTGCTTCTTCCAAGAGGCACTTTTTTCTTAGCTCAGTTTTTAGCTTGGCTAAGGCTTTGCTTTATATAATAGAAGAATAGTGCATCATGCTATATAATTATCTGATATTGGGGTGCACATTATATAGCTCTCCTGATAAGGGAGGGAGAACATTGGAGAGGACTGGCCTGGGAGGACTAGCCTCTACAGCAATGGTTCTCAACCTATGGGTCGGGACCCCATTTGGGGTCAAACGACCATTTCACGGGGGTCGCCAAACAACGCAGTCCGCCATTTTTCCCCCCTTTTCCTTAGCTGTGCTACTCCCTTTTATTCTATTGGCTTTTGAAAGCCAATAGAATAGACTCTCTTGAATAGAGTCTAATTCTATTGGCTTTCAAAAGCCAATAGGAATTGTCCAGGCTGTCTCTGCTCTGCTGAGCCCACCAAAAGTCCCTTTCTGAAAACGGTGCTGCACCAGTTGAGTAGTCCTCGACTTACGACCGGTTGAGTAGTCCTCGACTTACGACTGGTTGGGGGTCGCGGCATTAAAAAGGTTGAGAACCACTGCTCTACAGGAACTGATAGAGTTAGAGATAGAATGCCTGAGGGATGACTTGGGGTGGCAAAAGAGCTCAGTCTGCCCTCTGAAGTGATAGGGGATAGGCCCCTAGATGAGGGCTAAGGGTTAACCCTAGATGAGGGTTAAGGCGCTCACGAGTCTGTACAGAGTGTTTGGTATCCTTCTCTATATGGGAGATGGGGCAGAGGATGCATGAAATCCTCCAATTGGTCAGTGGGAGAGACCTGTTACTGGAGGGGATACATTATACGAATGAGGTGTATAGAGTGATAGCTCTGGCTGGTGCTGAAAGGTAGTCCCTCCCCCCATTTCTCCTTGATAATTGATGAATGGGGATGGATAGGAGTGGAGCTACCAGCCTAGATTAAGTAGAAGCCAGGGTGGGAGGATCCCCTCTTGGGATTTGGGATGGGACAACAAATTCAAGTGCGGAGGATGAGATTGGAACTAAAGGGCAAGCTAGTGCAGGAGAATTCACCTGATACTTAATGCCGGTGGGAAGTTCCTGCTCTCGAACTCATGCCCAAACCCTGGATGGTGGATCCTCTGAGGCCCAGGCCTTCAACTGCTGCTGAGGAACATGCTGTTGCGCCCTTATCTGGACCATAAAGCCCCGCCCTAATCATCCCTCGGACCTCAGATTAGGCCAAAGGTTCACTTTCCAACATGACAATGACCCTAAGCACACAGCCAAGACAGGAGTGGTTTAGGGACAACTCTGACTTGAATCCTATTGAATATATCTGGAGGGGCCTGAAAATGGTCACCATCCCACCTGACTGAGCTTGAGATGAATGGCAGAAAATCCCCCAATCCAATTGTGCAAAGCTTGTCACGTCATACCCCAAAAGACTTGAGGCTGTAATTGCTGCCAAAGGTGCTTCAACAAAGTACTGAATGAAGAGTCTGAATACTTATGCCAATGTAACATTTCAGTTTTTCTTTTTAATAAATTTACAGACATTGCTAAAATTCTGTTTTCACTTTGTCATTATGGGGTACTGAGATTAATGAGAATGAATTTCAACAACTGTAGCATTAGGCTGCAGCATAACAAAATTGACAAAAGTGAAGATCTGAATACTTTCTGAATGCACTGTATAACAATTGTAAGCCACCAAGTCCCTGATTGAGATGGACTTCTATAGAAATTGAATTAATAAACACACTGCTCCACAAACTGCATTGGTTACCAACCTGCTTCCAGGTCCAGTTTAAAGCCCTCTATGGCAAGGATCCAAGGTATCTAATGGGACTAGCCCAGCCCACTCATATCAGCAGAAGAGGCCTGCAATGGACCATCTGTTAAGGAATTCTGATGGGCAGGATCAAGGGGAAGGAGTCTTGTCCGCTATCACCTCAACCCTGTGGAACACTCTTTTATCACAGGACATGAGAATTGCACCTATCCTTTTGGCCTTCCAAAAAAGGTATTAAAACTTGGTTTTGCTGGATGGCTTGGGGTCGCAAAGGGGCTGCTCGCCACTGGACAAGTTTGATGAGGTAAGAAGACTTCATCCTTGTCCTATCCATGTCTTGGTTACTGTTCTTTGTTTTTTTTTTTTTTTTTTTGCATAGTTTAACATTTTTAATTTGCATAGTTTAAAATTTTTAACTTCTTTTCTAGGTATCTTTTTATGATGTATAAGCCTCCCAGAGTCACCTTATTGGAAGATGGGCAGCATATAAATTTAATAAATAAATAAAAATAGAAATAAATAAATGGTATCAGTTTAAATAACTCAGCTTCTGAATCTGCCTTTATTTTTAAACTGACTAGATTTAGTTTAAAGTCATGAAACTTATTGAAGCCATGTGATTTAATAAATGTAGCTTTCAGACTCCTTGCCCAGCAATGGAGAAAGAAAATGAACAAGTCTCAATGGTAGCCTAGATATATTACAACAAATTATTTGAATGCAGTCATGAGTAGTCCTATGTGGATTGTTGGAAATTTGGGATGCCAAGTTGTGATACCAATTTGTCATCCTGGTCATACACTATTTTTAAAATATTAGTTGAATGAACTCTGCAAATATTCACAGGTTTCAGTTCATCTTGAAAATGTGGGAAATAGTTTTTATGCCTTCATTTTAGAGACCTGTTTATTTTCAGTATATACTTTAATGTTATCATACCATGCAAGTAAGACATACATCTCAAAAAAGAATTAACAAAACTGGCCGCCCATGGTGCCCCCTGAGATTTAAAAGTTATAATAAGATACCCACAACCAAATCTTGCAAATAAACATTATTTCTCAAAAGAGCTATTGTAAGTTACAACAGAGTTTAATTTACTGTCACCGAATATACAAAATTTTTGGTTATTAAAGTTAATTCTTTCATCATAAAATCTAATGGGAGAAGCCAAACAAGAGAAACATATTTCCTATTGATCATTTAGACAGAACAGTTGCATCTGTGATTTATGCATGTGGAGCTAATACCACCCTCTGAGTGTACTGGTTAAGGTCTAGACTAGAAACCAGGAGTCCATGAGTTTTAGGCATAAAAGCCAGCTGGGTGATCTGGGGCAACTTACTCTCTTGTCAGATCAACCTATCTCATACAGATGCTGTGGGGAAAAAGAGGAGTATTATGTTCAAACCACAAAGACAGAACACCTGCAAAAAATTTCTAATCTTTTAAAAAGTTGTATTCTTTCTTTAAAAAGTTGCTGTGAGATATTGTAAAACATATGAGAGAGAGAGAGAGAGAGAGAGAGAGAGAGAGAGAGAGAGAGAAAGAGAGAGAGAGAGAAGGAGAGAATATGAATAAGTCTAAAGTCAATGAAATCTCCACTCAAAGCTCAGCCAAAGGGGGTGAAAAATCTAGAGATTTTTAACAAATTGACTATGAAAATGCCAAGGAAAACAAACGACAAAAGTTTTTAAATTTTTGTTTATTCTTGTTAATACCTTTAACAAGAGGTTGGGAATGAGTCCCTTTGAGATCTTGTATGAGAAGCCATACCCTATAGCAGGGGTCCCCAACCCCCGGTCTGTGGACTGGTACTGGGCCACAGCATGCCAGTAACTGGTCTGCACAAATAAGCAAAGCCCCATCCGTGGGATGCAGGTAGCACACAAAACCATGCCCCCTCTGGTCCAGGAAAAACCTCTCTCCATGTAACCGGTCCCTAGTGCCGAAAAGGTTGGGGACCTCTGCTCTAGAATCAAAATCCTTTATACTCATGAGTCAAGACTACAATACAATAACCTACTACCACCTGTGAAGTTTTCTCCACAATCACACCCATAGATAATTGTTTGTGAAACAGAAACTTTTCTCCTAGAGGTAATCCAAAATGAGGGGTCTCCACAAATGACAGAGTTAACTGGAACAGGCTACTCAGATTCATCTCAAACTAAAATTGTGGTGCCCGTTTCTCCTGCTATAACCAACCCAAGTTTGACTCAGGCTAACCACACACATACATCTAGGAATAATTGGAATGTCCAGCAAATGATCATGCCTCAAACTCTGAACTGACCACATGAGCAGCACCCACTCAGCACCGGGAAAGAACATCTTTTTCTTCCATATCCTTCCATAGCTAATGAGCCATCTTACCTATTAGTTGTCCAATCTTAAATAGTCGAAAATTCTAGTTATAGCTATTTTATTCTTCTTAAGTATGGCACTCACGGTCTGTTGTTGCATCCACTACCAACCTCTGATGAGCTCCTGCAATGCCACATCTTTGAAGAGATGTGCCCCATCTGAGGCCAAAAATAAAGCAGAAAAGGAGGAGACACTCTTGGAGTGAAAAGTCAGACTAGAGAAGCAATTATGGGTCTGTTCTCCTAGAGAGATGCTTGATAAAAAAGAGAATACTCCCAAAATGAAGTCTTTCAAGTTATTTATTATTGAGGTTTGACACTTATCAAAATGTCTAACAGTGTCAGAAAGGGGGGGGAGCTGCAGGCCTGAAACCCCCCAACCTTGAAAGCACTTCATTTAAAAAGGAACATATTCTTTTCACTTCTTTTCAGTCTGCTTTCATCTTGCCTCCATGGAAACTCAGAACAGGAAGCTGCCAGCAGCTTAGCTAGATCAGAACAAGATCTGCACACTTGATAAGGATCACTGAAAGCAGAACCTACAAAGAAGCCCAAGTTAAATGCACAGGATGCGGTTAGAACAGTACCTAGACGCCTACTGTAACTTGGGTTGAGGGGCAAGCAAAGGTCTAGAAAGTATAGGTCATGCTAAGAACATCTGAACATCACAACGTGTACATGTGCTTTCCACACTGAAAAGCATCATTTATACACATGCTGTATTGATAAGAAATTTGTAAACAATCATTATATTGGTGCTCTGAATTTCCTGTATCCTGAGGTATAAATATAGAATGCCAGTTTTGCTCAGTGGTCCTCCCAGCTCCTTTGTTTGCTAACAGAGATATTCTTTGCTTCTGATCAAAAATAAAGTGATAAATTTCCATTTTCCTCGACCTTGCATTATTGATTGGCTCTTGCGCCAGGCAAACAAATCAAAGATTGGCTCTTGACTAACAATATGAAGGGTGCCAAGTTTAGGAAGCAAAGGAAGACACGAAGGAAGATATATCAATACAAAACCTAAGGGTGTCAAGAGGTCCATAAGACTGTCCACTACTACTGTCTGAAAGCAGTACATAAATTTAATAGCTAAGCTTTTGTACAATTCATTTTAAATTATTGCAAAGGCCTAAAATGATGTTCATACTGTCTGGTTTTATTTGTCTGCTTGTTTCTTGCTTTAAAAAGTTGAGTTGAAACATTATGAAAATTTGCTAACCTTAGCTTTGAAACAATGCAGAACCCATGCCAAATTTGAAATCCACTAGGGAGAAATTTCTCTCTTGTTTAACTAAGTTTTTCCCATCTTAAAACTTTATTTCCTGCCTTTTTAATTTTACAATAAGTTTTCTGGTTGCTGAGGGGAAAGGTGACCAGAAGGTAAAATATCTTCTCTTCATAATGAATGCATAAGATTTCCTGTTGACTTCCACATATGCTTTTCTAAGGTTCCTAGAATGGGAAGTGAAAAAATTCATGGTTTAGTAGATTTTAAAAAACCACAAATTCCATAGCACAGATTTCCTAGCCTTAGTAGTGTTCTACTTGTATATTGACTATTTCTTTACTTCCAGATGTTATCAAAAAGAATATAGCCTCTTAAAAACAGGGGAGGGACAGATGGATGAAAGTTGAAGCTGTAATATGAATCTAATCAGATCTGAAATTAAGATTGCAAGAATTATGATTGCGAGACAATTGTTAACATAGTTTTCAATTTCAAAAATTCAAATGGTTGAATGTCTCCAACAACCAGTTGTTGCTTATTCATGTTTCAAATGGCTTTCATTTTATTTATTGATCAAATTTATACATTACATCACCCAACTTACTATATAAGTCACTCTGAGGCTTACAAGTAAAAAAGAAATACATCTGTTTAAAACAATGGTTCCTTCAATTAGACAATACATTGTTACAATTTTGAGAATTCTCACAAAATCTTAACATGCCTATGGGCATCATGGCACCTGCATGGTTTGCTAGACCTCAAAATTAATTAAACTTTGCAATTTTTATAAATCAAATGAGATGATCAAATTCCACAAGATTTTGATGCACCTGCCTGTAATCTTGTGATATTCGCAAGCAGTAACATTCACATTTTCCAAGACGTCAAGTGAGAATTTCAAAATCTGAAAATTGTGGCCTATTCTTTTTTTACTGTGGTTCCTGTATCACAGACCACATGTAATAGTCTGTGTGAATAATCAGTACTCTTATAGCCTAGATCAGAAGTCATGAATTTAAATTAACCATCTACGTTATCCACTAAAATTACTTTGAAGAATTTTTTTTAAAAAATAAAGCAACTACATATTTGATCATTTCCAAAGTACCAACTAAAACACATAAACCAAATTAAGTAGAACTTAGATAAATCTGATGCTTCTGAGTATACTAATCAGAAAATACCCTTATATTAAATATAAAAATGAAGCCCTTTGCTGCAGACAAAACCTAAAATTATTGCATTCTAACATCTCATTTTCTCAAGAAGAACCAGATAAAACCTCTCCATTGCATTTTAATTAGTAAAATATTTAAGCATCTTAAAAAAAGAGTTACTGGAAATGCAGAGCCTACAGTTTAATCATTAACATTTGCAGACTCCAGTATTTAAGTTAGACATATTTTTGAATCACTAGTACTTTTTTTTTCCACATGTTGCCACTTTTTTAAGGAGAAAAATTCTATCAACTTCCTGGTCTAAGAAATAGCTTCACACCAAAATTGATACTTAAGATATTGAACAATTCAATGCAGAAATAAAATTGCACATTAAGCTACGTTTAATAAGGGGGGGGGGAGTTTATGTGGTGATTTAAAATATGTAAATCTAAAAATGTAGATTCTGCTGTCCAGGGATTAAATAATTATGTCAACAGGCAGACTGTAAGAGTTTGGAATTTAAACCTTATTTTCAAAACTTTATGTTATGTTGTCTTCCATTAAGACCAAATGGTGGCGCTGTGAAGTACCTATTAAGGAGCACAATGTCTATAGTAGAAGAATTAGGGAGGGAGCACCAACTATTCTCATGTGGTTGTTTAGACTACATGGACCATCTAGCTGAATCTCTAGAGAGGATACACAGATATCCATTTCATCACTTTTGCAAGGACAAAGGCCTCTCCTCAAAAAGTTTTGCTTTTAGGACTTTTAGATACTTTTAGATACCATGCCTCTACTTAATTTCCATACATATGCTATTTTATTCTGTTGCTGTTAAAAGGATGTGGTATTTTGAGATTGACCTGTTGCTATATCAAGTGAAACTAGTTTATATGCTTCCAGTTCTTCAGTTTCCTGCTGTCCTGCTAAATTATGTGGAACATGTAATTAATAAATGAGAGTGTTCATTGGAGACAATTGAAGGAGATGGCACTTAAAGACAAATGTTGATGAGTAATGATGAGATTTGGCTGCAAAATGCATGCATTAATACATTTTTAAGTGTCAACAAAATTGCAGTACAACTGCTTCTGTAGAATCTTTGCTTTAGTCACTTTTGGAGGTGAATAATCTTCATAATTTCAGAAAGATAATTGCTGTTCACATGACAATTTTGTTGGTCTTTTTATTCCTATAAAAAAACTCAAGTGAAATGAAACCGATATTCTCAAGACAATATAAAGTGGAGCATTAGGAATATATATAGACAAGGGCATTTGACAATTCTGTAAAAGGTGAAAGAAAATAATCACAATAATTTCATCATAGTAATTTCTATTAATTTTCTGCAGAAATACAGCTGTATGCTTATAGCCGCATAATATGAATGTTGTAGGTGCTCCCTCTATATTGACTTCATATATGCACAAAACTGGTATGGTTTTATTCTAAGTAGACTCAGGGAGCTTAGGAACTGCCTCATCACCAGTCAATTCTGTTTGATTTTAAACAGAACTGGGAATAAGATGAATGGATACAGCCAGATTCTGTTAGATCACAGGTGTCAAACTCGCGACGTAACGTGATGTGTCGCGACGTATCATGACTTTTTTCCTATTGCCGGCAATGGGGTGGGCGTGGTTTTGGTGCGAAGCATCCAGCCCGCGGGCCAGCAGTTTAACAGCCCTGTAAATTGTTTCAAGGCTTAGGGATGATCTGAACCACAAAGAAAGTCATGTTAAAATATATAGGACCTTATTCAAGAAAGTTCCCGTGACATTTCATTTAGATTTTTCAGACAAAGATGCTCAGTTGTCAGAAGAAACAAGAAAGAAGTTGGTAAACAATAATAAGTATAAGAAGCAACGTCAAAATGCCTATACAGATAGACAGATACACATGGGCTTGCAAGAGGATAGAGTAGAAAAGAAATCCCACAGAAGAACATTTGAATATCTATGCATAAAAAATGGTAAATTGGAAAGGACAATATACAAATTTTCAATGAGAGATGCACTCAGGACAGAATAAGAAGACCACTGCCCCAAAGATAAATCAAAGTTTCTGCTTTTCCTTTATCCCTTCATCAGTTCCTGCTTTGGAGAGATCTGTGAAGTATGTTTATCTTTTATTGATTTTACTTTTAATTTCAGATACTAATGGGCTGTCATATGAAAGTAGTGGAGTTGTTTTTTCTGGCTCAGAGGGCAGAAGCAGTGGATTGAAACTACAGAGAAATAAATTTGATCCAGATTAACAGGAAGAATTTGCTCACAGTAAGAGTGCTCAACCAGGAGAATGGAGTATGAAGCATGATTCTCTTCACTCAAGCCTTCAAGTAGAGGCTAGATATTGATCAATAAAACTGAATCAGGAAAGATGCCGTAAATGCCGGCGTATAAGGCAACTTCCGCAAGTGCTGAAATCGGCGCCAAAGACGGGGGTTGTCTTATACGCCGAGTTGTCTTATACGCCGGAAATACTGGTAGTTTCCGGCATATAAGACAACGTTCTAGGAATGCGGCCCAGCAATAAAGACGGGGGTCGTCTTATACGCTGGGTCGCCTTGTACGCCGGCATATACGGTAGTTAAAAACAGGATATTTCAAAGGGTCTCAAAATGCAAAGATGATGTTCTTAAACTTTTCAATCTATTTGCTAAGATGGGAAAGATTGTCCTACATTATGAAGACATTTGAAAGATAGGAAGCAACATCTACACCAGCAGTTCTCAACCTGTGGGTCACGACCCCTTTGGGGGTCGAATTACCCTTTCACAGGGGTCACCTAAGACCATTGGAAAACACATATTTCCGATGGTCTTAGGAACTGAGACACCACTCCTCTATCAGTCTCCAGGCAGCGGGTCTGTCCATGCTGGCGCCGGGGTCTGGCGGGGTCAGGCAGCGAGGCCGGGTGCTGGTGGAGGGTGGGTCACATGGAGTGAGGTGTGGGGCAGGAGGGCGGCAAGGAGGTGGGCGCTGTGGCTTCTGCTGCTGAGGCAGCCGATCACGACACAGAAGCGCCACGGCATGGAGTGGCGCAGCTGAGGGCGGGCGAGTGGGCAGGCGGAGGGGGAGGCGCGGCCCTCCGCATGATGAAATTGCAGGCGCTGCCTCGCCAGCTACGCCTCGGCCGGCGCAGGGCACGGTGCCACGCATGCGCGGCGCTCCCAGGCCAAGGCAGTTGCTGGGCAATGGCCTGCGTGCGCCCTCGGCCTGCCCGGCGCGTGCTCCAGCCGCAGGAGAGGAGGCGGAGTGCGTGCGCCAGAGAGAGAAAAAGTGAGAGACAATGAGAGAGAGCAAACCCTGCCCCTCCTCCTGCCCCCGCCCACAGGGGTCGCAGCATTAGGAAGGTTGAGAACCACTGATCTACACTTTTCTTCTGGAACACACTGCAGCTATCAAATTGTTCCAAAGTTCCATAATGAACTAGTCTTAGTTACCAACTAAGATATAATTTTGAGCAAGACTGGAAGTTTGAGAGAAATGACAAGGATCTCCAGATTCTTGCTAATGCTGATGACTCACACTAGTCAGGGCAAAAGGTGAAGGATGGAGGGAGGTTACCTATGAATCAGCTATACTTGACATCCTTGAAACAGTTGGGGAAACTAATTCATTTCAAAGCTAGTGTTTACAGCTAAAGAAACACACTACCCTGGGTATCTCATCTGCCATCACCAGAGAAAGACAGAATAGTTTCTAGAACAGCCTCAGGCATTGAGGGAAGTTCCCTACTGCTCTTCTCCACATGTGGTCACATACCAATGCTGTATTCTCATTGCTCCCAGCCACCAACACTAGGAGTTGGATCACATATTGTACATAGTAGTATCTGAACTCCTTGAAACTCTAAAAGTGACATTTTTATTTGCCTAGAATATTTGCAGGTAATTATTGACAAACACCCTGTTTACATTACAGAAATAATTCTAAAAATAATATTATTCATGTTATTGCATTTATTCCACATCTCTTCTGTGCAATTTTAAAATAGTTTATATATTATCTGTATTGGGTAAAGGTGGAATCTTCAAATTGAGCTTGGATATACAATAGTAAAACTTTAAAACTGACCATTATTAAATAAAATTAAAATCATCAAGTTATACCACATAAAATTAAACTCTTATTTTTATGCTGGATAAAAGTAAAATTTTCAAGTTATTTTCTCTCCTATTGATTTAATAGGTACATCCATTAGTTTTCTCAGCAATTCTTACATGAGGGAGAGGTGCTGGGGTCCAAAGACAGAGCTTTTACGTGATGGTTCCTACACTGTAGAACAATCTCCTTCCAGAGTTTTGGATAGCACTCTGGAGTCCTTTAGCAAAATTAAAATCATCAAGTTATACCAGATTCAAGTAAAATCTTCAAGTCTTATTTTTACATAGTATAAACATAAAATCTTCAGTTGATCTTCATTGATACATGAGGTGAGAGGAATGGGGTTCAAATTAACTGAAATTATTGTCATCTTTTAAGGATACAGCAGAAATTTCAGGGAACAATACTTTAATTATATTCTAATTTGAAATTCTGCTTTCAGCTGAAATACTCAAAACTTGTAATTTAAGAGATCTACTGCCATCTTCAGGAAATCATATATGGAATTTGTGCCAAATAATTGAATATTAAAAATATTGGAAACATGATAAGAGTATGTTGTACAAAAATGTTTCTGTCATGGTTCTGACAGATGCTAACATCGGATGTTTTTGCTTTGACAGTTTCCATACTACAGAATACTGGGGTGTACACATTTTATCTATCATTTGCATGTCATTATCTTTCAATATATTACAAAAAATCTTTTATGTGTCACCATTCACAATAATTTCTGATGCATGTAACTTTCCCTAAACCTTTCTTTTTTAAATTTCAATTATACCCAATATACTTTTTTATACAATTACTTTCCTGTACTTTTTGCTGCTTTCCAGACAATGTTTTCTTGTAGATGCACCTAGAAGCATCTTTCTAAATATTTTTTTGCATATTTCTTTGTAAAATATTACTCCATTATATTCTTTTTAAGAAGTTCAAGGAAGTAGATGAAATTGATAATTTACTTGACCTTTATGACCATAACTGTTATGCTCTTGAAAATCAGCTGTTTTTAAAGTCAAAACTATTTTCCTCTGATCTTAAAATGAGATTAATACAACTGAACACGTTCCTTCATGTATTCTGGGCACTTCAGAGAATGTTAGTAAGGCATGGTTTTAATTGATTTTCTTCTGACACAATTCAGAAGTTGCCACATATAAGTGTATAATACTTCAGCTGCATTTTGTTTGAAATCCACAAGACTATCAACATGTTAGAACAGTTACTGCTATCAAGAACCCATATGTTCTTCTAGATTCCAAATACTACTATAGTACTATTTGAAATTTATCATAATATCACGAATTATAGAAGACTTCTGATTTGTGAAAACTTTATATCTTTTGCTTAGTTAGATGGTCTATATCATAATAGTTGCCATCACTGTTTCTTTTTCCCTTAATATCACCTAGATGGTTTTGGCAAGGTTTTCATTTCTTGCATCTACCAATCTCTATGGAGGTATAGTCATTCTTTACATGTAAGGCAACATACATGGCCTCCTTTCTGGGTGTATTTTTTTTTAACAAATTATATATTTCCGGTACTAGGACACCAAGTTCTGTTTGTTCTCTATGTTTTGCAGTGGTGTATAAGCATCTGAGTCTTTCAGAACTGTCCTTCTTAGGTTCACATGCTACCACTTCCTTCATTGTAAGGTTTACTACCTTAGGACATATGCTTTCTTTAAATTTGTCTTTGTAAATGATTTTTTCTTTTTAAATTGCAATTGAGTTTTTGAAAAAAGTTCACAAAAATAAAGCTGTGTTTTTGCCCCCCCCCCTTCTGTCTACCAAATCCACATTCTCCACAATGGAAGAATAAATCAGGAGAATATGCTTTTCAGCAACCAATAATCAAAAAGGAGAAGAGCAAATAGAGCAGTGGCGAACCTATGGCACGTGTGCCAGAGGCGGCACTCAAAGCCCTCTCTGTGGGCGCGCGCGCCATGCCCTGGAGATGGCAACCGTCCCTCTTCAAGGTCCCACATGGCCAGATGCATCCCAGCATCCGTGTACTCGCCTCTGTGTGCAGTGGCTGATGGTATCAGCCCCTGCCTCATCTTGCCCTGTGACAATGGCACCCCCGCCCTGCCTCGCCTCACCCTGCAGGACGAGCCTCCTACCCACTGCCCCACCTGCCAGAGACCCCCTGGATCTCCCCCAACCCTGCCCCCACAGGCATCCCTCCCCACAAACATCGAGGTGATCACGTCCAGCTTGGCCACACCCACCCAGTCTGCCATGACCACCACAGCCACACCCACCCAATGGGCCACGACCACCTGGCACCCAGCAATAAATAAGTGGGCTTTGGGTTGCAGTTTGGGCACTCGGTCTCTAAAAGGTTTGCCATCACTGAAATAGAGGATACAATCAGATCAGGATGCCTATTACTGTAGCTCTAAGTCTTTAAACAAAGCAACTTGTATGATCTAATTTGGATGTTTTAGGATGATAAAAAAGAAAATTATAATTTTCAACAAACATCAACAAATTGGAACTTAAATTACAAAGAAAATGAACTTAAAGCTTTTGTTTAGTAAATTAGAATCTTTGTATGTAGATCATAAACTCTTTATAAAGGAGGCACAAGAAGAACTACAATTTTTCTTCTGGGTAATTTGCATTTTATCAGATTGTTTTAATCCATATAAAGTTAACAAGTT
Source organism: Crotalus tigris (assembly GCF_016545835.1). NCBI lineage: Eukaryota > Metazoa > Chordata > Lepidosauria > Squamata > Viperidae > Crotalus > Crotalus tigris. The sequence continues at coordinate 723,119 of NW_024097032.1, forward strand.
TTGCCTTAAGATTAAAAAAACTATGAAATCTCTCAGACATTCCCTTCCAACTCTTATTCTGTTAAGTCATTGCAAGATGAGCACTGTGTTAAATAAGAGATTCACTAACGATCTTCTGCTATTATGGTGCCTTCCAGATGACTTGGACTAACTTCCATAATTCCTAGCCAATATAGGTAAAAGCAGCAGGCTAAGAAATCACGCAATAATGTAAGTCTCTGCTTTCCCATACAGTTAATTTGTATTGCAGTACTTTAGAACAGAAAACAAACACCAGCATATAATTATGAGTTGCTGTTCAGGTATTATACAAAAAACTTTGCATGCAGCTGGACATTCAGATATTCTGTTTGTTCATACCTTTTCCAGTGCAGCCCTACGTATTAAATCCAGTTCCAGATTAAGAATGAATACATTTGTAGCCCTAGACACATAACATTTAGAAATATTATATACTAATACCATATTGTTTGTTCATACCTTTTCCAGTGCAGCCCTATGTATTAAATCCAGTTCCAGATTAAGAATGAATACATTTGTAACTCATAACATTTAGAAATATTATATACTAATATCACAACTCTATGCTTGTTTACTCAGAAATAAGTCCCATAACATTTAATGTGTGTGTATATCTATTATCTATCAGTGGGTTTTAATTTTGAGTTTATATGTATAATATTGTAAGATTTGGACATTTATATCACAGTATGACCAATATGCAGTGTTAGTATATGCTGATCATAGTCCGGTCTCATCTAGTATGTTTTACTCTCAAACCTGCTTCAAACTGTTTTAGTCTTAGAAAGCATTTCAAGAGGCACAAAATTTAAGATGGAAATTGTAGCACAGAACATTTTAAAATAACCAACCATACAGATCAAAGCTTTCAAAGTATATCCAGATGTCATGACTCTCCTCTAAGCAATAATTTGAGTTCCTAAAAATGCTTTCAGAGTCAAGTTGGCCAACTGCCTACTTATTTGCAGCTTTATTCCAGACCTCCTTCCATTCTAGTCTTGCTTTATGCACTAATTGTGGAAAGAGGTTCCAGGTAACACAGTATAATTGTTTTCTAGCTCTGGTTTCTATGATTTCTCAGCACCATTATTCATTTTGGGTTCAGCTTTATATTCTTTATGTTCTATTAAAATTAGATCTGATCCAAAACATACTTGTAGATTTGGTTATCCAGGGCTGTTCAGATTTAAGTTTATAGGCTGGACAAAAACAAACCAATTCCAATTGTACTAAATCGTTGTAGGTCTTCAAAGAATAAAGGAAGATTTGCAACTTGCGAGACATTACCAACCCTATGGAATTAAAATGGGACAAGATTAAATAAAAGGAAACCAGCAATAAATAAAGAATATAACAGAACACTAAAAATATACAGCGAATATAAAAAGTCTAATACCCTGCTAAAATGTCAGGTTTTTGAGAAGTAAAAAAATCAGATCAAGACCAATCATTTCAGAATTGTTTCCACCTTTAATATAACATATAAGCTGTACAATTCAACTGAAAAACACTCTGAAATCTTCCAGGGGGAAAAATAACATGGTTGCATTAGTATGCACCTCCTTAAACTAGTACTTTGTTGAAGCATCTTTGGTGTAAGAATTTACTAGCATGGCACATCTTGCCTTGGGAATCTTTGCTCACTCTTCCTTGTAAAAGCTCTCCATATCTGTCAGATTGCAAGGGCATTTCCTATACACAACCTTCTTCAGGTCACCCACAGATTTTCAATTCTATTCAGGCCCAGGCTCTAGCTAGGCCACTCTAAAACTTTGATCTTCTTCTGGTGAAACCATTCTTTTGTTGATTTAGAGCAGTGGTTCTCAACCTGTGGTCGGGACCCCATTTGGGGTCGAACGACCATTTCACGGGGATCGCCAAACAACGCAGTCCGCCATTTTTTTCCCCTTTTCCTTAGCTGTGCTACTCCCTTTTATTCTATTGGCTTTTGAAAGCCAATAGAATAGACTCTCTTGAATAGAGTCTAATTCTATTGGCTTTCAAAAGCCAATAGGAATAGTCCAGGCTGTCTCTGCCCTGCCGAGCCCGCCAAAAGTCCCATTCTGCAAACGGTGCTGCACCAGCTGAGTAATCCTCAACTTACGACCGGTTGAGTAGTCCTCAACTTATGACCGGTTGGGGGTCACGGCATTAAAAAAGGTTGAGAACCACTGATTTAGAGGTATGCTTTGAGTCATTGTCAGGTTGAAAGATGAAGTTCATCTTCAGCATTTTAGCAGAGGCCTAAAGGTTTTGTGCCAAAACTGACATAATATATGGAAGTGCTAATAATTCCCTCCACATTGATTAAAACCTCAGTTCCAACTGGAGAAAAGCAGCTCCAAAGCATAATGCTGTCACCACCATGCTCCACTGTGAATATGGTGTACTTTTGGTGATGCGCATGTAGAATAAAAAAATAAATAAGGTATCCACAGTATATTTCACATTTACTGTACATGTAGCTTTTATTCAAATCCATGAGGTATCATAAAAACAAGTACTTTAGCACTCACTTCCCATAGATAGAAAATGCTTGGTTTTCCTAAAACTAAATTTCACACATCCATATTAAAGTATCAAGCAACCTGTCTTGACTGATTAGCAATGATTTCATCCATACCTGTCTTTTAAAGATTCAATGAAATCATTTTCACTGATTTATAAATAGGCCCAGTGGTAACTAATGGATAAATGTATTTTTTAAACATCTATGTCCCTAATTTAAAGTAAACAACTTTGCTGGCAAACAATTGTGATTATGTTATGCCTGTTCATATATTTTTTCTTGTAAGATGTCACAATAAAATTGCAGTTGAGAAGCAAGATAGAACTAAATGGACTATACTTATGTCTGGAGAAAAAATGAGTTATAATTATTTCAAAGTAAAACTGTAGTTTTTATATATGAAGATCTGGACCATAATTTCTGAGGGCAGAAATTAAAAATTATTATCAAATATAAAGAAACCAAAAAGTATTTGAAGGAATAGGCATATACTATTATTACAAAAAATAGATACGGTCAAATCTTGTGACCAAATCTTGTGACATCTCAAAAATACCCTGATGTTTTTCTTTTAATTACAGCAACAAATTTATTGACATCTTTGGATATTTGCCTAGAGAACATAGCAATATTTTCTGTATTTAAAAAAACAGTACATTCACAATCCAAGCAAAGGAAGAGAAAGATTCTAAAATATAGATAAAATATATAATTATTTTAAGAAATGGCACTTAAGAAGCAAACCATGTTCCTAAAAGCACCAATCAGCTCGCACCTTCCAAAACTGTAAATTCAGACAAGCATTAAGGCATTACTTACAGATATCAATGCAGAAAATTGATTTTAGTAGTACTGATTTAAGTTCAATGTTCTTTGAGGAGTTTACTGTAAAGATATTAAAGTTGTTTGCTCTTTATAGTGACAAAGGAGTTTAATAGGCTTAGCAACAAAATACTGAACTTGAAAACCCATTCGTGGACATACCCAGATCATTAGGAGTCAAGTGGCATAAAAGTTTAATATGTTATTAATGTAGGTAGTCCTTGTTTCCTTTTTTTTTTTTAGAAACCAGTTGAAGTTACAATTAAAAAAACTGTTGTAGTATCTTGTGATCATGTGAAAAATACTTGGATGCATCACAACATATTTATGATTGTTGCACTCCCATGGTCACATGATCGCCATTTGATAGCTTCTCAATCAGCTTCCAATAAGTAGAATGGAGAACACAGAAGTGGAATTGCAAATTGCAGTCATGTTGTCTTGCTTAATGATTGCAGTGATTCACTTACTGACAGAAACAGAAGTAACAACGTAAGTCTAGCACAGCCACGTGATTTTCTATTTAGTGACCATGATACTTAGCAATGGAGTTGCCAGTCCTAACTGTGGTCAGTGAGGGTTACCTGTATTATTATTATACACAACAGTGTGAAATCACAACTGCCAGTTCTTTTGCTGGTGTTGGCCTTCATATGCATCAAATTCTTCTCAATAACATAGGATGTCATAATGTATTGATGAGGTATATGTGGTCTTTTGAAACTGACAAATGGCAATTTTGTCAATGCACAGATTTTCTAACTGCCATCCAATATTTTTTGGTATGGCACTCAGTGTGCCAATAACTACTGGGACCACCATGGTTGGTTTATCTATCTATCTATATCTTTCTATCTATATCCATCTATATCTTTCAATATCAATTTTCAGATCTTGACACTTTGCATTGTTTTCAAATTCTATTATCTCCTAGTATTGCCACATCATTCACTTTTTCTTTTCAATCAGTTAAATTTGGCATATTATGAGCCAAAATTTTATCAGTTTTTATTTGAAAATCCCACAATATTTTAGCCTGCTCATTCTCAACTATTTTTCCCAACCCTATATTCCCACCAATTTTTCATTGTTGTTTCTTTTGTCTCTTCAAACTATTTTATTATTTTTCATTTTATTGTTTTGATTGCATTAGTTTTGAATTATTGTGGCTTGTTGCACAGTCAGCCAGATGTTTAGACTGGATTTGGCTTTTTTATCCAGCTAGTGTGATAGGCAGATGTTGACATTTGATGGTGTTCAAGGTATTGTCATAGGTTGTAAGCTGTTCCAGGTAAAACTGTCTTTTGCAATTGACTGGTGATTTTGTCAATGCTATTATTACATTATAACACAGGGCTTTTCAACCTTTTCACCCATTGCCCCATTTTTAGGATGTGGCAATATCCAAGTACCACCAGTCGCCTAGCAAGGTGTCAAAAACTTGATGACCCCCCCCCAAAAAGGAAAAAAGTGATAAAGTACAGGTAGTCTTCAACTTACAACAGTTCACTTAGTGACTCTTTGAAGTTACAATGGCACTGAAAAAAGTGCCCCCCAAGCCACAGCTGAGCAAGACACCTGCCTGCCCACCCGGCGGTGCTCTTCCTCCTGTCTGAGGTTTTCATTGTTGTGAGCATTTCTGTTGAGGATTGGCAGCGGGGGTGGGTGGGGGGGGATGTTCGATTTTTATTCCCCCCGTCTGCTGAGTGGTTGCAGCAGATTTTGGTCATTTGACATGACCCTGGGACACTGTGGCCGTCATAAATATGAATCAGTTGCCAAGCATCTGAATGTAAATCACAAGACCCTGGAGATGCTGCAACATTCCAGCTGTTTGGCACTTCTTCAGGGCTCAGCAGAAGCACCAGGATCAGTGGAGAGCTACAGATGGAGCCTGGTGCTGATCCGCTTCTGCTGAGCCCTGACAGTCCCGAAGAAGCACCGATCAGCTGGAAATGGGCACTAATCCTGGCGCTTCCACTGATCCCTGACAGCCCTGCAGCTCCAGCCATCTCTCGCTCAGGCTTGTGCGGTGCTGCCACCGGTTCAGCTCATTCCCCTCCCCCACTACCACTTTTCTAGGATGGTCACGTACCACCTGCCAGGTGCCAATGTACCACAGGTGGTACCCGTACCACTGGTTGAAAAGCCTTGTTATAACAGATACAAAAGAATTAGGCACTTTTTCTAGAGTTGCTGGGGTTAGGTTTTTGTTACCATACTTGGGGGGGCAATGCCTATAGTAGATAGAATTATAATTTTTCCATCTTTGTCTAAGTAATTTTTTTTAATCATGTGAAGCTACCATTAGGTTTACATTTCAGTTTTTATGCATTCTAGACCTATATTATGTTTATACTAATATATTCATAAAGAAAAGATAAAAGGGATATAAACATGTAAGACACAATTGAAATTCAAAGATTTGATTCAAATCTGTATTTTGAAATTCAAAGGGAATAAGTTTTGACTTGAACAATTCAATATTCAATTTGACAAGTAATTTGACTTAAGTGCAATTGTAGACCTTTAGATCATGGATGTCCAACCTTTCAGCTTGCCTAGACCACACTCAGTTAAGAGGAATTTTCTTGGGCAACATATAAAATATATAATATAGTTTTATAATATAAAATCCTCTACAAAACCATCTGCTTTTGATTGCCTTGCTTTGCCTGGTTGAACTTAAATAGAATTAGGTGTAACACTGGAAGAAGTGCCTCTGCCCTGTATCAGTGGGAATGGAAAGATTCCCCTTGTTGTGATTACGATGCTGATATGCAAACTATTAAACATTTTGTGCAAGACTGTCCAAGATGTGTGTTCGCTGATTCCCTAGAAGATCTGCAATGAAGCAACGAAAGAAGCGATCACCTAGATAGTTGAATTTGACCTCCAGTTATGAGGCCATTGCCAACCCACCTAGAAACGTTATTTATAATTACATGGACTATGTATACATGTTTACTTCTCTTCTGTCATGTTTTCATCATGTACTAAATAATATCAATAATATAAAATCACATAATAATGTTAAAATTTTACAATCTTGTGGGGCCACATTACTAACTGTTCAAGGCCATAGGCAGCCTGTGGGCCATGGGTTGGACATGCCTGCTTTGGATGATAGACTCCAAATATAGCAATAGCAATAAGCACTTAGACTTATATACTGCTTTACAGTGCTTTACAGCCCTCTCCAATCAGTTTCCAGAGTCAGCATTATTGCCCCCAACAATTTGGGTCCTCATTTTACCGACCTTGGAAGGATGGAAGCCTGAGTCAACCTTGAGCCAGTGAGAATCGAACTGCCAAACTGCAGGCAGCCAACAGTCAGAGGTAGCCTGCAATACTGCATTCTAACCACTGTGCCACTAGGGCGCATTGAGCTTACATATGTTATGATGAAAATCCTCACACTTCCAGGATCCCTTTCTGACAAAATAACCTCAAATTTTAAAACAATATCTCATTCAAGTTTTCACCAGACTGAGTGTACTTCAATTCTGAGATTAGCCAACATCAGTTAGTTACCATGTTACCAATAATATGCTACTGACTAATAGGCAATTCTTTTATTTCATGATCTAACTAAGAAAACACAACCTGGAACACTTTTGCTGATTGCATAAAATGGAATTTACCACAGCAGAACATAAAGGAAATTTCAAAGTTACAGGAAAGCTCATGCAGAGACAGATAATACTAACTGGAAGATCACATGTTTTGCATTATGACAGATTTTGAAAAGAGATCTGAAAATTTTTGATAAAAACCCATCAAAATGTTCTCAATAAAACCAGGTAAGGCATCGTTTTTTGTAGTTGTACTGTGGCATATTCTACAAATGTTGCCACACTCTCCAAGGAAGTGGATTTGAAGAAGAGATGACTTAGCATTCATGACACATAGGAAATCCTTGACTTACAACCATTTGCTTAGTGACCATTCAAAGCATCCACAATGATCCCTGTAACAGATCTCAAAAAGTGACTTATGACTGGTCTTCATGCTTACAAACATCACAGCATCAAATGACCAAATGTTGGGCGCTTGGCAACCAGTATGTAATTATGATATTGCAGCATCCTCGGGACATGTGATCACCATTTGTGACCTTCCCAGGGGGCTTCTGTCAAGCAAAGTTAATAAGAGAAGCTATATTTGCTTAACAACCACGTGATTTGTTCAATAACAATGGCAAAAAATCATAAAATCAGGCACAACTCATGTAAAAACCACACTACTTAGCGATGGAAGTTTCCATCCCAATTGTGGCCATAAGTCACAACTGCTAGGTGTATTTATTTATGTGTAGAACTTAGACAGCTGTCTGTCTCATATAATGATTATAAGCAGCTTTCCATAAAGCAAAGACAAAAACAAAATTACTCTTTCTCCTCAGCCACCAGTCTATCCCCTATGCTTAACCCTATCCTAGCCCAAGACTTATGGGAAAAACAGATCTTCATGGCCATCCAAAAGACTAAAAGTCTGGTTTGGTGCAATTCTGGAATGCTCCTATCATTTAACATGATTGTACAATGCATTTTTTTGTACATGCTACAGGAATAATAGTGTTTTTCATTTATTAGTTTAGAAGGAAGACTAAAGATCCTATTTTGGAGCCATAACTTGTAAAATTTTAACTTTTTGACCAGTGTAGGGATTAATTTGGTTGGGGGGGGGGGGGAGAGAGAGAGAGAGAGAGAGAGAGAGAGAGAGAGAGAGAGAGAGAGAGAGAGAGAGAGAGAGAGAGAGAGAGTAAATGCTTCTCCCTGTAATATATTTTATATGGAATTTGGCAAATAATTTTTGCAAATATACATTTTGGGTTTTAAGATACACATTTCATGCACTCTTCTCTGAGAAATTATATGCAATGGACAGTACATTCCACCATTCAGAAAAATGCAAATATAACATAATAAACAATTCAGAAAATTGATATAAAAATACAAACAAAGCATTTTCCAATGTGTCAGATAGCGCTTAATGCCACTGTTTTACTTGACAGTAGTCCAATTTTCCCAGCTTGGAAATATATTTTTTCTAGGGGTCATAACCGCTCTTTCTAAATTTGTACTGAACAACAACTGTTAATTGTGCTATCTTTCTTCATTTTCCTTCCTGACACAGCTGGCAACTTTATTTATATTAAAAGTCTAGAAAACAAAAGTAGCACAGTGCAGAAGAAAGGATCCAAGACAGGCTGCCTCTCTTCAATCAGCAAGCAAAATACAGTCACAACAAGGTCAGAAAGTAGAAGTTGGTTTGAATAGTTATACTGCTTGAAGTAATTTTAACAAGTAATAGAAATACCAAATAACTGATACACTATACACTACTGTTTCAGCCAGGTACCTGGTCTATTCATGGCTACTTTTGTATAGAAAAAAAGGGTTAATGATCAAATTAAGTGCATATCAGTTGAGGCCAGTTGTCAATTCAAAGACATTTCAGTGTCCTTGAAGTTGTAAAAAAATAAGTAAGATATGCACCAAATTAAACTACAAGCAAACAGTGTAAAACAAAACATTGCAGCAATAAAACTCTTTCTCTTGTTCTACAATTCCTTATTTGGCCTCATGAGCAATACAGCATCCCCAAACCGATTCTATAAGCCAACGTTTTTTCTGTAATAATTATACTGTTTATTATTATCCTGTTGTCAAAGTAGGTCTCCCACTTTCTCAAAACTAGGAAAAATTACACTACTAAATAGAAAACAGAAGGTGGAGGAGGGGAACGGATAAGAAGGAAAAAAGCCCCAAAGTTTACATGGAGGCGGCTGGAGAGCCTCTTTCCTGCCAAATCAATGGACCTGCGGTTTTCCCCTTCAGGGCATTGCAGCCAGTCCAAAAGGAAAAACAAAAGCAGTTGGGAAGGTTTGGATGCAAGGCGTCTGGTAATTCCCCTTCCCCCTTTATAATTTATGCGTGCAAAAGGAACAAGAATGTTACAGTTCCCTGACACACAAAGAGGCGCGAAGGAAGGATACTACGCTTCTGAAAGTGCTTTACTCCCGAAGAATGCATGTGCAAAAACACTAAGACATATAAACGCCTCCTACCCAACCAGTAAAGGGGGTCCCGTGCACGAACAATGCAAGCAGCCCCGCTTCCTTTCCTTGCTGGAAAGCCACAGCAGGAAGCCGAGCAATAAATGGACAGGGAGATTTATCAGCCTGCTCACTTTGGGTTCAGCCAGATGGGTGGAAACGGCTTCTGCAAGAGCAAACGCGCCGCCTGGGAGAAGAATCGGGTTGGTACAAGGCGGCGCAGTTCCAGCACCTTAGAAAGCTAGAACGGTTACGACGCCAAGTTTGGGGCTCGGAGGCTTACTCCGCATAGGCGGAAAATGGTAAAGAGGAAGGTTGGTTTGGTTGCAGAGACTGAGTGTGGGTGTATGGTGTGTATTCCCTGCTGGTTCGACAGAACTCCAGTTGATCACCAACTGCCAAACCCCTTAGGACCCCAGGCTTTCTCTCCAACTCCTCCGGTACGTAATAAGCCGGAGAGGGCTGCATAATTTTGTTGCCCTTTTCCCCTCTTGTTCCTATCCGGTCAGATAAATACCCGGATGGCTGGGATTTGGGTCTATCTTAAAACAGAACTTCTCAGACTGCAACCCTTGAAACGAATCCCGTTGAAATCAATAGAAATCACGCATGCCTGTGATTCTTCCTGCGGGAGCAACCTGCACGCTCGTAGGTTACCCGGAGCGATACCCGTCTGCAAGTGACCCAAGCGGAGCAGAATCGATCCCACCGCACCTCGTCGCCGATTCGAAGTTGAATTACCCGGAGGAAAGTTGACTAAGCAAAAGCCTCCCGCCTTCTCCGTTCCTCCTCGCCCCCCAATTCCTCCCGACACAATGAATGGAAACGGCCGCGTAACTGTGGCTCCCCCTTCCCGACTTACCCGCCGTCCACGGGGGCTACTCGCAGCCTCCCTCCCGGCCACTCAATTCCCAGAGCCGGGAAGAAAGCGTCCCTGAGCACGCCTCCGCGGAGCCCTTCGGGTCACGGCGGTCCCAGCCTCCTCTCCGCCAGGCCTCGGCGCGGCCAGTCCGCGAGGACGGCTGCTGCTTCCCGCGGGAGGGAAGGAGCCGCGTAAAGCGAGGCTGCCTCGCTCTGCCCTGCCTTGCCCTGGACCAGCCCATTCAGCACTGACGTCCCCCCGCCTTCCCTCCCCGGCCCACCAAGATTAAAGCGACGAGGGTCGGCGGCGTGACGAGATGAAGGAGGGCTCGGAAAGCGAAAGGGGAGGGCGCCCCACGGAAGAGCAGACCCGGAGAGCGGGAGAGGGATCTCCCTACCGAAAGGCGAGGGAGTGGGCGGGGAGGACGCGGAAGAGGCCGGAGGTGGATCCGCGTAAAAGGAGGGCTCTCTACTGGGCGGCGCTGGACCGTGCGGGCAACTGCCGAGGCAGCCGGGTGCTCCGGTGTTTTCCCGCTGGGGAGAGAGGGCTGCCCTCAGGGGGACTGGGGCGCGCCCGGGCATAGAAGGGAAACCTTAGCGAGGAGGGACGGCGACACCAGTTGGCCTGGAAGACCGGGAGTCCTGAGGGAGTAGTTAACTTCTTGAGGTTAACAAAGGGGGAGTTAAGAGGTCCGCAGAGGGGAAGGGGGGGCAAGATGAGCCTCGCAAAAGCCCCGTAAGGGCTGTTCCCAGCTGCGCCTAATTCCGGGAGCGAAGGGGTTATTTTTCACAAATGGAAGCGAGTGTACGTGCGAATATACCGTAGCGCTGGCCGACCAAACTTAAGTGCGGGCCTGTATGAACGCAGCCCATGGGATTGGTTTATACCTCTGTCGGGAGGATCCAGAAATGTAGTTTACTTGCTTAAACCGTGGTTAAATTTAAGAACGGAGAGGGAGGAGACAACTCCGACCTCTACAAGGTACATTAAGGATCCCATCTTCCAGAATAATACTGGAGGTCCTGGGAATTATATTCCCAGCTCTCCCAGAAGGCACCAGGTTGAGGAAAGACGGGAAGAAGTTTTCTCACCGAACAGCAGCAACTTGAGGATTGCTTTGCCAGGGGAGAGCAAAAATATGACCGCAGCCTGAGCCTCTCCTCTCCCTACCTAGAAGGGGCGGGGGCGGGGAAGACTTCGGAAAGAGTTGTGGAAGGAGCAGCCGCCAGGCTCCCGTTCTTGGATTGGCGAGGCGGATGCCTGGCCGAAAATCAGGCTGTCCCCGCAGCGCAGTCCAAGCAGAGGCTCTCGAGGGACGCAAAACGAGATCAGCCGCTGCCTGTTGATCGAGGGAGACCCCGCCAGGCGGGGAGGAGGAGTGAGCGCGGCAGACACAATAAAGGGTTCATGCCTGGAGCAGACGGCGGGAGAGGAAGGAGGGCTGGAAGCCGGAGAAGCGCCGCAGGGGTGGCGGAACTCCCGGGGCCCGGATCCCGCCGATGATTAAGAGCGCACAGGAGGGAGGGAATCAGGAGCGAATCGCCTCAAGGCTGGCCTGGTGGGAAATTCCGGACGGGGAGGGAGGAAAATTGCTGGTGTAATACGGAGATCCCGACAACCCCGCGGCTTCTTCTTTGCCGCTTTCTGGGCGGGAGAGTGGGAAGCGCGCGCACCTTAATGGACCTGCCTAGATGCCTCTCTGCCATGAATGCTGCAAAGTATCATGTTGAGAGAACCTCCTGGAACGGGCTGATGGCTGCAATAGCATGGAGCCCTTGAGATAAAGGGATTCAATCAGGCCCGAGAGATCCACATATTCGGGGACAGTGATTCTTATGCAAAATTCTTAATCCCACATTTATGGCACCACCATAAAATTGTTGGTTTCTCTTGTAGTCATGATTTATTAAATAGGCCACAACGTTGTGGTCTGAACAGCTCGGCACGAATTTACAAATCATAATGTGTTAGAGACTTATGCTTGATGAGAAAGGCAGGTCTAGATGAAACAAAAGTTGGAATTAAGATTGCCAGGAGAAATATCAACAACCTAAAATATGCAGATGATACCACCTTAATGGCAGAAAGTGAAGAGGAACTAAAGAGCCTCTTGATGAGGGTGAAGGAGGAGAGTGCAAAAGTTGGCTTGAAACTCAACATTAAGAAAACCAAAATCATGGCATCTGGCCCTCTCAATTCCTGGCAAATAGATGGGGAAGAAATGGAGGTAGTGACAGATTTTATTTTTCTGGGCTCCAAGATCACCTCGGATGGGGACTGCAGCCAAGAAATTAAAAGACGCTTGCTCCTGGGGAGGAAAGCTATAGCAAATCTAGACAGAATACTAAAAAGCAGAGATATCACCCTGCCAACAAAAGTGCGTATAGTCCAGGCCATGGTTTTCCCAGTTGCAATATATGGCTGTGAAAATTGGACCATAAGAAAGGCTGAGCGCCAAAGAATGGAGGCCTTTGAACTATGGTGCTGGAGAAGACTCCTGCGAGTCCCTTGGTCTGCAAGGCGTTCAAACCAGTCAGTCCTAGAAGAGATCAACCCCAACTGCTCTTTAGATCCTGAAGTTGAAACTCAAATACTTTGGCCACCTAATGAGAAGGACTTCCCCTAATGCTGGGAAAGATTGAGGGCAATAGAAGAAGGGGATGACAGAGAATGAGATGGCTGGATGGAGTCACTGAAGCAGTAGGTGTGAACTTAAATGGACTCCAAAAGATGGTAGAGGACAGGAAGACCTGGAGGAACGTTGTCCATGGGGTTGCGATGGGTCGGACACGACTTCGCAATTAACAACAACAATTCTATTACTGTTATTTTTTTGGGATGGTTGAGATTTATTTCTGCCTTGTCTGGACTTTACTTGACCTGCTTCTCAAACTTCGGCAGCTAGGAGTGTCTTTGGTCTTACACATCTGATACCCATGCTCTGTGGACCTGGCCATGGCAACACATGCCAACTTTAGTTTCAACAGGAATGGATTGTTAAAATGCACTCTAGATAATGTTATCTTTGATAACACAAAACAATACCAGAAGAGTTGTCCCATTATCAATTCCTATCTTGGCTCTGTTTCAGCCATTCCAGGTCACTGCCAAATCATATTGCCCTGATTTGTTTGTCTACTAATCACTATAGACAAATAAATTATTTTTTTCCCCTTTCTACTACCACAGGACAAACAGGGATGGTGGGGAGGTCTGTCTCTCTTCCCATTTCGGCATCTCCCAAATTAAAATAAACTGAAATAAGGAAACATGGGTAACACATTCAGAAAGAGTCCCAGAGATGGGGAAAAGAGCCCCTTGCCATGACTGGGCAACCAGCAGGTACCAGAGAATTATGGGGTGACTGACAAGCAAACAAAAGCTCAATTCAACATCCTTTATTTTTGGGACACTGCAGTGAAGAAAAATGAGGTTGATGGAATTGCCCCAGTATTACTCTCCGCTTTGACCCCAAGTAATATACTGGAAATCTGCTCAACTCTCTTCTGCTTTGTAAGAAGCCTGGAGGGAAAAAAGTGCTGCAAAAATGTGTATCACAAGTTCTCAAAATATGTCATGATAAATGAGTTGCGTCCCATATTACCTACTGTTTTTGCCATGGTGGTTAAGTGAATCATTGCAGTTTTTAAATGAATCCCATGTCAATAGAATCCAGCTTCCCCCCTTTGACTTTGCTTGTCAGAAGCTGGCTGACAAGGTCCCAAATTAGCACTCAAATTTTGATCACATGACCTTGAGCATGCTGCAGTGTTCTTAACTGCAAGAACCAGATTTATGTATGTATGCTAAATAGGCAACAGTTTAATTAACTGACATATATACTGTGCTGCATATGTCTAATAAGACTACTTTAATAAGTTTGTACTAAATCTATTACTTATTCTAAATCAAAATATTTTATTTTTTTATAAAATGATATATTTGTTGTTTCATATTGATGCTGCTATTAAATATTAGCTCCTGAACCCACCTCCTTTTATTTTCTCTCTCTGCCCAAAACAAGGCACTGCTTTTCAGCCAAGATAATTTTCAAAAAGAAAAACATTTATCTTTTTCTATTTCACATTATAGAGGCTGGACTGGTAGTTGAATTACCAGAGTCACTTTGGATAGTGAGATGGATGGTATATAAATTTAATAAATAAAATATATTTTAGATCAACCAAGATGGTAGATTAGCATCTTATACTATTACAAGGAATGAGTGCAGAGTAGACTCCATGTTCCACAACTTCCCTGCAGCATTGTATATTGTTTATTTGTATTCACTGTCTAAATTGTTTCCCTCTGCCTAATGATAGGGAAAACTCGCAGGTTTTTCTCTACCTGCTTTAAATCCCTCTCAAATGAAGTATTAAAATAGCATATGGGCCAATTCTATTCCTGTTTACTGAAGTATAAATCCTGATAAAGTGGTAATTATCTTCAAGTATACTTGCTCAGGATTTCAGGATAAGTTTCTTGATTTAATTGGATGATAACAATGTTTTGTTTTGATTTTGCAGAGGTACAGTTCCTACACACAATGTATAAATTCACTGCCAAAACCAATTATTTATTGATAGCCTTCACCTAATGTAAACCAATACTGTGCAAAGCATTTACAAAGAAAAAATTCAGGCTGAATTACTTATCCAAAACAGGATAAACAGGATAAACAAAAATCAGCTTTTGGATAACACTAAAACATAGTGGTTCCAGGAATGATTCAATGTGGCAAAAACTGCAAAAAAAATTTCAGTTTTAATCACTATTTGATTGATTTGATATAATTTCCAACTCTTAGATATTTTTACACTCTACTTATGCATACAGAGATTATTTTCTCTTCGTTCTGCCGCCATCCTGCCAGCCAGAGTTTTCTATGCCAGCTCCCAGAATTCCCCAGCAACAATGGTTGAATGAATCATGGTGGCTGGGAATTCTGGGAGTTGAAGTCCACACATTTCTAGTCTCCAAGGTTAAGAAACAGTGACCAAGATATAAATTAGAACAAAAGTATAAGCAGGATTTACATCCTAGAACTCAAAAGACTCAGAATGTACAATTGCGTTGGCATGTGCATTTGGGGAAATTAAAACTATAATAGTGTTAATAGTCTGTAATAGTCACTGCAGAATCACACAGTAAAAATCTTCCAATATCCAAACAATGATACAAAATCTAGTATTTCAGATTTATCCGAAATTATTTGGCTGATTGAAAGGACTGGAGTGGAAAACAATGTTTGGAAACTAGTTCAGAATCTTTAGAAGAGGCAGAGCATCTGTACGCTTATGCATGCTTTCAAAAGTCTTGCACACCACTGTAAAATATTACTTTAGAAGTGGATTTACTGAGAACATTTTCCATTTTTAAATTTATTAACATATACTATTAAGAAACTTGGATAATCTCCAAAATGTGAAATCAGTTTGAACAGCTGATCAAAATTGCGTTATCTTCCCATATAAACCACATGTTCAGTCAAGAAAAACAACAATAATAAAATTAGGAGTTATAGTAAGCCTGTATGGAAAATAATTACTCAGGAAATGCCTATAGATGCATATCAAAAATTATGCAAATGCTGATTTCTGCAAACATATAAGACTGGGTTCCCCCCCCCCCGAAGGGTTCCATAATAACGCTTGGCATCAAAGTCAAATCTAAAAGAAAGAAATTAGGAAACCCATATGCAGGGTTTAGGAATGGTGCAACCTCCATACAAAATAGGCAGGAGTTTTGATTGTACTATCATGGCTGCCACCTTGATGTTTTTTTTTTAAAAAACACACCCTTGCCATATGCTTTCTTTATTCCAAGGGTGAAATGTTTTAAACCTAAATGAAATCTTGAAATAAGAAGGTAAGCAACCAAAACACATTATCTCTCTGTGAGTTGATCATCTTAAAGCAGGAGTCCCCAGCCCCAGGCTGCGGCCCACTATCGGGCCATGTCCTATTTTGCAACCAGGCTATGGGCCTGCACACATGCATATGTGCACAGCTCAATTTGCATGAGCAGCAGCCACACATGCGCATGCACACAGGCTCCACTTACAGTTGAGCCGGGTGTGCATGTGCATGCACACCACCCTGCGATGTGAGTTGAGCTGCACATGTGCATGCGTGCCAGCCCACCACTCACATGGCCTAGTTCTCCTCTCCCTCCTCCCCAGCTGGGCTGCCAAACCACAAAGGTTGAGAACAGCTTTCTTAAAGACACCTGTGGAGAAAAGAGACAAGAGGCCAGAGCCAGAAATGAGGAACTAAGCAACTTATTTCCTTGCTTTTGCTATTTGACTCCAGCCTTCTTTGCATGCTTGCAGCTTGAGTGAAATGTCAATTAGGAGCATGTAATGCTTTTATTGAAGTGTTATTTTTATTGAAGTGTTATTCTGGAACAAAATTGGATGTCTTGTGCATGCATGTCTGATATAGGTTTTCTACAACTGTGAAAAGACGATATATAGTATTTAAGATAGCTAAAGAAGAATAACTCCTAAAATAAACAATTCCTAGAGATAATGCTAGACCATTTCCTTTTATACATTTAGTAACACGGACAATAAGTTAGAAGACAATTTGGAATTATTCCTAGGAAATGACTCATCCATGAGAAAGAATAACAGCTATTATAATAACTAATAATAGGATAATACATTGAAATTGAAGTTTGGATTGTGCACTTGTAGTGATAGTACATTTTGCTAGGATATTGTTCTGCCTGAGTTAAGTTATAATGTTGTTTAGGGCAATAACATGTTTTTTGTTGTAGAGATTTTTTCAATATAGCATGCAATTACAGAATTGTATAAATCTCAAGTTTTTTGTTTTCCTGATAGCCAATCTTAAGCTGAAATATTTCATCATCAGTTTCATCTGGTGTCACATTGGATGTCACATTGTCACATAACAGTAATAGTTTGAAAACATATTGATGTATTTCAACAACTCCATGCCTATCAGTATTAGAACTTATAATTTGAAAAAATAATTGCAAAAAAAAAAAAAGTAATGTGGTTTGTATGGGAATGACGTACTACAGACTAAATTTCAGAATAGGCATTACTATAGAGACCAAAAGGTCAGGACAAAAACTTCTGAAGGATTTTTTGTAGTGCTAAATACTGTTTCCCATCAAATGTTGCAGTTTGTCTCATTGGTGGATATTGTTAAGAGAGATCTCCATTGTTTGGAACATCTACTAATACAGTATGTCTACTAACCAACTGTAATTAAATGAACAAGTACCTCACTTTGAATGGGATAAATTATTATAATCCTGGATAATTGTCAACCCTGTAAAGACTGCTTGTTCTAAAAACTACATATTCTGGTTAATAACCCCATCTAACCATATACTGTAGCTATCAGAGAAGAAACAAATCAAAGGAGAGTCTAGAAAGTCTTAGCTGTGAATGGACAATGGGCAAGTACCAGGTAATTATGGTTAAATTTACAACGAGCTTATCAATATGGTGGATATGCATGGAAACTGGAGAAATTTGCTAGGCTGATTTAAATGGATATGTGAAAGTTTCAGCAACAAGAACTAAATCTTTTTTTGACTTTGTGAGCCATGTAGAATGCCAAAGAATGATATTTTGACACAACTGCTTTGAGCTGTTTTCAGACTAACATTGGGAGCAACTCCTGGCCTTCAAACAACAGATTTTTATGCAACAGATGGCCAATGTTGTAACTGTGGACAATTCATAAAATCCCAAGTTTCTCTTTGAGACAATAAAAGCTTTCATGCTGGTTCTTAATTTAGCATATGTGACCATTCTGGAAGTTGTAATTTTGGACTATGTAAATCTTTATTTCTACTAAACAGTATTCTTAAGAATTGTTAAAACAGCTTTTACCCTAAAGCAAATATTAATGTGTTTATTTTCCAATATATTGTTTAAAAAAATATGGAATGTGCTTTTTCTGTCAATAGTATGCCATAACTATCTTCAGCTACATTCTTAATACACTTAAAAGGAGTCATTCCAATTTAGCAAGTCTCCTGTATCGGAAAGTGATTTCTACATACAGGTAGTCTTCGACTTACAACAGTTCATTTAGTGACTGTTCGAAGTTAGAATGGCACTGAAAAAAATGTCATGATAATTTTTCACACTTATGCAGCATCCCCATGGTCATGTGATTTAAATTCAGAAGCTTGACAACTGGTTCATATTTATGATGGTTGCATGTCCCGGGTCATGTGATCATCTTTTGCAATCTTCTGACAAACAAAGTCAACGGGAAAGCCAGATTCACTTAACAACATTACTAATTTAACAACAGCAGTGATTCACTTAACAAACGTGTCAATAAAAGTTGTAAAATGGGGCAAAACTCACGTAACAAATTTCTCACTTAGCAAATAAATTTGGGGCTCAATAATGGTCATAAGTCGAGGACTACCTGTATATAGTTGATGAGAATTGAAAAGACCATCCCTGGTTTTTTGAAGAGTGTTAGCAAAAGTTAAGGATAAAATCATATCTACGTAGTTGGGAAACAACCAGAACATTAGCTCAAGGATAGCACATATCTTACATTTAAGCGATAAAGAGAACAGAACTTACAGTGGAATCCTTTCCAGGTGTGAGACAACTATGGTGGTGTCATTCCAAACCCAGTTGTTTCTCATCAGATATACGATACCCAGTACAACATAATATCCACAGTTTATAAGGCAAGTAGGACATGCTAGAAGTTTTGAGGAGCAACAATATAGCATTTTTCACACGTTTTGAAAAGAAAATAAATCTTACAATCCCTCAGAGCAGTGGTTCTCAACCTTTTTAATGCCGTGACCCTCAACCGGTCGTAAGTCGAGGACTACTCAATCGGTCGTAAGTCGAGGACTACTCAACTGGTGCAGCACCGTTTGCAGAATGGGACTTTTGGCGGGCTCAGCAGGGCAGAGACAGCCTGGACAATTCCTATTGGCTTTTGAAAGCCTATAGAATTAGACTCTATTCAAGAGAGTCTATTCTACTGGCTTTCAAAAGCCAATAGAATAAAAGGGAGTAGCACAGCTAAGGAAAAGGGGGGAAAAATGGCAGACTGCATTGCTTGGCGACCCCCGTGAAATGGTCGTTCGACCCCAAATGGGGTCCCGACCCACAAGTTGAGAACCACTGCCTCAGAGGAAGCAAAGCTTGAGTGTCATGTCTGCCCCATCCTCCTTTTGCCAATTTGCCTAATGCATTTCAGAAGCTTACTTTATCAGTTAACCTAAATTTATCCCCACCCACACCCTATAATAATAATAATAATAAAGTTGGAAGGGACCTTGGAGGTCATCAAGTCCAACCCCCTGCTCAGGGAGGTAACCCTATACCATTTCAGACAAATGGCTGTCCAGTCTCTTCTTAAAAACTTCCAGTGTTGGAGGATTCACCGCTTCTGGAGGCAGGTTGTTCCACTGATTAATCGTTCTAACTGTCAGGAAATTTCTCCTTAGTTCTAGGTTGCTTCTCTCCTTGATTAGTTTCCATCCGTTGCTTCTTGTCCTGCCTTGGAAAATAGCTTGACTCCCTCTTCTTTGTGGTAGCCCCTGATATATTGGAGTACTGCTATCACATTCCCCCTCGTCCTTCTCTTCACTAAACTAGACATACCCAATTCCAGCAGCCTTTCCTTATATGCTTTAGCCTCCAGTCCCCTAATCATCTTTGTTGCTCTTCTCTGTACTCTTTCTAGAATGTCAACATCTTTTTTACATCGTGGTGACCAAAACTGGATGCAGTATTCCAAGTGTGGCCTTACCAAGGCACTGTAAAGTGGTATTAATACTTCACGTGATCTTGATTCTGTTAATGCAGCCCAGCACTGTGTTGGCCTTTTTGGCAGCTGCAGCACACTGCTGGCTCATATTTAAGTGATTGTCCACTAGGACTCCGAGGTCCCTCTCACAGTTACTACTATTGAGCAAGGTACCCCCTATACTATACCTATACATTTGGTTTTTCTTGCCTAAATGTAGAACCTAGTTAATGTTAACAATGATTCCCTGGGCTAATTATCACATTTTACATAATGTATCTTCAGCAAGCTCCATTTGACAAATAACGTGGCTCTTATCATTTTGAAATTAATTGAACTCATCAAGTTCTAATGGACCTAAATCTTTCATAGAAAAAGGGGAGAAAAATCATTCTGCTTTTAGGGATAGTAGCATCATAAAGTGGGTCTACGATTTTCTTGAGTGAGTAAATTGGCACACTGATGAGATCTAATGTTTGCATCGGTCCACACAATATTGTGTTCCTCTTTAGTTGTGCCAGAATGGTATTTATTGCCTGTAGTACTTGGAAGAAATGTTGCATTTTGACGATAGCACATCTTAATATCTGAATGTGGAGAGATGGCTGGCTAGGAAAGTTGTTCAGGGAAAGCAGGAAAGTGGCCAAACACTTCTTGTTGCACCAAGCCTAGGAAAGTGTCATTCTGAGTCAGACTACTTGTCTATCTTAAGGGCTCTGTAACTTTCTTGTGGTTGGGAAACTGTTCTTTTAATTTTGCTCCAAAGATTGCAGGGAGTGGAGTTGGTTACATAATTTAACTTGGGGGGCCATTTTTGCCTATTTTGGCCTTTTTATATTGGTTATATATTTATAATTATTATATATTAGTGGGTTTAGGAATAGACTAGGCATAATCTGCAAGGCTTTAAGACAGATTGGCCCAAACCAAAACCCTGAAAATGAGCTAAATTTGTTCCTGCCAAGTCTGAAAATGCTGTGAGGATGATGATTGTTGGGGCTGCAGGTTGCGTATTGTTGGCTCTCTGGTCTGATACGGTCAATTCTGAGTTGCAGTGGCTGTTTGATTCTTCCAGTCCTACCTAGAGATGTCAACAATAGAACTGGGAATAACGCCCCTTTTTCCTCCTTCTCCAAACTGCAGAAGAGCACACTCCTTGGATCTACACATGTGCTATGTATGCTGACAGATTACACTACCCTAGATTTTTTGGAAGATCTCAATGCATATGAAGGCCAACACCAGCAAATTGTTGTGTACAGATAATAGTTATTATTAGTTAACCTTGGGAAAATATTATTGGAAAGGGTACCTTTCATTTTGCTTAAATCATAATTGGGCACACATGAGGGTATTGGATTCTCTTCATACCCAATTTGTTAGGGGTTTCTGAAATAGAAAGTTGCAAGCTTAGATTAATTGATGTTGAGTTCTGAGCTCCAAGCTTGCAGTCCTGCCTTTGATACCCAAGGAAGAAACATAGCACTATAGCTATATTTGTTTATTAAATGTATTGGCCGCCAATCTTACCATAAGGGAATTCTGGGTGGCTTACAATCATAAAAGATAAATATACATACACACACACACACACTAAATAACCGGAAACACTATAATCCATTGGGGGGAGGGGCTCAAGCTAACTGGCAGAGTCAGGTTTTAAGGCCCCCCCAAAAAGGTCAGGAGGGTTGGAGACAATCTCAAATTGGGGGCAACAGCAGAAAAGGTCCTTCTCCTGGAAGCCAGAACAAACGGGCTGACAGGACCTGCAGCATCCCTCCTCTGCTGGCATGGGTGGATGGGCCAATCCCAGTGAGTTGAGATGGTCCATCAAGTAGCCTGAAGGGCTTTAAAGATAATTACCAACACCCAGAAGTTACATGTGGAGCAGAAAAATACATTTAATATTTGAATACTAAAAACAAATCTTATGTACATTTATGCAGTAGTGGATGTACATAAATGCAGTACATTTATACAAGTAAAGTTGACTTGATTCTCAAGTGATTATGCACTGGGTTGTTTTAATGGTTAATTGGAAACCTAGTTGGAGCAGCAATGGAATGGAATGAATTAGACACATTTTACTAGATTACACTTTTCCGTCTAGAAGGATGTCATTTATGAGCTGGCAAGCCATCAACATGTAAAATAAAGGGAAATCAGGAAGCCAAACATTTTTCTTTTGCTTTTGAATCTGATTTTTCCCTTGTTGTTTTGGGTTTGTTTTTAACCATTACATTTTGTAGTTTATATCTAGCTATTGTGTTTTCATGGGCTAATAGAGAAAGATCCTCATGCTGAATGGATTCCCAGGGATTGTGCTACAACTCTAACTTTTTGTTTGATTTAATAATAATTGGGAATTGAAGTCAGATACACTTGGACAGTCACATATAGTGTTGGGTTAATGTTGCACTTGGACAGTGGAGAATTAGGTGCAAATTCCTATTAAGTCATGTAATCCAGACCATTTTAGCCTAAGCTCCTTGATGTTATGAGAATTAAATTGGAGGAGGACGTTATGCTTATGAAAGTCAGTTTTGTGTAGTAGTTAAAGCATCAGGCTAGAAACCGGGAAACCATGAGTTCTAGTCCTATCTTAAGCACAAAGCCAGCTGGAACAATCAAGTCTCTTAGCCCCAGGAATGGCAAACCATTTCTGAGATCTTGCCATGAAAACTGCAGGGACCTGCCAGGAGTCAACATCACACACACACACACACACACACACACACACACACTTGAGTTCCCAAAGCAAAGGTATAAAGATAACAAATAAAATTTACTGAATAAAGGTGCATGAGGTCTGATTACACAAACCTCAGCTTTATTCTTAACAGATGTATCAAGTGTTCATCATACCACATTATCTCCTGCATCGATGCAAGAACTAAAAAGAAGAAAACTTCTACTAGAAGAAATAAAACAAAACTCTAAACTTTTTTTTTTTAAGGAAACCCTCCACTTTGCTACTTATCCTTTCTTCTGTTTGGACGTGTGGTATAAAACATGGTGTGTTTTGTCTGCATAGCTATAGTTAGAATAAGTACAGTCAAGAAGAAACACTAGATTTAGATGTAAAGAACATACTCTTTAAAAACCGCAACGAGCAAGCCTTGCAAAACCACATGGGTTCACTGTGGGCACATGTTGGCATCTCAAGCAATGACAAAAATACGGGGTTTACAAAGGGCCTTTAATTCTTAAAATATCTGAAGTTATGACTTATATTATAGTCCTCTGTGCAATGCTGAATCTCTCTGATGGGGCTTGAATGCATATTTTGATTTTAGTACATGTTACTTTGTTTTCTGCATTCTATTTTAGCAATCAGCTCTGAAATCCAGCATGATGACAAGAAAGTTATACTTAAAAAAATCAGATACTTGTTTAAAGATTACACTTGCCAGTTAAACTGAACATATAAACAGATATAAGCATAATCGATCTTGACTTTTCTATGCTACCTCCTTTCCATTGAAATATAGGTAGTGCTTGGTTTACCATCTGACTGTTTAAAACTACAATGGCACTGAAAAAAATGGGCACGCAACCAGTCCCTGAAGTTCAAGCCATCGAAGCACCAATGTGGTTATGTCACAAGGAGTTGTGTAGTTGTGATTGCCATTTGTGGCCTTGTCAGCATTTCAACTTCTCCCCTCAGGATGCTGCTATAGGGCATTGCATGCCAAAATTAGACATAAAGACAGATTTTCCCCATGCCGACACTGTTAAATATGCAATTCCCACAGCTCTGTCTTATATCTAAAGATATTTACCCATTTAGTAGGGCTGTATTGCTATTAACCTTCTCATCTTTCCTACTATTGGTACCTTCTCCTATTGGTATCTTATGATTTATCACTTGTTTGTAGTCTTATGATCTATGACTTATCACTTTGTTGTTTGTATGTACACTGAGCGCTTATACACTGGAGACAAATTCCTTGTGTGTCCAATCACACTTAGCCAATGAAGAATATTCCAATCCAAAGGCAATGGGGAAGCTGGCAGGAAAGGTCACAATTCAGTCCTATAAGTTGCCTGCAACCCCCCACATACACTAACTATGCTTTATTCCCAGAGTGGCCAGTCTAACAAAAACAGTAAGCCCTTAACAAGGCATTCTTGCTTCCCTAATTTCAGGTGCATATGTACTTAAGACAGGGTAAGTTGTTTTGTCTTATATGTCATGAAATCTCATAGGTGCATCTCACCGATTGTAAAAACAACATCATTATAGTACTAAGAACTTGATTGCCTTTTTATGACATCCAAAATCAATTGCCTGAAATAGCGTCCTTCACAGCTTAATGGGAGGAAGCCCTTGGCCCTCAATTATTGATTGTTGGTTCTGAATTTCCAGTATCTCTTTGCTGATACCTACTAGTCACCCAGATTTTTATAGTTCAAATCTGATAGCTTGACTCAGGTCAGACAAAGCAACAGGTTTTTCCAATTAATTTCCTCGGTAACTGATATTCAGATATACAGAATCTCATCTGTAATCATCTTATGTATCCTTGCAAAGCTTTAACTTCCATGAATTCAACTAATCTTTTGAAAGCTGACCAATTTGGGGATTTACACTTTCCTAACTGGCTGTAATCTCTACACGATTTTGTGTGAAAAACCATTCCATTTGTCTGTCCTGAATTTTCCCTTATCCCATTTCATTCAGGAATTTGGGATTTGGATATTTTACTTAATAATTGTATAGGTAATTGCATCCATTACATACTTCCTAAGACTCAGCTTCTTTTATCTTAAAAACAAGCAATTAAAAATAACAATAGTAACAACATCCCTTACCTGATAGACAAGCCCCTCAATAAGCCTCTCTTGAACAATATGTAAGTTGTGCTAAATCTAGCTAGGAAAAGCATAGGTAACTTTACTAATAGGCATCTGGGTGCCAAGCCACAAAGGACTTTGAAGATAAACATCAACACTTTGAAATGGATTCAGAAGTTAATGCAGTTATTGCAGCATATATAAAAACACTGATAAATCTATTTCTATTTGGTTGGTGGGAGATAACATTACAGTTCAGCTGAAGCTTTTTCAAAAATATGTTACATACATGTATAATGTATTGCAATATAGTGATGAAGACATGATAGAACATTGTTGTCAAGATCCCCTGATCCAAAAAGGCCTGCAACTGCTGCACTAACAGAAACTGGAAAAAAAAAGTCTTCCTTACTCATGCCCCCATCTTCTCTACCTGGAGTTATGAATTCAGGGGAACCTTCCTGCTTCTTTAAAAAGTGCACAACTTCATAGTTAAACATGAAATCAAAATCAAGCTAGATCAATCACCATAACTCCATCTTGCAAGGATTTAATTTGAGCTTGATTAGATCAATTCAGACCTTCACAGACTCCAAACATCAAGACAACATTGTGGCAGCATCTCTAGTCCAATCTGGGGTAGTACTGTACAACTGAGTATTGGAAACAGTCTATCTTACTCCAAACTGACAAGTGACCTCTCCAAGTGCTCCACATTAGAGCAACTATGGATATGATCACTGTTGTCTTATGCACACCAACTAAAATCACCCACTTAGAAAGAAATGGAACCACTGTAAAACAGTCTCTCTAAGCTAGAACCACCATGATTGGTGATACTGAAGAGATTTAATAGGACCAGAAAGGGCCATATTTCTTTCATTCCAGGTTTGACATAGGTGATTACCAAATTCTCTATAGCTGTTATCCTCATCTTCTTCTCCAAAAATTTCTCAGAAAAGAAAAGGTTGGGCCCTAATATTAGCCAATATTTATTTAAAATGGCAGATTTTAAATAAGGCAAAAGGTCTATTACTACCTATTTCAAGGTGTCTGGCACCAGCTCTTCTGTCAAAGCTGCATCAAGCATCTTCTGAATCTAGCCACACTTGTCTTGCTGAGGCATATGAATAAGTCTGTTGGGTCATGGGTAAAGCTTAGAGAGGGCAGAGTTCATGCCAAAGAGGGATCCTTTGATCTCCACAGGTTCAGAAGAATCTTAATGTTGTACGCTCACAAGATACCATCCAAATCATCTCACCAGATTCAGCCAAACTTGGGTTCTAGGTCTGACTGAAAGTGCTGTCAACATCCAGCTCGAGAATCCAAATAAAATTCGAGGTTCATTCCATTTCCAAAAATCATACTGTTTGTTGACTACACTACATGGTAATGTTGAAGCTAAACTAACTCTGAAGTTCCCAGACACCAGTTCATAGAATTAAACAATAATTTCTCCAGTCAAACCCGCAACCTCAACATAGTCCACGTAAACAATTTCACTTTGTTATGGGAACCATGTGCTTCCTCTCCACATCTGCTGCGGTGTCCTCAGAAAGGTTTCAGGCTCTCATGGTCTTCAATGGAATCGTAGAGGTTTCATTTCTCCCTCTAACCCAGAGGTGTCAAATTGCTGGCACATGGGCCAGTTGCATCATGCGGAGGCCGCACCCCTCCCAGCTCCAGCAATGCAAAAAAAGTCACGATACATCACGACACGTCGTGATGCAGCGAGTTTGACACCCATGATCTAACCCACTTTAAAGCAACGCCTCCCCCCTTATTCTAATGGCAAGTAGAAACGAAGAGGCATGTAGCTGCCAAAGTTTCATTCTTGACAAGTGCACAATTTTATTAGCAAAAAACTTGCAAAACATGTCAAAGTGGCCTCCCCATCTCCACTGTTCCCTAAAAGGGAACAGATAAACTTGAAAAGGACTATGGGATGTCATTCTGCAAATGCAGTAAGAGTGAAGAAGTGAGCTTGTTTTATTGCTTTTATCACTATGGCATACTCCCAAACATGGACATGCAACCATGCATTCACTCTGTTTTCTTTCATTCTTAGTCTATGCATAACTTCGCTTGCTTCATTTCCCATAGCTACTGAGTAAACCTGCTGGGATCTATTCAGGGAAGAGCAGCTGCTCAGACCAATTTTGTTCACTGTTCTTGCCATATCTGAATTCCAGAGATCAAGTAGACACATGGTGAAAATGCCCGCAAGATTGCTAAGAAAATCCTCAAGCACCCCAGAAAACTCCAAGGACCAATTAGTCACTTAGGGAGGATCATCTTAATCACACTGCCGCTCTTTTCTAAGTCAGCATACCTATATCCATGTTGACCCCAAAATGATCTGATTAAAACAAAGGATGTTGTAAAACAAAACCTAAAATCTCAAATAAGCATGATGATTGGAGATTATGAAAATTAAAGTCCAAAGTATTTGGAGATCACCATATTCTGTTGTAGCCCAGTTACATGCTTTCTTTTAAATTAGTAACTTTGAATAAAATAATGTTTTTCTGACAGAACAATTTTATCAATCTCTCAACAATCTTAGTTGCCCTTAGTTGAACTGTGCTTGGTTCAGGTGTGGTTGTATCCCTGATAGTTTAAATTAATAATTTTGAAAGTCCCATCCCAATGAACTCTAGGCACTCAATTTATCTTTTATAGACCATCTGCACGTTGGGCCAGTTTAATACACAGGTTAAATCGTTAACTTAAAACCATTTGTTTAGGCACTTTTTGAAGTTGCAATAGCACTGAAAAGTTATTTACAACCAGTTCTCACTTACAACCATAGTAGCATCCTTCCAGTCACATGATCAAAATTCAGGTTCTTGGCAACTGGCATGTGTTTACAGTGGTTGCATCCTGGGGTCATGTGATCACTATTTGTGACCTTCCCAGGTGGCTTCTGATGAACTAGGTCACTGGGGGAAGCAATACTTGCTTAACAACTGCATGATTCACTTAGCAACTGTGCCAAAAACATCATAAAATCAGACATGACTCACTTAAAACAACCTTGCTTGAGCACAGAAATTCTGACTCCAATTGTGATGGTAGGTTGAGGACTATTTGTACTAGCTAGCAGAACTTTGAGAACTTTTAGTAGACAATGACCGCAAGTTTAGATATCAGTGTATTTGCAAAGGCAAGGTTTCTATATAATTTTGTCTTCTCATTTTGAACATATTATCAGCCACTTATTTTGGACAGGTTTTCTTGATAATTATTTTTATACCATCTCCTAAAATCATTGGATGTTATCAACAATTTGTCTTCTTTTCATTTCATTACTAATTCTAGGTAATTATGTACAAATTAAAAAATTCTTATAGCAGCAGAGATTGTTCCAGGATGCTAGTTCTTATTTCCCTGTTGTGACAAGTGCTAATTGCACCTCGGTTTTTTTAACCAGTTATTGGTCCACGAGAGAGCTTGTTGTCTTGTTCCAAGTCTGAAGTTTAAATAAATATGTAAAGTTTGCCCTGTTCAAACTGCAGAATTTAGAGAGATTTTAAATGAAGGTTTTACAAGCAAAGACCTTGTAAATTGTAGGTAGGACAGGAGTGTATGACTCCTCTTCAATCTATGAGCCACACTTTGCCTCTGAATGTCAAATACCAGGGTTAACAGGTTAACAGGGCCAGGGTTAAAACATGAAATCAGAAAAAACAATTATTGGAATTAAAATAGTATTTAATTCTTTCAGTTTGGCAGCAGTTTCTAAAGGTTCTGTGGATTTCTAGGATAAGAAGTTGTACTCATGAGAGAGTTGGAATACTCTTCTAATTGGGAAGGTAAAGGTGAACAAAGAAATGCCAAGACAGTGCAATAATCTGCTTCTTCACTTTTTCTTCTCAATTCTTTCGGCATCTTCCCCCACCCCCACTAATGCTGACTGCTTCAAGCAAATATTGAAATCCTGGATCTGACTTCAAATGTGAAGGAATTTAGAAGCCCCTACCATCCCACCACCACCCATGACTCAGAGCTTTCCAAATGAAATAATGTTTCCCAGCTGCTGCCCAGCAATTTTGGAAAGGCAGCATCTCTTTACTTTCTGCTTTGAACAAAAACTAACTTCCAAATTATAGACTTATGATTTCGATAGAACTTCAGGACCAATCAAATGTGAAATTAAAATTCCCCAGATTTGTTGAGTAAGAAATAAATCCAAATGTCTGAAATTGAAGCTGTCAAGGTACAATAAAATAATCCCAGAGTTCTTTACCTGTATTCCCCAGTCTATGAAATGATTGGTGTATCGTTATGCAAGAACACATAAATCTGATATACACAAATGGAGCATGGCAAACCATTTTTCAACTCCACTGCATAATATAATAATGTTTGCTGTGCAAATTCCTACAACCAAGGTCCCCAAGCAGCTTCTGCAGATGGATCGCAGCGTGGATCATCATCCGGGTAGAACACAGGGACAGAGTTCTTATAATAATCCCGGAGTCGCAACAGCAGTTTTTTCACAATGTTAGGATATTGTTCTGACAAATCATTTCTTTCTTCAGCATCATGAACAACATCAAACAACCAAAGCTTCTTTGTGGGTGGATCTAATGACAAAGTATTTGATTCATTGAATAAAGATGGTGGTGGAAACCAATGGCTGCAGCCTATAAAGAGAAGATCAAAGATTAGTTGGGGAAGTATTGGCTTCATAATTGGAACCCAACATGTTTGCCGATCTTGGTTCTTCAATTACATTGACATGGAATTGAATTTACCACCTAGATTTGATTCTGTTATAGTGGTAATGGGTCAGTTCAGATCTGTCAAATGAACAAGAGAATATCAGGTACTGTGAAGAGAAATTAAACATTAATATAAATTAGGATTCCTGATATAAAATGTATGAAAATGAGCATGTGACAAAGCCTCTTGGCTGCAGTTCATTACTTTTTGGCTTCTTATGATATTTTCCTTTATATCTCACTATGCCTCATTCAGTCCCTGTGTGTGTGCACAGGAAAAAAGAAATCACAAGACAGAGATAAGCAATGTTTTTCAAGATACAAAAAAAGGAACTTAAATGCCATCAAGTGCATAGTCTCCCCATTAAACTGTAAACTAGCTTAACTTTCCTCTTTTTCAGAGTGCTACCAGTATCAATTTTCAAAAGCGATAGATTTTCTGTTGATGTTGTTCTAGGTTACAATCTTCTCCACTTGAGATTGTTTCTTCAACTCTTGAGCTTTTTAGAAAAAATTAGTATTTTTAGATTTGATGGAAACAAGAAGATACATTTAAAGATTCGAACAAGAGAGCTTCTATTGGCTGTCTAGATTAATTTTGAAATTCTGGCGAATTTTGAATTGAAGACAGCTTTTTAATCATATAGTTGTATTTTACAGTGAATCATCATGGAATATATTATACCGAAGAGTAATATTTTAATGCTTTAAGTCAGTACTTCTCAACCTTTGGGGCTTTAAGATATGTGGATTTGAAGTCCATATTCTACTTCATCAAGCTGCTAAAATTGAGAAACACTGCTTTAAGTAAAGTAGGCCCAATCCTGCATCTTACGTCTTCCAGTTTCTTTCCATTCTATGCATCTGCACAGGAACTGATTGAGAAAGAAGAGGCTAACTTACCTTTTTATTGTGGCTAAAAATGTGTCCTTCAATTTTTCTTTTTCTTTTTTAAAAAAAGGCATCCATGCAAAAATTCATATTAGCTTTCAGTCCTCATGTATTTCCATTCACTCCAGTAATTATGATCTCACCAAGCATAGCTACTGTGTAATCAGATATTCTTTGAAAATACAGAATGAAGGAGAGCCCTGCACTAATACAACTACGCATGTAAGCTGTTGGGGTTGTTTTGTTGATTGTGATTTCTGAGTAAAAGAAAGCATGAAAGATGAATAATAAGAAAAAAAAAGATTTAAAACAACATGACATAAATAAGAAGTTTCTTGCAAGTATACTTGGTAATTCCAGTCCAAGCTTGGTGCTTGAAATAGAAAGAAGTGGTAGCTATCACTGAGCAAACATGCTTACAATCATAATCTCCTGCGGTTTTTAGTGGATAAAAGAAAGTTCTGTCCAATGGCAGAAGAAGAATATGTTCCATCTAGCTTTTTCTTTTTGTCAAGTCAAGGAATCACGCTTTCTGCAAGAATGGTTGGCTGCAACAATGATCATGAGGCCTATGCAGAGCTGCAAGTCCCTTGGACTGCAAGGCGATTAAACCGGTCAGTCCTAGAGGAGATCAACCCTGACTGCTCTTTAGAAGGCCAGATCCTGAAGTTGAAACTCAAGTACTTTGGCCACCTAATGAGAAGGAAGGACTCACTGGAGAAGAGCCTAATGCTGGGAAAGATTGAGGGCAACAGAAGAAGGGGACAACAGAGAATGAGGTGGCTGGATGGAGTCACTGAAGCAGTAGGAGTGAGCTTAAATGGACTCCAGAAGATGGAAGAGGACAGGAAGGTCTGGAGGAACATTGTCCATGGGGTCGTGATGGGTCGGACACGACTTCCAACTAACAACAACAACAACAACAACTTTGTTTTAATCAACTTCCCCTTTAATTTTGTTAAGTAAAAAAATCTTTTAAAAAAATCAGCTCAGGAAAGGCAGAGAATCCAGCAGGAGCAAAACAGGATTTCAAAGAACCTCCACATTGCAAGTCCTGCTTTGAAATATCAATTGCTTTCAAAAGCAAATTGTCAAACACCCAGTGCTCAACAAACATTTTCCAAATACCGCTAGAAATTTACCTGGATTGCCTGTGAGTAGTTTCCATTTTCCATGTCGAATTGCAGCATGTATGGAGGTATTGAAAATGGAATCTTCCCATGAAAAATAATTATTCTGTGATGAAATTTTGTGACTGCTGACAACACCTAAAAGGAGAAAGCAAAGCTAAGTAAGGATGATTCTGCAAACATGTTGTATGGATTCAGATGAAAATTAGGTGACAATCAGATTGAGTACTTCAATCTTATTCTATATTTTGAAAGAAACATTTCAAAGTGTTCACAGATATATTTTTGTCTAAGGACAGGAGAAACATTTATACAATGTTCAAAGCAAACCTTCCCTACCTTGGCACCTTTCGAGGGATTAACAATACCAGATTTCCAAACCGGTCACTCTGATGATGGTTAACTGATTTCTTAAAGTTTATCAACTAGATTCATCTTGAAGCCTAAATATACATTTGCTCATATGTACAAATATATATGCAAATGTGAGAAGTGGAGGCATATTAAAGATTAGTGAATAATGCACTCTTCGGAGAATCTAATTTACAAGATGTATAGGGAAAATATGTCCAGCCATGTGAGAGGTTTGAGAATATATTTCAGCCTTTAATTTGGCCCTGGCAATAATATAAATATTATAATGAACATCTGTTCCAAGCCTTGCAGACTAAGGAGATGTATGCAGTCTGGGCTAACTGCAATCCAATAATACTAGAAAAAATGTACAGTAATAAT
Organism: Crotalus tigris; assembly: GCF_016545835.1. Lineage (NCBI taxonomy): Eukaryota > Metazoa > Chordata > Lepidosauria > Squamata > Viperidae > Crotalus > Crotalus tigris. Next base: position 755,447 of record NW_024097032.1, read on the forward strand.
TTAAACAATTCTCAATCCCTATTTTTCCCAGGTTTACAAAGGGCTGCTCAAAATAGCTTGAACCTTATTTATAATTATTTGGTTCAACTTTTCAAAATTTCAAAAATGAATCTCAAAATCCAACCAATAAAAAAGCAGAGAATTAAATCTTAAGAAGATAATATGTCTTTGAATTCTAAGATTATGACTTGTCACTGCAGGTAATCCTTGTCTTACAACCATTTGTTCAGCAATCATTTGAAATTATGGTGGCACTGAAGGGATTTATGAACTTACGGATGTTGCTGTGCCTCTGTAGTCACATGATCAACATTTGTGCACTTGGCAATCCATCCCTCACTTATGACCAAAGAGGTACTGTGACTCCCCCAACCATCTCCTCAATCTGTGTCTTTTTGCCCCCCCCCCCACTTCGTGCTTCATTGCCCCAGCTGACTTTTGCCTTATTGCTGCTTCTGCTGCTGAAGTATGCCTGGCCTGGCTGCTGGGCTGTATGGTTTTGCTCTGTAAAAAAAAACAACAAAAACACAAAAACAAAGGGGGGGGAGCCGAAAGAAGCCTACTCATTCCCTTTTTTTCATAGCACTAAAGCAGTCCCATAGAGTCCAATGATCAGGCTGATACATCTCATTATCACTGGAAGTTAAAAGATGATGGCGAGGTCAGCTGGGGGGGGGGCAGAGTGTAGGCAGTAGTGGGGTTGGATTGGGGTGGTTGCAGCTTCCTGGGGCATTTCAAGTAGTCCTAGAGCTGCACATTGCTTGCTGCCCTGCAATGTAGGGTGAAGGGCAGTCAAAAAGGCAGAGATGGGAGAGATACACATGGGCGGGAGTGCCTCTCCTCAGTTTTGCCAATATTCCAATAAACTTTGATTAAATTAAACTTTCATTTAAATTATTTTAAGACATCCTACAAAGAACTTTTGTGAAGACAATCTGGAAACCATATTTGAATCAAAATGCAAGGCTTCTAGGATACTGAGAGGAATAGAACACGGGGGTTATATTAAAGTGATCCTGAGAAAGCTGCATTAATTAACTATTAATTAATTTTTCATATGAAACAGAAGAGTCTATCAGTGCAACTTTCATCCCTGGCAATAAGACAGATATATAAATAGCAAAATAAACAATCTGCTGCCTTTTCACGATATTCAGAATTTGTTCCATCAATCCCGCTGACATTTTATCACCTGGATAGATCCTCTTATTTTCTTCAAGTATTCATGAACGTAATAAATACATTGCAATCTTGTTTTCTTTAGTGTTGGATCTATTGGGATTAGCTGATTTTTAAAAAAGATTTTACTAATATTTTATCATTAGTGATTTTATATTATTGTTCTGCCCTGTTTTAAGGAAAGATGGACTACGAATAGAAATATAAATGAATAAAAAACAAATCATACTATAAAACGCAGAGAAGCCAGTTGAAAATAAATATTCAACCTTTGAGCCAAAGCAAAAGCTAAATAAAAATTATTTCAACAGCAGGCAGAGATCAGCAAAGCAGGGACAGTTTTCAATTCCCCCAGGAAAGGCAGTTCTGCAGAGTGGAAATTCTTGTGTTGGAGGCCTTCCACCCTTAACTATAAGAATCTAGGTTCAGATTATATTTTGTAAATTTGACTTTTATTTAAGTTCCTTTTTTGCATGTAGCTAAAGACATTGTGCTATTCTTCCTTCTGAATTTCACTCATCATGTCACTATATTATGCTTCCGGAGTGGAAGAATCCTATGCTTAGCCCAGAATATTCTTAATCTTGTCCAAGATCAAAGAATGGATCAATGAATTATGATAAAATTAGGTAGTTCACAACTGAGATGTCTCTTACATTCTCAACAACCACATAATAATTAAGGCAAGATACATAAAAGAGCTAATTTGAATAAATGTTATGTACTAGCTAGACATTTTATGAAAGGAATGGCAATATTGATTTCTTAAATGCCATAGAACAGGCATGTCAAACTGCTGGCACGCAGGCTGGATGCGTCATGCTGAAACCGCCCACCTAATACCGGCAATGGGGAAAAAGTCATGATACATCACAAGTTTGACATGCCTGCCATAGAACTAGAATTCCCATCATTTCTAGCCAGTATGACTAAAGGTAGGAGAAGCTCTAGTTCAAAAACCTATGGGCAGGTTTTTTTTTTTTGTCACTTAGCAAGCCAAAGCTTAATAATACAGCTAGTTTACAAAGCTTAATAATAAGGCTTCTATACATTAGTAAGGGTACACAGGGGAAACATTTGAAGGTAATGTAATGTTCCTTAATTGCTAAGTATACTATATAGCTGTAAACTAGCCTTATTATTAAGCTTTGTGATATGGGTTACTATTATTATTATAATAGTAATATCCAACATTACAGGTAGTCCTCAACTTAAAACCACTCGTTTAGTGACCCATGTGAAGTTACAATGGCACTCAAAAAAGTGACTTGCAACTGTTCCTCACACTTATTATCATCACAGCATCCCCACGATCATGTGATCAAAATTTGGGTAATTGGCAACCAGCATACATATATGACGGTTGCAGAATCCTGGAGTCATGTGATTGCCATTTGTGACTTTCCCAGCTAGCAAGCAAAGTCAGTGGAGGAAGCCAGATTCACTTAACAATCACATGATTCACTAAACTGCAGTGATTCATTTAACAACCATGACAATAAAGGTTGTAAAATTGGTCATGACCCACTTAACAACCACCTTGCTTAGCAAGCAAAATTCTGGTTTTAACTGTGGTTGTAACTCGAGGACTACCTGTATAACTTTCCCCAACTTGCTGGATCTCCCAATATGTGTTGCTCTACAACTATGAGAATTCACAGCCAACAATGACAACAGTGCTTGCTGAGAATCATGGCAGTGGTAGTCCAATATATTTGGAAGGCCATCATAATAACACTGGACAGTTGAATTGGAGAGGTGACTTATCCCAGGAGAGGGTTGGAGTTTCTCCATTTTGATTAAGAGCAATCTATATCTGTCTTTATATACAGTGTTTCATTAGGTGGTGTGTGAAATCTTTAGTGAAAAAATTCCTTTTTAGAAGAGTATTGACGAATAAATAATTCCACACAATTTGATATGTTCTTCTAGAATAGGCATTTTTACCCACAGTTTTTAAATGTAAAATAAAGTTTCCTAAAGTTTCAAGCTAAATTATGTTGGTTTAGGCTTTTTCCTTGATCTCTGTAAATTTCATTATGCTTTTAACAGTTTACTTGCTCTTCTTTTAACACAGAACAGGAAAGAAGGGAAAATAGTGCCAGACTATCAGCAACAGTAAAACAACACATGGTATTTATTAACAGCACCAGAAAAGTCAGATCTTCCATCGTTTTGCATACATTCCATATGACTTGTTGCAAAGTGATTGAAACTTTCTCATTTAGAAAAATCAAACATTTTTATGTAGAAAATCAAACATCATAGACCAGTGTTTCTCAACTTTTGCAACTTTAAGAGGTCTGGATTTCCAATTCCCAGAATTCCCCAGCTACTTAAGACCTATTAGGAATCACTCTTTAGATGGCAGTCTTCTTTAATCTGGTATCCTCCAAACTACTATGCTATTGTCCAAGAACTGAAAAACAATTCCTATTATAATTTACTTATTTGTTTATTTGTATATATGTATCTCATCTTTATTATTTTTACAAATAACTCAAGGCAGCGAACATATCCAACACACTTTCTCCTTCCTATTTTTCCTACAACAACCCTGTGAGGTAAGCTGAGCTGAGAGAGTGTGACTGGCTAAAAGTCACCCAGCTGGCATTCATGACTAAGTCGGGATTTGAATTCAGAGACTCCCAGTTTCTAGTTTGATGCCATAATCCAGTGATGGTGAACCTTTTAGAGACCTAGTGCCCAAAAATTGACCCCACCCCCGCTCCGCCTCCCTGCTCCGCCCCCGCTCTGCCCCCCATCCCCCATCCCACCTGCCCACAGGACCACTCACCTCTGCCCGCAACCTGCAGCATCAACTGCATGATGGAGTGTGAGGGTAGAGTCTTGTCTACACTGCCTGGCTGCTATGTCCTTGGCTGCGCTGCTCCATGTGGGCCACGCTTGAGGGCGACTCTCCTTCAGGGGGCTGCTGGAGAGGAGGGGTCGTGGGGGAGGCAAGGCTGGGGCAACGGCACATGTGCCCACAGAGAGGGCACCTGTGCGATAGGTTCACCACCACTGCCATAATCTCAACAGAATGCAGGAATCAAATTTTAGGCCTTTTTTCCCTTAAACTTTACAAGAACTGGAAAATTAAGTCAAATAAGTAACTTAAGCAAGTAGGAGTATGTTATACCTATTTTCTTTAGACTGCATTTCTTTGTGGAAACCCAGGCAAGCATTTTATGCCTAGATGTTTGCATTTGCTGCTGAATTTTAGTGATATGATCTGCAGAGTTCCAGAGGTCAAATCAATATGTCTAGAGTTCTCCAGATTAGGAATGGCTATTTTAGGGACTGAAATTAGTTGCAGCATTGAGCTATAGCTTTCACTTGTCTTATTTATACACCCACCATGCGAAATCCAGCAGTACTGAAACATCCGTTTTGCCTGGTTCTTTCCCTTCATTGCTTCTTACATGTGGCTTCAAAAGCTGGGATCCAGTGGGGGGCAGGGATGGGATTTCCTTCCTCCCATTTTAAGACTATCTAAGCACAGAATCATTGTCCCATCCTATGAAAGTGACTTCTGCCTCTTCAAGGATTCTGGGAAGGTATACTTCCTCAGATAGTGCAGTGATCCAGATTCAAAGGAAAAAAAGTGATACCACAGCATGTGTGGGCATACAGGTTGTAGCTGTCAATAACTAAGTAAAGAAGTCATTTTTCCCCTAGGTTCATCTGACAGTTAAACAACTGCAGCCTCTTCTCCCTCCTGGCTCATCAGTCTCTTGGCAGCATCTCTTCCCTTTGTCCTTCAAAGTCATTCCCTCATAACGTTACAGTATTATTATTGTAGCTTATCTTTCTGAATCTACACTCAAATCAATTTCAATCTTGTCTGATGTATCTTGTTCCTCTTCTGTAATATCATTTATACACCATCTATCCATGATGAAGTTCTTAAAATTCACTTTTGTGACCATTGCTCACAAATATCCTTCAAAATATCTAATGTTAAAGTATTTTGCTCCATTTTGTGTCAACACTTTGACTTTAAGAATACTTCTTTAATTGTAATCTTTAGTGTCTTCTAATTTCTTCTGATATCCAACTTTCAAAGTCTCATCCCATGATATTTTTTTCTAAAGAATCCAAAAACCCAGAAATTTCCCATAGGAAAGTATTCTTACATTTAATTTCAAATTCATTTGGACCTCTAGTCAGTTTTTAATTTTCCAAAACCAACACTCTAAATATTCTTTCCTTTTTATTCCAAAAAGTATTTTTTTCTAAATCCTTAGATTTATAATTAAATCTTTTTTTGCTAAGGAGGAGACTGACATGATGAATATGATAAAAAGTTATGATTCAAAAAGTACTTAATGTTTGAAAAGTAAATTCTAAAGTGTTTAAGAAATGAGGCTCATTTGAGATTTGTGTCCATAAAGTTTACCTTATGACAATGAGTTTTGAAGGTATCTCTCAATTCTCAGTGCTTGACTCATAAGCCAATTGCAAAAACATCAGTTCTTGCAGTCTATTCAAGAGAAGAAGCTGTCTGGAGAACAAGTATGCAATCGCATGATCTCATCTTTCTCTGGAGAGACTTTGCCAGCCAATGTACAGTACCTGGCCACCAATCCCTCATAAACACTGTCCCCAGTCTTGCATTCTCCAAGGTTTGTCGGACTACAACTTGCAAGACCAAAAGCCCTTATCATGCTAGCTGGGAATTCTGGGAGTTGAAATCCCAACTGCAGGAATGCCAACTTAGCAAACACCAGGTTATAGTTTAACAATTTCAGCATTAACCTCAGAGGCTCATTATTTATTTTACTCACGTTCATTCATTCGAAACTCCAACATTATTATTGTACAGCCAATAGATGAGATATAAATAGATACTCAGTATGTAAGAAAAGAAAAGAAGAAGGGAAGATAACCAAATACATTCTTTAGTCTGTGATTAAAATGATGAGAAAAAACTAGGCAGAGAGGGATTTCTTTCCTCCTCCTATGTGGCAAGTGATCAAAGAGCACATGATTTTGGTGTAATTTAGTAAAAACTCAACCACATAAGTCAAGGCATTCTGTATTACAGGAGATTTGTGATCTCTTCTTCCAATGAGTGGGCAGTATATTTTGGGGCCTGAAGAAAAACTGAAAAGAACACTGAAACCATATAAATGTAATACTTTGTTTGGAGGCAGAGCTATGTTCAATCATCTTTCCGCAATGCATTTTATATGAACAGAGTTTCCATATATTTTTTTTCTCTTTAGACTTGCTGGCTGGCTACCTCCCACTTCATGGAAATGGTGGTAAGGAAAGACTTAGTTACTAGTATAGATTATTACATGATTGCAACTGCCGACATATCATAACTAACCAAAAGGGGCCATTGATCTACAAAATCTAAATAGTTCAGTTTATTTTGCAATCTTGCAAATAGTATTGGTCCAAGCATGCCATAATAGTTTACAATCTTTTTGTAAACTATTGCTTTCAGTGGAGAATATTTTTTTTGACAATGGCTATAAGGCAGCGGTTCTCAACCTATGGGTCGCGACCCCATTTGGGGTCGATCGACCATTTTTCGGGGGTCGCCAAAGAAGGAGATCCGCCATTTTCTCCCCTCAGGGGGCAGCGCCGCGCATGCACGCTGTGCGTGCATGCCACGCACAGGGGCGCCGCCGCGCATGTGTGCCACGCATGGGGGCGCTGCCACGCATGCGCACCACGTTTGTGTGACGGGGGTCGCCGTCACACAAACGTTGAGAACCGCTGCTATAAGGGAACAATTTTTTTGTTTCTGAGCATGTCTTTATGTGGGAAACAGGTGAGCTTTCTCATGCTAGCAGAGATTTTAAGGAATTCTATAAAAATGTATTAATACTTGCCAGTTTACCTGTAAATCATCTCTAATGTTTAAGCACCAATCAGGATTGCTGAATCCATCCAAAAATTATAGATGGTTTATCTAAGTAATTATCCAATTAACTAAGGGATTTATACACTGAAACCTGTCGGTTTCAAAGCACTGCATTTATTTTTGCCACCATTGTACATTTTCTTGCTGTTCAATTTAGTTATCCTAACCTACTCAGACCTCACTGAAAGTAGTCAAATGAATACATGACAATTCAAAATATTGAATACCACAATACATACCATTATTTTACAATAATAATGATTTGGCCAGGACTGGATTCTGTAAACAGGAGGCGTACATCTTTATTTGTTCAAGGGGCTGCAACAGACTTTAAATGTCATATAAGGGAGCATTATTACCAAAAGGGAGTGGGGCCACACCAAAAAGATAAACAGAGGAAGCTTGACAAAAATGTAAATAAGTATTTAAATATGTAATACATAAATATATAATTGATCTATACATAAATAAATATAAAAATGGGAGTACTGTTACATAGATTGGAAGGGAGACTTGAGAATGTAGGATGAGGATGGAGTAATGGGGTTGGCTGCCTGAGGAGACAGCAGGTGAGAGATTGTGGCAATGGAAGATGTAGCAATGGGACAATCATACAGAGAGGTTGCCATGGAAGGTTAAAGTGGAAAGTGAGGAAGAAGGATCAGAGTGGCAGAAGTTGCAGTGTGTATAAATGACCTCAAAACAAAGCAGTAGAATCTAAGCCATATCATCATGCATCATGAATCAAACTTGAAAACTCTGTAAAGCTGCATGTGTGTACTGGGCCTCAGGCCATGCACCAATGGTAGTAGAATATGCATATGCTCATCAGTCTTTTTCTGAAAAAGGAAACATCATGGACCCAATCTATAAATAGAAATGCAGCAGCTTGCTCACAGCAGTAATAATACATTTTTTACAGAAAATAGGATCTTTAATCGAGGCCTTCTTTTCTAGAGTCTAGTGGGAAAATCTGGAAATGCTGTCAGTCTGGCCACTGGACCTTTTCATCTTGATAATATTTAGTGGACTAGAGAAGATAGCATGTTCTCTTTCTCCAGGGTGCATCTTTTACTATGAATAATAAATAAATAATAAAAAGAGCTGAGGTGGTGCATAAGAGCCAAGGTGGGGCAGTGGTTAGCATGTAGTTTTGTAGTCTGTTTCTGTTGGTTGCCAAAGTTCGATTCCCACCAGCTCAAGGTTGACTCAGCCTTCCATACTTCTGAGGTGGGTAAAATGAGAATCCAGATTGTTGGGGGTAATATGCTGACTCTGTAAACTGCTTAGAGAGGGCTGTAAAGCTCTGTGAAGTGATATATAAGTCTAAGTGCTATTGCTATAATGTCAATTTAAGCTCCCTTTCTTTCTTTATCTCTTAAATTCTTAGGTTTCATTAATCCTATGCCCGACATAGACTGGTGGTATGTATTCATAATAAGGCTTCCATAGCAACTGTCCTATTCCTTGTTTGACAAAAACAAATTCTATCCCATTTTATTTACTGATTATGTAGCGCCAACCCTGAAGGGATCATTAAAGTCCAGGCCCTCCTGGCCTCTTCGGCTGGCTGCCGACCCAAGGGGTCTCTCACGTTGGCACCTCTGCCTGACAGGGCACGTAACATGGTGATGTTCAACTACGGTTGGCAGCCACGCACATAGGGCAGTGATGGTCGATCTCTTTCAACGGTAACTCACGTGGGATGATGATAGTTGACCTCAGGCAGTAAGACTTACAGGAGACGATGGTAGTCAAGTCCTGGTAGCAGCAGCTGGCGTACAACATAGTAGTCAGTCTTTAAAAGCAACCTGCTTAGGATGATCTTAGCCAGTCTCTGATAGTAGCAACTTGCCTATGACAATGTTAGTCAGTCTCTGGTAACAGTGACTTGCCTAGGGCAATGATAAGTCAGTCTCTGGTAACGCCAACTTGCCTAAGTCAATGGTAATGGTAATGGTAATCAACTTGCCTAAGTCAATGGTAATCAGTCTCTGGTGACATCAACTTGCCTAAGACGAGGTAATCAGTCCCTCTCTGGAGCTCATAGGGGCCCTCCTTTGTCCACTCTCTTGGTCTCTCTCTGCCCTCACTATATGTAATCCCTCCCTTCCCTTCCTTATCCCCTTTTTGCCTCTTCCAGCGGATCCTATAAAAACCCCTCTACTTCCCACTAAAAGACATACCCTCAACCCGGTCAAACTCTTTCCTGGCTCTCCCTTCGCCCAGCTGGCTCCAACAAGGGAGAAGAAATAAAACTCTCCAACCTACCCTCTCTCCCTCTGGCCTTCTTACTCTCTCTCTATCTCTTCACTCAGCTAGCTTTGGACGGCAGCCTCCATTAAGCTAAGCTCTCTCTCCTTTTCCTCATCTGGCTCCGCCCGATCTCCTGCCAAAAACCTCCTTCCAGTCTCTTTCGCTCCCCCCTCCTGTTGGCTTCCTCCTCCCTTTTCTTCCCTCCTCAGAGCCACGCCATGCTGCCAGACCCACAACAGCTGCCGGAGCTCCTCATTTCCCTGCCAAATCGGCAGGGCTCCCCCTTCTCAGCCAGCCCTATTCTCACCCCAGCTCCGCTACAATTATATTATATAATATGCCAGATACTGGCATATTAAGCATCCTTTTTTGTGTAATATACCTCCTAGTAAATTATTATGCTGCTTTGCTATTGTACTAATTTCCCCCTTTGTCAGTTCATGCAAGTGTTAAAAAGGATAGAGAGTAGCAGCAAGCAACACATTAAATATGCAAGAGATATTTGATGCAAACATCAATTATCTGAACAAAAAGGACCTACTAACACTTACCAGTTCAATATTTAATAAAGGAAAGCCCTTCTTAAAACATCTTGTCTTTTTTCCATAATATCTAATCATATATATTATCTTAGTCATTTATTCCATACTTCTTAAATCAACTCTCTAGCCTAAATCACTTAATGGTTTAGTTTAGTTTATCATTCAAAAGCTATTATTAGTTTCTAATTCTGCTTTATAGGAATTCATATACTAAAAAAAAAATCCAAAGGATTTAATAGGAACTTGTGGTTAACCATACTGAATGTATATATTCTGTATGCATATGTATGTGGAGTCCTTGGTGTCTTCCGATCTTGGTTGTTTGCTTGCAAACTTTTCATTAACCAGAATACATAATATCTTCAGTACCAGAAGGGAGTGCAATTTGGTCTCTGTTTATATCACTGTCACTGTTGGTGGGAATGTTCTTTTCACGGTGGTAGTTCCTTGATTAGGCTGTTGTTAATTGATTGTTGATTGTAAAGCCTGCTTTTAATCCCTGCTTATCTGGTGTTGATTGCTGAAGTGGAAGTGTGTTGTTCTTTTGTTTCCTTTTTAGCTTTTTTATTGTCCCTTGTGAATAATATGTAAATGTTGTTTATCTCCATGTGCCCATTGATAGCTGATTTGTCTGAGTGACAGGCTTCCACTAATTCTCCAGCATTTTTTTATTTAGCTTGGTTTTAGGATTGTTGAAACTATCTGTCCATATGCTGTGAAGTTAAGCAGTTTTTATTGTATCTGAACTGACTGGTAATTGATCTTCATGGATGTGCTTTGCTAGTCTAGTGTCTGTCCTAAATAGTGACTGTTATAGTCTTTACACTGTATGTTGTAGATGAGTTTGGTTTTGTCTTCTTTTAGTTTACTTAAATGTTTTGGAGGGCTTTGGTTAGTTTGTGTGCTGTGGTGATGTTATGTGATTAGTTGTTGGTTGTTTCAGAGATGTTTTTCACATATGGCAATGTTATTCTTTTCACAGCTTATGTTGGTTGTGTTGTTGGTTGAATGGGCATGCACCTTTTGATAAAATTGCATGGGTATCCATTTTGTTGGAAGACGTTGTATAGTGATCTGTTTTCTTTCTCTGGTGTTCTGGGTTGCTGCAGTGCATTTATAGTCATTTCAATAATGTTTTTACATAGCTCCTCTTGTGAAAAATTGGGTTGTTACCTTGATGCTCCAAGTGGAGCACTTGGTTAGTGTGGGTAGTTTTTCAATAGACTTGTATTCTAGTTTGCTGCCATTTTCTTTGTTAGTGTGGATTATCCAGGAAGCGTTATATGTTATTGTTTTCTTTTCCCCCTTGCAAAATTTATTCCTTTGAAAATTTATTTTATGTGTCTTCTTTGGTTGTTCCTTTTTTATTGTGACAAAATTATCATCTGCATATTGGATTCATATTTTTGGTTCTGTGCAGGTGTATTATAATTTTTAGATGCCACATCACATTCTGTGCTATAAGTCCTGAGATCCCATGGTTATTACTCTGATTTGTTAATGTATTTGTCCGTCAAACTGAAAGTAGATAGTGAGGCAGAGGTTGAAAAGATCCACGATTCTGGGTATTTTGATCTTAGTAATTTGGTAAAGTTGGGTGTATTATATAGTCTTGCTGTTGTGGATTCTTTTGCTAGTTCTGCTCCATATATTTAAAGAACTCTGTGACATTGAATAAGATCGTAATATCATCTTCTATTATTATTAAGTCTTTGATTTTCTGGAGGCATCGCAGTGGAAAGTTCATAGAACATTCATTTTCCTTTGTGAGATGTCCAAGCTTTTTTGTAATTTCTTTAGTTATGTTGGGGTCCCTGGTAATGATACGAGTGGATGAAGAGGTTTGTCAGGTTTGTGTATTTTAGGCATCCACAGAAGGTGGGAGGATACAAACACAGAAAAATTTCTATCAAAACTAGGAAACACAAAGTCTACTTTGCAGATTCTTAATGGAAGGCAACTGTTTAGTTATATTCTAATCCAAAGGAAAAGGAAAGAGCTTCAAGCTCAAAAGATGGTAAAATTATGTTATTTTGAGTGGTGTTTACAAAAGTATGCATGTTCCACACTCTTACACATGGCCTTGATGTTATGAGACCTCTTTCCCATTCTTGAAGTTCCTTTTTATAAGGCAATATAATTGAGAGCAGGAGGTATGAATGGACTAATTAATTAAATACATTCTTTCACTGGCTAATTAAAAGCATTAAAATGTTTTTATTTATTTAAGCTAAAGATAATGTAAACAAAAAGCCTTATATGTACAAAGGCTAGATTAGTTCAGGCTGCTTAATTGTAGCAACAGCAATAGCAATAACACTTAGACTTATATACTGCTCCCTTGTGCTTTACAGCACTCTGTAAAGGTTTACATACATCAGTATATTGCCCCCAACAATCTGGGTCCTCACTTTATTGACCTTGGAAGAATGGAAGGTTGATTCAACCTATGAGCCAGTTAGGTTCAAATTCCTGACTGTGGGCAAAGTTAGCCTGCAATACTGCAGTATCAACTGATTTCATTCTTACAGGTCTGGTTGTTTACTAAAATCATATCTTACTGTGTGGGCCAGGGTTGGCAGATTAACACCTTATGCCAGTGATGGCGAACCTTTTAGAGACCGAGTGCCCAAACTGCAACCCAAAACCCACTTATGCATCGTCGGGTGCTGGGTGGGTGTGGCCCATTGGGTGGACGTGGCTACGGTGGTAACAGCAGACTGGGTGGGACTAAAAAGTTCAATCAATCAATTCCAACTTTGCAAGATATTTTTTTCCCATGAGAAGTTGAAATTGACTGACTGATTGATTGAACCTTTTTTTTTTGTACATGGCAGTGAAAAGGTTTTATAAAACCCAGCTGAAGGCCTAGGACTGGGGCAACGGTGCGAGTGCCCACAGAGAGGGCTCTGAGTGCCGCCTCTGGCACCCGTGCCATAGGTTCGCCACCACTGCCTTATGCTATTCAGCTTATGCTATTCTAATGCTATCTCCCTCCTGTGAGGCCCTCCTCTCTGAAATTCATAAGGAATTATATTGTATACATAGTTTTGTTATCTTGTAGGTATCTTTCACTGAGGCTCTCTTTGTAAACTTATTGAGTGAAATGCTATATTTCTTATTCAAAATTGTTAAGTCTGTGGTGCTATGTGGCAGATACTTATTTGTTTGAATTCTAAAGTCCCAGAGCATTTTAGCTTCTTTGTTTTCTATGACTTTATAGTCCCACCAGTTCTTGCTTGCAAATGATAATTCTTGCAGATATTCCAATGCGCCATTTTACTTCCGCATGCCAGTGTTTGTAGTCAGTCTGTGTGAACTTCTTGCAGCAGCTAACTAGGGGTCCATTGTTTTCTCAGCTTCTTTGCAGACACATCATTTGCTGTCTGTTGCTATCCTCTCAGTTCTGACTTTGTATGCATTTGTTCTCAAGGCTTGATATTGTGCAGCCAGAATTAGCCCCTATGTCTCTTTCTTCAACTTTCCTGTTCTTAGCCATTGTCAGGTCTTGTTATCTGCTTTGCCTGCTATTTTGTTTTAATTTACTGGCCATATGATACTTTGCCTTGCTATGTCTCCTTTCTGTTTCTCATTTGGTGTTCAAGATATACTAGCTTCAGTAACTCTTTCTCTTCCTCCCAATATAGTTTTAAACTCTATGTCATGGTTCCAACAGATGAAACTCTTCAAAGCTTCGGATGTTCTTGCTTTGACATTCTATCTTTGTGTTAAACTTACACCCTAATTTAGCAGTTAAACTAATATTACCCTTTAATGCATTACAACAGTTTTTCCCACCTGGTGCACACCAAATGTTTTTGACTACAATTCCCATCATCCCAATGCTGGTATCAGGGAAGATTACATTGCATTACACTGTTGCACATCAAGTAAAAAAAATGGAGGGGAGAAGGAATAAGCATGCAATCAAATAAGTATTGCAGTCCAGACAGATATTAAAAATAAGAGGTTTTATGAAATGCTGATGGATTGCCATATACTGTTTGTGGATTAACTTTTCCTAGATGATTTGGATAGAATACTTGCCAATTTGGATTTCTTATTTTTCCAGCCTTAAGCATAGTTCATTCTATTTCCCCATCTGAGATTTAAAATAAAAACTACATTTGCACATATTTCTAGATGCATTTTTCCTCAATATAAACAAATGTGTATGTTATTCTCTCAAGTATAAGAATAATTTCAAGGGCTGATAATGCTTTTCTTTGCAGCATTGCTCAAAAGAGTTGAATCAAACCAGAAAAAATGAAGGTAAGGTACATTTGAAGACAGTCATACAAATGTACAAACAGATAACTAAAATGATACTATTTCCCAGCTTATAATTTATATACCAAAATAGAGGTTTGGATTGGAGAAAAGCCAGGAAAATGATGCTTCCTCTGCAAAGTACTGTATTTTTCTCTAGGAATAAGTGGCCCTGACAGTGTTTGCATCAACAGTTTTTATGTACTCAAAACAGTCACCTCTACAACCAATGAAAACACACATAAATTAAGTCAATTTCAGAAACTTCATATAAGCACAATCCTTTCCATTGTATTGTAAACACTTCCCAAATATAGATGATCTAAAAAAATGCTTAAAACGCATGATTCCATGACCATCTGAGTTCTAAGAAATATTGGTGCCTCAGATATTCTGAACAGACATTTAGAAGTAAGAGGAAAGTAAAAAAAAATAACAGAAAACCTTTGTAAAATAATTGCTTCCAGAATGTTTCCACTCATTAGTTCAAGATTTGAGTTGTGCTCTGCCAACAACAGTTTTCCTGTTCCAGTTACATTTGTATAAAAGATGAAATATTCATCCTTTATTCCTTCTAATAAACTCTTGAAAAAGAAACTAGAGAAGACCAAGATCATAGTATAACATGCTATTTCACATGAAATATAAATAGTCCTCAACTTACAATCACAAGTGAGCTCAAAATTTCTGTTTCTAAGCAAGATATTTGTTAAGTGAGTTTTGCCCCATTTTATGACCTTTCTTATCACAGTTGTTAAGTGAATTTGGCTTCCCCATTGACTTTTCTTATCAGAAGATCAAAAAAGGTGATAATCTGTCCCTGGCACATTGCAATCATCATAAATATGAGTCAGTTGCCAAGCATCTGAAGTTTGATCACATGACCATGGAGATGCTGCAACCACTGTGATTGTGAATTGTCGTAAATCAAGGACTATCCGTATTATCTTCCACTTCAAAGATCAGAGTACAAAGTGATATAGTCTCACAGGACAGCAAATCAAAGAGCAGTTTATTTAAAAGAAGAATCAAGCCAAAATTCTGTCTAAATTTTGTAAGCGACTCGTCATACTTATGACATAATCAGCATCTCTGTGATCTCATGATCAGAATTCAGGCATTTGGCAACTACCATATATTTATGTCAGCTGCAGCATTCCAAGATCACGTGTTTGCTATTTGCGACTTTTCCAGATGATATTTGACAAACAAGGTCAATGGGGAGAGCTGGATTCGGTTAATGATTGCATGATTCATTTAACAACCATAGCAATACACTTATCAATCGCAATAAAAAAGTCAGAAATGTGGGCACAACTCCCTTAACTACTGCTTCGCTTAGTGATAAAAGTTTTGGCCCAACTGTGGTTCTAAGTCAAGTTGTATAACTTTTGTGTCAGGATAATGTTACCACTTTGATTGTGCTTTTGAATTGCATCTGAGATTACACCAGAATTTGCATAAATATTTCCATATTCTCCAGAAAATTTCAGAATATCTGTAATTGAAAGTAATTATACTGTCTGTGACATAAACAGAAACAGAATAGCAGAAACACCCTGGCACCCTTCTTGTTAGCATAAGGAGGAAGTTCAATCTACCCTACAATCTAAAGCAGAGAAGTGCACTGAATGTATCAATATATCTGCTCATGTTCTCTTTCCACAGCTGGCACATGATAGAGCCATGATTGTGTTTTCTGCATGGCATATTTGCAAATACCAGTGTGAGAGATTACAAGTGTAATTCCTGCCCTTTCAAAGGAAAAAGTAGACTCTGTGGCAAAAGAATTATTTCTTTATCCGCAGTCGATTTAAAATTAACATCTCCATCTTTTTACTGGAACTGTTCAAAAAGAGCATTAATATTAGCACACAGTAAGGCTAATAAAACAGAAAAAAGCCAAGTAAAATGACAAGTCATTAAATGAAAATAATCATACAAAACACCAATAAAAAAACCACAGAAGAAATTGAAAGATTTTATACTAGCAGTGAGGAACTCATGCAGTCGAGAGAGCAGCTTCTAGAGGCCCAAAACTGCTAAGAAAAGGACTTACTGCCTGAGCCAAAGGCCAACCAGCAGAAAACTAAAAAGTAATATTTAAAAGCATTTATCTTACACTATCTTACATTAAACTTTCTGACATTCCTACATGTATGCGGGATCCAGAAAAAGTTATTTATCCATTAAAATCAGTGTGAAAAATCAGGTTATGTTTTAAGTCCTATTTATCCCAGTGGGATAACTAAGTTTACTTTTATAGATAAAATGTAATATAATTATATAAATATGCAGCAACCAAATTGAAAAATCATATATCACCAGCACTTACCAGCACACCTTCTAAAATATTTCCATAAAGCTATGAAAATCTGATTATATTCTCAGAACATCTCACAATTTTCTTCATAAAGAAACAGTCTGCCATTTTTAAAGTTTATACTAATAACACTAAAAAAGAAATGGAAAGCACGACCTAGAATTACGAATATATTATTATTATTAATAGTAGTAGTAGCAGTAGCAGTAGTAGTAGTAGTAAAATTGGAAGGGACCTTGGAGGTCATCTAGTCCAACCCCCTGCTCAGGCAGGAAACCCTATACCATTTCAGACAAATGGCTGTCCAGTCTCTTCTTAAAAACTTCCAATTACCATTGGTAATTAATGATTTGGAGAACATGTATTCATACAAAATGCTCATAGGTACAATGATTCATTGGAAATCAGTCAGCGTATAAATTTAAATTAAAAATAGCTATTTGTTTATTTATGGTCCAAGTCACAGAAATCAAAAATAAAATACACCATTAATACATATATAAATAACATGCATAAGTAAATAGCACATATGTAAAAGGAAGAAATCTTATAAAATTAACATTTCTTCTCACAATTGTTTGAGATTTTAATATTGTCTTATTTTTCAAATAATTTTGATTTTGGTTACCCCTGAGAGGGTCTTGAGTCACCCCCAGGGGTCCTAGGACAACACTTTTAAAAACACTGCTGTAAGCTAAGGCTATAATGTAAAAAATTGCTATGGCTACTGTTCATTTAATAAAAATGAATTGGCACATTAGCTTCTAAGGCATGGGTGTCAAACTCATCATGTCATGTGACATGCCGTGACGTATCGCAACTTTTTTTGCATTGCTGGCAATGGGGTGGGCGTGGCTTTATGATGAAACTGGCCCGCTGTTCTAAGGCTTTCATAATAATGAAAAATAAGGTTTATTTATTTATTCAAAACATTTATATAGATGCCCATCTTAAACAAATTTCTGGGCGGTTCCCAATCAGGATATCAATAACTTTATCCTCATAGATAAAATACAGGGAGCTAAAAAATCCATTAAACCAATACTGCCTGGAAGTTATGCTTCAACGTGTCAAACACATCTTAAAACACATTCTATCTGAAAAAGGAAGGTATCATAATTGAACTTGGAATTCTACATGAAATGTGTGTGTTCTGAAATCAGCTGCAGCTCTCAAGAATTTAACCAAATATTAAGTAGTGTAACTACATAATTTGAAAGTAATGTAGAGCAAGCCCTGAGCACATACAGACATTTATGCTGCCTCTAGAATTTCAAACCATGTTGTTGAAATAGTGGCAATATTTGAGGGTATAATGTTTTTCCTCTTTCCTTTCGTCCCTCAACTACATCCTAAAGTAGATAGATCAAATCTCTGGTACAGTTTTTTTGACCACTGTCCTACAATAGGGGCATGATGGCTCAGTGGTTAAAGATGCTAAGCTTGTCAGCTGGAGACTCAAGCTCTACACAATGGGGTGAGCTCCAGTTATTTGCTTCAGCTCCTGCCCACCTAGCAGTTTGAAAGCATCATAAGCAAGTAGATTCGTATATACCACTTCAGTGGGAAAGTAACAGCATTTCATGCACCTTTGGCATATAGCCATGCTGGCCATATGATCATGGAAATTGTTTTCAGACAATGCTGGCTTCCTCGGCCAAGAAATGGAGATGACCAACATGTCCTAGAGTCAGACATGACTGACAGGGAAATCTTTACTTTTTACTTCCAATAAAATACTATAAAATATAAAATAAAAATGTTACGAGTGACTAGAGAAAATTTCCCCACTTCGACACAGATAGCCAACTAGAAGCACTTGGTTGTCCTATACTGGAGGCAAAATGATGGCATAACTAAGTTCTAGTTCTATCTAGAAAGAAAAATATTACAGTATATGAGTCCAGAAAATTATTCCAAGTGTCTTGCATACTGGATATGTATTGGGACAGATCTACCAATTTTGCACAAAGAGATGCAAAAAGCATCCATGATAGCATGCAGGAGAGGAGCTTAAGAACAACAGATAATACAGATGATCCTTAGACCAGAAAAGTTTGGTACTTGTGTTTGTTTTTCACTAATTTTTCTGTCATTTTCTAAATCATGATATATGAAAACAATTATTTCCCCTGAAAGAGGAGGATGCTGAAATGTCAAAAGCTCCTTTAGGCTCTACTGTGATAATAAAGTATTGGCGATTTTTTTTTTTTTTTTTTTGCTCCTTTAGTGAAGAAAGACATTTTGTGACCTTTTGCGGCTTTATGGCGATAATGAATTTTCTGCAGGACTCAGACAATTTAAGTTACTCTATTAAAATAAGAATGCTTGAGGAATAGCTGTGACCTTGACCTTTGAAAAAATTAATAGAAAACTGATTTTGAAGGAACTGTTAAAATCTATTTATTATCTAGACTGTGATTCATTACTGTTATGGAAATAATGCACAGATAATATATGATAAGTATTTTTTATAAAAACCAAACAATGTTATTCAACCTTCGTCACTCATCAGTTGAACTATTAACACCTGATATTTAGATATAAATTCTCTACTGATTTTTTTTCTGGTGACAATATCAGTTTTATATAAAGATGTTTTTGTTCAAGTTGAAAGGTTTTGCAAGTCTGAAAAGTAACAGTAGCAACTTGAACAGGATTACATTCAGCCCTTATATTTTAATATTAAGTGAATATAAAATAACCAGGATTTATCCTTAGCAAAAGCTTATCTCATTCAAATTTACAATTAGTTTTTAATTATTATTTTAAGGGATCAAGTTAAAAAAACTACAAAAGTTTATTATTAGGAAGGCTACTGTGCTGTGTTATAACATTATTTTAGTGCTTATAATTGTTTTAATTAATTGATTTTGTAAGCCCCCACCCGAGGTCTGCTGGAGTGGATGGCTACAATAAATGTAATAAAATATGTAAATAAATCAATTTCTATTTCAAGAAGATCACGTGAGCTGTTTCCCAAACCTTAAATTTTATTTGAAATTTTATTTTTAAAAGAAAAAAAGAAAAAAACCACTACCAATTTATCAGTTTCTGATAGTACTACATAGAAACCTGAAAGAAAGTTACAGTGAAGAAAATTATACAGAAAAATCAAGACAGAAAGTAAGACCTAATTTAATCTCACCCATTGAGGTGAGATTAGTCCCTATAGACTTTCCAGAAATTTCTTAAAATAGGGATTTTCCATCAAACTTGGGGATCCCAGAGAAACAGAGAGCCTGTGAGATGATTATATTGTTTGTAGGATGTTGGTCTATTCTCTGGCAATTTTATTTCTTTTTATGTATTTCTTTTTATTGTTTTTAATGGTTGTTTTAGACTTGTTTTTAACTGTTTATTGCTGCTGCTTATAGTTACATTTGTGAGACAGATTGCAGGCAGGCAGGCAGGCAGGCAGAAAGAAAGAAAGAAAGAAAGAAAAAGAAAGAAAGAAAGAGTCTTTGTCCATATAGTTAGGCCTGTCTAATTCTTGAGAAGAAAATTCTTAAAACAATATTTAAATTTAATTTATTTCATTTATGTATCTAGTCAAATATGCACTAGTGGAGAAAAATCTCTCTCCCCATTATACCTATATTTTTCAAATCTGCTCTGAAGGCTTGGAGTACATTTGGAAAATATTTGGTAGCTTCAGGAGTAAAAAGACAAGGACTTTTGCAAGTGCAATGAAACTTTATGGACCTTTCCTCATTTTGTGATCTTATTGATGCATTATTTGCACAAGACCAATCATAAAACAAAGTATAGGAAATATGATAAATAAAAAAAAATTGAAGCAAATTAATAAACATAATAATAATAAACATAATAATAAACATAATAAACATAATAATAATAAACATAATAAACATAATAATAATAAAAAAGTTGGAAGGGGCCTTGGAGGTCATCAAGTCCAATCCCCTGCTCAGGCAGGTAATCCTATACCATTTCGGACAAATGGCTGTCCAGTTTCTTCTTAAAAACTTCCAGTGTTGGAGCATTCACCGCTTCTGGAGGCAGGTCGTTCCACTGGTTAATTGTTCTAACTGTCAGGAAGTTTTTCCTTAGTTCTAAGTTGCTTCTCTCCTTGATTAGTTTCCATCCGTTGCTTCTTGTCCTGCTCTCAGGTGCTTTGGAAAACAGCCTGACTCCCTCTTCTCTGTGGCAGCCCCTGAGATATTGGAACACTGCTATCATGTCCCCCCTCGTCCTTCTCTTCATTAAGCTAGACATACCCAGTTCCATCAACCTTTCTTTATAAGTTTTAACCTCCAGTCCCCTAATCATCTTTGCTGCTCTTCTCTGTACCCTTTCTAGAGTCTCAACATCTTTTTTACATCGTGGTGACCAAAACTGGATGCAGTATCCCAAGTGTGGCCTTACCAAGGCATTGTAGAGTGGTATTAATACTTCGCGTGATCTTGATTCTATCCCTCTGTTAATGCAGCCTAGCACTGTGTTGGCTTTTTTGGAAGCTGCAGCACACTGCTGGCTCATATTTAAATGATTGTCCACTAGGACTCCGAGATCCCTCTCACAGTTACTACTATTGAGCAAGGTGCCCCCTATACTATACCTGTACTTTTGGTTTTTCTTGCCTAAATGTAGAACCTTACTTTTTTCACCATTGAATTTCATTTTGTTAGATAGCGCCCAGTGTTCAAGTCTATCCAGATCCTCCTGTATCCTAAGCCTGTCTTCTGGAGTGTTGGCTATTCCTGCCAGCTTGGTGTCATTTGCAAATTTGATGAGTTCCCCATCTATCCCCTCGTCCAGATCGTTGATGAAGATGTTGAAGAGCACTGGGCCCAGAAGAGCCCTGGGGCACCCCACTGCAGGCTTCCCTCCATGTAGATGCGGTTCCATTGAGGACCACACACTGAGTACGGCTGGTCAGCCAGCTACGGATCCATCTGGTGGTGATGCTATCTAACCCGCATTTTTCTATCTTATCAAGTAGTAGGTTGTGATCTACTTTGTCAAATGTGGAGCTACCAAGGAGATTCTAAAAAACATAACTTTCAATAGGAATTTTGCCACTTTCTTAGAAATTTCTGAGAATTGATCATATACAAGAAGAGCAGTAATCTTCTAAATATAAGAGCTACTGACATTATTGACAAATAGAGCTATGAATTTAGATTGCTACTAGTTATACAATTGGCATTTTACTGGCACACATGACGCAGATCCATCCTCTGTTTCCTAGCACAGATAAGTGTGACTTTTGTACAGAAGATCACTTTTGATTGTTTGCCAATACATTGATTCCTAATTGAAAGTTCCCCAATTTATGCCAGAGTAAAATGTTTCCTGTGAAGACCATATAAGCTATTTAACAAAATATTTAGGGAAAGTCCCAGGAGGAGAGGGAGCAATTATCCTGTAGAAATAATGAAAAATATCAACCTTCTTCCTAAAGTTATATTTTGTAATGAGCCAATGGGGAAAAAGAGATACATTAAGTTTACAGGAAAGCAGGAGTGAACATCCTGGGGTTTCAGCCCATAGGAAACACCCAAGTATGAATGCCTTTCAAATGTACTGCTGATACTGGTTTATCAGAACAATGCACTGATTACAAGTCAAATACTATTTCCCAGTATTTGTATTATAAATTTATATTTTAATAAATATATTTAAATTTATAACATTTGAACATCTGAGAAAAATTCCAACCAAGCTTTTCCTCCTCCCCAAATAGAAGATAAGAGGAAAATTGAGCCTCTCCTATGGGTATGATATAACCTTGCCCATTTTCCACTATTATCTCATCCTCTGCAGTCCTCCGCCTTTCACCATTCAGTGCTCCCTTAGTCATCCAAAATTTTGGATGCTCTGCAATACAGATTTAATACAAAATTATCACACTCCCACTTATGAAAAAGGAGGTAGGAATTAAATTTGTTATTTTGCAAAGATGAACATGAGACATTTATAAGGAACTAGACAGCTTGCAACCTGATGGGTCATCATTTCAGAGATATTTCCTTACCTAAACAGAGAAACAGAATGACCAAGGGCAAAAAAAAGGGAGAGTGGAAGTGATTTCCTACAGGCTTCTCTATTGCATTTCCATGAGGGAAGCTGGCAGAAAGCAGTAGAAACGGGAGCAACTTCCACCTTTCTGATGGCTTAACAGCAGCTGATAGTGGGCCTGGTCTATTCAGCCTCTGGAGGGATGGAGGGAACTAATCTAGTCAACTTTTAGGTGGCAACATGGGAGTGCAGCAGCACTGAAGCAACCACAAATTGCTTCAGCTATGGGAATCATGGGTCAAACATTTGAGCACATTCTGTAAGCTAGACCACTTGCGGTACCTTTGTTCAAAAACTGTTGCCCTGTGTTGCACTGTTTCACCCAGTTAAAGCTAACAGACACGTAAGCTTTAATAGCATATAATTATATTTTGTTCATTCTCATTTAAAGTATGTTGCCTATGCTGTTTGACTGGGCTATCTTTCTTTTTCATTGATGTTCCAGACTAAAAATAGTCTATAACCAAAAAATGATGACTTCTTTAAAGCTTGATATTCATCCAGACTTTGCAGTTCCAGAAAAGAAACAAAAGCTTGTGATCTGAGGGAGCACCATTTATGACTGCAAGTCTTAACTTGGCATGAACTGCTACAACATTTATAGGCATATTCTATTTCTAGAATCTCTAATCTTCTGGGGCTGTTGAGAATATCTGCCATAATAATATCTTACCATGGATCCGAGCCTTATCATCCACAAGATGTCCAAGGGAGACCAAACCAATCACAAACTACCAAACCACTAGAATAAGTCAACTCTTGCTCTGTCTCAAAGGCCAGAGCACTATAATATCTCAAGATTTAAAATGGACATCCAACTTCAAAAATGTAATCAAAAAAGCACAACAAAGAATGTTCTTCCTGCGCCAATTCAGAAAACTTAAGACTGCTCAAGGAGCTGCTAATATAGTTATTGAATCTGTCATTTCCATTTCTATAATTGTCTGGTTTGGATCTGCAACCAAACAAGACAGACATAGTCTTCCACGAAGTTAGAACTGCAGAAAAAAACAACTGCTACCAGCCTGCTTTCCACTGAAGACCTGTATATTGCACGAGCCAGAAAGAGAGCTGTGAAAATATCTACAGACCCCTCACATCCTGGACATAAACTATTTCAACTTCTTTCTTCAAGATGACGCTATAGGGCATTGCACACCAGAACGACTAGACATAAGGACAGTTCCCCCCCCCCATGCTGTCACTCTGCTTAACAACTAATTCCTATAACACTGTCAAAATACTAAGTAAAGCTGTATTACTATGATACTCCTCATCTTTCCTATTACCTATCCTTATCTTCTTATGACTATAACTTTGCTGCTTGTATCTTACAATTTATATTGGGTTTGATCTTCCACCAAGTGGAAGATCAAACAGGTTCCTGGCAAACCTAGCAGACAACTTTGTCTCCCAAAAAGTAGAGAAGGGAACTAGGGGATTAGCCATCTTGGATCTAATTCTCACTAACAGAGATGAAATGATAGACGGTGTTGAAGCCATAGGAACCCTGGGAGGAAGTGATCATGCAATATTAGAATTCAACATTATAGAAGCACAACCAATAGAACACAGTCAAACTAGAGTCTTGGACTTCAAGAGAGGTAATTTCAATAAACTTAGAGAGGGCTTGGGAAGGATTCCATGGATGAGAATCCTCAAGGGGAAAACAACTCAAGAAGCTTGGGAAATTTTGAAAAATGAGATAATAAAAGCACAGTCTAGCACAATACCAACAAAGAGGAAAAACAACAGCTTTCAAAAGAAACCAGCATGGCTGCATAAAGAACTCTCTGACAAATTGAAAGATAAAAAGGACAAGTATAGAAAGTGGAAAGAGGGGAACATAACTAAGTCAGAATAT
The DNA here is from genome assembly GCF_016545835.1 of Crotalus tigris. Classification (NCBI taxonomy): domain Eukaryota; kingdom Metazoa; phylum Chordata; class Lepidosauria; order Squamata; family Viperidae; genus Crotalus; species Crotalus tigris. Next base: position 779,806 of record NW_024097032.1, read on the forward strand.
CAGCAAATAGCCCGAGCCTGCAAAGATGAAGTGAAGAAAGCCAAGGCTCAAAATGAACTAAGGCTTGCGACCAAAGTCAAAAATAACAAAAAAAAGCTTCTTTCAACATGTAAAAAACAAGAAAAAAGTGAAGGAAACGATTGGTCCATTAGTGGGTGGAAGTGGCAAGAAGGTGACAAACAACAGGGAGAAAGCAGAACTATTTAACTCGTGTTTTGCATCTGTCTTTACACAAAGGGAAAAAACAGACCAACCTATCAAAAATAGTGCCATAAAAAACAAAACAGAAACACAAGTTAAGATAGGCAAGAAAATGGTTAGGGAGCACCTGTCCAGCCTAGATGAGTTCAAATCGCCAGGACCAGATGGATTACACCCCAGAGTTCTCAAGGAACTGGCAGATGTGATATCGGAGCCACTGAACTATATTTTTCAAAGATCCTGGAACACAGGGGAACTACCAGAGGACTGGAAAAGAGCTGATGTAGTTCCCATCCTCAAAAAAGGAAAAAAAATGGATCCAGGAAATTACAGACCTATCAGCCTGACCTCAATACCTGGGAAGATCCTGGAAAAGATAATCAAACAACGAATCAACGAACACCTAGAGGCAAACAAAGTCATTACTAAAAGCCAACATGGGTTTGTCAAAAATAGATCATGCCAGACAAATCTTATTGCATTCTTTGACCAAGTGACAAAATTAGTGGATCAGAGGAATGCTGTGGACATAATTTACTTGGACTTCAGTAAGGCATTTGATAAAGTAGATCACAACCTACTACTTGACAAGATAGAAAAATGTGGGGTAGACAGAACCACCACCAGATGGATCCGTAGCTGGCTGACCGGCCGTACTCAGCGAGTGGTCCTCAATGGAACTGCATCTATATGGAGGGAAGTGTGTAGTGGGGTGCCCCAGGGCTCTGTTCTGGGCCCAGTACTCTTCAACATCTTCATCAACGATTTGGATGAAGGGATAGATGGGGAACTCATCAAATTTGCAGACGACACCAAGCTGGCAGGAATAGCCAACACTCCAGAAGACAGGCTTCAGATACAGAAGGATCTGGACAGACTTGAACACTGGGCACTAACTAACAAAATGAAATTCAATGGTGAAAAAAGCAAGGTTCTACATTTAGGCAAGAAAAACCAAATGCACAAGTACAGCATAGGTGGCACCATGCTCAATAGTAGTAACTGTGAGAGGGACCTCGGAGTCCTAGTAGACAATCACTTAAATATGAGCCAGCAGTGTGCTGCAGCTGCCAAAAAGGCCAACACAGTGCTAGGCTGCATTAACAGAGGGATAGAATCAAGATCACGTGAAGTATTAATACCACTCTTCAATGCCTTGGTAAGGCCACACTTGGAATACTGCATCCAGTTTTGGTCACCACGATGTAAAAAAGATGTTGAGACTCTAGAAAGAGTACAGAGAAGAGCAACAAAGATGATTAGGGGACTGGAGGCTAAAACATATAAGGAACGGTTGCTAGAATTGGGTATGTCTAGTTTAACGAAGAGAAGGACAAGGGGGGACATGATAGCAGTATTCCAATATCTCAGGGGCTGCCATAAAGAAGAGGGAATTAAGCTATTTTCCAAAGCACCTGAAGGCAGGACAAGAAGCAACGGGTGGAAACTAATCAAGGAGAGAAGCAACCTAGAACTAAGGAGAAACTTCCTGACAGTGAGAACAATTAATCAGTGGAACAGCTTGCCTCCAGAAGCAGTAAATGCTCCAACACTGGAAGTTTTTAAGAAGAGACTGGACAGCCATTTGTCCGAAATGGTGTAGGGTTTCCTGCCCGAGCAGGGGGTTGGACTAGATGACCTCCAAGGTCCCTTCCAACTTTACTACTATTATTATTTATGTTGTTTGCTTAGCTAGTACTCTATGACTATCATTAAGTATTGCATCTTATGATTTATGATGAAGTGTGGTATTTCATGAATTATGATGAATGTATTTTCATGTTGTACATGATCATGATTATCACTATTACTTGTATGTACACTGAGCTTATGCACTGGAAACAAATTCCTTGTGTGTCCAACCACACTTGGCCAATAAAGAATTCTATTCTGTTATAAAGAATTCTTTGTTCTTTTTCTGAAGATAACTTTTAAAAAATTACTTTTAAAAGTATGGATAGCAATTATTTTTATTTTCTAAAATAAATTTTATGAGATGCTTTGGGACCAAGAGGCATTTTTGAAAACACTTTGCTTTGCAACATACCAGTATCTCATTTTTGATATTAAAATATTTTAATCATGTAAAATAAAGTCTCAAAGGGAGCTGTGCAGATGCATTTGTTAGGCAGTAGAATGTAAGGATCAGAAACTTCCTTCAGGATCCTTATCAACAGTATACACATACCAAGTGATACTGCTAACCTACCTACCAGTATAATCCCACTACAAAGTAAAGGGGAGTATTTAGAATGTTGTCTTATATAGTAGAACTTACTGCTGCCATGTAAGAATATTATAAGCTATTTCTTTGTTTCACATACACAGCTTGGTAAAGTTGTAATTTATTGAACTCTTTTTCAGTAGAACATTATGATCAAATATAAACATAAACAATTTTCTTTATTGAAGTTTTGGATTAGGTAACCTATGTGTACTTGACAAGTTTAAATGCACTAAGTTAGTAGTAAGAGATCACTTATGAGACTTATGAGGTTTGTTAACATTTTTTTCCTCAAATAATGTTATCTGCATGAGCATAAAGAAAAATATTTGCTTCTTTTTAAGAGGCTATATAAGTGCACTCAACCCAAAAGAAGTTCATTCCAGTTCCTTGCACTGCATGTTTGTTATCTTTATATCAGTTTTATATTCTCCTAATATTGAAAAAGAAGTATGAATGGCACAAATCAACCTGACTGTACAATAACTCACAGAATCATTTCTAGCTCTTGTGTACTGGATGAAAGATGGAGCCCAAAGGAGCTAAGTGTCCTATAATCATGACAAATTCTTCTGGTATTCCTGCAGATGAAATATACAGTGTCACTGGAATTCAAATGTGATTTATTATAAACTAAATCCAGTACTCACATATTATAAAATATTACTTCAAAAGGTAATAGCAATTCCATAGAAAAGAAAAACTACTGATTCAGCAGAATATAGATATGCATAAATATCATACCACAGAAATTATATTCAGATATTATTAAATGTGTTTACCCCAAAATATGAATATACTGTAATTGTTAAATTATTCCTTTTGGCAACTCCACAGACTTTTGATTTAATTGCTGTTATATCTTCTTTAGAGGGTTTGTCTATTTCTCTCTTTCTCTCTGTTACTGATATTCTCTCTGAATGTCGGTTAGTGGAAGTCACCAACATCTGACAATAAATTATCGGTACTAAAATCTTAAAGAAATGAATGAAACTATAGGTAAAAAAATGAAAATAAAATTGTAGTCAATGAATTCTGCATTGGCCAATATACAATTATTGTGTATGTGTCTATGTAAGTGGGCAAAACAAAAACAACTTCCCCCATACACTGAATCAACCATGATGTTATTTATTTTGGCAGTTGTTGAAGCATTGATCTTATAGATGTCATAGGCAGTGAAGGAATTTAAATTAAATTAGCTTTTATTTTAAAATAGGCTTATTGAACAGTGTCTCTTTTATTACAGTGTCATAGATCTATGGCTTAAAAAGCAAATTTGTTCAAGTTGCAATCAGTAGACATACAAATATAATATATCTTGATTTTTCATACAGTTTTTTTATCTTTATTTTCTTATTTTTTTTTTGTGAGCTGCCCAGAGTCATTGAGAGTAGGGTGGCATATAAGTTTAATATATTATTATTATTATTAGTAGTAGTAGTATAGAATTTAGAATGGAGACTAATTCTTCCTGAAAAATATGCAAATATGTAGATGTATTTGATAAAAATCCTATTTAAAATTTTCTTAATTTTTTAAAAAAGGTTCGCTGTTATTAATAAGCTAAATGATAACTATATAGACAAATTTTGATTAACAACCATCAGTGCCAAGTATTCAATTGTTTTTATCATCCAATTCAGATTATGAAAAAATAAAATTGGCTACAATAGAACACTAAGTTTTAGGGCTTGTGTATAACAGGCCATGTAGCAAAGTCTGTGTGGTTAGGAATATGTTTGGTTTAGCAGTTAAGAGAATTTTGGTTCAAAGCCAGCTGGTTTTTAATTCAGCTGAATCACTGAAACTTGATGAAATGCCATAAGACAATCTAAAAGAAAGCAGATCCTTCACAATGGAAGAGCTGACGTCACCCTTAAAGCTGCCAAGCCATCAATAACTTGCAGAGCTGATTTTCAAAAGGAAAGATGCAAAGTCGTAACAAATGTGTATATGTGCATTTTGAAATATTGTTCCAATGCATATAAGTTCACTTAATTTGAAACATATATTTTGTGAGTCCTTAGTATGGTTAATTTAATGTACTCATCAGGGAACAGTTTGTCTTTAATTTGATGTTCGGTTTGAAACTCTGACTAAACAGAAGATCAAGAGAATCTGCAAATATATAGATTATTGATCAAGAAAAAGGGATTTCAGTAACAGTTCTGAGTAGCTAACAATTTTCATAAGCTCAATTGCTTCCAGACATTTTAGATTCAATTATAACGCTGACAGGAAAATTTAGGAAAATTGCTAAATTTTGATGTCTTTCAGTTTCTCATTGTTGCAAATAAATGAAATTTATTTTTTAATTTCTGTACATTTGTAAATTTGAGAATTGTTATCTGTCAAGTCCACGTTATAATTTGGATGTATTCTGTTGTAAATAATAACAACAACAACAACCCCCGGGGCTTGGGGACCCCTGCCCTATGCCATTTCAGACAAATGGCTATCCAGTCTTTTTTAAAAAAACTTCCAGTGTTGGAGCATTCACAACTTCTGGAGGCAGGTTGTTCCACTGATTAATTGTTCTAACTGTCAGGAAATTTCTCCTTAGTTCTAGGTTGCTTCTCTCTTTCCATCCATTGCTTCTTGTCCTGCCTTCAGGTGCTGTGGAGAATAGCTTGACTCCCTCTTCTTTGATATTGGAACACTGCTATCATGTCCCCCCTCGTCCTTCCTTATTAAACTAGACATACCCAATTCCAGCAACTGTTCTTTATATGTTTTAGCCTCCAGTCCCCTAATCATCTTTGTCATCTTTGAAAAATCATATTTTTGATTACCCCATGGTACTGGGGTAATCAAAAATCCAAAAACAAAACATATATAAATAACTCAATCAGTACATCAAGTATTCCCTCTTTATTTCCCACAAATAGCTTAATATATTAAAATAATCTATTTCTAACTTAAATTTCTATTAATCCTAAACCTGTTTTAGAGCTTTATGCAATTACAATACCATAATCAAATTTAATTTTAAATAACCACATTTCCAGTTCAGGTATCCCTTCCAAATATATCCTAATTCCTTAATTTTATCATAAATCTTATTTTTTTCGTCTTCCACTAATATCTCCCACTTAAAATAAAATCTTGATCTATCCTATACATATCTAATCCATCCATCAATCAATTTCTTTAAACTAACAAAGTAATATCAACCTTAAATCCTTTAAGTCCATTAGACAAGGTACTGATTTCATCCAATTAATTATCAAACCTAATAACCTCCATATTATCAAACAAACACATCATCTTATTAAAATAACATCAATTAATTACTAGTTCAATCCCAATCTAAAACATCTCTTCAGTTTTCTTCATTCCATTACATGATAATTTTCATACAAATAAACCTATTATTCAAAAAAACACATTCTTACTCTATTTAATGTATATATTCTAATAGTCACCCATTTTTCTTACTTCTAACTCAAAAGCTTAGTCCTTAAATCAATTCATAGTTCTAAAATGCCTTAAATCCAGTATACCGTATATTCCGGCGTATAGGGCGACCTGGCGTATAAGACGATCCCCATGTTCGATGCCGGGTCGCAAGATGATCGACGCCGAGTCGCATGTCTAGAAAGTCATCTTATACGCCGGAAACTACCTTATTTCCGGCGTATAAGACAACTTGGCGTATGAGATGACCCCCGAGTTCGGAGGCTGTTTCAACGCTCTCAAAAGTCATCTTATACGCCGGAACATACGGTATATAGTTTTAAATTTCTCTTTTCAGTCTTATTCTAGGCTTCTTTTTATGCCAAGCAGGTTTCCACAACAAAGCTTCCCTTTCAGCTAATAGGTCTCTCTTTGTTACTTGTAATACCATTTGAGACAGTAAGAGGCCTCCTGTCCTCTGCATTGGACCTCTATTTCTCTTATCCTTGAAGCCTCGCCCCTTTAAAGGTTCAAATCTCAGTCTTTGCTTTTTCTGATCCTCAGAAATATAGATAAGATGCTTATAAAGTAAAATAAGTTCCTCTGTATTCTCAATGAGGTCATCTTTTAATATATTTTGGTTTGTAGAATAGTCAAAAATTGACTATTGACTAAAATTGAGAGTCAATTTTAAGATTTAAAGGAGAGTTTCTGGCTCTTAGGTCTGTGGAAATGTTTTTCATTGTAGCAAATTCCTCTTTAATCTCCCTTAGTTCCTCTTCTGGCATGTTTTGGTTTGTAGAATAATCAGATGTGATCTGAAAGTCAATTTGAGAGTTTGGGGTAGAGATAGCTCCTCGTTCTGTAGTAATCCTTTTCCTTATGGCACATATTTCTTCAGTAGCCTCATAAATCTTTTCCAGTATAAGCTTGCAATTTAAATGAGAGTGAAATTTCTCCATTTTGAAAGTAATTAAAGAAAATCCTTTCTTTATTCTTTTTAGTCAAAACTGTAGTTAAGCAGTGTCCACCCCCTCAGTTCCCACAGCTGCATCAGCTTATCTTTTCCAGGAATAGTTTGAAGGTCAGATTCTTCTCTCCAAACAATGATCACAGTTGCAATATTAACTTGTCACCACTAGATGTCCTCAGTAAATAAAAAAAACTTTTCCACACACCATTTTTTTTCCTTTTTTCTATCTTTTAAAGGAAAATGTGAAAAAAGGAATAGTCTTCCAAAGTAAAATAATAATACAATTCGAAAAAGCGTTTTTTTCTGTATCCCAAACTGAATGCAAATAAAATGTAGTCTTTAACATTTTTGTTCTCAGCACCTTTCTTCTCACACATATAGAAGCTGCTTTTCCAGAGGGAAGTAATTCCAAACAAGCTTTTACAGGCAATAAAAAAACCAATTAGGGCAAAGAGAGGGGCAAAGAAGGTCTCAACCAGATCCTCCACGGTGGGTCTATTACGCTTAATTGTAATTGTGATTTTGGCTGATGCAGCAGAGTAATCGGCCATCTTGCAGGACAATTGTTGCTCCGTCAGTCCTAAAGAAATAGCTGGAGCCACAGGAGAAGCTGCCGTTCTCCCGCAGTCCCCAGCAAGCCTCCTCCACGGTGGTCGCCCCTCCAGAGCGACTTTTGACCGACTAAGGGGTCTACCAATGAAGAAAACCTGGCCAGACTGGAGACAAGTCCCCAGACACGACCAGTGTCGCCATGTACCGGAACCGGAAGTCGTGTGTGAAATTCTTAAATGTGTTTTATAAGTAATTTGCAATTGGTCAGAATTCCAATATTTTTCATTAAATTTCGCTAGCTTATTAGAACTTTGAGAAAATACAGTCCAAATACTTTAAAAATCAAGATAGTTATTAGACAGAAGAACCTCTCTTCACTGTTATTTAGCTATCATTTAAATGTTTGAAGTGGCAAGGAGGCAGCTCTGATTCATCAATTAAATATGTGAATCCTTCCATTTCCAATTTGATTCATTACTGAGTTCAGTTATATATTGTAGAATATATCAGGAACAAATATGCATCTTTCAGTTACCCTAATGGAACAGCTTTCCTCCCACAGTTTTGGATCCTCTACTGTTGGAGATTTTTAAGAAAAGATTGAATATTCATTTGTCCAGGATAGTATAAGCATTGCTGCCTTGGGCAGGGGATTGACTGGAAGACTTCTAAGATCCCTTCCAGCTCTATAATTCTATGACACTCTACAAAGGAACCAGGTGTCTGTTATGTTGTCATTATTTATTAAACATACAAACAGGGAAGAAGGAAATTATCCAAATTTAAATTATGAGCCAAAGGTGGCTAAAGGAAAATCTGTTGATGATGCAAACTGAATATTACAAACGGATCACTTCAGATAATATTATAAATGGATGTGTGCTTGTGTGTGTATGTTGGCTGCAAATCACCAGTTAACATAATGGCCATGTTAACTCTTATATGCCATAACACAACATGGTTCATTTTTGCTTAGTATGTTTCATGAACACAACTGTGGTTTCCAAACAACTGTTTATGGCATACAAAATGTGAACAGGACCATTATGCTAACCATGGTCATGCATTATTCTTACTGATTTTAAATATTTAAAACAATACCATAATAAATTGGAACTGAGGAATAATAGAATACTTTTTACAGTGGATAACTGTGTTACACTTTACAGTGAAAACAGCAAAGGATCTTCTGGCACCTTAAAAACTAAGATTAGATTCACAATTATCCAAAAATAAATGTGATAGTCTTGAAGATAACACAAAATGATTGTTTTTACTGTAAAATACAATACATTGTGAGAAAATACTACATACTAGGCAAGCACTTCAGAAAATAAGCCTGTCATATTAAAAATTGTGCAATTTCTTACATTGTGATTGCTGAAACATGTTGTACAGGATGCTGCATTTTTCCATCCATGCTATCGTTTTTACTGTCATTATAAAACTGACATCTCTAAGCTGTTCTTTTGATCGGTGCAGGGGGCAAAAATGGGGAAATCCATGTCTTTTTCCTTTTTCTTTTTTGCAGCTTAAAAACATAGCTTTTTTACCTGAAAAGGACAGAAGCAACCTTCTTCATGTCCTATTAGTCATAGTTTTCCCAGGCTATTAAAAAATAATGTGTAGAATCATACCAGCCCTTATTCTGTAACTGGGACATTTTTTTTAAAGGAAAATGTTTGGCAATAAGTGTCTGTAATTCTTTTCAAGGGAAATTATATTGAGCAAATCATCAGTGGTGGATCCTCTAATCTAAACATGTGTTTCAGAAATAATAATTATTCTAGCAATGTTTAAAATTCAATATTTGAAAGATATTTAATCTTTCAGACAAACCATTCCAATTCTCAGCACTCAAACAAAGATAATCATCCCATTTGCATATAAAATAGTGTGAATGGGAGTACTTCCAGACAAATGTTTTTACATCACTTCAGGATTGGCTCCAGTCCTAATTGTTCACATGACGTTATCTGTTCATTTATTCCTGACTCTTAGCTGGTTTATTGGAAATTACAGCAACAATGATTTTTGAATTCGTTTTGGAGAGCTGTCCTGCAATTCTGAAGAACTTATGGGTGGTCCATTTTCCATTGCAGGAAATTCTCACCTCACCCTGCTTTGGGGGCTCAAATAAGCCAGTGCACATCAATTCCCCTCCATAGAGCTTCAATACCCTGTCCCTGAAGCTTGTTTCTATATGTATAGTTTAGAATTTATCTTCTTTCACCTCACCTCTTCTACTCCAGTCAACATAGTAATATCCAGTCATGGTAATACCCTAACACAGGGGTTCCCAACCGGGGATGCTCGCACCTCCTGGGGGTGCTCAATGATATTCCGGGGGATGCAAAAACTTGGGTATTCAAAATTATAGTGTATATTCATAATTCATTGCCATTATTTTGAACTTTTGTAAGGGGTGCGAGAATATATCAGAATCATTCTAGGGGTGCAGGACATAAAAAAGGTTGGGAGCCGCTGCCCTAACAGAAAAATTGCCCATTTGCAAAATTGCAACTATCATGTCACTTTCACAAATTTCAGAAAATTTAAAAGCAGCAATCAACTAATACCAGACAAACAAGAACACTTTAGTGGTTTTTAGTAAATTTATTGATTTTTAACAATCTACTTTTTCCTACATAAGCTCTCTTCATTGAAACCTCTCAAATGCTTTTGCAAAATACAAACAAATCTAGGAAAGTAAGGTGAAAATCTTAATTTGATTCCTGGCAGCTTCATGGACCCACTCATGTTGCTTTCTAAACAACAACACAAAAGGGTTTGGCACTACCTTCTTCCAAAATGTTTTATCAATTTTCCAAGATTGTCTACCACTCTGTATTTCCTGGTGGTCTCCCACAAAATTATTATCCAGTGTGATTCTGCTTAGTTTTTTTTTAATATAGAATGTTTTAACATTTGGTGGCACTACAAGCAATTTATTTTATTTACTTTTACTATGTTTTACTCCAAGGTCAAGAACATATCAGGAAACAGTTTTGGACTGGAATCCTGGGAATGGTTGAACATCCTAGAACTTCTAGTACAACCTTCTTTTGGCCCATAACTCTCTAGCCTCAGAAAAAAGAGACTATTACACTTGTACTCTTGTATCTATGAATACAAATATTTGAATGCACCGATACAAATCATCAGAGTCCAGTGCTTTTTAAATAATATTACTTTGCATACCTTTGACTCAACCTAATAGGAAAAAATACAGTGGTGCTTAAAGATTTGTGAACCTTTTTGAATTTTCAAAATTTCTGCACGAATATAATCTAAAATGTAAACTGTTCTCCGCACAAATCCTAAAATTAGATAAAGATAACCCTGTTAAACAAATGTGTCAAAAACATTAGACTTGTTCATTTATTCATTGAGGAAAATGGCCCTGGAGAAAAGTAAATAATGAAATCCTTTCATAACAATAAGGTAGACCTTGTTTTCAAGTGATGTGATGTCTTGGAAGACATGAATATATTGTTTCTGCAGAAATGTTACAGTGCCTTGAAATGCATTCTATTAATCAAAATTAAAGTAGAGGGAGTATTTTTTCCATTTATCTCTATCCAGAAATGCTTAATAGGAATATCTTGTAATAAATGTACTGAAAAAGTGTCACCAGTTTGAGCACAGCTGAATAAACGGTAAGAACAAATATTAGCACACCTAATCATCATATCCACCAGCTCTGAGCTCCCTGTCTTCCATAACAGAGTGCATACTCAAGTTGCTCCTATATTGAGAAACAACCATTCTATGCCAATAGGTTTTGTTTTTGTTTTAATTGTGGCTAATATCTAAATATTTAATATCTAAAAGAGCCAGGTGGTTAAAACACCAGGCTAAAAACCATGAGTCTGTTCGTTCTAGTCTTGCTGCCTTAGACACAAATCTCCGAGTCCTAGCAAGACAGCAATGACAAACCACTTCCAAAGATGCCAAGAAAACAGCAGTGATTACTCCAGTTGCCAAGAGTCAAGAATGACTCAAAATCACACACACACAAAATCTGAGCAACTAGCAGTCACAGCGAGAAGAGAAAATTGAGAAAATTTAAATCAAATCCCCACTCAAATATAAATTCACTGGATAACCAGCCACTTTTTCTCAGTCTTCATTCATAGAATCACACTGTGAAATAAATGTGGTAGATGGGTAAGAAAAGATAACCTTTATTGTCATTTTTTTACTGTGGGCACAACGGCACACATCAAAAATGAAATTTAATTGCCTGCTCTCAAAAGTGAAACACATACATGACAAACACCTAAAGATACTATGAACAACATATGTACAGACCTGCATCCCTATATATACGTAGCAAATACATATTAAATACTGATTGTCTTGAATATATAACGGAAGGAGGAAGCTTGAGAATTCACAAATGAACCACATACACTTCACTGAGCATCTAGAGGATAGCTGAAATAAATGCAATTACTAATAACTAAATCACCCCTTCTAATTTAGGAACATCTTAATCCCAGAGGTATGTGTTTGCTGTAAAAGTCAGATGTGAATAAAATGTACTTTATATACTTAGGGATAAGTAGCCATAGCACCAAAAAGTGATTCTGGAACCATCATATCTGACTTATATTAGGCACTGTATAAAGAACCTCATATATTTCCCACAATGACCTCCAACTTATTAATCCGCTACAAAGTAGGTCCTTTATTTAAATTTACTATTCTCTGCAAAGTAGCTATGTTCAAAGATGTGTAGAGAAACTGACATTCCATATGGCCCACATACTGAAAGCTGCTTCATTGTCAACCCAGATCAATATCCCTTATTACAATATATCTACAATTGTTCAGGACTGGATGGTCCACAGCACTTTACGTGAGATAATTTTGGCTCCCCGAACAGCACTTACGTGTCCATCCACCATTAAAATAACAAATTAAAAATGGTTCATCCATGCTCACTAAATCTTGGGATTTAGTCTCTCTTTTATAATCCTATATAAGGTCTCATAATACTGTATATTGAGAATGCCCAAATCCCACAAAATTGCAAAATTTACTGAGAACATCAAAATCTCATGTAAGAACTCAGTGAGATCATAAAAATCTAGGAATACCTGACAATCTTACTAAATACTGCATGTGATTTACATGCTGAAATTGAAAGTAAGACCATGTTGGTCAGGGTTTAGGTGTGGAAATCCTATACATGCCACCTTTAGTTACAGATACTAGAAACAAAATAGATATGTTTGGAGAAAACTAAAACCTTAATTCATCTGGCAGCTGCCTTTATCTCCCCCAGAGCAACTGCTTTTCTTCATAACAAATGATTTTTGGGGTTTTGTGCACTATCTGGAATATACAGAATTCAAAGCAACCGTTTTATACAGCACATAGCTCCCTGGTTATATACAGCACATTAACTAGCTCACCTAATACTTCATAAAACTTTTTAGACTTTCAGAAAGATTGTAGAAGCCACCATATACAACAGTCCTGATTCTGCCTCCCAACCTTTCTTTCTTGCACTTCCAGTCAGGGTTGCCACTGACTCACCTTTGTGCATCACGTGGCAGCTATGGCTTCCCAGAATTTCATTCTCCTTTTCTTCTATAGCGCATGTGCACAAAGTAGCAACTGGATGGACTGCTTCCTCTATCATTACTACCATTTGGCACCCTCCATGTCATGGAACCTTTGTGGAATGCACAACTTGCACACCTGCTTGTAGTGGCTCTGCTTTCACGTTTGTAGAAATGGGAGATTTTAAAAAAGCAGCATAAACCCACAATCCTGCAGAGAGGCTGTCCTCTGTAATTTTGGATACCATTTTCTTATTACATGGTAATTTCATTAAGAAATCTGTAGAGAATGTAAAGGTGACATGTTCCAATGAAAAGTCTCTTAAAATCATTCCCATATTGAAAAGCTTAGTGTCTGGCAAAAAACCCCCAAAACCTGGAGAGAGTTTTGGAAAGACAATGTTTACTGGAAAAGAGATCTGGTGGAATCTCCAAATCATATTGTTACAATGCAAAAGCAACCAGAGTACTTGGAACTTCAGAGATAGAAATCGGCCCAGGCTTCCCCCCTGAGCTCTCCCCCCCCCTTTTCTAAGAGGTCAACAAAGAAACTTGATTGCATTATGAAAGAGCCCGTGTATCTCAGATAAAGAAGCAACTCATTAGAACAGTGGTTCTCAACCTGTGGGTCGGGACCCCATTTGGGGTCGAACGACCATTTCACGGGGGTCGCCAAACAACGCAGTCCGCCATTTTTTCCCCCTTTTCCTTAGCTGTGCTACTCCCTTTTATTCTATTGGCTTTTGAAAGCCAATAGACTAGACTCTCTTGAATAGAGTCTAATTCTATTGGCTTTCAAAAGCCAATAGGAATTGTCCAGGCTGAATCTGCCCTGCTGAGCCCGCCAAAAGTCCCATTCTGCAAACGGTGCTGCACCAGTTGAGTAGTCCTCGACTTACGACCGGTTGAGTAGTCCTCGACTTACGACCAGTTGGGGGTCGCGGCATTAAAAAGGTTGAGAACCACTGCATTAGAACAAAACCACTACATTTTATTTCATTTTTGGGCATTACAGGCCATCCCAATCTGTTACAATTCTAGCATGTAGAAGGGCAGCGTATAGAATACAAAATAAAACCAAACATTTTAAAAAAGGAATTACATCATTAAAATGAGAAAATCCTACCATTCATAGCACCACAACATCACACAAGGCATTCATCGCTCACTCTGACCCAGCCTGATGACAGAGCAAGATTTTAAGGGCTAGGTTAAATAGGGCTGGAGGAGGTAGTTATACCTTTGGCCTGAACCATGTACAGGTAGTCCTTGACTTATGACCACAATTGAGCCCCAAATTTCTGTGGTTAAATGAGACATTTCTTAAATGAATTTTGCCCCATTTTACAACCTTTCTTGCCTCAATTGTTAAGTGAATCACTGCAGTTGATAAGTTAGTAACCCAGTTGTTAAGTGAATGTAGCTTCCCCATTGATTTTGCTTGTCAGAAAGTCGCAAAAAGAGATCACATGAACCCAGGACATTGCAATTGTCATAAATATGAGTCAGTTGCCAAGAGTCTGAATTTTGATCACTTCACCATAGGGTTGCTGGAATGGTCGTAAATGTAAAAAACAGTCATAAGTCACTTTTTTCAGTGCTGAACAGTCAATAAACAAACTGTTGTACGTTGAGGACTATCTGTATCTGGGACATCAACAATAGCTCCACACTGTGAACTACATTTACATCTGAGTAACTTGAGGGCACTAGATAGGACAATAATTTCTGGGAGTGATTTAGAGTGGCTAAGTAGATGCAATCATTGTAATAGTTTTATGACAAAGAGGTGGAATAGTTCATACCCAGCCTTACTTACAGGTTCTTCCCAGTGGAGGGGAACAGAATAACAGAGTTGGAAGGGACCTTGGAAGTCTTCAACTTCCTGCTCAAGCAGGAGACCCCATACCACTCTGGACAAATGGCTGTCCAATTTCTTCTTAAAAACCTCCAGTGATGGAGCACCCACAAATTCTGGAAGCAAGTCGTTCCACTGATTAATTGTTCTCACTTTCAGGGGAAATCCTCATTTGGTCTTCAGGATGATTCATGTAACACTCATAACTGAAAACATGTTCTGCTAAACTAAGCAGCACTCATTTTTAATACATCTGCATAGATTTGTAAAAAGATCCAGCAATTAATGTCAAACTTACATGGAGATGAATCCACGAAAATTGGATCTATGTTATGAAGTAGCTCCTTTCTGGGTGATGGTTTTCCTTCACTGAAACAAAATTTATTATAAAAAGATTCAATCTCCTTCCATAGTTCAATAGAATCCCATTCCTCCCACTTTAATGTTTCCTTTTGTGTACCATTGAAGAAATAAAAGAATTCTTGTTAACTAGTTACATTTGCAAAGTTGTTCCAAAATAAGTTTAAAACAGTGGATGCCCCTTTCATTGCACTGGGAAAACTTTATCTACTGTACTTTATTTATGTTTTAGGGAGCATATCTGGTTTTCCTTATATGAAATGAAAATCAAAGAGATTTGCATTAATCTCTTATAATACAATAAGCCAATTGCCAGTTCAAGAAATTAAAAAAAGCAGTCCTGATTCATATCTCACACTAAGTCATAGTGTGAGATTTAAATATGGCTTGTTCAATAAGATAAAATAACTACTGCACCACCAGAGCTGTGCTGCATAGTGGTTAGAATGCAGTATTGCAGGATGATTCTGCTTAGTGCCAGCAGTTCAATCCTGACTGGCTCAAGGTTGACTAAGCCTTCCATCCTTCTCAGGTCAGTAAAACGAGGACCCAGATTGTTGGTGGAAATATGCCGAATCTGTAAACTGCTTAGAGAGTGCTATAAAGCATATGAAGCGGTATATAAATCTAAGTGCTATTGCTATATTAGCATTTTGGGTTAAACCCTATTCCTTATTTATAAACCACAATGGCTAGCTTCCTATAGAATGATAATCTAAAATAGGAAACTATTAATGCAGTACATCAATTCATTTAGGAGACCTACAAGATGAAATTAAAAATGCTACACCATAAAACCAACAAACTAACACTTGGCTTTATATTTAAAAGCTGTTTTCTAAATAGTTCAAGGGAGAATCTTAGAAGACCTTTTCTGGGAAAAAGTTCCAAAGTTCCTGCACCACTTACTGAAAATGTCTTATCTGTGTTTTGCCTTACAGACTGGAGCTCTCTTTGTGAATCTCAATACACAGGGCTAATCATACAAAAGAGATTCCAGAAAGTACCTAATGTATTCTTGTTCTCTCTCCCTCTGCCAAAGACTGCTGGAGAGAGTGTGTCACGAGACTGTGGCTCAGCATATGTGAGATTTAGTTTTACAGTACTCAGTTTATACAACATTGGTTGCTATGGTGTAATTTTATTTAGACAGCCTTGTCAGATCAGAATTTTTGTTGGTCCGCTGCACTTAGAAAAGTTCAGGGACACCAGCTGCCAGAGAATACCTAATCATTCATAAAGTATCATCCTTGTTTCAGATACTCAGTGCCTAAAACGTCCCCAGAGAGGCTTGTCTGACTAAAGAGAATAACAAAAACCTTACCCTGGGGCAGGCAAAATAGTTTAAATAGCTCTAATAGAAAGCTGTTGTAAGTAACTGATGCATGACAGAATCAAGCAGGAAGGAGAGTGTGGTCAATTTCATGTACTTGGCCTTAATGCAAAACTGTAAAGGCAACAGATTTTTTTTCCCATGGAGGGAAATTATCTCCCAATAATCCCATAGTCAAAATACATCTATCATATGTTAAAAACCACCTATTAAAAGCCAGCCATTATATTTCTCAGTGTGAAGTTTCTGCTGAAACAATGTTAGCACCACAAGTCATTTCATGCTGCTGATAGCTTATTAAGCAATTATCATCTCTCCACATTTACTTCACAATTCTGAAAACCAGTTACTTTTCTACTATGACAAAATTAATCAGGTTACATTTTTAAAACTTCTCAGGGGAAATCTGTTTTCTCCTACAAAGTGCTATAAGAAATAATGTAGAAGTGAATACTTTTTCATCACCATTATCTTTGTCATGCTATTTTCAAGATAATTTGTTTTCCCCATGTTTGCTGTTTAAAAGTGCTGATGAACAGATAACATAGAACTTCCCTCCATGTCCCAATTTTGTTCAAAATCTCTTTTTTTGCTTTAACAACATATTAATATTTTCAGTGTTGAACAGACTTTTTAACCAATTTATTATTAAAAAAACTCCTTTCATATTATAATAATATATATTTTAGAAGCATACTTTGCTTCTTGGGCTTCATCAAATTCTGTTTCAAGCAAGTTACCTAAGTGTTTTCCAGACATCAAAGCCATCTAAAGGCTTTGTGCCATTGGTATATCCTCCAGCAAGCTTCACCAAAGTTGGCAACCAATCAGAAATGTGGATCAGGTCATGGCTTTCGACTCCTTTCCATTTCAGTAAAGGACTGGCAACGAATCCAACTCCTCTCACTCCTCCTTCCCACAATGTCCACTTTCTTCCTCTTAAGGGCCAGTTGTTTCCACCTCCCAGAGTTTGGCCTCCATTATCTGAAATAATTTAACAACATATGCAACTGAGCCTTAAAACATTTTCTCACATACTGGACGTTGATGTAATATTTTATGCGCGCAGCAGAAGGTTGGACTTGATAGCCATCTTGCTCCATCTCATTCTATGATTCAATGCTTCATCTCATTCAATGATTCAATTCCTCAGCACGCTGGCTGAGGAATTCTGGGAGCTGAAGTCCACAAGTCATAAAAGGGCCAGGTTTGAAGATCCCTGATGTAAACTAAAGGGACTAATCGCCTGACTGAATAAGGGCTGTGTTCCCTATGTGGCAATTATTGGCACCAGTGTGTTGATGGACACCTCTCTACCATGCCCATCAACTTTCAGGTTTCACTTCTACTCCAGGTTTACATTCTTTTAATTTAAAACAAAAATTAAACACAAGAATTATGTTTCAGTCTAGACTCAAAACCACTTAAAATTAATTGTTCTGTTCTGGAGGTTAGATTGGCCCCATTCCTGTTAGCCTTAAAAACATAGTTGTGTCATTAAGCCTGTAGAACTGGATGTGTGGCAGAACTTGTGTAGTATTTATGTTGATTTGTTACTTGTTTTTTAATCTCTGCTGCTGCTGATGTGTATACTGTTTTATTGCTAAATTTTTATGTTTTAAGTTGTTAGCCACCAAGTGTCATGAAATTGAAATATGCAGAAATATAAATTATAAATACATAATATTCAGTCCACATATGCAAGCCAGCTTCATTAAGATTTATATTGTTCCCTTTTTCCTTAGCTTTAGGAACGCACAATGCATCCATTATTTCCTTTGTTTCATACATTAACTAATGCTTTTATCATTTGTTCCTCTTATTTTCCACGTCACAATACTCTCCATATGTTGTGGTTCCCAACAGATGAGCCTGCAAAGCTTTGGTCAATTGAGGTTTGCACAAAATGTTTTTTAGTAAGTTAAATGGGAAAAGATTCTAAGATAATAGCTTTAGTAGCACTCATCTCATATGCCCATATTCTCTGTTGATGCTAAAGATACAATGCTAGTCAATTCTGGCGTTTTTTCATCATTTTATCACCCAAACAATCTCAGAAATGTTTATGCAAGCTACTGTCTTAAATCTAAAGATTATCCTGCAAGCCAATCTCCTATTGTTTTTATCTCATCAACTGGAGACGTATGCAGAAATCAAACATCATATTTACATATCAATAGATACAAATATCATGATAAATGATAAATATCCAATAATCTGGTCAAGGTCAGGTACTTTGAAAATTATAAACAGGCATTTCATCTAACCAACTGGCCATCATTGCAATTTGCTTGTTTGTATAGCACTAAGCCATAATTTGCTTAATTTGCTGAATAAACCACATTAGACTGGGTTTACAAAATATTTTAAGAAATCCTCATGGTCTGCAAGCCATTATGGTGGGATTTCTAAATAATGCTATAAACCAAGTTATGCACTAGTTCAGTGTAGCAGCAATTCAAGCCTGTAAGAATGAAATTTGCTGAGTTTGGTATGACTCAAATAAGTCTTTCCCCAGGGCTTACTCTATTTACAGTGCCATGTTGAATGTGTTATAATTAAATTGTGGGGTGAATACCTACAGATTTTGGTTGCATTTTCAGAATTTCTGTTTCAATACAGAACCAAGGAGCCTTTTATTTTAATATGCAGTAACAGAAGTAATGAAAATCATTCCTTCTTTGGCTATTACAGGAATAAGAACTGCTGATGCATTCGCTCTGTCAGCTGAGTATAATTCAGTACAAACTATGTGCACACGATGTACTGAGGAACACTGGATGAATAATAATCACACTGGTTTGGAGAGCCAACTTTCACAGTTGGGATGACTGCTATTGCAAGTTTACTGTACTTTATGAAATTATTAAGAAACAACTTGTAAATCTTTCAAGCAGAATGTCTCCTCTAAAATATTTCTAAATATTATCCTGTGATGGAAAGGCAGTGGCTTAATATGAGAGAAAAATTATATTCATGTCTTAATCTTAAACACATTAGCTGATACAAATATCCACTGATGACATGTGAAATAACCAGCAACTTTCATATTCACTGTATATTAGTTTTGTGTAAAAGAAAAAAAAAGTTTCTGTGGGCAACTTTTCTCATGTTACGTTCTTCTGCTCAGTGCATAAATGAGGCAAATTTATTTATTTGATTAATTTATATAGCTGCTCTACATATATAACTCCTTTTTTAGCATAGAAGTACATGCCAACCACATTTTTGGAAGGAAGGTCCACTGATTTCAATGGAATTTACTATCTCATGTTTATTTAGGAATGGAGCCAAAGTCTTGTATTTGTTGCCAAAGCCTTGTATCTACTGAATGAATACTCAAATACTGCAAAATTGTGTCTGGGGTGTTTATATATATATGTATAGGCACTGAAGGAAGTTTATCTTAAATATGCTGTTTGGGCATTCCCCAAAGCCTTTTGAAACATTATGTTCTTTTAGAACAGGATTTATTCGTCTGATTTTTTTAAAACTTAAGGATCTAATTGAGATGTATATTTATAACATCTTCAAAAGGTCCAAGGAGGAAATGAGGCCACTCTTATATACTTTTGCAGATGTTGGGTAGGAACTTCAAACAAACAAAGAAACCTCATTATCTTACACTCATAGCAACCTGATGGGGGGGGGGAGGAGGGACTAGACACAATTGAAAAGTCAGCTGAAGAGATACAATTTTTGTCAAGGACTTTGGAACCTCTTTTGCTGTAACAGTTCTGACAACTATGCCTTTCCCGTTTGTGGATCAATGTCAGTATTCCTGCTTTCATTTTACACATGAGAAAGCAGGCATGATAGGTGGGCTAAAACGTCAAGCTGGTGGCCACAACTGCATATCTGAAGCCCTGTCCCATTTTATGTACATCATATGCATAGCACAAGTTAGAAAAAGTCCAATCATAGTCACCAGATTGATTTCCTCTGAGAAGACTTAAGGTTTAGCATTAAGATATGCAACAGAAGACTCACTTCCAATTGAGGCCAAACAGACCCTTCAGGAAATGAGTCTGATTCCTAGCAAGGTACCATTGCAGGACAGCAGTTCCTTTAAAATATATAGAAAAATAAAAACTGAACCCCACTTTCTATTTCTTCCATCCAAATATACTTTGGTCTGCTAAGGCTTGGCAAGGTGGGGGTGGTAGGGAGATGGAGAAAGGACCATCTCTATGGCTGCACTTTTAGGGATTGGGAATGGCTAACGCCCCTCTCCCCAATTTACTTGAGGTGGCAGGCTGGGGCTGCATGCTGTCACCTATCGGACACAAAATAAACAAAGCAATCTGGAGCTAATTCAAGCAGGATCAGGATATGGCTGGAAAGGCCTTACAGGGGGGAGAATGGGGAGAGAAAGGGGGGAGGAGGCGCAGGGGGCAAACAATGGCTCTGTGAAGCTGAACAGCAGCTTGGACAGGAAGGCTCTGCAGACAGGCTGGCAGACAGCTGTCAGCCATTCCAACAACATTTCCTGCAGCCAATGAAAACTGGCCAGCATCTAACCTCCCGAGCCAGCTCAGGAACACCAACAAAGGATTAAACATTTCAGCATTAGCGGCCTGTGTGTCACGGACATAATTTAGTGTCAGGGATATTCTAACTGCACGTGGCTTCTTTTTCCTCTTCCTCTCCTTGCCCTCCCCCATTCACAAATAAAGAGCAGCTGCAATTAAAGTACCATATCTGCAAAACACAGGCCCAAAGCCAATACACTGGCTTTATTTACTGTGAATTGCAACTGAGTTCAGGCAGTCAGACATATAGTATGTACATCTGTTTTGTAAATCAGTCTTTTCCCTAGAGTGACATGTATTTTCAACTATTAAAGATGCAATAACATCAGACCCCCCCCCAAAAAATTAAAACTTTGCATCTAAATGTTTTAAAACAGACCTAAGAATTATTCTAAAAGAAATAATTCACACCTAAATATTGAAAATA
This sequence comes from Crotalus tigris, assembly GCF_016545835.1. Classification (NCBI taxonomy): domain Eukaryota; kingdom Metazoa; phylum Chordata; class Lepidosauria; order Squamata; family Viperidae; genus Crotalus; species Crotalus tigris. The sequence goes on from NW_024097032.1 coordinate 801,238, forward strand.
CTTATTATATATATATGACTTCAAATAATATATAATGCTGATAAGCACTTTGCACTTCTAAACATTACAAAAATTACTTCTCAATCAAATAGTAATCTGTCCATCTATTTTTTTCCCTGTTAAAGCTAAATGAAGAGCCAGTTTGGTATAGTGGTTAAGGCTCCAGGCTAGAAAATGGGAAACCAGGAGTCCTGCCTTAGGCACAATGCCAGGTGGATGATTTGGGGCCAGTCACTTTCTCTCAGCCCAAGGAAAGGCCAATGGCAAACAACTTAAAAAAAAAAAAACTTTGCCAAGAAATCTGTGGGGACTTGTCCAGACAGACCAAGAATTGGACATGAGTGAACGGAAGGAAAACAAAACAAACTAAATTGGTCATATTGTGTTTCTCTCTTTTAAAAAATAGCCTAAGTACATCTTTTCCATGCACATCTGCACTACTCTTAAGAAATGGATAGTCATTTCCATATATTCAGAAAGAAATTAACAGCAAATTCTACAGATGTCATATAATAACAGACTGATTTAAGATATAGATTCAGTGGCAAACTATATTATCACGTCTCTGATTTCATAAAGAGCTAAATTTCAAAAAAAATAATGTCTTAGGATTGTTCCAAATAATTTATATGTATTTACCTTGAAATAAGGAGCAAAAATAATCAAAATGTGTATAGTTTGGCTTAGCTGAGGGTCAGATATGACCTTAATAATCTCTGATACAAATTCTACTAAATATTCACAAATTATCTGAAACAGATTTAGCAGAGCAGAGTTCTCACTGACTCTTTAGTTTCTCAAGGCCCATCTTCAAATATTGCCAGATATTTATTTTCATCTGGGCTAAGTCCCAAAGGTGCTTTTTCAAGAGGCAACTCGACTTTCTTGTTTTTCTTTGAAGACATTCGCTTCTTATCCAAGAAGCTTCTTCAGCTCTGACTGGATGGTGGGGAATGGAAGGATTCCTTGCAAACAGCTGGTCATTTGCATTCTTTTAGAAACTCATTGAGGCCACTTGGAGGTTAATCTATGTCCTCAAAGTCACCTGAGTGGTGCAAATGGATGTGGAGCCTTCTTGGAACTGCTGAAAGGAATGTGTTGTAGACTGGAGATAGGAGATGTCGTATCCCTCCCCCTCTATTGAGAGGCTTGTTCAATTTTCAGTTCCAGTTGCCTCTTGAAAAAGTACCTTTTGTAAAAGATTGGATGGATTTGAAAAATACTAGAGTTTTAACAATAGAAGGACATGACTTGCAAGCAGGGTGGCATGCATTCCTATGGGACGAAAAACATAAAATACACAGATATTTTCAAAGACACATAGTTAGGAATGCATTGCTACAGACTTGGGAAAAAATAAAACAAAAACATTATATAAGAATTCCAATGTGGTTATCCCCAACAGAAGCTCTGAAATACCAAAACCTATTGGATATAAATAAGATAATTAGATACAAGGAATTAGTAAATGAACAGGTAAATTTGAAAACAAAACAAAACAAGAATTGGAACAAGACATTGGCAGAGAGATTGATTGGTGGACATTTACACAAATTCAATCTAAATATAAAGAGGACAAAAAATTATATGAAATCCAAAAAGAGCCGCAAGAATTGGATAAAATTATACATGGAACAGAAATAAAATTAATTAGCAATTTATACAAATACCTATTGAGATATAAAATGGAAGACGAGGTTGTCAAAGACACAATGATTAGATGGGCAAAATTTTTTGGATATAATATAGAATTGGAGAAATGGGAAAAAATATGGGAAATAAATATAAAATTGACTATGTCAGCGGCATTCAAGGAAAACTAGTTGAAGTTGTTTTACAGATGGCATCTTCCACCAGCAAAGCTTGCCAAGATGTTCCAGAATAATTCGCCAACATGTTGGAAATGTAAAAAAGTATATGGAACATATTATCATCTATGGTGGACATGCCCAGTTGCAAAAAAATATTGGTCTACAATAAGAAAATGGATCCAAGAAATAATAGACCAACCCGTAGACTGGAAACCAGAGATCTTTTTGTTGGGTATTTTAAATAGAAAATATAGTAAAGAAATATGGTACTTAATTTTACATATAATAATGGCGACAAGAATAGCATATGCACAGTGCTGGAAAAATGAGAATATACCATCAGAGGAAGAAGTGATAAGAAAAATCCTGGACTGTGCTGAGATGGACAAATTAACAAAAGAGATAAAAGAAAAGGAAGACACAGAGTATTATATAGTATGGAACAAGTTGTATGTCTGGTTGGAGACTAGAATTAATAGAAGAGAATAAATATGGAAAGGTCAAAAGTGAAAATATGTGTATAATAATGTATAATAATAATAATATGAATTATTCTTAGTAAGAAGTAGAACATGAAAGAAGAAAAATGTAAATAAGAAATAACGGGGCTATAAGGACAAATATTCTAAAGAAGAATAAGGGAGAAATGTAAATATTAGATTACCGTTATGTAATTGCTGTAAAAAAAGGAGGAGTATATATATATTGTGTGTATGCGTGTTATGTTTTGTTTTGTTCTGTTTTGTCTTGTTGGTTAAAAATAAAATTAAAAAAAAAGAAAAAAAAAGAAAAAGCACCTTTTGGATGACTGAGAATCTCCATAGACATGGGGGCTAAGGTCTTACATGCCTACTTTTTTCCCAAGTAAAGCAGATTTAATTTTGCTTTTTTAAAATTATGCTTAATGTGTCATGTACTTCGGCTTTTTTTTTTTTTTTATTGAATTTTTTCAAAAATTTTACAAATAAACATCCACCCCCCCCTCCCAAACCACCCCACCCTCCCCCCCCGACTTCCCAGAACTGAATATAGGATTATTTAACAAATTTTAAAAAATAACGTATACAATTTATAAGATAATTAATAATAATAATAAAAATCATAATAATAATATATATAATAATAATATACGTAACATAAACTTTAAAGTAAATAATATATATTAAAAAAAAAGAGGAAGAAAAAAGGGAAAGAGAAAAGAGAGAGAGAAAGAAAAAAGAAAGAGGTAGGCGAAAAATAAAACATATATAAAAAAGTATATAAATAATAATACAGAAGAAGAAAGAAAGAAAGAAAAATGCTTCAAAGAATGATCCAAAGAAAATGTCCATTATGTACTCTAATTTACAGCCGAAATGCTGGAGATGTGGACACTTGGATGCTACTTATTATCATATCTGGTGGACATGTAAGCATATAAAAGCTTTTTGGATTAAGATATGGTGGAATATTCAGAGAATTTTTAGAAGGAGGGTAAAATTTACTCCGCAATTATTTTTATTAGGTATTGTTACTGATTGTGATGCTAGGGAGGTTATATTGATGCTAAATTTGATTACAGCCGCTAGGCTGTTAATAGGACAATATTGGAAGAAGGAATCCTTGCCTATTTTACAAGAGTGGTTTTATAAAGTTTCGTATTTGGCAGAAATGGCAAAGATTTCGGCTTTTTTAAAGGAGCAATCTCAAGAGAAATTTTTTGCGGTATGGGAAAAATGGATAAATTTTATACAACATAATTTGGATATGGAAAAATATTATTTAGCTTTTTTATAACTTGTAATGATTGTTTTTTTTGTACTTCGGCTTTTTCTGATTTTCAAGAATTCCCCATTTGGTTCAGAGTTTTACCAAAAAGAAGTAAACATACTTTGTCTCTAGATCTCTTTTCCCTAACATTTTTTCTTAACAGCTATTGCAGAATATAGCACAAAGGCACTAGGGACAATACTAGGAGGACTTTCAGAATAACTTAGCGACATACAAAAAAGTATCGGTACCCATGGAAATAACATTCTCTTCCTCTCATCTATCTTCATAACGTAAATATTTTTAAGTACCCTCTTAAGCGGATTTTCAGCTGACTCTTTCCTGACTTAGAAACCAAGAGCCATACAAGAACTTTCCCTAATCTGATGGTCTCCAGATGTACTGTGCATGTATCGTGCAGAATTCCCAGGCAATATAGCCAAACTTGGGTCTCCAAGCACCTGATGCATTTAAACCTGGAAGTGGCTGCTAATAATGAGGCTATTTCCATCCTTGTGAGTTTGGACATCTGTTTCCCACATTATTATTATTAAAGTCTCAGACATAATATAGGAAGGTACAGAGGAAAATAATGCAAAAGGAGATAAAACAAGATTTAACAGAGGGGTTATGAAAAGTAAAGCAACAGCAGAATGGGAAGGAATTGATTCAGACATAATAGGATCAGGACCCTGAGTAGGAAACTATGAGATTCACTAAAACTATTTTTAATTCAGAATGAATAAATTAAAAATGTAAATGCACATTAGGGTGAAGGTACTCTTTAGATAGCTTCATGGACATTTTTTATGGGGACGCAATTCATACAAAATATTCAATGGACCACTGTTGTTCACTCATGACAGAAAAATAATAATAGTCTTAGATGGTAAGTTACTGTAAGATACCAATGTTGTGATAGGAAAGTGATTTATTAATGCAGTCAATAATGAAGAAAACAATTGCTTATGTTTATGCATTTGTCTCTAAAGCAAAAACGGATTCTGCAACCTGATCTGCTGGTATTTGTAATAGAATACCACAATAGATAGATATACAGGCAGACAGGTAGATAAACATTTACACTGTCTGGCCCACCATGGAAAAATAAATACCAAGTTGTTTTTATTTAAGTTGTTTTGAAGATCATGCTCCATCTTTATCCAACTCTTTTAGAATACATTAACTGTTGTAAGCTGTTTTAGGGGGGAAATGGCTTAGGGCTTTGAGAGGATCATATATGCACAGATCAGGAATATGCAAAAATCGAAGGAAATGATCTTTCTGAATTTCAAATCAAAGTTAGATTGAATTTCATGTTGTACATTTCTTAAGTGAATTAGTAAAATAGTTTGAAAGAGCTTGGGAATAATCTTTCTAGCTTTTCAAATCTTCTGAAGTTTATAGAGCTATGTGGGATAGATGAATAAGAACAAAACAGAAAGAAAAATATCGGTAGAGCAAAGCTTATCTTTATATTTTCTCAGGTATTATGTTCTACCATACATTTAGCATATATGTCTGGAGAAGAGCTTATGCCATCTGGATCCAAATAATCATTGGTTATTACATACATCTCAGTAAATTTATTTCAGATAATAAATATAGTCTAGTAATTATAATCTCAAATCTGTAGCCTAATCAAAACTTATTTCTAATGTGGCTTTGATAGTGGAAAAGCTCCGTGTATCTGCAGAACCACAATAAGCCAAATTGAGATAATATTAATGTTAGGTTATATTATTTGGTTACTGGTGTTCTGGGTTCTTACGAAAGTATAAATAACTTTCTTATCTTTTGTGGTGGGCATATTATGGTTCTCTCTCACACACACAAACACACACACCATTTTTATCAACATTTTTTTCAGAGGCTGGTTATGTTTCAAAACAGGCTCTTGTTGCAAGGCTTTGGCTCTGTTGCCAATACAAGTCAAAATCCAATGTTAGGTGCAAAGCTGGAAAAATAAACACTAACGCCATCTCAAATTAATAGAATGTCTTTATCAATGCTACTCTACTTTAGAAGCATGAACAGCATTGTCTTCATTAGCACATACCTAAGGGGATTGCTATTATATATACCAGAGGCAATGAATTTTTGGTTTATATATCATAAGCAGTCTGTAGTATTAAAAGCCATAAAGCACAAAATGGAGAAATGAAATCTGACATAAACCCTGAGGCCTGATCAATCACATAGTGACACAATCACAGTCTGAATAGTAGTGACACATGGGCTTTTTACATGTCAAGAAAAAGACAAAGTAATAATTAAATAGAAAAACCTTTGCAGGTGTATAGCCAGCCTCAACATTTCATTGTCTTCTTCCATGCCATTACAATATCTAAAAAAATACGATGTGTGAAATTATTTATTATTTGGGGAAAACAAAACAATTTTGAAGCATTAAAAATCCCAGAAAAATGAACAGCGTAAATGCTATTCTTACAGAATATGCCACACGACTGCAAGAAAAATCAAATAATGGAACGGCTTGCCTTCTGGAGTTGTGATTGCTTTCTCGCTAGAAGTTTTCAAGAAAAGTTTGGACATTAATTTGTCCAGGATAGTATAAATGCCTTGGGCAGGGGTTGGACTAGAAGATCTCCATGGTCCCTTCCAGCCCTATGATTCTATGATTTAATATTTATTAGCAAAATTGTCTCATGGGGCATTCAGAACTATACCCAGTATTCCTTATTTAACTCTGGTAAAATTTACATTAAAATACTATATTAGTGAGCATATTTGCCTCATTATGTATTGGCAAGGAATTCACCCTTTTTTCTTGAGATAAGTGATTTCCCATATTGGGGAAATCTATGATCTCTGCCCTCTCCTTTTTTGGATCATTTGTCTGAACTAAAAAAGGGAAGCTTAGAAAAATATCTCTCCTTACATTTACTTTTGAACTGTATTAGACATTCAGGGGACAAGAGCAAAATCCTTTCTAAAACATTTTTTCAATATGCATTTGCTACTTAGTGCTGCTGTTCTTTTGCTGAAAGAGGATATACACTGTAAGGGAAAAATGCAGGTGACAGAAGATGGTTATTAAGTTCATATCCCCTTGGAATAAAATGTATCCAGCCTCCCCAACCTTTTTTAGACTTATGTACAGTGAAGTCCACTAACTTCTAAGATGGTTTCTCCACACTCAAGATCTTCATAAATAATAACATAAATTGAATTCCATTCCAGTTAGCCTACATCCACTGCTATATATTCAGGGGAGTTGAAATATTAAATCCTGCTTCCAAACCTCAGAGCCCCTCTTCCAATGAGTATTTTGCCTTTCATATACTGTGTCTCATTGCCAAGACATTTTCAGGCATGTTGATAAAAGAATCTCAAATGCCATGTGCTAATGCAAAATAATTCTTTCTGATGTTGAATTTAAATTGTCAAGTTAATGTACTGGAGGCATTATTACTAAGCAGTCCTCTAAAGCCAGCAAAATTTTCAGACTTCCATATACCACCCATCTCACAAGCCAAAGTGACTCTGAGCACTTCATTGTTCAATGCAACCCACAATCTTTTGCACCTTATGATAGATTTTTATGTTATATACACTTTGCACACTGTGCTCAGCCATGCTTTGTTTTAATAATTTGCCAAATAAGTAAAAATCAACACAGCACCCTAACCCACAATCTATAGTTTATATAAGGAAATAGATGGATTCACATGAAATATGATTAATCCAAAATCAAAAGAAATGCATTATTGGTTAGTGTGAACCTATGTACACATCTTCCTTAGTTTGTTTCTTCTCTGTATTCCAAGGATCATCTTGGATAAGAACAAATGAAATCTGTTCCAGACTCAACCAGAAAATCAATAAAATATTCATAAGGATACACAAGCATTGAGTCTCATAATTTGAGATGGTAACATAGGAACCAACTAATTTTTCTATACATCTCTCAAGAGTTTCCTACCTCAAGTTATAATAGCTGGGTTTAAAAGCAATTGGAGCCTAAAACCTTTGAAGGTCATTCAGATGCCTCTCCTTAGTAAGATCAAAGGTAAGGGGAAAATCTTGGGAATTAATAGCACTATATTGCACTGCTTTAAGAGTATTGATGATTTATTTTTTAAAGCAATTTCATATTAGCATAAAGTTAGTTCCTTAATAAGAGATAAATAAGCTAAGAAATCAATAACAAGCCGCACAATATAACTTTGAAAAAAGGAATTGGGACCATCTGTTGAGCCTGGAGTCTGGCTATACACATGCGTGTGCACGCACACACATCTTAAAAGCAATAAAGAGACACTAATATGTCAAGAATTATATAAGGTGGTACCAATATGAAACGTCTGAAACATGTACTTATTTAAAAGGCATGTGGCTATAATTTAAGCAAGGGGCAAACCTGCCACAAATTCAAGTTGTTCTGTTCACATCAGCTTGGAGAATTTAGAACTGACTGCCAAAAACAGCATTGGAAGCCTGTGATTTCAATTTTATTATAAATTTTTTAAACTGTGGGAGTGAATCCTTCCAAAACTTATAAAAGAGAAGGATTAGTAATATGTACTATATTTATTAATTATGTAGCTTCTATGAAAGCTTTAATTCAGAGTTTGACTGAGCCACTTAATTTCTAACCTCAGGCATTCCCACTGACCTGGATTCTTGAATTTCTGTACTTCAAGGATTAAGCAGCTCCCTCCTCTCTCCCTTTTGGTCTTTGTGTATTGTGTGTTTCAATCCTGTCCACAATGAATAATTTCTGTGGTAAGTATATTCTTCTCCTAGCAAGATTAGCTCCTTCCCACTCATCCTGCTAAACCTTTTAAAAATGCACCCATTTTTAAACCCATATATTGAAGACTTCTGCTCTCAGTCTGAACTCCAAAATCACCTCCAACATTAGGTATTTTACAACTTTCATTTTAAAGCCTACTTGTGATACATGTGTAGAGTATACACAGCAGTTTTCTGAAAATTTTTAAAATGCTGTTAATGCATGATTAGATGATTGCACATTATCAGTATTTGAAGCATTTAAATTATCCCAATCCAGTCCTGAGTACATGAAAACATAATAGAAGACATATATTGTTTGAAAAATTAATCAGTACACTGAAATTCCTCTATTTTTATTTTATTTGTTAAATTTATTTGATTAGTTTGCAAATAACTCCTTTATTTGTACAGGAAAAAGAAAGGCTTATGTATTGGAACAAGAAAGCAAATCACAAAAATGGAAACAAGGGGACAACATACAAGGCATATACTTAGTAAATAACTGCACTTATAACTTGTTGTAATATACAGTAACTAATCTGGAGGCAGGCACACAAATACTGTATTAAGGAGGACCAGCTCTGGGTGGGAGGGGGGACTACTTCCTTGCCATCAGGCAGAGCAAATGTTAGTTTTTTTAAATGCCAATTTTCATTGGTAAATTAGAATGAATTCTCTTATATTCCATTCTCTGATTCTAGTAGAGAATTAGTGTGCTGGCTGGGGAAGTCTGGGAATTAACATCTACACATCTTAAAGTTCCCAAGTTTGAAAAATATGTTGGCGAAGGACTGGCCCACGGTGCCTCAGCCTAGCCCGGCCCAGGGCGGCTGGGCACTGATCTACAACGAGGCCAGCTTAGATCCACCGAAATGCCCTGGAACCAATGAGGGACCATTCCTGCCCTGCCCTCTGGGCGCATGCACAGGAGGCAGTGAACGTGTGAGGCCTGACATCCCTGGGGACTGATTTCTGAACGCTTCCCTTCCACCCAGGACGCCAGCCGTCACTGGCTCCAGGGCAGCACTGCGGATCTAAGGCTGACCACATTCCACACCAAATTGTAGATCAGCACTAGCGCCTCCATGCCCCACTCACTGGCCTAGCCTCGCAGCCTGCAAGGCTTCCCTTTCCCAGGGACCACCCCACTCCAGATGGGAAAGCCACGGCCGCCGGCAGCATGACCACCAGCAATGCTGCCAATCTTTCCCCTTCCCCTCGCCTCTTCCTGAGCACGGAGGAGACAGAATGGGACCCGTGCACGTGTTTGTGTGAGTGTGCGCACGCGTGGGGGGGTCTCACTTCTTGCAGCCCCACGTTGTGATATTGGGGAAGAAAAGAATGGGAGAGGTAAGAGAAGCTGTGATGGGAGCTTCTTGCAGCCTTCCATGGGGCTGTGGGCGGGAGCTGAGGGGGGACAGGGCACGATGTGATTGGCAGCACATTGAGAAAAAGAAACAAGTACTAAAAAAAAAAAACAGTTTTCATTAGTTTACAGCCTGCCATCGCAGAAAGTTTCTATTGAGGGTGCAGGGCTACAAGGGGTGACACACACACACACACGTGTATGCGCGCACACACAGACATGTGCGCAGGTCTAGGAGAGGTAAGCTGAGCCACGCAGAGGCAATGATAGGGATAAGTGGAAGCCTTTGCCCACCACTGTCTGCCTGTTGCTATCTCTGCCTGGGGCCTCTGGCAGCTTAAAAAAAAAGGAAGGAAGGAAGGAAGGAAGGAAGGAAGGAAGGAAGGAAGGAAGGAAGGGAGGGAGGGAGGGAGGGAGGGAAAGAGGAAGGAAGGAGAGGCAACTTGGTTGGAGATACCTCAGTTCAAAGGAGAAAGCAATTTTGTGTTCTGTGTTGTCACAGACAGGACTTTGTTGGCAATTCAAGTTAACACTGGTACTTGAATTGTAAGCTCTTAGGAAAGTATCCCCTCCTTCGATGTTGCATGCAGCCATTTCCAGTGGGGAAAAGAGGACAAAGCAGAGTGGGGAAAATATTTTCCTTTGGTATATTTCCAGTCTGAATTAGACCAAGACAGGGTCCTTATAGGGAAGCCCTTTTAAGGATTATGTATTAATAGAAAAGGAATTAACTTACCTCTGTTCCTAAATGCTAAAGCTGTTTCACTTAAAAAACAGAGGAGTTTTGATCAACTATCACAGCCACCATTTTGATAGTTTTCCTCCACTGTGGACGCCCCCACTAAATGCAAGTACAGGATAAACTGAGCCTGGTTTGTTCTGAGTCTTTTAAGTGGCCACAGACTACTAGCAAAATGTTTCCCCTTTTGCATTTGAGCATCCAAGTAGGGACAAGGAAAGGAGAAAATGAAAGAGAAAAGAAGGAAAGACAGGAAGGAAGAAGAAAGGAGAATAAAGAGTGAAGGAAAAAGAAGAAAAGGGAAGGAAGGAAGGAAGGAAGGAAGGAAGGAAGGAAGGAAGGAAAGAAGGAAGGAAGGGGATTATAATGAGAGAGAGGGAGTGTCTGAGGGAAGTCCTGCCTTAGCACTTGGCCACCAGCCTTTCGCCATCCCCTTGTTCCTCCTCCTGATCTCTCCTGGTAGTCTCCCATCCTATTGCTGAGGATGCTTTAGTTACAAAACCAGGTCTCCTCGCGTGGAGAGGGAATGGGCCTCCCTCTGACCCATACACGTTGCCCTCCCGTGCACACCATGAGCAACCGGGCCAAGAAGAGCAAGAACAACAGCAGCAGCTTCAAGGAGGAGGTAAGCACAGCAAAGCGCCCCCTTGGGAAAGCTGTGGGGTCCCGGTGCCCTGGAAGCTCGAGGACCAGGCTGGGCAGTTTCCGTCCACTGCCCAGGGTCCCAGACAGCCTGCGTCACCGTCCGGGGGTCCTCTGCATGGCCTGAGAAGGACAGCGAGGCTCCTCTGGTGGACAAGAGTTTGGTACTCGCCCTGGTCTCGCCTTCCTCCGCTGGAGATAGTGGATCCCCCCAACCCCACCTGGACCACACAGGTGTCCCCTGACACAAGCGACAATGAGCTGGCCATGCCCCCCCGGCACCCCTGCTACACCCCACGCCTCTCCGAGGTCAACCACAACCCTGATGTGCCCCTCAGTGAAATTGAATTTGACACCCCTGCCCTAGATCTTTAAGTCCTAATTTTAGAAGTTCAGTAACCATATACACTAACTGGGTTCCTGATTTCAGCTAGATTATTTAGTACTCTCTGCTACTCTCTACTGAAACAAGGATGAAGAATTTACATTCTTCCACATGTTGTATTATAACTCCCAGCAAGTTCAGCTAATAAGACTATGGTGAGGGATGCTGAATGACAACATCTAGACAGCAATACATTTTTCGCTGCTGCACCAGAAAGCCAGCCCAGACTACAAATAGCATACCAAAGATCAGGATGCTTACTAAATTGTTCTAGCTGTTGATGGAAGAGAACGTACTCAGCTCTTTTTAGCTGATTGTTTTGCTACAAGGTACCATAACAGTAGGAAAGTAATACAGAAAAGGTTACACTTCAAAACAAAGAAAACTGTAAATGAAACTAATCTGTAACTATGATGGTTAAGTAAATTTCATATCTTGTAGCACCCTCTTCTGGAAATTACCAGATATACAGTAGTAGGCACAGCCTTCTCCACAGTTTTATATTTATTTCTATGTGCTGAACTTCTACATTTCACATAATTGCTAAAAATATAGGGTCTGCCAAGTAGCCACCTTATTTATGAGTTTCTATTATTTTGGTTAAGATAAGAACTAAAACAAAAATTGGTCTTACTTCAGTAGCAGAATCCATTTTCTGTAAGCTAAAAGTCCTAGGTTAAATCTGTTGAATACAGTCTCTCCTATTTGGAATTTAAAATTGCTGCGGAATTGACAATAGTGATGTAAATTATCTGACTCAGCATAAGCTAGCTTCCTATGGAAAAAAGTACAAATCTATGCAAAGTGTTTTACAATTATCTCATGTTTGGACTGTGAAAATTTTCCTGTTATTACTAAGGATGCCCTGTGAGGGTGAGTATGAAGCTAAATTAAAGTTATTTTTCCTTAAAAAGAGAAATTCTTAAAAACACCAGGACTACTTAAAAAAAATCTTTAAAATTATATGAAATATAAATATACAGTTAGTCCTTGAGTTATGACAATTGAGCCCAACATTTCTGTTGTTAAATGAGACATTTGTTAAGTGAGTTTTGCCCCATTTTATGACCTTTCTTGTCACAGTTAAGTCAATCATTGCAGGTGTTAAATTAATAACATAGTTGTTAAATGAATCCAGCTTCTCCATTGACTTTGTTTGTCAGAAGGTTGCAAAGGGTGATCACATGACCCGGGATATTGCAACCATCATAAATATGAGTCAGTTGCCAAGTATCTGAATTTTGATATTGTGATCATGGGGATGCTGCAAAGGTCGTGTAAAAAAGGGTTATAAGTCACTTTTTTCAGTGCCATTGTAACTTTGAATGATCACTAAATGATCTGTTTTAAATTGAGGACTACCTGTATAAGTAGAATTCTGGCAGATTTATTTAATAATTTACCTGAAGATGTTGTTAAGGTATTTTAAAGTATATCTAGATTCATTTTGCCTTTTTTACAAGTACTTTTAGATAATAGTCAAGTCATGAACTGAAATGTTCTTAATATATTTAGGTCAAACATTTCTTCCTTCTTTGCTATTCTTTCTGCCATAGAGATGGGGTATTTGTGTCTCAGAAGCTGACTGAATTTTATTGAGTTTACTGCAAGGTAAGGCCTATTTTTTATTTTTATTTTTTTGTAACTGTCTCATTCAGTCTGATGCAAGAGAATTTACTTTTGAAACCTCTAAGAAAAATAAGAGAATTCTGATGAAATTCTTAGGAATGATGTTCTTACATGTCTTAAAAGCCCAGCCTGTGGCTCTGTAGGTTTTTTTCTTGTATAATTATCTCTCTGGAATCATAATGGGTAAGTTGGTCTTTAATATATTTCTCTTGATTTCTCCTGTTTCAAGAAGTATAGAGTAAAATACAACAAAAAACTACAACCTAAAGAACTAAAGAAGCTTCTTGGATGAGAACCAAAATGTTTTTCCTTTAAAGGAAAAACAAAGACCAGTTGCCTTTTCAAAAAGCATCTTTGGGACAACCATGACCTGGATGACTGAGAACATCCATAGACAAACAACCCAGCAGTAACACTCTTTATTATTTTCAATAATTTTATTTTCTTTATTATTTTCAATAATAAAGTAACTTAAAATTGCCAAGAGAAATTAAAAACAATTTTTCAAAGATGCTTAATTATGGGAGAAAAACAGAGCCGAGGTGGCGCAGCAGTTAGAGTGCAGTCCTGCAGGCCACTTTAGCTGACTGTGTTCAGTAGGTCAGCAGTTCAAATCTCACTGGCTCAAGGTTGACTCAGCCTTCCATCCTTCCGGGGTAGGTAAAATGAGGACCCAGATTGTTGGGGGCAATGTAAATATATATATACATTGCTTACTGGTGTACACCGCTTAGAGAGTGCTTGCACTTAAAGCGGTATATAAGTCTCATAAATAAATAAAATAAATAAATTTTACAGAGGAAGACATTTTTTGAGAAACTACATGGCAATTCGAGAAAGTATCATATAAAATGAACTGTTCACTAACATAGTTATAAAAACTGGATAAAAATATTGTTCTATATCTAAAATGTCACAAGATCAGTTTTGCAAAGAACATGCCAAGTTTTCCATATATACTTTTACAACACCTGTATACAGCAAAGTTGGGCAAAACTAATGCACACCCTATAAGCAATATTTAGTCAGCTATATTTTAGTTTACTGTAAGTACACACATTAATAAGCTTGTTAGAGAACAAATTCTCAACACATCCATATACAGCAAACAAACATGTGTTGGAACTTGTATGTTATGCAACTACATCAATTGTTGCATGTATTGCATCATCTGCAAGTGTTTGGGAAAAAATGTTTCCTAACATTTGTAAAGAAAAATAGAATGAAAGGTACCCCAGAAAATTGCCAAACTAAAAAGCAATTTCAGCTACAGGTAGGATTAGTGACAATCATATTTATCCATGTAAGTACATTAAACGTTGCAAATTGCCTTAACATGTTAGGACTGCAGCAGAGCAAATCAAAGAAGAATTGGTTCAGAATTCTGCCCTCAATATCAAACTCCAATCATCTATTTATGCTGCCTCATTTTCTATACATTTAATTAACTCACTATTTAGATTATTTCTATATGACCTGATCATGTCAATATCAGGTGATGTACAGAAAAACTGTCAATAACAAACAACATCTAAAAGTACCAACTTAAACAGCCCCCCTTAAATAATATTAAAAAAAAATCACTGGATATTCCTTGATAGAAGCTGAAAGCCTATTAGATTTTTTTAAAATAGTTTTAATGCTTTCTGAAACCCCTAAAATTAAAGGGGCAAAGGTATTTGGGGAGAGCAACATGTTTCACAATGGGGGGACTTACTACCAAGACCACATTCCTTGTGGCCTATACATCTTTTATCTCATTTGAGATTTGGGCCTTTACCAGGCTTTCTCTGGACATTTAGATAAGACAGAATCATAACAAGTAGGGTGGTCTTTGATGTAATCCAAGGCCAAACCATATAGGACTTTACAGATAATGATCAGTATTCTGAATTGGGTCCTGATGTTATACAGAATTGTTATTCTGCGATAGCCATTTTCACAGCAATCTGGCCTCTACTTTCTGTATCCGAAGATATATCACTGTGTACATATATATAAAATTATTCATTCTTACCTGTAGAAAAGATTAGAATGGTATTATTCCAAAGGCCATATCTCTTCAAGGCTGAAGTGATATTTCCCACAGCTTCATCCATTATGGAAACCATTCCAGCATATTTGCGTCTCTTTTCATCTTTGATAAAAGAATATGGTTCTATGTATTTTTCAGGCACTTGAAGGGGCTCATGGACAGATTGCAGGGCAAAGTAAAGAAATAATGGCTATAACATACACATGACCGAGGAAAAAAAAGATACCGTAGCATTAAATGAAACTGTCAGAAGAAAAAATGATAACATTTTCATCTATATATACTGCCTTCCTTATATTTTCACTTGGCTAGGGTAAAAAGCACTTGAGAAAACAGCTTTGCTTTCCATGTCTATGAAGTTCTGATAATGACCATAATCTCTGAATACAACTTTTGTTTAGTTTTTAAAAAAGCATCATTCTAAAAACATTTAGAATATAGAGAATAGGGCAGCTGAGTTAGAGGAACACATTTCCTGCAGAAACAAATGTTCAGGAGCCAAAGGCACTGACAAACATTTACAATAAGGTATGACTAGTTGAAAGACAGTTGGACCATAGTTCTATAACTTCCAACATGACTTCTGTCCTTCATTTTAGTTTTTGCAAAAGGAAACTTCATGAAGTTTCCACACACAATTTAGAATCCAGATTACCCAGGATTCAAAATGATATAAAACCCTAGTATAGTTATGTAAGATATGGCAAAGGTGAGGATGGCAGGAGAGAAACAGAAGCTCATGGATATGTAACTAAACACATGACTCCATTGTCCCTTTCACTATGATTAGTATGATATGTGAACCTAGTTAACTGGGCTCAGCTATGAAACATAATTAAATAAATCATGCTTTAGCATAGAAACCAGCAATGTAGAATCAACAGATGCCATGTCACTTGCAATGCCTCCAAATAACATTCAGAAGTTTTAAATAATAAAAATCATATTTATTTTTAAAATTATTCACAATCATACATGTTTGCCTCAAATCCCATGAGATATTAATGTTCCCATCTAAAGTCTTACGGATTTGGGGGATGAATTCCTGAAATATCTTTTTGCCATTTTGAATTATTTACTGCAACATCATATAAAACTGTATAATAGCAGCTCATGCTTGAAACAATTGATGGCACCTCACTTAATGCAATGGAAAAACCCAGACTATTATTTCTCTTGGAAATAATGCATGTTTAAACAAGGAACCTATCCATAAAGATGATCCTCTGCTTACAACATTCAAATATTTAGCTGTGTTGAAAAATGGATGTATGACCAATAAATACAATTATACCTTCTCAGTCTGATGACTTGCTATAAGATCAAGAGCTCTTTTTGTAAATACATTAGTAGAATACATATTTTTAAATCCACCAGCAATTTTTTCTCCATCTCGAAAGTCGAGAGCACATCTGGTCACATTTTTAGACACAATAGGCACGCAGCGCTCATGAGAATAATAATCTTCACTTCCAAGAAGGTAGCCTAAAACAAGGAGTGGTCAATTATGGTATAATTTCAGGAGAAAAAACTACAGAGATGCCCTAAACCTGAAAAAAGCTTCTCAGTTTTTTTTTTAAAACAAGTAAATAAACTCTATCATTTATTTGGCAATGTATTCCATCCTCTATTTAAATAAGAAAAAGTATAAATAGATACATTATCTAAAATTATTAAAAGCAATGCAATAATATTAAGCAGTTTAATATATCAGAAACATTGAAATTGAAATTATAGAATATTGAAGGCAAGAAATTTGTTCTGAAATTTGCAGAATAAACTGAATCAGGCTTGCAGCAACAGCTGTTCATACAACTTTTATGCTATTTATGTTCACATTCTTCAGGCAAGTGTAAAAAAAGTCTGATCTACTACTGACACCAACTGGTGATCAGAGACTGTCTCATCATAATAAGGTATTGCCATTATCAAGTAATGAAAAATTATGATTCTCTTATTATTGCTGGAATATTATGAATCCTTAAAACTAATAAATTCATCAATGATTAGCAATTTCTGAACAGAATGATAAGCTCTGTCTCTTAGGATATTTCCAACAGACTGCTCCAGCTTTAAAAGAGAGAGATTAAAGTAATTAGAGTATGCATATAGTTTTCATTTCCAGTTCTTCCTCTGAAACTGCCCTCAACAAAGCTGAAGATGACTGAGCAGTAAACTTCCATTGTATTAGAAACTGACATCTCTACAGAAACAACAATGCAGTATTACCTAATTTTCCCAACTTACTAAGTTTCCATTTGGTTTGTGTGGTTTTGCCTTGATGCATTCAGTGAACCTGGACATCAGAATTTGAAGCCTATGGGGTTTGCCTTAGGATAAAATTCCTGGCAGTCAATTACAATTTGGTCATTTAAAAAAAGAAATCATTACCAATCCAGGCTGCTGACAGAAATGATAGAATGTTCTTCGTATTCAGCATAAAGAAAGGATGAAAATAAGTTTGCTTACCAAAGTAAGTATCAAACCCTCTATGTGTAGGAAGACATTCTTTTCTGTACATTCCTAAATGCCACTTCCCCACCATGTGAGTAACGTAGCCTGCTTCTTTAAGCAACTCAGGCAGGAGTTTTTCGTCCAGCGGGACACAGCTTGGCTGACAAGGCCAAATTATTTGATGCTGTAAACCTGTATGGATCTAATGAAAACAAGTGTGCCTCACATATTAGTTCCCACACAATTTTAGGAAGCTTAACCAGTTCTGTCTACAGCAGTGTTGCTCAATCTTAACAACTTGAAGAAGTGTGGACTTCAACTCCCCAAATTCCCCCGTATTTTGCTTGCTGGGGAATTCTGGGAGTTGTAGTCCATACCTCTTCAAGTTGTCAAAGTTGAGAAATACTGGTCTAGAGTGACATATTTTTTTTATCACAACACAAATCTAATATTGGAAAAATCAATCGGGCAACTTAAAATATAACAAATTAAAGAAATATATGAAGATAAAGAGTAATTTGCATGATATATTTGTAAAAGAATGCTTAAACATAATTAACTTGCATTTACAGGACATTTGTGTTTGATTTTAAATAAAAGGAAGTCAAACCCAGAACTGTTATTCCAGTTCCTTCAGATTAGGCATAGTTATCTTATTACAGAAAATGTTAGAAATTGACTGAATTGTCTTCTTCCTCTTAATAACATCCTACCTATTACTTCCCTTCTGCATCTATGATAGAGTCAGGGAAGGGAGAGGCAGAAGGGAAGTAATAATGGAAACTTGGCTAGAGGATTGTACATTTTATTCCACTGCTACAGATATAACAGTAGACCTTCACTGGAAATATCCTCCCTTAACTGTTCAAATCTTGAGAAATCCCAAGGTTCACTCATGAATGCTAAGATTTTGTGAGATCTTATTACTCCTTTGCTTACGATCATTCATTTAGTGATCAAAGTTATAATAACAATTTAAAAAGTGACTTACAACTGGACTTTGCACTTACGACTATTGTAGTGTCCCAATGATTGCATGATCAAAATTTGGGTACTTGGCAACTGGCATGTATGGTTGCAGCGTGCCAGGGTCATGTGATCACCATTTGTGACTTTTCCAGCAGGCTTCCAACAATTGGGAAAGCCAGACTCATTTGACAATTGTAGATTTACTTAATGACTATGGTGGTGTATTTAATGACCATAGTAGAAAAGGTCATAAAACTGGAGCTTAAAAACCTCACTTAGCTAGAGAAGTTCTGATCCCAAATGTGGTCGTACCTCCAACAGAACATTTAAATACTAATGGCTGTATTTGTATTTATTATCCAAGTATGTATTAAAATATTGATCATTTTATATATATATATATATATATATATATATATATATATATATATTAATACATACTTGGATAATAAATACAAATATAAATACTTGGATAATAAATACAAATTGCCTACCCTGGAGGAATGGTTTTTTAAAGTTTCTTATTTATCTGAAATGGCAAAAATTTCTGCTTATCTGAAAGGGATTTTGTAAGAAACAGAAATTTCTTACAAATTTCTTCAGAATTGTCGCAATTCTTTTGCTTCTCCTTAATCTATTTCCAAATGGATAACCTCAGACTTCCTAGATGCAATACATAAAAAAGGGGGGGGTGTCAGGGAATCAACTCAAAATCTTAGGTAACAAGAAGCACTTATAAACACAAAGTTATTTAAGTCAGAGGTGCTAATTGCAAAAATTACCCCAGTTAATTTTTCTTAGTTCCCCCTCAATTCTACTATTAACATATTTTGGGCATAATACTGACAGAAAAATATAAAAGGCTTTGTGATTTTCTGCTCTCTCATCTCCTATCTTAAAAGGCACATGCTGCAAAAGGAAGTTATTACTAAACATTTTGCTAACATGGAAAAATATGTTTATAAAAATATCCATTTATAAGTTAGTTTCCATAGCAGATTAGAGAAGTTTAAGAATGCATAATACCTCTATTTTTTTTGAAAAAAAAAAGAGGATTTTTTAAAGGAGATTATCCATTTTTACTGTATTTTAAGAGCTTAAGACAATTTCTTATACAAGTAATCCTTGATCTTACGACCACAACTGAGCCCAAAATTTCTATTAAGTGAGACATTTGTTAAGTGAATTTTTCCCCATTTTACGACCTTTCTTGCCACAGCTGTTAAGTGAATCACTGCAGTTGATAATAACCCAATTGTTAAGTGAATCTGGCTTCTCCATTGACTTTGCTTATCAGAAGACTGCAAAAGGTGATCACATAATCTTGGGACACAGCAACAGTCATAAATATGAATCAGTTGCCAAGCATCTGAATTTTGATCACATGATCATGGGGATGCTGCAAAGGTTGCAACTTTGAAAAACAATAATAAGTCATTTTTTCACTGCTGTATAACTTTGAATGATAACTAAACGAACTGTTGTAAGTCAAGGACTACCTGTGTATCTGTTAAGACTGATTTAAGTAACAGAGTGAACATACTGAATAAATAACCATACTAGCTGAATTTATACAAAGTGAGGCTAAACAAATCAAAAGCATTATGTTTCTCATCTGCCTTTAATACTATCCAAGGCATCTTTTTATTTTGTTGGAGGAATTCAACATTTAAATGTACACTGTGTGAAATGCATTCTTTCATTTAACCTGAATCTGCCATAATTCAGCATGATTGGATGATTCTTATTTTCTCTACACTAACTACACCTGTATACATCTCTATTACACTTTATTTGCTTTTAAAAAAAAAACAAAATACCCCAAATATTGCAATATTTCCTTAGAAGTGATTATTGCTCTTCTCTGTAATTTTCCCAGCTCTATATTATTCTTTACGAACTATAGTGCATAGAATGGTATACAGCATTTCAGGACTGATCCCATTTCTCTAATCCTGGTTTTATTTTTAATTCATTTCTTAGAAACCTCAACTTGCCTTTTTCATAAGGAGCTAGGCTCACCTGGTATTTCCAACATTCTCCCAAACCACCAATCAACATATTCATAAAAACAGGAGGGTTGGCCCCATGAATTTAATTCATTAGTTTCTTACTTGGCCTTTCCTCTGGCAGCTCAGTGACATACACCCCCCTTGCTTCAACTTTCCTCAGTAACAACAATCCTGTCAAGTAGGTTAGGTTGAGATCAACTTGCTTCTATCGGTAACACTTTAACCTGGGTCTCCCCCCCCATCCCTTTATATTTGCATTATTTGGTCATGAATTCTCCTAATCTGTGAATGATATTATTTTGTTAAAAAGTCATCCTGCTTGACCCTGTTTTGAAAACCAAGATGGGCTTTAATTGATCCAATCTTTCTCTGCTTCAAGTTTAATTAACAGAATAACAAAATAGCAGAATAACAAAGTTGGAAGGGACCTTGGAGGTCTTCTAATTCAACCTGCTGCTCAAGCAGGAATCCCTATACCTTTTCAGACAAACTTCTTAGAAGAAGTTTCCATCCATTGCTTGTTTTGCCTTCAGGTACTTTGGAGAATAGGCTGACCCATTCTTCTGTGACAGTGCCTTAGATATTGCAACACTGCTATCATATCATCTATAGTCCTTTTCATTAAGCTAGGCATATCCAATTCCTCAACCATTCTTCATATGTTTTAGTGTCCAGTCTCCTAATCATCTTGTTGCTCTTTCTAATTCTTTATAGAACATAGAATAATAAAGTTGGGAAGGACCTTGGAGGTCTTCTAATCCAACCCCCTATTCAAGCAGGAGATCCTATGCTATTTTATAACAGGAAACTCTATTATAAAACGCTTTATCCTATCTGGGTAGGTTCAAAGCGTAATGTATTGAAGTGAATTACTTAGAATTGTTGGGTCACAAGACTGTCAGTTAAAGTGTCAGACTTGCTGTCTGCAGACTTATTATGTTTAAGCGGAAAGGATACTTGAATCCTATTGGCTGCCACCTATTGCTGAATGTATAAATACAGGTGGGGCAGTAGTTAATCAGGCTTCTTTTAATCTTGAATAACACAAAGTACGAACACCAGAGTTTTACCTCCTTCTGCAAGAGGAGCAGGGTGAGAAAAGAACTAGCTAATGTTTTAAATCTCACTGTCTTGGAAACAAGTTCAGCTGTTTTTCGCGCCTACCTGGTACCTGCCGGTTAGCAACTGACTGCGAGAGGGAGTACACAGGGGCTGCGTATAATAGCGCTCCAGACGTACTCCCTCGGCACCCAGAGCGTCCAGGTTCGGGGTGAGGATCTGGGAGCCGTGCCAGCCCACGTCGTTCCAGCCGAGATCGTCGGCCAGGATAAAGACCAGATGCGGTGACGTGTTTGGAGACCCTGCATTCAGATGACACAGTTGCATTAAAACCTGCAACCCCAGGAAGAGGAGTCGCCGAACCATCGCTTATCGCCTGATCAAGCAGGAACTGGGTAGATCGCCCGCCTATAAGGAAGAACTATGATCGAAAGGCGGGACCACCATCAAACTTAGCGAATCCGCTCAATTCGGAGGAAGCGGCTTCGCCCACCGCAATGAAAGGAGGCGGGACTGGAAGCCCGCTGGTTCGCTTGAAGCGCCTTTTTCTGGATGAACTTCACCGAGGTGCAGTTGGGAGGATTGGGCCCATGACGTGATGAACTGAATATTTGGTGGAGAATATAACTCCGAGAATCCGCTGGCCTGTTTTGTGCACTTTAAGCTATGCCCAGTTCCCATAAAAAAAAAATCCCCATTCAGAGAGCAGGTTTGCACCAGTGCAATCTTGCTGGAAGACAACTAGTATCCTTCATCCGCCGCTTTGCTGAATGGGGCTGTGGCTGTAGTGAACAGTTGGAGGGACACAATTTGCATCTTGGAGATAAAAAAGTGAGATTGGCCAGCTGTGAACATATAAGTGTACTAGGACCTAGATTTAACTCCACTTGTTTTACTCTCTCTCTCTATATATATATATATATACATAATATGCTTCATGGAATTAGCCAAGTTATAAGAATGATTTTAACTATAATATTGGCCTAAACTTCAGGGAACTGTAATCTAAGGATGGCCTGACCTAAACTTTGTGGCAAGATTCTACCAAACAACTTATTTTTTTCTTGCTGTAATGTACAGTATTTCAGTTAGTGGTCAGGAAGTGTAATAATCACTCGACACTATTTCATCCACAGACCCTTCCTTGCTATTTTCTTACAAAAATCTGTTGAAATAAAACATGGAAATAGTAATGCCTATTGTGTTTATCAGAGAAAATATATAAATATTAATCTAAACATTAAAGAGTTGGCTTTTAAGCCAATATTCACAGTTGATTTATAATTATCCAGTTAATAAAATTAGTCAATAGATAAGGTATATGTTGTCCATTTGACACATTACCTTATATACCATATATGTGTATACATATACATACACGTATGTCTATACTGTATGCGTGTGTGTATGTATATATGTATATGTATATATATGCAATAATATAATCTTCAAGAATAATCTGATTTTTGTACTAGTAGTACCAAATCGGACTAAAAATACATTTGATCTGTAGAATTCAGCTGCATGTTTGTCCTCAGTGCTTCATCACTTTTTTATATTACAGATAATATAATAAAGGGATAGTAATTTTATCTGGCACTTGATATTAATACCTAGTTTCACCTCTAAAAAGGTATTTTATTTATTGATAGCAAAACTCATTTATCTTATAAGAACCTGAATATGTATGCCTTTTTTGATATAAGCAATCTCCCAATATTAACTGAATGTTCAAAGAACAGAATTGTTTAACATCATAAAACAAATTTTGAGTTGGTTATGTGATAGATTTATTAATTCAATTTTATACACATTTAAAAGAAAACAGCAAAATATTTCATGCTATGTAGATGATTTCCTACATAATATATTTTTTTTATTTAAAAAAAAGGGAGTAGGAAGCCTTATGTGAAAAGGCTGTTAATTTTCTAAACTACAAACTTCTTGATAAAGAGATTGCTTTACAGTTTTCTTTCCACAATAACAAAAAAGATACATTTTTGACCTATTGTGAGATTAAACATTTCTGGAGGAGATCAGAGGAAGGTAATGAAGGCACCAATTATTCAGGATATAGGAAGAAGAAAGCAGGAACTTGTCACTAAATGACTCTGTATGATCACCTTGTTTAGCACATAAAATCCAGTCCCAAATGCCATTTGAACTACTTACAGTCCTAATAGAATATTCTCACACAGAATTTTCTGCTTTACAAAATTTTGCTGAAATTTCCTGTTCAGATTGAATCAAATATGTCAGTTATGTGATTCATTTTAACCTGCTTCAGGTGCTTCACAGGACCAGAGCATAAAAGAAAAAAATAGGTTTAAATTGATTTGATTTGCATTTGTTACTTATTTTTTATAATATATCCAGATGGCAGTATTCACATTTTCCCAACAATATTTTGTTGTCCAGAAAAGGCCTTTTTCTTTTTATAGTAGTTCTGTTACCTTTAATGCAACAACTTTTTCTGCTAATGTAAAACATTCCAAGCATAAATATAAGCAATAAAATCCACTGTTTTTGCTATTTTGTTATCTCAAAAAATCTTACAAGGAGTTGATCACCCTCTTAATGCTCAGGTGGCAGATAGAAGCACTCATGAAGTTCTTTCAAACCAAAGTTCTTTCAACTGACCGGAAATACAGAAACTAGTATCTTCATTGGTCTTGTTCAATCCCCTGAAGAAATAGTGTACTTTCCAAACAGGTTGAATTTTTGTCTGCTTGTTATTGTGGGAAGGAAGTTATAAACAAATAGTCTTCGAATTACAACCACAATTGGGACTGAAATAAACATTGGACTGCACCCAATTTTACACCCTTTTTTGCCATGATTGTTAAGTGAATCACCAGGTCATTAAGCAAATCATAAAATATATTCTGGTTTCCAAGGGCCTAAATCGCAATCACATGACTGAGGACACTGTGATGGTTGTTAAAATGAGAACTGGTCATAAATCACCGTTTTCAGCACCATGGTGACTTGAATAGCTGCTAAACATGTGGACATAACTCTAGGACTACCTGTAACCTCAATACAAAAACAGTAGCTTTGCAAAATCCTTGTTTTCTTTTTAATATACTGTTTTGCAAGTTGTAATTCTCCCTTTCTTTTCCCCTTGATTTTTAAAGATCAATGGACAGTAATATCTCCCTTAGATCAGAATTACTCATCAATTATTTAGAGATGAGCTATTATATTTCTGGCACATAATTAAACACTTCACACAATAAAGGTACAGGTAATTTGGATATAGGCATACAGATAAAATCAGTGTTCTTAAAATCAGTTTGGAGGAGCCTACTAAACACTACAGTATTGAATGTTTTAAGTATGTAAACATGCTTTTTTTCCTCCTGAATATTTCCTTATGGACAATTATTGTTGCTGACATTTTTGTTACATTTTTCCCCAAATGAAATGCAAATATTCACATGTTTTTTTTACTCCAGACAAGCTCTTTCAAATGAACTTTCGTATTTACGATCTTGTAATTCAAATCACATGGATTTCAAATATAGAATATTTCAAATCAAGTTAATCCCATCTTAATTGTCAATCATGACAATTATGTGATCCTTTATTTATACTTTAGAACTTCTGCCTTTCTTCTGAAGCCGTGTTCTTGTTGGTTCAGTCATTACCAGTGGTTCTTGAACAAGAGTTGCTGGGTAATTTTTGCCTAGCAATTCAACCTCCAGCTTCTGTCCAACTTTACTGAGTTCCATAGGAACATATGCAAAAGCCAGACTTCGCTGAGTACTATAGCTGTAACATCCAGATGTGGTGTTGCCAATAACCTGAAAAATTAAAATTTATCACTATAGATTTATAAAATAAAATACACAGTTGATACAATTTGTGTTTCTAAATATTTCACTTCTAACATACATAGTGTGCAATAAAATCAAATATATGATATTAGTTTAAACATAGTGACAAAATATTGAGATTATATTGATGCTTAGATGATATAATTCTGTTTGGGCCATCTTTGTCCAATGGGGAAAATATTGCAAGTTAATTCCTATGCTTGACAAAAAATCTACTAGAGCAGCAGTTCTCAACCTATGGGTCACGACCCCATTTGGGGTAGATCGACCATTTCACGGGAGTTGCCAAGCAAGGCTGTCCGTCATTTTTTTTCCCCTTTTCCGGGGGGTGCCTTACCTTCCTTGGGCTGGGCCAGCTGGTGGCCTAGCCAGTGGTTGGCCTGCTCCGTCTCTGCCGCTTGCCAGCTACGCCTCAGCTGGCGCAGGGGGCGGCACCATGCATGCACGGCGCTCCCGGACAGGGAAAGTCCTCGACTTACGACTGGTTGGGTAGTCCTCGACTTACAACCAGTTTAGTCCTCGACTTATGACCGGTTTAGTCCTTGACTTACGACTGGTTGGGGGTCGGGGCATTAAAAAGGCTGAGAACCACTGTACTTGAGGCTAAATATTGTCTGACTTCCTTAAATGCTACAATCCCAACTCAAGTAGGAGGGTTCAGACTAAGAAATGCTGATTTACAGCAAATATAGTATACATGCACCCACACCTTCTACTTTCTGAAAAGCACATTAGCTTTTGCAACTAAATCTACTGAAAATGATAGCCATTTTAAAAAATGGAAGTAAATACAAAGGAGGTTCCAGAAAAATGTTCTTCAATTATCTGAACTAAAATCTGCTTGCCTTGTTATTATACCAGACACTTTCATTTCCTTCAGGGTCAACATCATCTGTTTTCAAGGTGAGACACACAAGTTTTCGTTCGAGCCCCTTTTCTTTAATCTGTTTCAGTGCTTTCTTTCCTATGAAGTCTGCTGGCTGGGGAAAAATGAGAGTAAGTGATTAGCAGATATTGACAAGGCTATAGATGTAGGTTTTTGAGAATTAACTGGAAATTAAGTAAGGTTTAAAGTCTGGACAATGTGGAAGACAGCATTGGTTGTACTTGTTTGCAGAGCCAGGATGGTGGGGGATGTCCAATGCCTGGAAGCTGAGTTTTGATGGAGAAGAATAGGTTTAGGACAGGCTGAAGCACAGCAAAATTGAATGGCTGTTGGTCTTTGGCCTCCTGGTACTAGGAACCTTCCATCTTTGAACTAAACAGCATGGCATGTTATTTGAAACTGGGTCTTGAGTCTTCCTAGACTCTCAGTTCCTTTTTAAAAAGTAGGTCGCAAGCTATGGGTTGGAAGGCCATAAAGTTCTGTGACACATAAGCCTGTCTACAGTTGGAAGCCTGATTGCTAAGTGAAACTTGAATGCTTCTGAATAGTTAATGGAACGCAGAGCAATTGGAAGGCTTCCCAAAAGCATTTAATTAGTTTCTTGTTTTTATCCATAAAGACTTTTTATGGAATAGTGAGTTCAACAGGAATAATTTTATCAAGAGATGGCACTTCCACTAGTTACTGGAATAGAATAGAGATGGATGCCTATGCTCCTGCCTCCAGAATTGCAATTTAAATTGGTTAGATTTCAAAGAAGTGCCTGTGCCAGATTGTCATTATGAAGCAATTATATATTCAACACAGTGGAGAAAATCTTGTAACAACCTAAGCAACACATTCAGAGAAGCAGCTTTTCAACCAGTCTTTTTGTCAATGGAAAAAGATATATATTTTATCTCCTCAGCAAGGGATCAAAATAAAATGTAAGAAGAAAACTACAATGCCTTTTCCTTTCCATAGGTACATAGTATTATGAAATATTGTGAATACTACTACATTCATTATCCCTCCCTCCTATTTACTTTAGCTTTTCTCTGCATTAGTCAGAAGTGAGGGCTATGCTATGAAAAATCATGATCATTCAATTTGCAGATAAAAAGAATAGTGACAACAGCATCATATGTCATCCAAGAATCAGTTCATTTGTATAAATATTCTGGACCAGAAAAGAGAAGAGAAACATTTTTTTTTAAGTGAGAGCAAGCCATAAGAAATGAAAACAATAAAGTCTGCTTAAATATTTGGTCAGCAATGATTTCTGAAGTAAGCATGGCCAATTTCTACAGTTCACTTTAATAAAATGATGGCTGAGAAAATAATGAGAGATGCTTATAAATGCTATTGGAGGATAAAAAGAGTGAACCCAACTGAACATGAGTTAAGAGCCTTTGGGGGGGGGATTACCTTATGGCAATAAGGGCAGCAAAAAGTAGTTATTACTCTGCTCTTATTGCATCACAGAGTGCCCAATTGGTGGCCCTATTTCAGAATAACCAGGTTCCCCCTTGATTAGAAGGTGTCACAGAAATATCTGCAGGGCTGCAATGAGGACTATTCTAGGTATCCATTAAATTGGATTCATTTTGAGTTGGACACTGGCTCTATAGGTCATTTGGGTTTGGCCAAGGCCCAGTCATGCTCAGTTAATTGGAGAAGAGTTTGAACTCTGCCTTGAGGTGCACTTTCCCAGTGAGAATTGATGCACAACATGGGGGTCAATTTGGTCATCCTTGCTATATTTGTTCTTCATTTTTAAAATTTACAGTGTTTATTTATTTTGTAAATAAAATATTTACAAAATTATTTTGTTTTATTTATTTCGTAAATCAGTTGTTGGGATTTGAGCATCTTATGGATGATCATAATACAAATTTATGTTGCAAAAGATCAGTGTCTATATTAAAAGTTTAAAGAAATAAATAAGACTGTGGCTATCAAAATTAGCTATTATGGGATACCTGATAATATAAATTGAATATACTCTTGCTTTTGGTTGATTCCAGTACTTGCAACCCTCATCTATATAATTCCATATATTGTCCCTACAAACTATAATTAAACTCTGCCTATAAAAGAAGCACATTTAAATACAACTAATCTCCCCAGTGCTTATCTTCAACATTATTCATCTGATACTCATAAATCTATAATTTATAAATGGAACAAATTGTTTGCATAAAGATTAATACAGCAATTATAACTAGAGCCTTGAGTGTGATCTGACAGCAGAGGTGCGAATGGTTTAATGGTCCCTTCTATCTTAATTGCATAGAAGACACTTCACTACCCTGAATATATAGAAAGAGGGACAGTTAAAGTTATTCTGACCTGATCAGCATCAGCATTTCATTACATATGTTTTATGATGGATATATGTACAAAAAATGTTTACTTCTAGGTTTCAGGAGAACAGTTAAAATTTGGTAATTTTATTAAGTATGGGGGGAAGGTATGCTGTAATTGAAGACTTGAATTTGGCTGACAAGTTACATTGTACATTTTCTTTTATATGAATGTATTAAGTTCATTTTATTGGTTTATTTATTTGAATAGTTGAAAAAAAATGGAGTAAATAAATAATGAACAAATTCACTCTTAAATGTTAACTCAATATCCTGGTAATTTAAGCAAAGATATGACATTTTACCCCTAAAGACAACCAATATTTCACAAATTCACGTTTCAAATATTTGTGCCAAATTTATTTTTCTAAAGATACGTAGTCAAGAAAATATTGTGTATATTGCATTATTAGTTCTAAAAAGTCTTTTGGGTGGTTAAATTAAATGCAACATCTGCAAATCATTTTAATTTATATTCTTGATTTCATAATTTAAACTTCTGAAAATGTATTTTCTGGTATTTTCTTTGCTAATTGTAATTGTAATAGAAATAAAGAAGGGAAGAGGTGACCAGACTTATTTCCTTCATTATACTATATTTTTGTAATAAAAATCTGTTTATATCTGATGCATTCTCAAAGATAATTCCCAAAGATCATAAGGACTAGCCCAACCTCAATAGCTGTAGCAATTACAAGAATTTAAGTACCCAAAATAGCATGGAATATGGATAGTAACTCCCAGATTATAAGATTATTATTTTATCTGGTGAAGGAAATAAAAGGAGGCAATTAAGGACAATAAAAAACCTCTCTGTTTTTAGTGTACTGAAATCTGTCAAAAGCTATGTGTAATCTTTTAATAGCATGATTTATTTGCTAAATCACTTGTGAATGCTGGAATAGATCCAAATTATACACACAAAAACTACTCAGCTGCATAAGAGCACAGCATCTGCTGCAATCTGCTTCAACTGTCACCTTAAAATACATAGGAGGCCATACTTGTGCAGTACTTTCAAATTAATTATTCTTCACTGGCTGTTTTTGACTAATTGCAAGACGACCTTCTAAAATAAATTCCTTTCATAGTCAAGCAAAGATATGACATTTTACCCCTAAAAACAACCAATATTTCACAGATTCATGTTCCAAATACTTGTGCCAAATGTATTTTCCTAAAGTTACAATCAAGAAAATATTTTTTGAAACTGTTTCCCCTTTTTACAATAAAATATTTAATGAACTAAATAAGGTCACAATCATATCGTTAGCTGATTAGAAACTGATTACAAAATTACAGAATTGCCTTTGCTAAGCAATATGGTTGTAAAGTGTGACATCACATGACCATGCCACTTAGCAATCCAGCTCCAGCAGTCCCAGCTGTTGTTAAATGAGGACTATAATTGCAATCACATGACTGTAGCTCTTTGCCATTTTGTAATTGTGAGATGGTGCCAATCATATGACCATGGACACAATGTAATGGCCAGAATTCTGAGGACTGTTTTAATAGTGCCAAGGTAAGTTTCAATGGCTGCTGAATGTGCGTTTGTTAAACCAATCCATTTTAAGGCAAAGGCTTTGCTTTTCTAGTCAGCTATTTTTCAATTACGCTCTCCTTCCATTAAAGAGCTTCTTCCCAAACAGGTAGGGAGTCCTTGAGTTACCACCGTTCTGTCAATCCTTTCAGTAAACCTGACAGAATGAGCTAATTC
This sequence comes from Crotalus tigris, assembly GCF_016545835.1. Classification (NCBI taxonomy): domain Eukaryota; kingdom Metazoa; phylum Chordata; class Lepidosauria; order Squamata; family Viperidae; genus Crotalus; species Crotalus tigris. The sequence goes on from NW_024097032.1 coordinate 831,639, forward strand.
TATTTCATTATAAGGCTATATTAACAGAATCTTGCAAGTCTAAAAGTACAAAGCCTGATCAATTAAGTTGGGTCCTTCCAAAATTTATTTTTCTGACTCAGGTTTCTCCTTCTCTTGTTTCCTAAGTAGTATATTTTTCCCTTGTCCCTCAAGGTCATTCCCACATACAGTACCATTACACAGTCATTTAGCAATCATTTTGAAGCAATGGAGGTGATGAATTCATGGTATTTATGTCCAGTCCTGAAGTTAGAGTCACTGAAGTGCTCTCTTGGCCATGATTTCAAAATTCAGGCACGTCACATCCTCCCCTCACTTATGAAGGGCACTTCAGATTTCCCGCTGCCTGTTTCTCTCCCATCTCTGCTCTTTTGACTGCCCTGTATACCAGCACTCCTCAGTGGCCCTGGCATAGGGATTGAAGAAAGGGCCAGAGACTTTTAGCAGTCTTAGCTAGGCCTTGCAGAGACTGGGTGGCAAGAGTTGAAGAGGAGGCAGTCCATTACCTTACTGAGGTTTGGGCTTGGCAAAGATCAAGCCAGGTGTGACTTGGATCAAGGTGGGATTCAGTTATGGGTGGCAACAGGGAGTGCTAGATTGCTGTCACTAAGCAATGTGATCACATGATGTTGCACTTCATTTAACATCGCATTGCTTAGCAATGGACATTCCAGTCCCAATGGTTGTTGTAATTTGAGGACTATCTATAGCTATGATTCTTTCTAACATTCTGTCCCATCACCATCACTCCCTGGCTCTGGAGTAAGTTTTGTTCAGCACACTTATTCTTTCCTGTTTGTTCTCCCCGTCCATGGGGTACTTCCATGGATTTCAGCACTTTTCTGCTACCAGATCCCATTTGATTCCTGCATTATTATTCTCTCTGAATTAGTAATTGGACTACACATTATCATTCAGATGGTCTATAGTATCAGAACAGTATCTATTTCTACTGTGATGTAAGTCTCTGAATTCAGTCACAAAGCCAAGAAGCAGCAGGAGAAAAGGAGGAAATAAAAAGCAGTGTGTGTGTGTGTGTGTGTGTGTGTGTGTGTGTGTGTGAGAGAGAGAGAGAGAGAGAGAGAGAGAGAGAGAGAGAGAGAGAGAGAGAGAGAGCGAGCTCTCCAGGTATAGAAATGTATAGATTTCAGTTTGCAAATAGCAGTCTTTCCTCTGCCCCAAGGATAGAAGGAAGTACATCAGTATGAGTATGAGAGGACCCCGTATCAGGACAGATTTAGAGGTCATGCAATCAGTACCATTTTGGATTCTTTAAAATAATAAATGAAGACTATTGCAAAACCTCTGAAACCTTTCTTGTAATTTTTTCTAAATAAGTAGTAAAAATTGTTTAAAGATTTAATATTTTTCTACCATATTAGAATATTTTTCTATTTGCTATATATTATTTCTCTTTTTAATTAAATTTATAATTAGCTTATATTTTATGAGAGTGTTGCTTTATATTTAAAAGAAAAGTTCTTAATTTTAACAACTGGAATCCGGAATTCTGGCTGGCAAAGCAAAATATTAAGTCCATATTTCAAGTCTTTGAATCCAATTAATTCTCCCCAATTTTTTCTTTACAAATTTTTCTTTTCTTTTAAGGCTTAGAATATGTACATTTCTGCAAATGTGCTTATCATTGAATACAGTAAAATATTTAGAAAGCCCAACTTTACATTAGGAAATTATCTCTCAGAAATGGTTTAATTACTCGTATAGAATACTGAACTAGGACAAATATTAATTGCCTTAAAAATGAGCCCAATTCATATTCAATGGGATAGGAATCCAAAGCTTCTATCATCGTACTAAACATCCTAAGTATGTAAGAAGAAAGTTCTGACCAATATTCCAAACTGATCACCTCCAGATATGCTGAACTTCAATTCCCCTAATATTGCTTTGCTGGGATATTTTCTAGATAACATGGATGTGCAAGTGTAAATGTATGTGTATATGCATACATGCATGCACACACACACACACACACACACACACACACACACACACACACACAAAGGAGAGATAATTTAAAAATGAGAAATGCTAGGGAGGAATTTCTCATTCTCCAAGAAGATTATCCCAGCTTTTATGGTAAAACTGTAAACTTCTAACTTGAACACAACAGAAAGTCTGGTATTATAACTTTTAATCACATCTCACATAGCAAGTTCTAGTTTAATAGTACTAACGAAATAAAAATGTTTGCAAATTGTAAAAAAATTCCAACCCTCATTTCCCGATTTGACCACCATATTAATAACCAGATAATTATACATAAATCATTATAATTATGCACAGATAATTAATCTGTAGTAAAACAGCTGTGTGCAATTTTGTATCGGAACTTCTTATTTCAGCTAGGTTTGAATTGTATAAAGGAAACTGCTTTGATCCCCAAATTACTTGGAAAGTGCCAAAAAATGAAATTAATTAGTAGATCACATTATAATTTGTTATCTACTAAAATCGCAGCATGGACTGGGAAATGAGACAGAAGGAATGAACATTGCTACATACACCAACGTACACTACTGTTGAAGCGTATAATTATCTGGTGTTGTTTTGTAGATTCAAATATAGCTATTTGCAAACAAAGGAAGGAAGAATAAGTAATTAAAGTGTAGTAGAAAAAAATTAAACCCACCTTATTTAATTTGATAAAATATTGCAGTCCAGCTTCCAGAGGATTGGTGTCGCAATTCATCTGTTAAAAAAAAGGTGCAATAAAAAACCACTAGGTGGCATATTTTTTCTCATTTCTTGTGATGTCCAGCAAATGAAATCTATATTTTACATTAATAAAATGTTTATTTATTAAATTAGCATAGTTCTTAATAAAATTTATATACTAATCTTATACTATTCCCATTAAAAATAAAATGTAAGCTTCAACATCCATTGCAAAATCAACAGTGCATAAATGATAAAGGAGCTGTGATCATAATGATAAAAGCACATTTTTAAAAGCAAGACAAATCAGGAAACCCATAAAATTACCTTTACTCAATCAGACCAGTAAAAGTTATTTCTATGTGAAAAGCAGCTCTTCCTAGGACTTTAAAAATGAACTTTTCTGTAGGTTTAGCTAGAGATACTAGTGATTAAACCTAAATATTTTACATGTATGCTACAGCATTAGACAAATATATGTTACACATTCTGGCTGGATTTCTGATGTTCTAAGTGGTATCTTGGCTCTCCAGACATTGGAGAATTCCTATTCAGGGGCTGGTTATTCATTAGAAGGCTCACAGCCACTAATTAGCTAGATTGATTATTTTATTTTAGGCTAGAATAAAGTAATATAAAATAGAAAAATAGTGTGGTTCACAGCAAATGGAGTACCCACATTGTACCTGATGAATACGTGTGTGTGTGTGTGTGTGTGTATGTCATCATCATCATTTTAGCTATTGTCTATCCATTTTAGGATGAACATGCATCTGCCGCATGTTTCCAACCAACATGGTCCTGAGCTTTCTTTTACCAATTGGGCCTGCAATACTTGCTGATGTCGTTCCATCTTGTTTTAGGTCTCTTTCATGGATGCTTTTTATCATTTGGGATCCATTCTATGACTGCTTTGGTCCACCTGCCATAAGTGCTTCTTGCTGTGAAACCAACCCATTTCCATTTCAATTCTTTTACTCTCTTGAATTGATGATACTGTATACTATTGTTTGTTCTCTAACATGTGCATCTATCTTGTCTTGTAATGCTGAGCATATATCTTTCCATGGGTCTTTGCACCACTCGTAGCTTTTGTATTGATTGTGAGGTTAGTGTTCATATTTCACTGGCATATGTTAGAGCAGGTAGCACACACTGATTGAAAACTTTTCAGGCATAGGGAGAGGTTGTTCTTGAAAATTATGCCTAGTTTGCCGAATGCCTGCCAACCACATTTAACACAACTTTCAATTTCCTTTATTGTATCACCTTCCATTAAGACCTGTTGGCCAAGGTATATGTAGTGGTCAACTACATCTAGTTCTTCTCCAAATAAATATTTTTTCTTTCTTTGGTAAATTTATTAAACAAAACCTGGCTCTTTTTCAGGTTTATTTTCAAGCCAAATGGTTCTCCTGCTTTGTGCAGCTCTTATATGTGTCTCTTGTAGCTCTTCTGGGTCTTGTGAGAACAACACCAAATCTTAAGTAATTTAAATAGGTGCTATTGATTTTTATTCCATCTTTTGCCCAGTCTAGTTTGCAAAATACTTCTTCAAGGCAGGCTGAGAAAAGGATAGGTGATATTGTAATGCCTTGTCATATACCTCGTTCTATGCTGATTTCCACTTTAAGATCTTTAAGGCAAATTTTGCCATTCCTTTTTCATATATTGATTATAGTAAGTTTATATAAGCCTACTCCTTGGATGAGCAATGCCTTAATTATTGCTTGTTGGAATACTGAGTCAAACGCCTCTTTGTAGTCAATGAAAGCCATGCACAAACACATGGTGTACTCAATGTGCCTTTCAGTGACTTGATGAACAACAATTTCATTCCTAACCAGAAGTGCTATTTGCTTATGAAGCCAAAAAGGTACCATCATACAGAAGAAGAACATTCTATGGATTGCAGAAGTACTTTTATATGTATTAAGTCTATGCAACAATGGGTTAAAGAGGAAAAAGTAATTCTGTGTGTGCACATATGCATGTACATTATACATGTCAATATCTCCTTAGAGTATGTATGTCCATGGGTGCACGCATGCACACAAAGGATTATACTGCATGTGTGCGAAGACACAGCCTCTAAAAGGAGTTACTGACAGATGTGCTGAATCATACACCTTCAAATCCAAACAACTTGCACAACCCAATCAGTTGGTATGCAGTTAAAATACATACTTGCAAATGTATGCTTTATAAAAACAGTGCTGTGTAGTTATATAAAATTAAAAGAGAAAGGTGATTTGGAGCAAATGAAGTACCCACATTGTATCTGATGACTACTTTTGATCGGAAAAGTAGATTTCAATCCTCATCTTATTTCACAAATTTTTGGAACTTAATTTTGTTAAATGGTAAGCAGCACTGAAATGCTTATTTAATTCTGTTTGATTTTTGAAAATTGTGATCTGTAATTTCTTTAAAAAGAGAGCACCAATCATCAACATTAATATGTACTGGTAGTCCTTGCATACTGCCTTATGCAGCAACCATTGGAATTAATGATGGTTGAAAATACCCCCAAAACTTGGCAAGTAATCTTTGAATTTATAGCTGTTGCAATTCACACAAAAGCACACACTGGAGAAAGATTTCATATGATTCTCTTTTTATGTATCTTTGCTCTTTGCGGGGTATAGAGAGAAAGATTTAAATTTAGGTTTTATTATTTGTGCCTTCCTCTTGATTTTTTTATTAGCTGCAGTATATTTGTGCATGTGTGTGAGGAAGAAGGAGGCCGGTGTGTATAGGTATGAGGAAATATTTTCTTAATTTAATTTAATTTAAATATATTTGTTTTTAATTATTTCTCTATGAGTAATAATTGTTACTCTAACATACCTACCATACTCCTGCCTCCTGTTTTTTCCACAAAAAACATCCCTTTGAGGTGGGTTGGCTGAGAAAGAGTATCTGGTCCAACGTCATCCAGCCAGCTTTCATGCCTAAGGGAGGCCTAGAACATTCCTGGTATCTAGGCCAGCACTTTTACAAACAAGACTGGCATGACCATATGCATGCACATACACGCACACATACACACAGTGGTGGGATTTAGCCGGTTCGTACCGGTTCAGTAGAACCGGTAGCTAATATTTGGTTGACTTTGGCAAACTGGCTGAAGCCCTAGTTCTTTTTCGCAAGGCCCAGAATGGACTGCCAGAAGTGTATGGATGCCACTTCCAGAAGTCTGTTCTGTGTGTCGGAGGCCTGGGGGAGGCTTCCCAGATCCAGAACGGCCCACTGGAAGTGCATGGATGCCGCTTCTGAAAGTCCATTCTGGGCCTTGGAGACCCAGGCCGAGAATGGACTTCCAGAAGTGGCATCCATGCAGAGAACCAGTTGTTCAGGTATTTGAATCCCACCACTGCATACACACACATCAAAGACATGGTTTCCAACCTCTGCTCCCCAGGCACGAAAAGCCTTTTCTAGCCGTAATGTATTCATTGCGTATGTTCCAAAGTTGTCAATTCCTTCTTCACATCCAGCCTCCATGATTGTAGAATATAAAGCTGCAGTATCTTCTCGTTTGTGGTACAATTCCCATCCTAGTTCACCTATAATACATCAAGAGCAATATAGATTTTAACTAGGATTAAATTATAGCCATCAAACTTTAATCTGAAAAGAAATTTAGAATGATCTTTTTTATAGCTAGACTATTTGATATCACTTTACATTTTTAGAAAAACCAACTAGTTTATTTATGAGACTAGTAATAATTTCCTTTCACTTACCCGTATAAGAAATTCTAATTGCAGTTACATGAATGTTACCAATGCTTAAATGCTTGGACTGTAGAAAACTAAATGCAGCATCAGTAAGATCTTCAGAAGTTAATTTCTGGAGAACTTTCCGTGCATATGGACCTGCTACACCCAATACTCCAATTTCATCTGTAACATTTTTGATGTCAACATTGTATTGTCCTCTAAATGCCTCTTCTTCAATCCATCTGTGTATAAAATAGATTTATTAGATCAGAACAAAATAATATTTATAATATTATAGGACTAGAAATTCTATAGAAAGTTAATTTTGACAGACACCCATTCTTTTAGAATTACCAAAGAGTCAGTGGAGTAGATGGTGCTAAAAAGCTCGGAAATAATGCAGTCTCCTCCTTCTGTGTGACCTGTTTTTGTATTGTTTTTTTACTACTAGTTTTTTAAAAAAATTTCTGTCCTAACTGGCAGGCAGGCTGGAAGATTCTAGTTGTGAGAATTCATAGGACAGGACAGGACAGAATTTGTATCTGCTTCTGAGGCAGAAACAGTTTGGAAAAGCAATTCCTGGCTAACTACAGAGATACATAGTATGTTAGCCCAGGGCCTCCCTTGTTGTCTTTTCAACTATACCTAGTCAGTAGATCAAGAGGTATGATGATTGGTGAATCTAAAGCATGGTACAACTCCAGTAATCACTTCCAGAAAAAAAGATTCCTTAGACTTCTTGGATAAGATTAACACAGCCATTACTTTCTTTATGCCATAAGGAAGGAAAGGTTGAAGAAACAAGCAAAAACTATGCCCATAAGAGGTTTTTTTAAACCTATGACTTAACTAAGGCTATTACAGAATTTTCCATTGCTAATATTTCATCAATGGACAGCTATTAAAATTACTTCTTATTGTACTCATTCAACATATTTACCACAAATATGCCACAAACATATTTGTAGTGTAGTGTAGTATCCCTGTATCGACACTCAACTTTCTCACATATTAGTAAACAAGACTTCTGCAGTTTATGAAACCTTATGAACAAATTGCTCCCAATATTTTACTCTATATAAAGTACACCTATATACACAACCAGTCATGAATTTATCTCTAATAAAACCTATTATTATTTCATGTTTTTACAGCCTTTTTTATTATTTTGAACTGCAGTTCATTCCACATTCCTCAGACCACAGGTTACTTTAAAACTTCAGAATTTAAAATTTACGCTGACCTTAAGTCATGAAGCTCTGATCCAGAACCAGTAATTAATAAAAATTCCCCTGGATTCAGATGAGAGACTGTGAGTTCAGCATAGACTTTGCCTTTGAAGGTTAGCATATGACTTATATTTGTGAAACCCATCTATGTAGAAAGAAAGTCAAAACTGTAAGTTAAAATCATCAATTATACAGTAGCTTATAATAATGCAAATTAAATTTTTATAGCATAGCACATAAATAGTAGTAGACCAGCGAAATGCTGTGGATGTAGTATACTTAGACTTCAATAAGGCATTTGATAAAGTACACCTTGGTAAGCTAGAAAAAGGTGGAACAGACAACATCACCACCAGATGGATCTGTTTCTGGCTGGCAAACCGTACTCAACGAATAGTCCTCAATGGCACTACATCCAAATGGAGAGAAGTAAGCAGTGGGGTACCAAAAGGTTCTGTCTTAGGCCCAGTACTCTTCAATGTCTTCATTAATGACTTAGATGAGGGAATTGAAGGGGAACTTATAAGATTTGCAGATGACACCAAACTGACGGGAGTAGCCAACACCCCAGAAGACAAACTCAGGATCCAAAAAGATCTTGACAAACTTAAACAATGGGCCCTATCCAACAAAATGAGTTTCAATGTGGAGAAAAGCAAAGTTTTACATTTAGGCAGGAAAAATCAAAGGTACAAGTACAGATTGGGCGAGACCTGGCTCAAAAACATTAACTGTGAGAGAGACCTTGGAGTCCTAGTGGACAATTACTTGATTATGAACCAGCAGTGTGCAGCAGCAACCAAAAAAGCTAACACAATCCTGGGTTGTATAAACATAGAAGCAAGATCACGCGAAGTATTATTACCACTTTATAAAATCTTAGTAAGACCACACCTGGAATACTGCAGCCAATTTTGGTCACCATATCACAAAAAAGATGTTGAGAATTTGAAAAAATCCAGAGAAGAGTAGCTAAGATGATCAAAGGCCTGGAGACTAAATATATGAAGAACAGTTGCGGGACTTGGGTTTAGCTAGTCTAAAGAAAAGAAGAAATAGGGGAGACATGATAGCAGTATCCCAGTATTTGAGGGGCTGCCACAAAGAAGGGGAGGGTCACGTTATTCACCAAAGCACCAGAGGGCAGGACAAGAAACAATGGTTGGAAATTGATCAAAGAGAGAAGCAACCTGGAATTAAGGAGAAATTTCCTCACAGTGAGAACAGGGCTGGACTAGAAGACCTCCAAAGTCCCTTCCAGTTCTGTTCTATTCTATATTATTCTTATTCTAAATATTACTGACTTAAGTAGACTTCTTCCTCTGCTGACTTTATATGTTCTTCTCTTTTTTTTCCTAATAGAAACAGAATCAGTTGGAATCAATTGGAAAACATTTATTCAGACAAATCTGTGAACTCGTGCACTCTTCGGCAATTCACTGTTGTTGTTGTTTTTTTTTAGAAAATAACAATTACAATAATTTTGTGTTTTCTTTTTATTTATGTTTGAGTGTCTTATGGTTTTAATTGTTATCTTTCTAAGCTGCCCAGAGTCATGTTTTGTGAGGTGGCCAGGTATATGAATTTGCTAAATAAATACATAGATAAGTAGGTAAACAAACAGCTTACTCTGCTTTTCTTCCTGGTATATCTTTACAACTATTAGGATTAGGTCTACATCAGTCTGTTTATGTTGGAATGGATTAAACATTATTTACATGATACCTACTGTATATGCATTGACTATCTCATTAATACATATATGATCCATGCAATCACTACTCCATTCCATTATAAACAGACTAAATTCAAGATGTGCTTGTCCTAATGTGGAAATGAGATGAATCTAAAAATAGGCTAACTGCATCTATAACAGGGAGATTATGACCCTGTTATTTTACCACCCTGGAACCAATCTACAGAAAGTATTATTACATCATTGGCTTCTTAAAATGCAAGCGGAAGCCAATTCTAAATCACTTTGTATTCAACTGTGCCCTCTTAGTTAAAAGAAGGAAGCTAGTGGCAATTAAGAAATGTGGTGGAAAATGTTAATACAGTAGGGAAGGCAGTGTGACATGAAGTAAAGTGACTTTCATGGTCCCTGTAGATCCAGATGGATGGTGTTATATTTATCTAGTTGGGATTATTGATTCAACACCTCTGAGTACAAAGTGATCAATGAATGGAATTAACAGTGGACTACTTATTATTATTTACCTTTGGGACCACATTTGCAAACAGACGATCCAAAAGTTTAACTGAATCACTGCCTTTGATGCTAAACTTGCCAAAAGGAGTAAGGTCAATCACACCCACTTTTTCCATCACTTGTTGATATTCCCGACTTACAGGTTCAAACCAGTTTGTGCGTCGAAAACTAGGTCTGGAAACACAATATTTCAATGACTGAAAAACGTAGCATATGACTGTTTGTAAATTAGCATAAAGCAATTTATTCAAAAATATCATTTCGGCATTGTTTTTCTTTAAAAATAACTGTCGTGCATCTTGATTAATGTATTAATTACTTTTCAGACATAGCTAGTACTGCATTACAATGGGTAATACAGATCAAATAAAATATATTTTAAACTGAGAGCAAAATACTTGATTTGTTTCAAACAAAAGATGGCATATAATACAGGAATAATATGCTCTTAAAGGCACTTTTCATATTTTAAAGAGAAACAAGGAGTCCATATACATATGCTAGATATGCAGTGAAAACTGATGGATCAATTATTCTTAGTCCTATTTCTTAAGATTACAATAAAAATAAAATGAGAAGGGAAACCATTTAGGCTATTCTGAACATTTTAGAGGAAGACATAAACATACTTAATTTATAAACATACTAGTGTTGGGGGAAATATGCTGACTTTGTAAACCGCTTCGAGTGGGCTATAAAACACTGCGAAGCGGTATATATGTCTAAGTGCTATTGCTATAAAATACAGTAAAACTTAGTTTAATGAATGAATAGGACGAGTGTCCATTAAATCACATGTTAGTAAAATGTTATAGGGCCAATTTTGTCTATTGCATCTGAAATCTCTTACATCAAGGTCCATATGAAATCTAATATTTACTTTATATACAAAAAAATACCTGGCCAAATGGATAATATATGTCTATTAAATTCTTAAAGATAAATTAGCAGCACAAATATTTAACTTTCATTTACTTGTATCCAGTTTCATCACCATGTTTGTAAAACCAATGAGGTTGTTCCCAGCCTGCATGGAATCCCATGGAGCATTTAGACTTAAGGTTTTCATAAAGCCCACTGACTCTTTCTGTAGGTCTCCCAGCAAATCTTTCTTCTTTAGGAAACCCAACTGCAAAATTAGGAAAATAGCACATTAAATCAAACAACACAAAAAACAATAAATTGAATCACATATACTGTACAAAGAAAAGCTTTGTTTCCAAAACCTCATGAGAAGGTCACATGCAATTTGGACAAGGCCATATATGATTTGGGCAAAGGCCAGGCACAATTTTAGAGAGAAGACCTGTCATGGCCAGCAGCTACTTCATGAAGGGCCACACTGGGCATATCTCATCAGCAGCAGAAGGAAAAGATGGCAAATGACAACTGGGGCTGTCAGGGCAACAGGCTGGTAGAGCTGGCAGGATAAGCAGAATGCAAGATGGCCAAAGGGCAGAGATGGGACGGAGAATCAGCAGGTGGGAAGAGTTGACAAGGATGCAGATGCTTATCTAGCAAAGTTGGGGTTAGGAGACACCAAGCCAGGAGTGGCTTGGATTGGATTGGGTCTAGATAACGACTGGTGGGATTCAGTTAATAATGGCAACCAGGATTTTAAGGATTGCTGTTGCTAAACAATGTGGTCACCAGACATCCCACTTCACAACCACATCACACAGCAACAGAAATTTCGGGGCTTCCGGTTCGCAGCAGTGCGGTTGAGCGAAGGGAGTCGTCCCTTTGCCGATCAAGTTTCCCCTGCCAATAGACACCTTAGAGCAGCGGTTCTCAACCTATGGGTCGCGACCCCATTTGGGGTCGATCGACCATTTTTCGGGGGTCGCCAAAGAAGGCGATCCGCCATTTTCTCCCCTCAGGGGGCGGCGCCGCGCATGTGCGCCGTGCCACGCATGTGCAGAACATTTGTGTGACGGGGGTCGCCGTCACACAAACGTTGAGAACCGCTGCCTTAGAGGGTCGAAAAGATGCTCTGGAGGAGCGTCTACCGTTGAGGAGGCTTCTCAGATAGTTGCAGAGGAGCGGCGGCATCCTTTGTGCACTGAGTATCTCCTTTGGGCCGACAGGGTAAAGATCAGCCAGTAAAATGGCTGATCATTTAGCTGTGCCAACCGTAAGCCATAAGATCATCTAAGCAAGCAGACCCACCGTGGAAGACTTTGTCTTTACCTCTATTTTGTTTTTTTTCCTGTGAAAAGGTTTTTTTTTGTTGGAATTATTTCCCTTTTTGTTGAAGCGATGTTTTAAATGGGGGAAGAGAAGCTTAAGAAAAGGATGAAATCCATTTTTGCTTTAATGGCTGACTTTGTTTTTGGATACTTGGGAGCCCCAAGAAAATTCTTTAGAGAGATTTAAGATCTTATGTAGGTTAGTTTAAATTTAAATATATGAAAAATTAATAAAGTTTAAAACAGGATCTTTGGGATAGATAAGGAGCTTTTGTAAACGTTTATTGATTAATGAAATTCATATTTAGCGATATATTTAATGAAAACTTGTGTTAGAAATGTATTAATGAGATTGTAATAATTTAAACAGATAGAGAGCATTAGTTTTGATTTAAGCATTTAATCTATATATAGCAATATATTAATGAATGAATTGGTTATAGGATTGTATTAATGTGATCATTACATTGATATTGAGCGATTGAAAGTTTCTATTGATTAAGGAAACTTATATTTAGATATATTAATGAATGAATTTATTTGAATCTATTTGATTATAATATTCTACATAGATAGGGAGGGAAATTTTAAGAAACATCATCTGAAGTGAATATTTATAATGTTATTGTTTCTTTTGTATTTGACCACCATATCTTCACACTGGATCTTAAGCTTCTGTTGGTGTAAAATGGAAAACTAATAAAAATTGTTTATATATATATATATATATATATATATATATATATATATATATATATATATATATATATATAAAGAAATTTTGATCCCTATTGCCATCGTAACTCAAGGACTAGCTGTAGATAGAAGCAACACCATGGACAGTATATACCACTCCATATATTTTTTTATTTTCACTTTACCACATCCTTATAATAATTAACACATTATCTTTTGTTTTTAAGCTTTTCGACTCTTTCTTTTTGGAGAGACTTTCCTCAGCATTTCCTTTCTATGGATTTATTCTCTCTTCCTTCATATATTTGATCTATAGTTTGATTCTCGCTCATTCTTTCTCCATGACCAAACTATCTCAAGTTAGCTTTTTGTACTGGCTACTCATTTTTGTATTTAGTCTACATTCTTTTACCATCTATTCATTCACCCCATGTCTTTTTGTTGTATGACAAATACTTCTTAAGTGTTTGTTAAATACCCTAACAGCATGTAAGAAGTGGTCAGAAGGGTGCTCTATGAATAATTCACACTTATTTACAGCAATTATAGCAAACATTTTTAAATGTTTTAAATTTTTAAAGATTTTTATCCTACCATTTTTTTCCCATTTACAACTCAAGGTGGCAAACGTACTAATACTCCTTCCTTCTCCTATTTTCTCCACAACAACCCTGTGAGGTGGGCTGATTGAGGGAGAGTGATCAGCCCAAAGTCATCCATCTGGTTTTTCATAACTAAGGTGGGATTAGAACACATAGTCTCCTGCTTTCTAGGCCAACACCTAACCATTACAGACAGACATTGGTTCCTCACAGCACAGGCGCAGCCACCTGCTATACTATCTGTACGTCTTAAGATTTCTTCATCCATTTTCCTACTACATGCTCTATTTTTTGCCATTTATTATAACTTACATACATTCTCTCCATTTTAATTTTAAAATTCATACACCTTGCACAGTTGATCTAATCCACTTATTCTCATTCATGCTTTATTTCTATCATATAATACTCTTATCACATTCAGAACCCAATTTTCAACAACACTACATAATTCAAGTCCATAAACACTCTCATAGGCTTTCCCTACATAAACAAAGTACACTAAACACTAGGCATAAATAGGAAGGTAGTATACCTATTAGAGAACTCCAAAACCACATGGCAATAAATGATCCCTGTTCCCATTAGTTCAGATAATTATAAAAAAGTTCAGTACAAGAATGTTTAAGTGTCAATATTATTTATAACATGGAAAATTATAAGCAAATGTCTTACCAACATTATTGAAACCATAAGATTCTCTTGCTTTTGCTTCTGTGTATTTTGTAGTTGTCCACCTTCCATACCTATTTGGATCTACTTCAATTAGATCAAAAGGAGGCTCTCCATTGAGTATCCAGTCACTAAGATATTTTCCTATCCCACCAGCATGAATAATTCCATACCTGGTAGCGAAGAGGAAAGAGGGAAAATATTTAATTTACTACAGTAATACATTTCATTAAACATTTCAACAAAGGCTATGTAAACTCACATTCTACTTGTTTTACAGGAATTCTGTTTTTTATCTCCCTGATATTTGATTAGTGCAAGGCATAGCAAGAGAGAGGAAGTCAGCTCCAGTAGAAGGATTAGATCTGAAAATCTGCGTGTAATTCCCAAATAAGGCCTTGATTCAGATCTATTTGACACAGGATGAAATCTCCTACAAAGAAGTCAAACTTCCGCATAGGAAACAGCATTAGTTTAGTTTTAGTCTGTGATACAAAATTAAGTATCTATGATACCATGTGCTCATGTCATAGGAAGCTGCAGTTAACTGTATATTCACATGATAAATAGACACTTTCATATATATAACATGCTGATACCTGCAGCTTCCTCCAAAGAAGTGCCCTCTGTGTAGGAAATTCATCTGGCATGGAGCAATCTTCATAGGACAGTCCCTTCTCATTTACTATCTTTCTATCTCTTTGTTTAGCTGATCACCTGTAAAATGGGGAAATCAGTGATCTGCTCTGTAAAGGTAAATGAATTATAAAAAATTGTAATTATTTTGATTCATAACCTAACATTATATTTTAATAGAATAATAGCAACAAATAAGGTTCAAGTCACATTAAGTATACCTATTTATAGCTAAAATTTATACCAGTAATAAATTAGTTTTATGAGATGCGAATTATTGCCTTGCAATAATTGATACTTTATTTAATTTTGTTATAAATGTGAACAAGAATAAGGCAGATTGTTAATAAAATCAATAGGAGAGATAATATTGACTTGAATATTGAATATTGACTCCTACTGAATATAAATTCAAATACCATGGGATAAATCTCTGAGATCCAGAATCTTTGATAACATCACCAGAAATATTTCACAATTTTGTTCAGATCACAGAAGGAAAATATTTGACATATTCATTGCAAAAAGGTAAAGGTTTCCCCTGCTCAGACATGTCCAACTCTAAGGGACAGTGCTCATCTCCATTTCTTAGCCAAGGGAGCCAGCACTGTTTTAAGAAATTTCCGTGGTCATGTGACCAGCATGACTGTACACCGAGGTGCACGGAACACTGTTACCTTCCTACTGAAGTGGTACCTATTTATCTACTCATATTTGCATGTTTCAGAACTGCTAGGTGGGCAGGAGCTGGCGCAAGTAACAGGAGCTCATCCTATTGCACAACACTCAGATCTTGAACTCGAGCTGTCAGCTTTCCAGCTGACAAGCTCAGCATCTTTAACCGCTGAGCCACCATGCCCCCTATTATTTGCAAATTAGTGTAAATGTAATACTAATTAAATTTGAGATCATTAATCTTTTTACCTTTAATTTGGCTGGAATCAATTCATCTTGGAAGATATTTTTTACCATTTTTTATATATGCTATATGCTAAGATTGGCTTTGAAGTGACTATCTGGCAATTAATATTCTTATTAAGAACAGATTCATTAAAAAATAATAATCAGCATCATAAAATGCTAGCTGTAATTCCAAAAGATGACTTTATGCCATACATAAAGTCATCTTTTGGAATTAAATAAATTAAAATCATTACTCCAAAATTAAGGATTCTTATTTTTTTAGAACTTTTTAAAATGAACTTTTTAGTCCTCTGATTAACGCCTTTGAACTGTGGTGCTAGCTTACATTATTGTGTGGACTGCCAGAGCAACCAACATGACTACTATGGACTGCCAGAGCAACCAACAGAGAGGTGCTGGATCGTATAAACCCAGACACATCACTAGAAGCCAAAATCATAAGTCTACGTCTGATTTATTTGGCCATGTCATGCATGCAAATTCATTGTAGAAATCAATGATGTTAGAAATGGTTAGTGGAACAAGAAGAAGGGCAAACAAGGAACACACTGGCTTGATAATATCAAAACTGATCCAACAACTGAAATAAGTTGTGCTTGACAGGATAGCCTGGAGAGCACTTGCCTATAAAGTGGCCAAGAGTTAGACACAGTTGAATACTTAAAACAACAACAAAGTCCTCTGATATTAGGGATAATTGCATATTCTTTTAACAAATGTCACACACACGAGATCTTTAATAATTTTCAGTGAATACTATTTCAATTTGATGGTTTTTAATTTTTAATGTCCTAATCACAATTTCTTATCATTACCTGTAGCAAGTCTTCAAACTCCTTTTCTGAAAAGGAAAATCAGGCACAGATACTTGTGATTTATATTTTATTTCTATTTTATTTTTGCAGTAAAGATTAAAGTAACTTAACAAACTTTTTTAGTAATGACTGATGCACCAAAACCTTAAAGAATCAGCTTACTTACCCAAAACCAATGGCAACCCAGTAATTATGAACGCTCTGATGTGGTCCCACCATTGGCAGAATATCTGGAGAATATGTTATAGGACCTGCAACTATATTGATAATATCTGCTTCTCTCAGGATGGGAACCATTTCCATAGCAGCCTTGACATGATCAATTATTCGATCTAAATCAGATTCAAAAAGTTCCTTTCCAAAGCCTTAAAAAAAAGTTTGATAAGTTTTGTATGTATTGTCTTCCCACTTCAATATATTTTCTATTTTATACAGAGCAAGCTTATGTTCCTGTTCTCAATAAGACTCAAATGTTAATACTGGATGTGTAAGCAAAAAATATAAATTTGGATGTAAATATAAATTTGGAAGAACACTACAAAGAAGCAATGATTAGCATACATTCAAAAGCAAGATTGCCAAAAAAAAAGTCATATATATGTATGTTAACCCAATTAACAAGTCTGAACATCCAGCACGTACCACTAAAGTTTATGTTTCCCAAGCAAAATTACCTGGTGGGACTCCATCTTCCACCCAAGATTTCTGCAGTTTCATTTTTTCTTGACTTTCATATGGTCCTAATAAAAGTCCATTTCTTTCTTGTCTTAAATAATATGAACCGTCTAAATCACGAAGAACAGCCAATTCCTTTTTCAGGACTTTCACTTCAGGGATAGTTCCAGTAACAATATATTGGTGATGAACAGGTATGAGTGGATGATGCAGTCCAATCATTCTACCTATTTCTTGAGCCCAGAAACCTAAAATCACAATGTACAGAAATATAAATATTAGAATGACATGATCCTGGTCAACAAATAGCACAATCTTTTTTAAGTACAAATTTAAAAAGTAAAATTCAATGTTTTTAAATATGACAGTGGTTGAAGGAAACCACAACCAATATACTTATGCAATAATACTAATAGAAATCAAAGGAAGGAAAGCCCAAAGATAAAGAGGATAACTTGAGATATATTTCTGTATGCAGTATTTATATCCTGTCTATTATTTTTATAAATAATAACGTAACAATAATCCTGTGAGAGAGTTGGGCTGAGAGAGAATGACTGTCTCAAGGTCACCCAACCAGCTTCATGCCTAAGAAGTGACTAGAACTCATAGACTCCTGGTTTCTAAGCAAGCACCTTAAGCAAACCAATCTGGCTTTCTGTTCAATGTGTCGCTTGGTTTTTATTATTAAACAGTAATAAAAGCAGGCCAATTGTTTCATTAAAACACATGAATATCTTCAAGAATTACAAAACTGGAATGCCAAAATGGTAAAATTAAAAAGACATTCTTGCAGACAGATAGATAGATAAAATAAATAAATGATAGATAGACAGACCGACCGACCGTCAGATCCTTCCAGTTCTATCAGCCTAGCTCCAACAAATGAGCAGGGAGAGACCCAATAATAGTTTTTGACTGCAGACCCTGCATTTTGGAATAGCCTTTCTCCTGAGGCTAGGTTAGTGTCCCTGGTAGTAGCCTTTTAAAACAGAGGTCACCAACCTTTCTCGGTTGGCAGACCAGAGGGAAAGGGAGAGGGAAGGATTTATATGTGTGTGTGCGCTCATGGGGCTGTGAGCACGCGCACGGCACAAATGGGGTGGGCTAGCACCCATGATACTCACTAGTCCTACCCCGTTCTTGCGCGGCACAGCACCCCATTTTCACACCTCACATTGCAGCAGCGTCCTGTTTCTGCACCCTGCAGCGGCCTATTTTTGTGCAGCAAAGTGGCGTCCTGTTTTCACACCCTGCAGCAGTGTCCTGTTTTTGCACCCTGCAGCTGCAGCGCTACAAGTTGGGACATGTGCGCACACTAGCCTGTCTGTCCCAGGGCCCGGTGGCCAGCAGGCCATGGCCCACTACCGGGCTGCGGGCCACAAGTTGGGGACCTGTTTTAAAAGCTGGTAAAAAAAAACAGAAGTGTTTTGGAGTGCATTTGAGGGTTAAGGAAAAGCTATCACTTTTATTTTCTGGTTATTATTTTTCTTTCTTTTGTACTGTGTTTCTTTGTTTCATTTTAATGTATCCAGCTAATATCATTAATATGCTTTATATGTTTATCCTGAATGAATGTAATCTGTTAGTTGTAACCTAATTTACAATGGTATCTAAATACAAGAAACAAAGTAAACAAATAATACCCCACTCCAACTTTCCTGATGTTCCTTTGCTATTTCCACCTGCACGTGCACTGTGTAAAAATTAGCTGGATGATCTGGAAAGTCTTCCTATAAAGGGCATAATAAACTTTATAAGAGAATATCTGTAAAACTCACAGTGAAGCAAGACGTACCCAACTGTTCTGACTGACCCTGAGCAACAACAGTAGGTTTCCTAATAAAGAATCTCAGTAATCTCCCTTTCAACTGAGCAAGGAGGAGGATGTTGAAGTGAATCTGAGATAGGGATCTAAAATGGTTGGGCAGTTCCAAGATATTTAGCCAGCTGCAAAGTTCAATGTACAGGGCTTGCTATTTTAACAGTACCTTTGTGGACTGTAGTCCACAGACAGCATAAACCTTGTAGAAAAGCGACAGGATTGCAGTTTTTCCAATAAGGTCATATTCCAGACTAAATGAAATTTATCATGAATTATGAGAATCAGACTAGCTGTACAAAAGTTAAACTTTAGTCAGAGATTAAAGATCACCAGACAAGCACAAGTTTTCCACTCAGACAGATGATCTTCTAGACATGAAGCACACATAAGAATCTGAAATACTGTCTTATGGAAGTTAGATTGCACTATTTCTAGGGAAATACAGGTAGTCCTCTACTTACAACCAACTGAGCCCAAAATTTCTGTTGTTAAGACAGTTGTTAAATGAGTTATGCCCCATTTTATGACATTTCTTGCCATAGTTGTTAAGTGAATCACTCCAATTGTTAAATTAGCAACACGGTTGTAAAGTGAATCTGGCTTCCCCATTGACTTTGCTTGTCAGAAGGTTGTAAAAGGTGATCACATGATCCCAGGACAATTCATAAATATGAATCAATTGCCAAGGATCTGAATTTTGATCATATGACCATGGGGATGTGGCAACAGTCATAAGTCACTTTTTTCAGTGCCGTTGTAACTTCGAACACTCACTTAATGGTTGTAAGTTGTAATTGGGGTATAGTCCGAATTGAATTGTGTATAGAAGATGAGCCAATAATTTAGGTTTCAAATAGTTTAATACAGCAGACACAAAATTACCTTTTAAGAGAAAGAAAGAAAGAAAGAAAGAAAGAAAGAAAGAAAGAAAGAAAGAAAGAAAAAGAAAGCTAAGTGCTTCTCTATGCTATTCCTGCCTAAACCTTAATACAACACCCAGATATTTAAAGCCATTAAACATCTTGGATTAATCTTGAGACTTTTTGCATATTTGTACTTAAACAGAATGAATTTGTTTTAACACATATGGCTTCAATTCCAAAGCTACTTTTAATAAAGACCAAGTCATGAAACGGAGATTGGAAACAAAAGTTAACCTCTTTCCTTCTAACCCCTTGCTTCTTATGTGGAAGTTAGCCTTTCTGCTTGCTATTTTATTACCAAGAACAACAAAAAGCACAAGTTTACAAAACAGTCTGAATAGTAACACAGCAAATAATTTTGTGTGTTAATTATCAAACTACAACATGGAAGAGAGAAAATATTTGTGAGAAATATTTACTGTGTTTTTTGCTTGTCAAATTTAAAAAGCCACTGGACTCTGTGAAGGTTGTGACAGCAGTAGAAGTAAGGATGTAACCATGAAGAAGCAGCTAGTTAAACTGCTGAATAGCCTGAACTATGCTTTGGAAATTGTGTAATGTATGCTCTGAAATTGAGCAAATTGATGAGTCCTAAAGGTAAGCTGTTCTCCTACAAAATCCATTCTGAACTTACCACACTAAGCCTGGCATGAAAACAAGACCAAATTATTTGTTTTAAAGAGGAGGATATGGAACAAAGAAAGAAGATTGGCTCCAACAGTTTTAGGAAAATTCAGTTTTGTTTACCTAGACTAGAGCATTCCCAAGGCAGTAATCAATATTAGCTCCAAGAGTTCTTTTGGCTAAACATTGAATCCAGGCATACTTCAGTTATTAACTTAATGAGAGAATGAGAAAAAGCTGCATAAATTGGTCTACCAATGTCTGCCTTTTCCTTTGGGCAAGGGTCTTCAAACTCGGCCCTTTTATGACTCATGGACTTCAACTCCCAGAATTCCTCAGCCAGCATGGCTGGCTAAGGAATTCTGGAAGTTGAAGTCCATGAGTCATAAAAGGGCCGAGTTTGAAGACCCCTGCTTTAGGGCTTTTCTTCTTTCTAGTCTCCATATTTTGACTTTGCTTTCCCAGATATTTTCTGTCAGCCCTCAGAGGTAAGTAAGCCAGATCAAGAATGAAGAAGAATGAGAATGAAGGAATTCCAGGAAAGCTTCATTGTTGTAGGGCAGTGTTTCTCAATCTCAGCAATTATAAGATGTGTGACCTTTACCTTCCAAAATTCCCAGCCAGCATGAGGTTGAAAAACACTCTTGTAGGGTATAATAAAATAATCCTGAAAGCCTAACAGAGTTCTCTTTACCCTATCTGATACCAAACAAAATTAAAATAGGTTTATTTTAAGTCTATTTTTCAGTTTCTTTTTTTTCAGGACTAAATAATATTTTTTGAAAGTACTTTTTTAATGGTTTGCACATTTGTACCCTATTCCCAAGCAAAAGTCTAAATTTCTTCAAGCTGGGATATCATTTTTCTCTGGGGCTGTGAACCTGTTGTCCTTCAAGAAAGTCATACAGGCCTGGCTGGGCCAGAGGCACATGGGAACTCATTGATACAATAAAAATTTAATTTGGGGGTTATTCTCTGTGCTGCTCTTTGTTGTTTCTGTGCTTTTATTGTTACATTGTGTTTTAACTGTTCTGTACACTGCTTCAAGTTGCATAAAGCCTAAATGGCATTACAATTCTAATAAACAAATAAACTTCCCATGTTATAAAATCCCATTTTTAAAAAACCATGGCCACTATTAAGTTTTAACATTAATAAATAAGAGGGATAGCATTATAGACTTTTACCATACATGGGGGCAACTGATGAGATGCCTCTACCCCATGTCTTTCCCACTTTGAAAGAAAGTGATATATACAGTAATTGAGAGTTTGGTGCCATTCTGATTTCATGAACTGATCCACGGAATAAAAGAATCCATCCCCAACTTCCTCCCTTCTTTGCCAAGGGTGGTAGAAGCAGAGAAGGGAAGTATGCCAGGGGAATGGTTATTATGACACCATTTTTCTTACCCCATGGATCACTCTACAGACAATGTAGGGCATGTGGGAGATAGCTTTAGATGATGCGGCAAGGGTTGGCAATCCACTTAGCTTTGCTTGGTCTGGCAGGTTTGCTATATAATTACCAAAAATTACTATGAGCATTCAAAACCATACCAAAGGATTCAAAAGACAATCATTGAAAATATCCTCCTACTCTTGAATACTAGTCCCTTTCATGTCAGGCTATGGAGGAGGTGATCCAGAGGGCTTTCTGATGGTGTAAAATGATCAAGGGAACTTTTTCTAATTTTATCACTGCTTGACCAGAATTCTGGTTTCTGCAGTTGCTTTAAAGGAGACATGTCAAACTCGCGATGTCACATGACATCGCACAACGTATCAGGACTGTTTTGCCATTGCCAGCAATGGGGTGGGTACAGCTTCTGTGTGACGCATCCTGCCCACAGGCCGGCAGTTTGACACCCGTGCTTTAAAGGTTGCTTTTTGATGGATACTACATTTGGGTCAGAAGCACTGAAGCACTTCCAGATTGGAAGGATTAGCTGGTAACATCACTGTTGACTGGGGGATGCCCAGCTGGGGGCTTTCATGTCCTTGTTAAGTTGTCCATCAAAGTGATACATATTTATCTACTTGTGGTCACCCGCTTTCTAACTTCTGGGTTGGCAGGAGCTGGAGTGAATGACAGGAGGAGCTCACCCCATCATGTGACAGCAAACTGGTCTCGGAACGTGAACCTGCCGATTGTCAGCCCAGCATCCTAACCACATGAGCCACTACACCTTTAAGATGGATAAATTGACATTTCAATCTACACGTGTAACAAAATCATTTCTCAAACACCAGCTCTTCAAAAACGCTTGTCCATTGTCTGCATCTCATTTGTACGGTTCCAGCTGATCCTTGAATAACTTCCAAGAAATACAAAAACTATCTTTGTTGCCAGCTACTGGTTATTAGGTTAACTGGTTGATAATCAATTTGATAACATTTTGTGGATGTAGCCAAGAGCACTCCACAGCATAATAACATGTCTTATATACCTCCAAGCCCCAAAAATGTGCTGTTGTGTGTTCTCACAATACCTATAATGCTGAGCAGTTATGCAACTCAATTCTTTCCTGTCATCTAGTTCCTCCTGACTAATAGGAGAAAAGCATAGAAAAAATGACTATGTGGATGAGCCCTTAGTTGTATCGATATTTTGGAAATCTGGCATTGTATTTTCATCCTATATATTTGTGTGCAAATTAGATCCACTAATTTATGTAATGTAGCTGAGGATAAATAAACTTATATTCTTTATTACTGTTATCATTTAATCTTAAAAGGTGAATAATGAAATCTTTTTATAGAATGAAATTATAGAAAAAAAAATTCCATGAGAGCCTGAAATATGAAATGAAAAGCGAATTATTTCTTTATTTTGTAATATATTTCCTAAAACATTAATACTTTGGTATATAAGTTATATCTTTCTGCCCAGATGAAATGTTTCTATAGTTGTTGTTAAACTATAAAGGCAGGAAACTATAATTCATCACTTACCAGCTGTATTTACAATTCTGTTTGCTTTAATTGTTCCATGTGGAGTTTCAACTTCCCATGTTCCATCTAGTCTAAATTTTAAATTAGTTACTCGAACTGGATAATTTAACTGAGCTCCATATTTCTTGGCTCCTGCAGCCAAGGCCATAGTAAGTGAATAAGGATCTATATGACCATCTCCAGGATTGTACAGACCAGCTAAAACCTGTATCAAACAGAAATAATTTATGTTACTTATATTAGTTTTTCTCCCAGGTTCCACAGCCAGTAGAAAGTAGAAAAGATGTGAATACAAAACTTGTCAGCAATACATAGTTTCTAAAAATTCAAAATCTTTCCATGTGAAATAAAAAAAATAAGCAAATACTTCATGTTAGTTCAGTTTGTTCTGTT
This sequence comes from Crotalus tigris, assembly GCF_016545835.1. Lineage (NCBI taxonomy): Eukaryota > Metazoa > Chordata > Lepidosauria > Squamata > Viperidae > Crotalus > Crotalus tigris. The sequence goes on from NW_024097032.1 coordinate 855,412, forward strand.
AAATTAGGAATTATTCATATTTATCTGTCTTACTTTACTATTCTTAACCAGCTTTGTTTCACTTGTCAGACATCAATGTATATGTCATAAACAACAGATTGCAAACAAAAATTGATCTTCACTGTACTTATGAGTTCTTTTATAAACATTAATATTTAAGACTTCGTTCTGCCTCTACACTAGCATAGGCTACAGAATAAATTAATACATTTGTACGTGTAACTTATAGATGACATGATCTCCTTCTCCCACTCCAGGCTAAACCTCAATAGTTTAAATCAGTTTGATCCAAGGAATGCACAGCCATACTCTAAACAATTGAGAGTTGGGATAAAATTAAATTAAATTTTACTTGTATTTAAATTAATTAAAATTGACTATAGTTAATAGAAATATTCTCCAGTCATGTGTCTAATACATTTTCCCTTTCTCAAACAAACCCAGTTTGCTCTCAAGTATTGGAGATGTCTATGGGCTTACACCCATGTGCAGACACACTGAGCTCAATTTTGGAAGCAGAAAAAAGATGGCTTTTTAAAAATTGGTTCCTTGAAACAATGGCTTCAACTGCTTTATGAAAACGGATCCTATTCTTGCAATATCTCATTGTAGTTCATTTCTTCTTTAGAACAGAATAAAATACTTTATTGGCCAAGTGTGATTGGACACACATGGAATTTATCTCCAGTGCATAAGCTTTCAGTGTACATACAAACAACAAACTGATAAGTCATAGATCATAAAATACAATCATAATCATAAGATACAAACAATAATTGATAAATCATAAGATACCAATAGGATAAGTGCATTCTTTAGTGTGCATTCTTTTCATTGTTGGCAAAACCTCCAGTGAAAACTTTGCTGATTAAGACATTTAAAAATAATTTTGCATCTCAGACATGTTCCTTTGCATTTCTTAAACATTTTACAGATATTATAAATAAATAAATTGTATTCCTCTACCTTTTCCATGTTTAATAATGGAAATAATTCTTGCACTTTTTCTGGATCAATAAGATATTGTTCTGTGGGGTGCCAACCTGCTCGGGTCATTTGGTATTTAAATTCATCCACTCTTGTTGGAGTTGATGCAATTCTAACACTCCCTGGACAGTGAAACCCCACAGCCTGAGAGAAACAAAACAAAACAATAACAACCCATCCTCTTCCAAAATCGAATATTCATAAGCACTTATGTATAATTAAATGAAGTTCAAAATAATCACAATAAAATACATTGCGATCTAGGTTCCTCCTCATGAAATTAAATAAAATAGTTACCAATATTAGAAATCTTAGAAAAGAAAAAGTAGAAAAACTACATATTTTGTACTTTAGTATGTCCTCTATCTGAGCAGTCTGACTATGAACTTTGGAAATGTATTTTTCCATTTGATTTAAAAAAACATTACCACTGAGTTTGACCTCTTGCTCAAAATGTTTCTGAAAGAGGCCTCAAAGTTTTTTTTAAATCACAAATCTTGATGCTTTACAATTTATTGGGATAGCATTTCTGAACTTATGATTGCCAGTTGGCAGATGATGTTGTATTGTCAGGGGTTTTTTTTTATTAAGCATTTCCGTTCCATAATCTTATTTCTCTAACTAATGAATCTGAAAAAGCTCAATGGAAAATGCTCCTTGATAATATATTCAGTTTATTCAGTGGAAGTTTAACTGAAGTATGGGAAATCAGAATCCGAAGACTACTAGAGAGATGACTACTGTATGCTGAAGTAATAAAGTAGTATCCCATTCAGGAGAATTACACCAAAACATTCCATCCTTTGTGGAGAAAAATTTAAAGCATTTTTCCATCAAATTTATTGAGCATAATAAAACAATATACAGAAGAAAAATTAAATTATCCCTATTTCCACAAGGGATATAATACAGACATTAGCAGAATTACCCTTTTGATGTCAAAGATCATCTGGTCTTTGCTTCACTGATGTGGTCATTGCATCAGTGTGAACTTTGCCATTAAGCATTTATTTGTTCTCTCTCACAGATGTGAACAATTTAATATGCAGCACTTTCAAATTTTTAAAATTATTAATCAATGTGTGCCATAGATAAAATTACACGAATTCATGTGTAATATAATTTCCAGAGACACTGTAGATAAATAAGGATACCAGGATGTAGTAAAATGATTAATATTTGCAGATACCTTTGAGGCATTAAAACATATTAGAGTATTACAAACATACAAAACTACATATTAATAATGTATTAGCTTAATATTTGTGTCATTAATTCACAAATGCTATTCTCATATACTATAGCTTGTATACAGATATAGATGCTAAAGCTGCTAAACAGCTCCAGCCAATCAAATCATTCTAAAATTGTGTATTTCACATAATTATTATTTAACTTGTAAATTAGGTATTATTACCTGCCCAGTCTCCTCTTCTAACTTTTCATAAAGCTTGATGCTGTAATGATGGATTTTCTTCAGATTTATTCCAGGGTGGAAATATGTTGTCAAACCCGCCTTTAAAAAAGACCAAAAAATGTTTTTCACATCATTTATCTTGTCATGTCCATTAACAATATCATTTAAGGTTTTGCTTCTGTTTTTGTGTTCAACATATCACTTCCATTCCCATTAAAATTTCTAATATATTTTTTCCAACATTCCCTCATTTCAGTTTTATTCAAAATGGATTTCTAAATTTTATATTTAATTTCATTTACTTTGCTGCAGGTTCTTCAGTTAACCCCCTTCATCCACTTTCAAAATTATTTTTAAGTTCTATCAAATTTGTTCTCCAGTCTTTATTTGAGTAAATACTGTGTAATATCTTTTTTCTTCATACCCATTGTATAATTTCTTCATAATTCTTGAATTATGAAAATTCATCATTTTTCACCATTCTTGTTATCACACTTCTAGATAGTATAATACAGTCAATACATTTCTGTTCAAAATTATGTTTGACTTCAGATTTCTGGGTGAGGAATGGGATCTAGCACATCTCCAAATGAGTGGAGTCAACATTATGGCTATTCTCTGGCTCTGAAGAGGTCAGGAGATTGCCCACTTCTGCTCTGAATGGCTGTTCTTTATAAGGAGACCATAGGACAGCAATTTTCAATGGATTTGAGTCCCAGGAAATAAAGGAAAGTTATCATGCTTTCAATCAAGATGGAGCCTTTTTAAGAACATTGGGTTTGCTAGCCTCACTTTCTAATCACTTTTGGAAATTGCCTTTTTAACTAACTTGAGGCTAATAGAGATCTTTAAAATTATAATGCATTGGGCAACTTGTACAAAACTTAGAAAATAGGTAATTAGGAAGACTTAATTCTTTCAATTGTCTGATCTGGGCTCTTTTAGAATCAAATGGGAAAATTTATAGAATGATTATAAATTATAACAGATATCACAGATACTTCCAACCGCAGCCAACATACCTGACCTCCTAAGTAAAGTAGGGGTAAAAATTAAATGGCTTAGTGTGATTGATTTGGCTAAACGCCTCTTTATTTTGCAATTGACTCCAGAGAGTCAAACCTGATTTTGGCAGGGGGGGAGGGATTCAGGTTCATACAAGGGTGGTTAAAACCTGAAGAGTTTCAAAATAGCTCAGCGACAATCAATTGCATTAATTACCAAAACTGATACGGATAATGCTTTTGCAAAGGGGTACTGTATATTCTGACTGTAGGGCAGATTTGAGGAAGAAGCTTTGAAGAAATGAACCTTCAAAGTCTTAACTTTGGTAAGGGATACAAGATTCAAAGTGAATCTTAAAAAAGGCTCAATTGGTTAAAACCAAGATAACATTGGATGGAGAAGGGAGGGCCCCTGAGGTAGACGAAGTTCCTGTCTTAGTTGAAAGAGTTCCACCAAGAAATTTTAAGGAAATAAAAACAATTATAGGGGCTTTCAATTTTATTAAACAGGATATTCCAAATGTTGCTTTTAAGTCAGGGCCTTTATTTTAACTTCTAAAAAAGGCAGTTCATTGGGAATGGGAACCAAAGCAGGAAAAAGTTGCACAACCTCTAAAATTGTGGGCATTCAGAAATACGACCTCCAGATTGCAAGAAACCATTTCAGGTAAGAACTAGCTGGTCAGATGTGGTTATGGTTATGGAGATGGCTCTGTTGCAAAAAGCAAAAGGTTGGAAAGTAGTTTATGATTCATGATCCAAGTCCTGGATCTAAATATAGTATCTGCAAAAAAGTTTATGCTATGACTTTCAAATTATATTCAGAAATAGCTTCAATAATTTTGCAAAGCTCTTATTTACCCTTCATATACCATTTTACAAGCACCTCATATTTCTAACCAAAGACTTGCCCAATGAACTGTTTATCTAACACTGACAGGTATACTATTACAGACTCCAGTCAGATCAAATCTATGGTTTATTGTTTTATTAGAACATGATTGCATGCAACAAGAATGATAACATAAAACATAGTGCCCTGATAAGCAACGTTTATGACTGAAATAGAAAATATAATTTATCAATCGAGCTTCTTGGCAAGAGAAGGACATTAGTTTTCATGAGCAGCAGTTTCAACTACCAGTTGGAAAATTGGAGCTGCCCTTTAATACAATATGAATGCTCTGGAGGCAGGATTAGTGATGATACAAGTTTTCTTTATTATCCCATCTTCATTATTTTTATAAATAACTCAAGATGGCAAAATATCTAATACTTCTTCCCCTTCTATCTTCTCCACAATAACAACCCAGTATGGTGAGTTGGGGTGAGAAAGTGACTGGCCCAAAGTCATCCAGTTGTCTTTTCATGACAAAAGCGGGATTACCGTAGTTAAATCTCCTGGTTTCTAGCCTGACACCTTAGCCATTCGCTGAAGGATGAGGTTTTCAGTCAATCAATCAATCAAAATTCATGGTCCAGATTTTTAAAAAGCAGCATACAATATAATAATTATTTTAAAAAAATAACAATTGTGAGAAAATCATAGAGTAATTAGCAGCTAACAACTAGTAGCATGATGAAAGAGCCATATAATTTTTAACAGGGCTTTTTTTCTCATAGAATGCCCGGAACAGAGTTCCAGCACCTTTTTTGGATGGAACCTTGTAGGGTAGGCAAGGCGGATTGTATGACGTGTGTGAGTTCTGGCACCTTTTTTTTTTTTTAGAAAAAAAGTACTGATTTTTAACAATTATAGCTATTGATAAAAATTCTGCAACCTTCTTAAAGATTTCTGAAGAGTGGTCACCTATGAAACAGGTAACAGCCTCCTATTCATAACAGCAATTAACATTATTAACAATTTGGAGTGTTAAACTTGATTGCCATTGGATATTTTTACAGCACATGTGAGATGGTGTACCTCAGAGTTCAGAAACAAGTTTGCTTTAATATGGAAGCCTTATCATTTGTTGTCTTAATAGGTAGGGCCTCAGTTTGGGTCAAACTATAGTCTTCTATGTTGAATATACTGTATAAGATGTTAAAGAAATATCTATGGCTACTCCTGATTTTGGATATTTAGATCCCAAATCCTCTCCTTTGATGCAGCAAGGGTTTTATCAAGTCCCATAGTCAATATGCCGAATATATCATATGCCAAATCACCATTAATTTATCTTCTTATATTGGAAAACAACTTATGCAGTAAGGTGAGATAAAATAAGGAAATATTCCAATGGACTTGATTCAGGTAGAAACTAAGAGGACAAAGTCTTAATTGGATCTCAAGGCCTAATTCTAGTCATGTAAAAGTAATAGAAGTTTAATAAGGATTGCATGGTAAAATTTATAAGAATTTTGGTTGGACTACTCTAAATTAGGACACTCCTTATAAAAACATAACTGATAACCATATAACATCAAATCCAGAACTTTGGCTTTAAATATTTTAATAGCTTTTTAATTTTAATATAGTAACTGCTATAAAAATGACCCGCAAATTTAGCAATTTGGGATACTTTTAGGGCTTTTATTAGAAGCTTTCTTGTTGGAGTTTGCTAGAAGGTAGAAGATTGAAAATAAAGACCTAGATATCTAAAAGATTTTATCTGCTTGATGAATTTGCTTTTGATTGTGCATCTAATTAGGCATTGAAATGTTTTCTAGAGAATATCAATATTTTGTTTCAAAGTAATTTATTTCTAAGTGTTCTCTAAATCAGTAAAATGCTACTTTTTAACTAGTATGTACACATCAAAGTAAACCAACATCTAATCTCAGATTCCTGGATAACGTTTTATATATACCTTAGAGACAAAGGATTACTATAGCAAACAACCTCTGCTGTCTTTTATGGCCTCCACATGAAAAGCAAATGAAAAAATGTGTATCATGAAGTCATGACATGTATTTTGTCAATTTATGAAAAAATCAGCTTTCTGCAAATGTCCTTGATTGTTTTCCCTGAATTATTCCAGATTCTTCCAGATTCTAACCTAAAAGCAGAGGCTTAAAGTCCCTTCTCTCCTTTATCATAGCTTTCATATTTAAATCCTGGCTTAAATTTAAATATTTTTTCTCTCTAGCAGAAATGGAGGGGGTTGTGCAATCTTACATATTCCTTGCCTCAGTCAACGGTGTTACATCCTGGGCCGGCAGGCACAGGCTGCAGCGATTGGCCCGGGCAGACTATGTGAATGCCCGGGACAAGAAAGGCTGCTTCCAGCCTTTGCAATGATTGGCCAGCAAGGTATTGTGCTACCTGGGACAAGAAAGGCTGCTTCCAGCCTTTGAAATGACTGGCCAGCAAGGTATTGTGCAGGGGGGCTATAAAAGGGGGCCGCACCATTTTAAAATCTGTTCTGTTGGTGTTACAATAAAGGAGACTGTTGGAACTTGTTGCTTTGTCTCAATGCCTCTTTTCCTGAAACAGAACATTGGCGATGAAGGTGGGATGCCTGCAAGGCAAACAGATTAAGAAGCCAAACTGACTCACCACAGGGGGCTTTCAGCTTGGAGAAGTGCGGCTCCTGGAGATTGCTTAGCCTGCCAGCACTGAGACGCTGGAGGTGAGCTCAGAAAAGGGGGCTCCTTCTCTATCCTTGCAGCAAGAGGCGTGCACGAAGTTCCTGGGCTGAAACAATGGCAAAGATAGGCCGGCTTTCAGAATTTGACACAGCTCACCCAGAACGCTGGAACTCATATGTGGCCCGGGTGGAGAACTACCTCCAAGTGAATCAAATCTGTGAAGATAACCTCAAAGCTGCCACAGTGTGTGTGGGCAAGAGACCTTCGAGATTGCGGAGAATCTGGTCGCCCCAGCACCACTGGAATCAATCACCTACACAGAATTGAAGAGGATGCTTCCAGAGCATTTTGAATCCAAGCTCTCAGTGATTGCCTGGCGACACACGTTCCAGCAGACGGATTAGAGGCCTGGTGAGTCTGCAGCAGAGTTTGTTGCGGCCTTGCGACAAGCAGCTAGGCCCTGCGAATTCAAAGACTTGGAGTAGAGACTGAGGGATCGGCTGTCTGTGGCCTACGAAGTCGGGAGTTGCAGCAGAAGCTCTTCGCAAAGGAAGGCCTCACGTTCCAAGATGCCCTGAGGGAAGTTTCAGCCGAAGAAGCAGCAGGCAGAGCTGTGAAGGCCTTGCGGCTCTCCAAGCTCACGCAAGTTCCAGCCACCATCCATCAAGAGGTTGCTCACGAAGAATCCGAACAGGATCCAGAATTGGAAGTGGACCGGCTGCATCAGACTCCAGGGAGAAGGCCTCACGGAGGGAAGGCCCAGCTAGCATCATCCCCTTGGTGCATCGGATGTGGAGGCCACCATCGCCGCACAGACTGCCGTTTCCGCTCCACCATCTGCAGGGCCTGTGGGAGACAAGGCCATATTGCCTTCATCTGTTTGGGTTGCCAGAAGGAACGTTACCCAGAAGAACTGCCTCAGAAAGGTACCAGGGTCCACAGCCAGAACAGGGTGGGCTTCTGTGCATCACATAGGAGCGTTTTTAGAAAGGGGGTCCACAGGCAACTTAGGAAGAAGCTTCACATCAACGTGAAGTTGCAAGGGGTCCCCTTGTCGATGGAGCTGGACACTGGGTCTGCTCTATTGATCATCTCCTTAGACATCTTTAACAAGGTCTGCAACAGAAGCAGCCTATGGGTGAAACTCAGGCCGTCAAACCTCATCCTCACAGATTTCCAAAATTCCTGAGTCAATGTGAGGGGGGAGGCCACACTCAAGGTGCAGCGTAGGAATTTTGAGGGGCTACTGGATGTAGTTGTGGTTGGGGGAGACCATACGAGTCTCATTGGACTCGACTGGTTTGAGGCCCTGGGAATTCAGGTGACTGGAATACACAGCGTGCAAACAACAGGCCTGGTTGGGGTCTGCAAGGAGTTTGCAGATGTGTTTAGTCCAGAACTTGGCTCCTACAAAGGCCCTCCTATAGACCCAGCCATAGCCCCCATTAGAATCAAGCCACGCAGGGTGCCCTTTGCCTTAAAGGGAAAAATAGATGCAGAGCTGGATAAATTGATTCAGTAGGGTATCTTAGAGCCTGTGGACAGTAGTTCACGGGAAACGCCCATAGTTACGCCACTGAAGGCCAATGGTGAGGTCCAAATCTGTGCGGACTACAATTGCATGCTTAACAAAGCGCTGCAGCAGCATTCATACCCAGTACCAGTGGTCAGTCACATTCTAGCCTCCCTCAAGGGGGGGCCACATCTTTGCTAAGCTTGACCTGGCTCAGCCCTATCAACAATTGCCAGTTGATGAGGAAACAGCCAAGGCCCAAACTATAGTGACTCATAGGGGGGCATTCAAGGTAAGAAGATTGCAATTTGCAGTAAACGTGGCCCCTGATATCTTCCAGAGTGTAATGGAGCGAACACTCCAAAATATCCCTGGCGTTTGCCTGTACTTTGACGATTCCTCATCGCTGGGGACTCAGCTGACAATTTAGCCGAAACGCTGAGAGCTGTTTTGCTACGTTTCTGCCAAGCGGGACTGAAGCTTAAGCAAGACAAGTGTAAGATCGGGGTTACCTCCACAGAGTTTCTAAGATTCCGCATTGATGCTCAGGGCATACACCCTGCGGAATCCAAGCTGCAAACAATACAGCAGGCCCCAAGTCCCAAATCCAAGGGCGAACTTCAGGCCTTTCTGGGACTGCTAAATTTTTACCACTCGTTCCTTCCTCACAAGGCTGCAGTGGCTGAGCCGTTACACCGGCTCTTGGACAAACAGTCCCTGTGGCAGTGGACACAAGGACATGAAAAGAGCTTCAAAGAGGTCAAAACCTTGCTCTCTTCAAATGTAGTCCTCACGCACTTCAATGAGAACTTGCCAGTGTGCATTGCCTGTGATGCATCCCCTTATGGGATTGGGGCTGTGTTAAATCACTTGAAGACTGATGGAACGCAAGTCCCAATAGCATATTACTCGAGAACCCTATCATCAGCTGAACGCAATTATGCACAGATAGATAGGGAAGCCTTAGCCATAGTGGCTGGCATAAAGAAGTTCCATGACTTTGTATATGGCCGCCACTTCACGGTCTTTACAGACCATAAGCCACTGCTGGGGTTGTTCACAACGAAAAAACAAACCTCACACATAATATCCCCCCGAATGCTGAGGTGGTCTATCTTCCTGCTGCATATAACCATACACTGGTTCACAAGCCAGGCAAAGAAATGGGTCATGCAGATGGTCTCAGCAGGTTGCCATTACAGCAGATAGAGGCAGATCCAGCATCTGCCAATTGCATCCTGTCTATTCAGGACTTGCCTGAATCTCTCCTCAGTGCTAGGGATGTGGCTGCAGAAACAGCCACCGATCACACGCTAACACGCGTGCTGACTTGGGCGTTGTCTGGATGGCCTGACACATGTCCAGGCTCAGAATTCCAGAGCTTCTGGCAGAGGAAGCATGAGATTTCCACCTTCAAGGGGTGTGTCATATGGGGTAGCCGGGTAGTAATCCCAATCTTACTGAGGACTAGAGTCCTGCAGTCTCTGCATGAGGGACATCCGGGAATAGTCCGGATGAAGGCGTTAGCGCGCAGCCATCTTTGGTGGCCTGGGCTTGACAAAGATGTCGAGGCCCAGGTCCATGGGTGCACTGTCTGTCAACAGTCAAGGCCGGAGATGCCCCAGGCCCCAGTTCATAGGTGGGAAGAGACTCATACCCCATGGTCGAGAGTCCTTATCGACTATGCTGGGCCTTTTCAGGGGCAATTCTTCTTAATTCTCGTGGACAGTCATTCCAAGTGGCTAGAGGTCATACCTGTCTCCTCCACTACCACTGCTAGAACCATCCAGGTGCTGAGAGGGATCTTTGCCGCACATGGACTTCCCAATGTCCTTGTCTCCAACAATGGGCCTCAATTTACGTCGTTTGAGTTCAAGGCATTTCTCCAGGCCAACATGATCCGGCATGCCACATCGGCACCGTTCCATCCAGCTTCCAACAACCAGGCTGAACGAATGGTGCGCACAACCAAGGATACCTTAAAGAGGATCACTCACGGGACCTGGCATCACAGGCTAGCGGACTTTCTTCTGTGCCACGGCACCACACCTTGCATAGCTACTGGAAAGAGCCCAGCTGAACTCCGCTGGGGTCGCCGCCTCATCACAAAACTGGACAGATTGCACCCAGACCGGGTGGCTTCACAGGTGTCACAGCCATGGGCACCTAGGAGACTACAAGTGGGAGATCCGGTCTGGGCAAGGAACTATGGACCAGGACATATCTGGGTCACAGAGTGGTATGCAAGGTCTCTGAGCTGCTGTCATACGAAGTGGCCTTGGACGATGGTCATGTGATCCGATGTCACATTGACCAACTGCGCTGGAGGCTTCCCAGCAACTCTTCTGCTCCTAGCTCTGCTCTCGGGGGGGGGGAGGACCACAAATATGATTGTGGACCATGGTCTCTCCAACATCCCCAGGCTTCAGCTACTGCTCCAAACAGGGAGTCCACAGAAAGGGGGTTCGCCATGGAGGCAGTTCCGGCCTCTGGCATTCAGGCCCTCCAGCTGCATTCAGGCCCCCCCAAGGAACCTTGGCTTGGATTTAGCAGATCCAGCCAGTCAGCAGCTGGATGGGTCCCCTGGGTCTTTGGGGCAACAAAGTCCTGGTCTGCCTAGCCGGGCAGGCGAGCTGGCAGCCCAGGCACACACAACGGCCATGAGAAGATCAGGTCGGGCCAGAGGTCCTCCCAAATACTTACAAGACTATGTACGGTCCTTGTCAGTTCATGGGTAGGCCTGGTAGTCTGGGTTAAGTAATGCAGCTCAAGGGGAGTGGGGAGCATGGCGATAGCAAGACTGTAGTGTTGTGTATATATAGATGCAACGTACTCAATGTAATGGAGTATTGGAGTACTGTATATGCCGCCGTATTAGGCGACCCAGCGTATAAGACGACCCCCGTCTTTATTGCCGGGCCGCATTCCTAGAACATCGTCTTATACGCCGGAAACTACCAGTATTTCCGGCGTATAAGACGACTCGGCGTATAAGACGACCCCCGTCTTTGGCGCCGATTTCAGCGCTCGCAGAAGTCGTCTTATACGCCGGCATTTACGGTATTTGAAATAATAAGTGTGCCTTATTATTTTAGCCAAGGGGGAGGGGTGTTATGTCCTGGGCCGGGTGGCACAGGCTGCAGTGATTTACCCGGGCAGACCATGTGGATGCCCGGGACAAGAAAGGCTGCTTCCAGCCTTTGCAATGATTGGCCAGCAATGTATTGTGCTGTCTGGGACAAGAAAGGCTGCTTCCAGCCTTTGCAATGATTGTCCAGCAAGGTATTGTGCTGCCTGGGACAAGAAAGGCTGCTTCCAGCCTTTGCAATGATTGGCCAGCAAGGTATTGTGCAGGGGGACTATAAAAGAGGGCCGCACCATGCACGGCGGGCATGTGCTGTGCCGCCCCCATGAGCGGCGAGCATGCGTGGCGTCTCCCCCATGCACGGTGAGTATGCGTGGCGCCGGCCCCATGCACAGCGAGCATGCACGGCACCGACTCCATGCGCGGCGAGCATGCGTGGCGCCACCCCGAGGGAAAAAAATGGCGGATCGCGTTGTTTGGCGACCCCCGTGAAATGGTCGTTCGACCCCAAATGGGGTCACGACCCACAGGTTGAGAACCGCTGGTATAGCTGGAGTGGTTGTGGCCTACTGGGTGGGCATGGCAAGCTCTACATCGTTCCCGTCAAGGGTGCCTGTAGGGGCCTGGGCAGGAGTGGGACATATCTAAGGGTCTCTGGCAGAAGGGGGTGGGACCGGGTAAGCGCCAAGGCATGGTCCATTCCTTCATTCCTCACAAAGGGTGACACCTCTCCAGCATGCACCCAGGAAGCGGGGCCGACACGTCAGGGGCTGGTTCCTTGCTGTTTCTAGACAGCCTTGTGGAGCTAAGACTGAATGTGTTTCAGCATAGATGGCCATCACAAAATTGTACATTGGCTTCCGGCCAGCCTGGGCCAGGGCCAAGGTAGCGGGGGCCGTTACCTCACTGTTTCCAGGATGGCTTCGCGGGCCACATGAAACCACTCCACGGGCCACATCCAGCCCCCGGGCCTTGTGTTTGACATGTCTGGAATACTGCATTAGACAGGAAAAAAGGTCAGATGCATCTTTTATTATGCAATCACCTTCTCATGTTCATGAGTATAAGTGGGATCCAGGTTATGCTATCCTGTCATTTCCAAATACTGGGATATCCAATACTATTAGATATTTCCAAGGGATAGCTTTTGGAACCTTAGGATAAGGCATCCAATTTTGTCAGCCTGCCCCTTTGCCAGGAAAAGTTTGGAAAAGAGATTTAGCAAAATACAAGAAATGGCAAAAACCTTTCTAATGCTTAGATTTTTCTAAACATTGTCAAGAGAACTGTATAAGCTTCCTTTAGGAATTATCCATGAAAGCCTGATGCACTAAGGAAACAGATCAAACCATCAATCCCATTTTAGTTCCAGCGGAAATAATTTAAGAATGGTATTTTTAATGATTAAAGCGTACATCTTAATACATGCCTAAATCAATGTAGCAATCGTACTTGCATATGTAAATAGTCAAAAATTTGGAAAATAAATACTTTAAGATTTTCAGGCTGAGAATATTATTTTTTTTAGTTTCTAATAACAAAATGAACTTTATTATAAAGGTGATTTTCTAGAAGAAGAAAAATTTAGTTATAAAACTTATTAGAAACTAAAGTTATTCATGATTACTATATATATATATATATATATATATATATATATATATATATATATATATATATGAATGTATATAATGACAAAATGTTTTCCATCTCAGATATTATGGTACATTCTAGTTGTGTCTAACTTGGCATAATAAAATGACACATGATCTGGTATCTAGGATTACTCTGTGACTGCAAACTACTGAAAACAACTTCTTTGTAACAAGTGATGACACATGAGCCAGGAACTCTTATGTGTTCCAGAACAAGATGACTTATCTACTAACTAAAATATAAATAGATTGTTTTTCAGTGAATGCAACCTTTCTCTTCCCATTACATCAGATTGCTTTTCTCCTTAGACTGCAATCCTGAAAGTTCACAAAATAAGATTGATGTGTCTTAATTTAAAATGCAGCAGCAGACCTTACCATTTTCACCTCTACAAATATTTCTTTCTTATTATTGAAGCTCTGTACAAAACATAACTAATATTACAGTTATTGAACACTGTTTCTGTCTCTCTGGGTTTCCTATTACAGTGGTAATCCAGGAACATTTCCTTCAATATGAGCATACAACTGGTTGCCAAAACAGCTGCAAGTGGACAAGTGATTCTTTTATAATATTAGCATTAAGCATCAGCAATTAATGAGTTTCAGCTCAATGACATTTTAGACTGCATTGCACAGTAATTTAAATGGCTCACCAAAGCCCATTTCTAGTCTAAAATGAATTGTGATCTAAGCAAAGAAAATTTAGGTTTTGTTCCATGTTTAAAAAGTTAGAAATTTCACTTACTGCATGCCAAGTAGATCCAGCAGTGAGTTCAGATTTTTCCAACAAAAGTACATCCTTCATGCCAGCCTTGGCCAAATGATAGGCAAGACTGACACCCACACAACCACCTCCAATAATTACGGTTTCTGCTGCATCTTTCCACTTTGCTTCTATAGAAGATGGCTTTTGTTCCCTGGAGAAAAAAAAATAAACAAATATAATAATGGATACTCCTCATTTCTGCATATTTTACATAAAATTACATACTGTAAAACACGATATCAACTGTTCTTTATATGTTCTTTTTATCAACAATTAAGTTGTAGAACATTAATAGAATTTTGTTCTACAGATGAAAATTATGAGCACTAACTGGCAGTTTTAGATCAAACATCAGGATCAAAGAACTAAGAATGTCATGGGGAGTTATTTCTTAGTTTATTGTTGTTTACCTACAGACAGAATCTTGCCAGACTAAAGCAATTATCTGCATAACTATAGATAAACTCTGTGAGCTGCTGAAGGGTGAGGGGTTTCCATCTTTGCCCTCTTTCTGTCTACCTGACACTTTTGACAGTATCCTTTTGTGGGGGTTCCAAAATGGGTAGATAGCATCTCAGTAGTGATTCTAGACCAGTAGTGACGAACTTATGGCATGCGTGCCAGAGGTGGCACTCAGAGCCCTTTCTGTAGGCACGTGTGCTGTCACCCCAGCCGCACCTCCCCTGTGGCCCCCTCACCAGCAGCCCCCCTGGAGAGCCGCTCCTGGACGCGGCCCATACAGAGCAGCGCAGCAAAGGACATGGCAGCCAGACAGCAGGGACAAGACTATCCTTGTGCCCCGTCGCATGCAGATGATGCTGCGGGGTGCAGGCAGAGGGCGTGGCTGCCATGGCACTGCAGGGCCGCCTGGGTGAACTGCGGCGGGCCATTGAGGCAGTAGGAGGCCCTGCAGGCAGGTGGGAGGGTGGAGCGGGGGCGGACGGGTGGCAGGGCAGGCAGCAGAGCGGGGTAGGCAGGGGGCGGGGTGGTTTTTGGGCACTCGGTCTCTAAAAGGTTCGCCATCACTGTTCTAGACTATGACTCCCAATCAACTGAACATTCGTGCAACTTGAGAACGTCAACACTAATTCTGTGCATTGTTTAACTGTTTAATGCCATTTGTACATCTTTTATTGTGACCACACGGTGTTTAATTATAATATGCCAAAGAAGGTTCCAAGGCATAGTGTAATAATTCTTCTTTTTTTTAAGTTTTTATTGAGTACAAAGAAAAAAAGGATTAAAAACACTGAACTTGGTAAATCGTCTTTGACTGACATCTCAGTCCATATTGTACATTAATTACATATATCTACATACAAACTGTACATTTCTGATCTCTATCTTAACTTATCTCTTTATTTGTGACCTCCATTTTTTCCCCTCCATCTATAAAATTTATTCCATATTGATAAAAATTCTGTTTCTTCCTGAAGATTTCTTTAATCTTTTAGTTATCCTATATAGTTCTGTGCAATACATAATTTTCTTTATTAGTACTTCCTCACTCGGTACTTCCATTGCTTTCCATTTTGAGCAAATAGTATCCTTGCCGCCGTAACGACGTGAATAATTAAATATGTGTCCTCTTTATTTACATTTTTCTCTAGTATTCCTAATAGTGATGCCTCAGGTTTGTATAGAATGTTTTGCCTAGTCATTTCTATTGCCCATTCTCAGACCATACGCCAATACACCTGTTCTTCTCTACATGTCCACCATACATGAAAAAAGATGCCCTTTTCTTTTTTACATTTACAACACATAGATGAATATCCGTTATAAATTTTGGCTAATCTGACCAGAGAGAGATGCCATCTGTAAACCATCTTATACAAGTTTTCTTTATATGATGTCGCCAATGTGATTTTGTTATTTCTTTCCCATACTTACTGCCATTGATCCATATTTATATTATATCCTAGATCTATTGCCCATGTCACCATTGTTTCTTTAACCTGCTCCTCATACAGCTTATGTTCCAACAGGTGTTTATAAATATTCTTTATTTGTTTTTTCCCCGGGCCTAGCAGTATTTTATCTCACCCCATATCTTGTCTATTAATACCCCATTCTTGCTTATCCTTCATGTATCTTGCTTGTATCTGGAGATAAGACCACCACTCCATGTCTATTCCTTGTTGTTTTAGCTCTTCTTTTTGTTATGATGGACTACATAATATCTCTTCTGTTTTAAAAAAATATTTATTAGGCAAATCATGCACAAGAAGCAAAGCCTAATTTGGAGGCAGCTCAAAGGGAGGTAGGTGGATTCGAAACATAAATTATAGATGAGAATGGAAGGAGAAACATCTCATTTTCACCAACATACAGTATACAAATACAGGTAGTTCTCAATTTATAACCACAGTTGAGCCCAAAATTTCTGTTGCTAAGTGAAACAGTTAAGTGAATTTTGTTCCATTTTACAATCTTTCTTGCCACAATTGTTAAGTGAATCGCTGCAGTTGATAAGTTAGTTGTTGGTTGTTGGTTGTTAAGTGAATCTGGTTTTCCATTGACTTTGTTTGTCAGAAAGTCACAAAAGGTCACATGACCCTGGGACACTGCAACTGTCAGAAGTATGAACCAATTGCCAAGCATCTGTATTATGAACATGTGACCACAGGGATGCTACAATAGTCTTCAATGTGAAAAAAGGTCATAACTCACTTTTTTCGGTACTGTTGTAACTTTGATCACTAAATGAACCCAACAGTTAAGGACGACCTGTAATTATTGATTTATCCAAGAAACCAATTGCTTTATTCTAAAATGCTGCAGAGTAGTTTACAAATGGACCAATGAATTGTGTTCTTGTTAAATACGCCAGAAATATAGGTTTATGAATTGAATTTCCATAACATTTAACAGTCAGTTAAAGTTTAATGCTTGCATTTGCACAACGTACTAAACTTAATGTTTTAACTTTGCTTCTTTTTATTATTTACCGTTAGGCAACTTAGCTGACTGCTTGGTTAACTTATAATTTAATGAATTGTGCAATCCAAGAAAATAGATTACAGTACAGTAATTCCGTAACCAAGTTAAGTTTGCTGTGCAAGCACAGGGATAAAATTCAAGGATATTTCTAGTTATATCACTTATTGTGCAATTATTTTGTCATCTAACCGAATATCTAGTTTTCATCATACTCAACTCATGATTTATATTTTCTGTTTCTCCATTTTTTTTCTACAATAACAAAAATCCACTGAAAAATAAAAGGTGAAATAACTGCAATATGTCTTTGACTGGCAGCATTAGCCATACTTTTTTTTTAAAGAATCCAACCATGCATGCATTAGGAATGAAATATACACAGGCCTAAAGATTATGGGATGAGCAATCCTGTCATTAGATCAAGAACAGCTTAGTTCACCATTGTGCTTGGCCACAAAGCCAATCCTGAGAGGCTTCGATCCGTGCACTATTCTATCTCACTTTTTTGTTTTTGAAGATTAAAGAAGAATGCAGTACGCCCCCTTCAAAATTTTTGGAAGAAGGGTAGAATAAAATGCAAATAAATAAAAACTGGGCTTGCCGTTATCTAGACTCTGGGCAAAAATAACACATATGCAATCCTCCTTCCTGTGTCTATCAATATTGTAACATTGAAGTTATTTTAATGTGCTGGAATATCTAGGAATGGGGGATTTAAGAGATGTACATCGCCTCACTCTATGGGCAGACTAGAGGAGCGGGGTGTGGTAGGTATCTGCGCAAATCACGCAGCGCACTACAGTGCCCATGCAGAAGCAATATTTGTGGACTACCCTCGCCCTTGTACTGTCTTGAGAAAAAAGACGCAAAAAATACTCCGCCAACAAAGGGAGAGCTGAAGCCGGACTCACCACCTGTCAGTGGTCGGGCTGCAAGCAAAACCTCGAGAAGATACGGGAAAGGCGACCTGTTTAACTCGCAGTTTTACGGGCAGCAATCTCCGCGTTCCCTGCAGCATGGCTTCCCCCTCGAAGACGCTAGTACAGTAATGGATAGCAATGGGCACAAAGATCTCCCGATCTCCCTTCCAAACCAAGCAATTGAGTAAACTTCGAGTTCCCTTAGTTGGCAGCCTAAGCGGGGGGGGGGGAGATAGGCGGAACCACCCGTCGCAGGCGATAGGCGGAATCGGCCTCTTTAGTGACCCTCCTAAGAGGGAGGAGACCGTGCCTGAACTCTCTCACCCCGCTGCACTCCCGGGGCTCTGTTCATGTGGTTACAGTGGGAAATCGCAGGGGGGGGGGGGAGGAGGAGGGAAGGAGAGGGGAAATAGGACTAGATTAGAGTGACCGAGGAAGAAAGGCTGATTCGGGAAGCAGAAATGCAGCGGGAATGTTGGGAATCGTCTGATATTTACGCTGATAACGGTACTCTACATACGTGACTGGGTTTGTCATTAGGAGCCCGATGCGTAGGTTGCTGAATTAGAAAAATCTTTTAACTTGGCTTTCTATGAAAGTTTAGAGAAAAAAGGTTGCAGCCAAACAAGACTAAGTAAATTTTCTGTCTTTTTTCTATTAATAGCCGCACTGTTTAAAATTCCCATAACAGTACACGTGAGCTGCTTTGTAGGGTAGAGAGAAACAGAGGGCTAGCAGTATCTGTACCTTCACCAAAACGTACACACGTGCACGCGGGTCAGTGGTGGGGAAATCACAGCACATTACATCACAGTCCCTCGGTGGAAGAAATGCCTTGATACCCTTTTCCCCATTTGGCATCATCCGAAAGTTTGGAGTATGATTGCTAAGGCCTCGTACGTCGTCTGGGGACAAGGGGGTGGTAGTTACGAATGATGGGAGCTGTGCTCCATACGTTCCCAAAATCTTAGATTTAGGAAAGTCTGCCCCAAAACGGCTCTTCCATTTTTGCTTATTTCTTAGATACACATTCTGGGTATGCTGTGCAAATTAATAGGCTTTTATTCAGTTCTTCGAGAGGGGCGCCTCGCAGTCGCGTTGTGGATGATCTTGGCGGCAGGAGATCAGAAGGAGGGTCCAGAAATGGCCGGGTCGGCAACGAACCTTCAGGCTTCTCCCAATCCATCCCCGGCTTCGAATCCGCCCACCTCAGTCTCCAGCCTATAAAATGCGACGTTTGCGGGTTGTGGTGGACCTGCTTTGTTAGAGGAGAGTTGTGCCCTGGCAGCGGACGAGAAGTGCGGCCAGCGGGAATAGTTCGTCATGGCACCTATTGGAGGAAGCTCTAAAGCTAAGAAGGTAAACAGAACAAGTTGCCGTTCGGGACGCATTTCTCTATTCTCTTGCAGGAAAGCAAAAGCAAGGAAAGCGCCCCTTTTGGTTGGCGAGGTTGCCTGTTAAACACAAAGTACAATATTCCTCTCCTGAGAGGCCTGTTGGGAGGCTCTTACAAACTATTGGAATTATAAGAGTAGAAGGAGAGGAATGGTTTCGGCTGATAAGAAGAGGAAAGTACGAACCATGAGTTGAGGCACATTAATGCCAACTATCTTTTCTCACTTGGTTCTTTTACGGTTGGATTTGTAGCGTAAAACAACCAGGGAACCGTAAAACTTGCTGTGATATTCATGTAATTATTTTTTATATTATTTATTTTGTGATGCACATAACATTTTCTTGTATGTATGTATATATACAATTAATCTTGTATGTATGTATATATACAATTAATCTTGGCTGATTTAATTGATGGCAGAAATAGCTGCCCAATTGTATTAACTTCATTTGGAAGAAGATAGTTATATACACTTTCCATATTTCTAACTTATGCATCCACAGACAAATATAGACATAGTAGTCCTCTGGGACAATCAGGATTCCGGATAAAGCTGGTTCAGTAAAGACTGACAGCTGAGTCACAATTTCCATATACTGAAATACAGATTTGTAAACGCAAAAATTGGAATTTTTGTCCTTTTAGAGAGCTTCACCAGGAGACGCATTGTTGACAGCTTTAAAATCCCACTATATATAAATAAAAACTAATGTTTTCTATGATGAATAGAACTTATAAAAAAAGTGATATAAGCTATTATCAGAAATGACTCTGATAATAGGTGATTACTCTTGTGAAATGATAAGTTTAAATGAAAATTTAAATTTAAACCTAGGATTATTTGATATAATCAATGCAACTTTTTAAATTAATAGTACAAAAAAACAAATTTTTGTAACTATTGGGAATCATTAGTAAAAATTATGTAAGTTGAAAGTTAATAAAAACAGAGGGTTAACAATTAGTATTAATTAAAAGAGATTCATGAGAAATCCTGTTGCTTCACAAGTTTTCCAAGTGATTCTTACTTCCTTCATCAGAATGGTTATATCATATATATTAAAATTATTTGGTCACTTTTTGATCAATGTATTTCAATGGTGTTAGGATGAGATCCAATTCATATTGTTTTCATTTGGGAATCAGAGTTCTATAAGTTTGATCTGATCAAGTAATCTTTTGGAGAAGAAGCTAAAAAGTGTTTGTAGGGGGGAAGAAACATTCAAGAACAATTGAGGCTGATATCAAAAAGCAAATTTCTGCAGCTATGAAAAGAAACAGGGCAGCTGTCATACCTTTTAGAGAGCTTTAGAGAGTTATGAATATGATATAAAGCAGGAGTCTGCAACCTATGGGCCACGGCCCACTACCGGGCCATGGCCTGCTGGCTACAAAACAGACTGACCAGTGTGCGCACCCCCACTTGCGCTAGTGCTGCCACTGCTACAAAAATGGGTGCCACACGGCAAAAACAGTGGTGCTAGCAAGTGTCACTTGGGTGCTTGCATTGCCCCATTTGCATTGCACATGCTTGTGGCCCCGTTTGTGCATGTAAAAAGCTTCCCCCTCCCTTTCCCTCCAGTCCATCAACCGAGAAAGGTTGGAGACCTCTAATATAGAGGGCTAAATAATTCCAATGGTATTTTGCCGTTCTTTTGAGACTAAATCAGTACAAAACGTTTTAGGAAAATATAACTTCAGAAAGCAGATCAGATACTTCCCTTATTGAAGCATAGGAAAAACACCAAGAAGGAATTTCAGCCTACCAGCGATCATGATCATTTTGCTTGTAGATTTTTATACTCCATTCCTAGCATGAAATTTATCGAAGATATTCTTGATCTGCATGTACCCTTTCTGATTCAGTATATACAGTAGTGGCCAAAATTGTGGAAACCTTTTGGGAAAAGTGTATTTTTGAGGTTTGATGGCTAATAACACCACTTTTTGGTGGAATGATAATTTAATCAAGAATGTAATGCAACATAGTTTGTTCAATTATCTGTACTGTATTCTATGAAAAGTTATAGCAGCGGTTCTCAACCTATGGGTCGCGACCCCATTTGGGGTCGATCGACCATTTCACGGGGGTCGCCAAGTGAGGCTGTCCACCATTTTTTCCCCTTTTCTGGCGGGTACCTTACCTTCCTTGGGCTGGGCCAGCTGGTGGCCCAGCCGGTGGTCGGCCTGCTCCGTCTCTGCTGCTTGCCAGCTACGCCTCGGCCGGCGCAGGGGGCGGCACCACGCATGCACGGTGCTCCCAGGCAGGGAAAGTCCTCGACTTACGACTGGTTGGGTAGTCCTCGACTTACGACCGGTTTAGTCCTCGACTTACGACCAGTTTAGTCCTCGACCTACGACCGGTTGGGGGGTCGCGGCATTAAAAAGGTTGAGAACCACTGAGTTATAGCCAAATAACCAGAAAAAGGAAGCACAACTTGCTTAAGTTGATATCAGGTAGCTTTCCTTCATCTGATTGTAGCCAATGAGCATGAATGTTTATAGAGCCAATCAGGTGTCATCTTGTTTTGGGAATGAGCCAATCAGATCACAGTAGGATTCAGTTATTGATGTCATGTATTGAAGCTGAGAGGAGGATATTTGTCAGTGTGTTATGTGATCGCTATTAAGTTGGTTGGTTTTTTTTCCCCATTTAGTGAGCTTGTAAAACGTAATCAAATTAAAGTAATGATGAAAAGAGTTGACAGGTTGCCCAGAAAGCGATGTAAAATAGTATTGTTAAGTGAACAAGGCTACAGTTATAAAGAAATTAGAAGAAAAATTGGTGGAAACTTAACCAAAGGTAGCATTTCTACTCTATACTTTTCCCAAAAGGTTTCCACAATTTTGACCACTACTGTAGGTTCAGATAAGTTCTTCTGTCTTTTTACATCTGTAGTTAAAGAAAACCTGTAAACAAGCCATCTATTCTGGTCTCTTTCTGCACCCAAAAGAAACTGTTTCTCCCTTTAGAATGATAATGATTCGCATTACTGTTTTGCCAACAGGGTAGTATGTTTGTGCTGGAATGGTTCCTCAAATTCCGATTGGGAAAATTCCAAGAATCTTTATTATAAATATAATACAAGATGTTAACACTTACCAGAGTTCCAGTAATCCTATTAGGCAAAGTTATTTTTTTCTGTACCACCCACTTTCTGTTGTTAAGAAGACAATACCACTTTAAACTACCATAGTTGGGATAAACTCTGAAATACATACTCAGTTGTTTTCAGTCTGATTCCACTTCCTTTTATATCTAATTCCACCCTTGCATTTTTGCAGACATGATAAACATTTCTTACACTGAATACTACAGCGGTTTTAAGTCCAGAACAAGTTTAAATTCTTCTCTAAATATTCTGGAATTGTGTATTGCAAAACGGAGTACAAAGTTTACATTAAAAAGAGAATTTTCCTATAGTTCTTTTAGTTTTTGCTATAGACTAGAAGCAATTTACTCTTCCAAAATGCCTTTGAAATAGTACAAAACACCATGCTGATAGCAGTTGATACCTAATAAGTGGCTGAAGCGCAAAAAGAAATTTAAATGGCTATGTTGGAAATATATTACTAGATATTTTCTATTTAACAAGCTTGTTCATAAAAATGCTGAATATGTCAGAATATTAAATGTCAATATTTAATAATTATTAGTATCTGATAACCTCTGATTTAGTTATAATAATCCAAGGGCTGGTTGGAGAGGAATATGAGTTTCTTTAGATTTTTGTTCGTCTTTTCTTTTAATATACAACTCAAAGCAGCAAAGCATACCAATCCTCCTCCTATTTTCCTTATAACAACAAGGTGAATTGGGCTGTGAGTGGCCGAAAGTCAAACAGTTTGTTTTTCATGCCTAAGGTAGGATTAGAACTCACTGTCTCCTGTTTTCTAGGCATACATTTTAACCACTACACCAAATTGGCTTTCATATATTAGTTATTGTATTAATTAATTTGTCTATATAGCAAATGTTTACTATTGTTTGATAATACAGGTAGTCCTTGAGTTGTGACTATACAGGTAATCTTCAAGGTATGACAGGTCATTTAATGACCATTCAAAATTATAACAAACCCTCTCCCCAAAGCTATATATAAAACCCTGTTTCAAAGTTAAGAATTCTACAAAAGCTACCCGGTCATTTGCCCTTATGTAGAATTCTTAACTTTGCAGAGCTGCAGCCGCATGCCCACCTATCTATTCCCCTCCCACTTGTTGGATCCCCAAAGCATTGGGCCTGCTTTGCGCCTCCCCCCCCTCTCGATTCCAAATGGTCCTCTCCACCCCTCAAAATTAATTGCTTACTATTAATGATATGTAACATTCAGGAGGCTGGGAAGGACCAGGCCACATATTGTGAAACCTGAGCGGATCCTGGACAAACTAACTTCATTGTCAGCAGAACCAGGTCACATTACAAAACTCAGGCTTTTTTATCCAGCATGAGGAGGAAACATTTGTGCTTTGTGGAGTAACTCAGCAAAGCAGATTCTTTCTTTCAAAAGCCACTTGCTTTGAAAGGTCCATCATAGCTTTGAATAGTTGTTAAGCTACCTGTATTTCAATGCTATCATCAGAATCACATTCTTTTTTAAGTTTACAGGGATGCATTGTTGTCATTTTAGGGTATTTTAGAACGGCTAGATGCTGGAGAAATTGTGATTGGTGATGGAGGATTTGTCATTGCTCTTGAAAAGAGAGGTTATGTAAAAGCTGGACCTTGGACTCCTGAGGCTACTGTAGAACACCCTGAAGCAGGTAAAGTATATTTATGTATTTATCAAATCAAATATTCTGAATTGGATTGTGACCCAGTTATAGAATAAATGTATTGCTCCAGTCCAGTTAAATTAGTTACAGGTAGTCCTCGACTTACAACAATTCGTTTAGTGACTGTTTGAAATTACCACAACACTGAAAAAAGTGACTTATGACCATTTTTCATGACCGTTGCAGCATCTCCATGGTCACGTGATTTACATTTGGATGCTTGACAACTGACTTATATTTATGATGATTGCAGCATGACCATCTTTTGCGACCTTCTAACAAGCAAAGTCAATGGGGAAGCCAAATTCCCTTAATAACCAGGTTACTAATTTAACAACTGCAGCGATTCTGACAAGGAAAGTTGTAAAATGGGACACAACTTACTTAATACATTTCTCACTTAGCAACATAAATTCTGGTCTCAATTGTGGCCATAAATTGAGGACTACCTCTATTACTAAGGTTTCTTATTTCATTTGCTAAAGAGTTAACCCTATCCAGCTTAACTTTTTTGAGTTATCAATCATAATTAATTAGGTAGATACTGTTGTTCTGTGTGTACTACTGAAAATAATTCTATCGATATTTCCTGTTCTTATTTATAGTTAACTTTGTGATTACGGTTAAATAAAAAAAAAACAGCCTTAGGCAGCATGTGGCGTTTTTAAAAAATAACCAATTCACTGTTGCCAAACATTGCTGTCACCAGGAAGGATCTACAGTCATTGCACGGATTTTCAGTCATTTCTGCCCTAGCTGCCAACTTCATTGCTGGTGCCACCCTGTTATTAATCATGCAGCTGATTGGCACACCAGAAAACCTTTGTACTTTGCAATCATTTTTAAGGTGTTAATCTGGCCCTTTCCTTCTATGAGTTAATGAAGGCTTTATGGAGGCTTTTAATTAAATATTATCTTTTAACCTTGTTCATATAGAAGTTTTTCAGATTGATGTAAATCACATTACTATTTTTTTCAAGCGGGGAAAAGAAAGTTAGAAACATTGTTAGATCCGTATTTGCCCAAATCAATATCTGTGAAGTGAGCCTCGTGTTCCTCCTAATTTAAATGTCTTTTTATCTGTGTGGACCTACGTGTGGAATAATTTAATAATAATTCATCATGTACCAATTACAATCTGTGATGTGCAGGATTTCTACAAGCTAAAGTACTCTAATAGTTTTTCTAAAAAAGTCAATTATGATTTTTTAAATATAGTAACATAATAATATTTAGTCATTAAAAACATTAAATCAAGATACTTTGGTTACAAAACAGGACATAGAATCATAGAGGCAATATGTTTGTTAAAAGATGTTGCTGGTATAGTGCTAACAGCATGTTTAACTCTTTACTTTGCTTAAATATTTTATAGTTCGTCAGCTTCATCGAGAATTCCTCAGGGCTGGAGCAAATGTTTTACAAACATTCAGCTTTTATGCCAGTGATGATAAATTACAGAACAGGGGAAATTATGCAGCTGATAAATTTTCTGTAAGTAGTTTCAATCACTTTTTATTAGTAATTTTGTCAAGTAAGCAGAGTTTAAAAATTGTGTATTTAATCTTGATACTTTTGTGTTGCTCTAGTTTAAGTAAAAGTATTCAGGTAGTCCTTGACTTAGGACCACAATTGGAACCAGAACTTTCATCTTGAAGCAATGCAATTGTTAAATGAATCGCACCCAATTTTACAACCTTTTTGTTATGGTCAGTCAGTGAACCACTGTGGTCATTAAGCAAAACACACAGTTATTAAATGAATCTGGCTTCCTCCACTGACTTTGCTTGTTGGAAGTCCCCTTTTGAAGGCGACAAATGGCAATCAAATGACCACAAGACACTGTAAGTGCTCATAAATGTATGCCAGTTGCCAAGCACCCAAATTTTGATCACATCACCATGGGGTTTTAAGTGCAAAAATCGGCCATCAGAAACCTTTTTCAGCACTTAATTTTGAATGGTTGTTAAAAAAATGGTCGTAAGTCGAGGACTACTTGTAGCTTTATTGTTAAATTAATATTTAACAACACTAACACTTAAAGTTAAACAATACTTAATAGCCTAGATTTTTTTTTTTTTTTACATTTTCCCAGTTTCAGGAATGCTTTAACATTAACAGTTAAAGTTCCTTAAAAGAACAAAATGGTTGGTACAATACTTTCTTTATAATGAGATGAGTCTAGATAAAGTGCTTAATTCTTCTCTACTTGTTTTTTAGGGTATACCTGTACCAAACATGTAAGACCTTCAAATGTACCTGCCTCAAAATCATTTAGATACCATATTACAAACATGTATATATATCTGGTATGAGTTTTTTGACATGTACTTATTGTTTATTCACTTATTTTTATTTATATGGCCACCTATATCAAATGATTCTGGGCAGCTAACAATAATTAAAAAGCAAAAACCCCAAAATAAATATATGTTTGGCTGCTGAGACAAAAAAAAATATTATTTAATAGCCTGTTTTGAAGAGACCTGAAGACTTAGTTCTTTACCCAGGCCTTTGATAAGGATAATTAAAGCCTTCTTTTAATCTAGGTTGTTTGTTTGTTTCCACAAGATTTGTAATTCTGCCTTCTGCTCTTTTTTTATTTCTTGTTTTTAATGCCTTGTTTCCATGTTTTCAATCACTCATAAACCACTAACAAGTCACTGGAAATTGGGCAGCATGCACATTTAAATAATGATAATAAAAAATTAGCACTTCAATCTTTTTATACCATTAGGGCCAGAGAATAAATGAAGCTGCTTGTGACATTGCAAAAGAAGTTGCTCAAGAAGGTGATGCTTTGGTGGCTGGAGGTGTTAGTCAAACACCTTCATACTTAAGCAGCAAAAGTGAAGCTGAAGTGAAAGCAATCTTTCGAAAACAGTTGCAAGTTTTTATCAAAAAAGAAGTGGATTTCTTGATTGCAGAGGTAAATGAATTCACCGACAAATAATAAATATTGTTTATCTGGGGACAAAGTATTGCTTTATAATGGAAATATCAATGCTTTGGAGCATCAGAATCTATTATTAACTTTATTTTTACTCTTAATGACACAAGGACAGAAGAGGCAAATGGGATTGCAGTGAGGAAGAGACTTGGCAAGGCTGTGTTGCACAAGAAAGCTTTAATTTGTGCAAAGTCTGTGTACATTTCCTAGTTAAATTGTATTCTACTTCAGTTATACTTCAGATTCTACCATAAGACCTTTCTCCATAATATGATACAGACACAGACCCCACATATTTATATGGATATATTTATATTTATATCCTTCCTTTGGCATTGTAACACAGGCCTCAAACTAAAGAAATGAGTCCAAGTGGTTAGAAAGCTCTCGCATTGAATTAAAAATAATCACTGTGACTAATTCTAAGATTTAAAGTAATTTACTATATGGTTAAAGATGCCTTTGGTAGTACAGGTAGCCCTTGGCTTACAACCATTCATTAGGTGACCTTATGAAATTACAACGGCACTGAAAAAAGTGACATGACCTTTTTTACACTTAAACGTCCATTGAAGCAATCTCCATGGTCACATGATCAAAATTTGGACATTTGTCCCAGCATCCTGTTATCACCTTTTGTGCCTTTCTGACAAGGAAAGTCAATGGGGAAGCCAGATTCATTTTACAACCATGTTACTAATGTAACAGCTGCAGTAATTCATTTAAAACCTGTGGCAAGAAATGTAAAATGGGACAAAACTTAACTATCTCGCTTAGTAATGGAAACGTTGGGCTCAGTTGTGATCATAAGTCAAGGATTACTTGTAAATAATTGGAGCTATTGTTTAGAAATAGCCTGGCTTATTTTTATTTTGACATACTGCATTTTTTCAATAAAAGCAAACAAATGTTCCTCAACTTGTTTTGTAAATTGTTGACAGTATTTTGAACATGTTGAAGAAGCCATATGGGCAGTTGAAACTTTAAAAGAATCTGGGTTGCCAGTTGCAGTTACTCTATGCATTGGCCCAGAAGGAGATATGAATGGTATACCACCAGGAGAATGTGCTGTTCGACTAGTTAATGCTGGTAATATGTTATTTTCATTATTAATTTTAATTCAAGCTTCATTCCTGGCAATTTCATGGATGTGTCCATACGATTTTATTGGCAATAATATAGAAGTGATTGCTGTTGCCTTCTGAGATATTTTTTCCACTTTCCAGGATAGCCTAGAGCAGTGATGGTGAACCTTTTAGAGACCAAGTGCCCAAACTGCAACCCAAAACCTATTTATGCATCTTCGGATGTCGGGTGGGTGTGGCCCATTGGGTGGGCATGGCTGCGGTGGTAACAGCAGACTGCGTGGGACTAAAAAGTTCAATTCCAACTTTGCAAGATCTTTTTTTTTCCCCGCGAGAAATTGATTGAACCTTTTTTTTTTTACACGGTGGCGGAGGCCTAAAGTGAAAAGGTTTTATAAAACCCAGCTGAAGGCCTAGGACTGGGGTGACGATGCGCATGCCCACAGGCTTTGAGTGCTGCCTCTGGTACCCGTGCCATAGGTTCGCCACCACTGGGCTAGAGTTCTGATATTCCTATCCAAGATTTAATAAGAGTTAAAGAAAGATATTATGCTTCTATTCCACATTTTTTGGCTTTTTTAGTGATTAAAAATTTCATGCATCTCTTCAGCCTGAGAAGAAATCTTTGTTCAGCTTAATATCATGTTGAAATAATACTCCATGGATACTCACACATGACACCTCTAAAATTTATTTTGACCATTATTTCTTTTTCCTTGTATGTTAACATGTAATGTTAAAGTAATTTATTTACTTTGAAGCTCAAAATTGCTGAATTCTACCATTTTCATCAAGACAAAAATATAACTTCTCATCATTTTTAAGATGATTCTATTCATGCATCTTTAAAATGCAGTTAGTTTTACAAAATATTAAAAGAAGTGAATACTGGGCATTACGTTTAAAAATATTGTCCTTGAAAAGTATTTCAGAAAACGTTGTTTCTTGTTTCTTAGGGGCTTCTATTGTTGGAGTAAATTGCCATTTTGATCCAACTACTTGTCTTACAACTATAAAACTCATGAAGGAAGGTTTGGCAGCTGCTAAACTAAAAGCACATCTGATGTCACAGCCACTTGCTTTTCATACCCCTGATTGTGGGAAGCAAGGTTTCATTGATCTACCAGAGTTTCCTTTTGGTAAGATTTCACTGCTGTTTGTTTTTTGGTTTGTTTTTTTTTTGTAGTTATTAAGGTGGGAGAAAAAGAGTGCAAAAACATTAAAATCACCTACATGCTGGGATTAAAACTGCACACATGATTTTAGAGAAGACTTGCTTATGGTTAGTCTGAAATGAAATCTACACTATCTTGCTTAAAATGCAAGTAAATATTGGATAACTTAAACCAAAAATAGGAATTTTTCAAGAGTAAGGTACAAGAGTATATAATTCAGATTAGATTGTGATGATTTCTTCACAGATACTTTTAACTAGAACAGGCACAGGTACATTAAAATGTGTTTATCTTTCTTTTAAATAAAAAAAATGTTATATCCTGAAATGCAAAGTGTAAGCTGGGATCTAGCTATTTTTTATTTTACAAAATACTGTATAATGCAGAAAGTTGCAATCCCTATATTCTGTGATTATCCCTTTAAAGAGAGAATAGGCAATTCTGACTGGAAAAATTGCTGAATAGGAAAAGTGAAGATGCTATTCACTCAGGAATGTGTACTCAGTTGATTTAAATTTTTAGATATTCACTTTAGCATTATTTGAATTGAAATCCAAAATATTCAAAAGACACCATACGTAGGTAAGCTATTGATTGGGTTAAATGTAGTAGGGCAGACTCAAGTTTTAAAAAATTATTCAAGAGAAATGCTTGGAGAAAGTATGGAAACAAAAGATGCTGTGAAATGCAGGCACAGTATTTATTTCCTCTAAAAAATAAGAGTAAAGAACATGCATCGGGGGAAACATTTCAAAATCGGGAAGTGTTCCTTGGTTCTAGGTCTCTAGGGAAAATGAAAAAATTGGAAGCACTGCGAATTAGACCAGAGTTCCCCGATTTTTTTGGCCTTGTGGACTGGCAGTGGTGATAGGCAGAGAGGATAGTTCCACATGAGCAGAAGGCAAGCATGCATGTGCATGCAGCTCTGCAAATGGAGCATGCACACATGTGTTCGCCCACTGCTTGCACAAGTGGAGGTGCATAGGCGTGCTTGCCCATCATTTCTGTGGTCCAGTTCCGAAAGGCTGATGGCCCGATAGTGGGCTGCGGCCTGGTTTTGGGGACTCCAGATTTAGATGGCTCCAGTAGATCCCAAATTCAGTGATGTTTTCCTGAATCTCATATTTAAATATTTGATCAAAAAGATATACCCCCCCCCCAAAAAAAAAATCCAAAGAAGGAAACTAGGTAGGTGAAGGAAGCAAATCTAAGAAGCAAAAACTAGAGTTTGTCATAGCTTTTTGAAAGATTTTGACTGTAAAGATTTATTCCTGTTATAGAGACCAATCCAGGCTAGTTCTACTTGACAGTATTGGCACAATCAAGCAATTTCTGGTATAGTACTTTAATTTTCAAGACCTTTGTCTATTCCAACAGACATAAGCAAGATGGTAGTCTACTGAAGGAGTAGGGTTCAGTTTAAACCATTTTTTATCTTTGGATTTCTCATACTAATCCATAAAAATGGAGTAACAGCTATTTCTTGTGAATGCTCTGAAAAAGTTTAACAAATACATGATATATCTGTTTTTGGTCTTCCAACCCCTTCCTTGATTCACCTTCCTGAAATATGTTTTTCTTTTAAAATAAAATTTCAAGTGCCATAATTTAAGTGATACTGAGGCTGAGCTCTTTGAAATTTCTCCAGATACCTTGTTGTTGTTAGTTGCGAAGTCGTGTCCGACCAATCGTGACCCCATGGGCATCATTCCTTCCTGTCCTCTCCCATCTTCTGGAGTCCATTTAAGCTCACGCCTGTTTCAGTGACTCCATCCAGCCACCTCATTCTCTGTCGTCCCCTTCTTCTATTGCCCTCAATCTTTCCCAGCATTAGGCTCTTCTCCAGTGAGTCCTTCCTTGTCATTAGGTAGCCAAAGTACTTGAGTTTCAATTTCAGGATTTGGCCTTCTAAAGAGCAGTTGGGGTTGATCTCTTTTAGAACTGACCGGTTTGATTGCTTTGTAGTCCAGGGGACTCACAGGAGTCTTCTCCAGCACCATAGTTCAAAGGCCTCAATTCTTTGGCGCTCAGCCTTTCTTATGGTCCAACTTTCACAGCCATACATTGCAACTGGGAAAACCATGGCCTTGACTATACGTACTTTTGTTGGCAGGGCGATGTCTCTGCTTTTTAGTATACTGTCTAAATTTGCCATAGCTTTCCTCCCCAGGAGCAAGTGTCTTTTAATTTCTTGGCTGCAGTCCCCAGCTGTGGTGATCTTGGAGCCCAGGAAGATAAAATCTGTCCCTACCTCCATTTCTTCCCCATCTATTTGCCAGGAATTGAGAGGGCCAGATGCCATGATTTTGGTTTTCTTAATGTTGAGTTTCAAGCCAACTTTTGCACTCTTCAGATACCTATTCTGCATTAAAATTGCAAAACTTTTTTCACAACATGTTATTTTGTTAAAAGATCCTGAAAACAAATTACATTGGAGTGGCATGTAATTGAAACCTGAGAACCAATATGTCAAAATGAATGGAATTGAATCTATCAATTGGAAGCAGAGTTTGGAAAGGTTCACATTTGGTCCTATACTTCTGCTTGCTCAGGATGGTAGTAGGGGAAAATGAGGGACTTTACATTGTTCGAATTTGCCCAAGGACAGAAAGCAGTTGAATTAGCAATTAGCACAACTCTTCCAGTTACAGTATATTTTGCATATTTTCTTGGGGATGTTGGAACTGTATTTAATAAATATAGGGATCGATGAAAAGAGTAAAAAAATGTTGTTAAATTGGGGGGGGGAGGAGAGCCTGCAGCATCAAACGTAGAGAAACTGAAAGCTAAGTGGAAAAGAATGTCAGTTTGCAATGGAAGACTATTCCTCCAAGAGTGATTTTAAGTCATTTTAAGATTAGGTCAACCTTGTGGCAGCAGACTATTCCCAAAGATGGAGCCCCTCATGCCAATGTCTGGAAATTTTTTAGAAGCTAAAGTAAATAAATGCATAATTACCTAACTTGGTTTGTTCAGGTTAAAAGAAATATCTTGAAGATAATGCTGAATTTTTATCAGCCCTGTACATAATATTAATGGAATTATTATAATGAATATTTAAAAATTCATATCATTACAGCTTTGGAGCCAAGAATTTTAACCCGATGGGATGTTCACAAATATGCAAGAGAAGCTTACAATTTAGGGATCAGATATATTGGAGGATGCTGTGGATTTGAACCATATCATATCAGAGCAATTGCTGAGGAGCTGGCCCCAGAAAAGGGTTTTTTACCCCGTGCATCTGAAAAACATGGTAGCTGGGGGAGCGATTTGAGTATGCATACTAAACCCTGGGTTAGAGCAAGGTAAGTGTAATTTTAATTTTGGTAGTAAAGTAATTGATTTAAAATATCGTTACTACTCAACTTACAACAATTGGGATCAGAAATTCTGTCACTAAATGATGTGGTTAGTGAGTTGTGCTCAATTCTACAATCTTTTTTTGCCATGGCTATTAGGTGAATGATTGTGGTTGTTTAGTGAATCACAGTTTGGTTTCCCCCACTAACTTCGTTTGTCCAAAGCCCCCTGGGACCGTCATAAATGGCAGTCAGTTGACTTTGAGACATTGCAACTGTTACAAATAAGTACTAGTTGCCAATTGCCCAAATTTTGATTACATGACTAGAAGGACACTGTGACCGTCATAAGTGCGAAGACTGGTCATAAGTCACTTTTTTCAGTACCATCTCTGACTTTGAATGGTGTTAACAAATGGTTGTAAGTTGAAGATTGTGATTTATTTTGGAAATTTATAGCCTTGGCAGTAGATTTAAAAATAACATAATTTCATAATACAAAATCAAAATTCTGTACGCTCAAAGGTTTAAAAACGAAACTATGTAGAACAAAGAACAAAACAAAGGAAGAGTATAAAATCAACTACTTGTAAAGTAAAACACATACTATTTGAAATAAAGGTCTTTAGCATGCTTCCTTTATTTATGGTTAAAGATGGTGATATTAAATACAATCAGAATATTGACTTCTTAATGTATATGCTGATTAGTTTCTCTACAGGACAATTATTTCCATGTAATACAACATTTGAAAACCAATTTACTACTAGTTCTTTGTTGTTTAAGGGATCCTATCCCTTTCAAAGCGTAGAAAACCTTCAGGTTAATAGAAATAATCCACACAGATCTGTAGTGATCGGTACTCTTGAAATTCCACTTCAGTTTAGTATTGATTTAACTTTTTAGAGTCAAGAATATGTTTTTTTCAAGTTTCTAGTGTTCATTGTTTTCATTTAAATGGGATTTTTAATACATAAACCTCAAAGTCAAATATTCAAAATATGTTTTTGGACTGGTAGAATTTAAGACTACCGCATCTGAACTGCAGAAATCCAGGCAGCCAATAGACATTAACAAATAATTATCTCTGCTGCCATACAATGGTTGCCTGCATTTTTGCAGCTCAGATATTGAAAACCCAAGAGCCAGAACATAATCTCTCTGTTGCCATCCAGTTGATAAAACTGAAGGTTTTGAGATCATTTGTTCCAGTCATCTGTTCTATCCTAGAACCCATTATTAACAGATGCCTCACAGAAAACTATCCCAGCCTGTTTAAATGCTTTTAGCAAAAGAGAGTCCAATATGTCAAGATCCAGTATGTTCTATTATTGAATCACTTAGGATTCTTGGAAAGTTGGGCAGCATATAATTTTAATAATAAAAATAATAATTCTTACTGTTGAAAAATTATTTAGATGTCCAATTAAAATCTGATTCCTTGTCATTTAAACTATTGTTTTTGCCTTCTGTACCCACACTGAACAAGTCTGGCCCATGTTCTCCATCATGGCCTTTCAAAGACAGCTGAGATGTTTTTCCATAGTCTTTTTTCTCCAGGCTAAACATGCCTCCAACAGTTTCTTTTCTTCCATTTACTTTATGAGTGCTTTCATCTGGATATGTTTTCATAAGATGTAATACACAGAACTAAATATAACCCTTATTTTGCCATCTTCTCTGCTAGGATCTTATGGGAAACTTCATCAAATGTTTTGCAAAATCAGAGCTGCACTATGTCTCTTACATTCCTATGGTCAGCTAAACTGATGATAATAGAAATGGAGATTGGGATGGTTTGGCATGATATACAGTTAATCTTCGACTTACAACAGTTCATTTAGTGACATTCAAAGTTACAACAGCACTGAAAAAAGTGACATGACCATTTTTCAGTTACAACCTTTGTAGCATACCTATGATCATAAGATCAGAATTCAGATGCTTGGCAACTGACTCATATTTATAACAGTTGGAGTGTCTGGAGTCATGTGATCCCCTTTTGACAAGCAAAGTCAATGGGGAAGCTAGATTCCCTTTATAACTG
This sequence comes from Crotalus tigris, assembly GCF_016545835.1. NCBI lineage: Eukaryota > Metazoa > Chordata > Lepidosauria > Squamata > Viperidae > Crotalus > Crotalus tigris. The sequence continues at coordinate 889,967 of NW_024097032.1, forward strand.
TGTTACTAACTTATCAACTGCAATGATTCATTTAACAACTGTGGCAAGAAAGATCATAGAATGGGACAAAACTCACTTAACAAATATCTCACTTAGCAACAGAAATTTTGGGCTCAATTGTCATTGTAAGTTGAGAACTATCTGTATTCTGCCAAGCAATGCATTATTTTCTAAATGCTCATAGATTATTTAATAATGTACAATAATATAAATAATAGTTATTTAGATCCTTTCCCTCCCTTTTCACTCTTTAATCCTATGCCACTTATGCCATCCTCCATTATTTCTCACAGATCAGAAAAAGGGTTCCAGGATATTCTCAAGCTTGTTCAAATTTCATGGATGTACTGTATTGGTCCTGAAGACTTAGAAACTCATTTATAGTAGCCAAGTGCTGCCTAACTTTCTATTGTCTTTTCCTCCATGGGATAATTGATCTGCTTAGGCCTATTTCAACAGTTCCGACTGAAGCAAAGTAGGAGTTGGAAAATTTTTCTCTTTCTTTCCCTTGTCACCTCTTACGATCTTTCCTTACCAAGCAGTTGGCTTACCCTTTCCTTTTTTTCTTCGTCTTGCTACCAAACTGAGGGAAAAAATGTTTTTTAAATCCCTTATGAGTCTAGGTTATATTTGAACTTTTAACTTTTTTGACTTTTTTCTGTAGGTATTAACTACTATTTGGAACTCCTCCTGGGATATATGTTCATACATGCTTCTTCATACAGTCAAGAGCTCACTGTGCATCTACAATGGTTTTCATGGCTTTTTCTTATTTTTCTTGGTTTTTATAATGACTGTTGATAGCCATGACAAAATAGATTAGAAATATGCCATTTTTCCATTTCCTTATATCCACTAATTGGCTTTGTTTGTTTTGTATTTAGGGCTAGAAAAGAGTACTGGGAGAATATGTTACCTGCTTCAGGTCGACCATATTGTCCCTCACTGTCAAAGCCAGATGATTGGGATGTGACCAAAGGTGATCTGATACAGCAGAAAGAAACAACAACTGAACAACAGCTGAAAGAACTTTTCAAGAAACAGTCATTCAAATCCAAAACTGTATCTTAAATTGGCAGCAATTAAAAATTACAATCAATATTAAATGAAGAGATGATACGGGCAAATGTAATTCACAGACATTAAAATATAACTTCAAACATTACTTTTTTTACAACATGGTTATATGCACACAAGAAAGATTCCTCATCTTTGATTGTATTGAGATTATTTTATTAAATAGGATCATCCAATTAAAAGAAAGCAGATAGACATTCTGTAGCTAAACTAGTAAAGTGTTTTTTAAGCTATGCTGTCTCATTGCAATTAGAAACTGTATAAGGCCAAATAGCGATCTTCTTTGTTTCCAATGTTGCAGTTTTGAGATTTCCATAGAACAACAATACAATCCTGCAGATTCTCAGTTACTCTGACATACCCAACCAGTACCCAACTTTGGCCATTTCTACCAGGGGTTCCACAGATAATCATGCTTGTGGAACCTTCAGCTGTGAAAATTCCATTACATAAAAGGGTTGTTTCTTCAATAACAGTTGCTGGTTCCAGATTTGTGCTTTTAAGTCACATTGCATTCAGTTACATTTCCTTCCCACAGCCAGGGTTTAAGATTGTAGGTAAAATATGAGTGCATTTTAGATTAGATATAATTTAGCTTCATCTGGGGGCTTTTACGTGGAGCAATGTTTGGCAAAATACCAAAATACTAGACCCTTAAAAAAGCAGTTATATTTAAAGTCTCTGATGTTTTGTCAACCACCCTCTGACAGATTAAACATCTGTTGCCCATTCAGAAAGCCAAACAGGAAAACCTATTCATACAATAATGTTTTTTAAACTTTGTATTTGTTTGTGTTACTTTTAGGTGGATTTGGTGCTTTTTTCTCGTTTGGGCAGAGGATTCCTATTCTGTATTTTGGGTAAATGTACAAATATTCTTCTTGATTTAGAAGATATGTTCCTAAAATTATGTGTTTATAGTTTAAGCAGTTCACTCTTCTGAGATAGAGAAATAAAATTAATAAAACAAAATTTAATGCCAGTTGTGCTCCTTCTTTATTAGTTTTTCTGGGCAAAAATAATAAGAATGTTTATATTTAAGTAAACTAAAATGTGTACTTGCTAATATACACCATGGTTAACCATTGTGTTAAGACTGTTACTGAGTAACTCAATTGTAATACAACACTACAGAGAACAATGCTGTAATTCCTAGCAACCGGAGAGTTCTTTCAACTAAACTAACTAACAATAAGTGCTTGAGATGACCTTGTTTATTCATTGCATCTTGTATATTTTGCACACTTTTCCTGCATGACAAAGACATGTGAATATATTTGATATGTCTGGCAAATAAGAATAAAGAAATGGTAAAGAAATGGAACAATAGCTCCAGAAATAAAGTTGTGGGTTACTGATATATTTCTAATAGTTGTTCTGAACTACTACGTTCAAATTCGACTGAGATAACTATCTTATTGTTTGGTAATGATATATCCCTTTTTTAAATTAGCACAGGGCTAATAAACTAGTACAAAGCATGAATATAATACTTTCCTATTTTATATAAATCTAATTATAATATAGTGCGTACCTCAGCATTTTATGTCTCATGGGCCACATCCGGCCTTGTCTGGCCTGTGGCATGGGTTGCAGCAGCAGCAGCGGAGCGCAGGGGTGGGGGCAGCAACAGCCCTCCTCCACAACAGTGCCAGTTTCTCATGTGGCCTCTTGGAAAACTTAATTGCCCACCCATAATATAAAGTATCAAACTTGCCATATTTGGGTAATTTAACTACGATGTGTCTAGAGTTTTGGAGGTACTATTTATCACAAGATATATGTATATATTTTTTAAAAATAAGTATTATTAAATTATTATATAAAAAAGCTAACATGCCAAAGTCATAAGAAAAAAATCCTCCTAAGTATGGCAGTATCTTTATTAGGCTAAAAGGTAAAAAATTGTGTACCATTTTTCATGTTAATGGAAGCATGAAGTTAACAAACTTACTAGAGGCAGAGACTGAATTCCAAGAAACCTATTTTGTAACTAAATACAAATATGAATTCTTATTTATAAAATGTCTAATCAACTATGAACCCTAAAATCATTCAATTAAAAAAAATCCATATATGTGAAGAAGAAAAAAGATCATTATGTGAAAAAAAAAACAAGTAAAAAAGAAAAATAAGAATTGAGTTGAAATGCATACCTGTGTATGTGTAAGGAAATAATATAGGCATCATTCAATACCATGCAGAACTATGCATAATACTATATTATTATAACAAAAATGGTGCATAAGGAGCTCAAATTTACAGGACTGTTATGTTGTAATACTGGATACAAATTGCTTCTAGTACTTTTAGAGGTTGTGGAAAGAGCTAACATTTTGGATGAGCCAGTGCATTATTGAAACATTGTCAACCTTTTCAAGATCAAGTAATCTCAGATTTCTTTTTTATCGCATGTATTAATAATCACCTTTGGATAGTCAGAAAAATATATAAAATTCAGAATGTAATATTTTGGACAGAGAGAATTGTTGGACAAATTGATCAACCTCGAACAAAACAATAGCATTTTAATTTAAGTGTTTCAATTTAAAGATAGATTTTATATTATTATTGCACAATGAAATGTAATACAGTAACTTGAACATTTACATTGTGGAAACGTTTTCCAAAAATAGAACAAAAGCTCTTTGAGCTAAATCACCAGAAGCTAAACAGTTCTTGAATACAGCTTGTCTATAAGAATCCAAAACCAGTTTTCCTATAAAGCTGTCATCATGGAAGATATTTTTTCATACCTTGTAAAAAGAGAAATAAATATTAGTAGAAGAAATGGCATTAGTACACCTTATCTACCTAATATAATTATATCTTCAAAAGTTTTTTTCATAAAAATTACTTAATTACGTTAGCTAGCCAGAGAATGATTCAATACACAGATGATTCAATGCACAGAGTATCTGAGGTCCAGAATTTGATAATTTCTGGTATAAAATGGCAGAATCAAAGTTAGAAAAATGATTCTGTCTCAACTGGGCCAGTAGCAAATGCATTTGGAATCCTTTATAAATTGCAGCTAATTTTAGTTTTACTTCCTATTTGTTGCTACTGGTGTTGAAAAAGCTATGTGGACACGCATGAAGATGATGGCTACATTTCAAAATAGTTTACTGTCACTTGTACCTTTTATCCTCTTGTGCCACAATTTTTTATTTAAGAGGTTCCCTGAGCATTTAGGGGAGGAACTGACTGACACAGTTGTTACCAGAAAATGACCTTGTAGGGCTGCTGTATCTGGGTTGTAAAAATCCAGATAACTTACTTTTCTTTAATTCTTTGCTGCCATCTTGTGGTTGCCTATCCCAGTTTTGTTATTCCCTTCTCCTACCAGTAGTATTTTTTTTTTTAGCATATCCAAGTCTCCCTAACTTCACTTTGAACCTAACAGTTCTTGACAAACATCTCTGCATGACATTATCTTCCTCTTAATCCCAATTCATACACAATATCAGCCAACTTCATGAGACAGTCTGAGCCCAGTTATCCAAGAAGAGTTTCAGATGGTTGAACTTGAGGGTGTGCACAGGGTCCTTCCTTGCAACTGTGAGCTAAACCATCTGTGTTCTGGTTGGTTAAGGTGTCATGGGAGATGGCATATGGCTGGAACCAAGTGGTTGTTAATGCTTCTTTGCAGGATGGGATGGTACCACTTACCTTGGAGGTCATAATGCACCCCTACTCAATGGTCTTAGCTGTGTCCATCCCTTTTGGGGAAAGACTGTGTCCATCCCTTTGGGGAAAGACTGTGTCCATCCCTTTTGGGGAAAGACTGTTAAGATGGTAGTTGGCACACAGCTTCAGAGGGCCCTCGGTGAAGCAGATTATTTGGATCCTTGTACAACACTAAGATGGCATTGGTCATACTTGCTGCTGAACTCTGAAAGGCTCAGGACGTGGTGGTGCAACTGTCCTGGGTCTCCTGGATCTTTCAATGGCTTTCAATAGTATCCTCCTGGACTGATTCAGGAGACTGGGAGTAAGAGGCACCATTTTGTGGTGATTCTCCTCCATTCTCTGTGGCCAGTTCCAGCTGGTACCTTATTGGTGGGCAAGAAGAGGTCAAGGAGTGGGATCCACTGAGCTCCTGTGATGGCTTTCCCTCTCCTCTGGTCAGCTGTCATGGATAATGCCTGACAGGCCACTCATATACTAGGGCAGGGGTAGGCAACCTTGGCTCTTTTATGACTTGTAGACTTCAACTCCCAGAATTGGCTGGCTCAGGAATTCTGGGAGTTGAAGTCCACGAGTCATAAAAAAGCCAAAGTTGCCTACTCCTGTACTAGGGAATAATATGATTGAAAAAATATTCTCCTCAATACCTGAACTATAGGAGAAAGCACTGAGGTTGATTTATGAGGTAGATAGGAGCATCTTGGTTCTGACAGTTAGTTACTGCTCTGGTCATCATTTAGAACTCACCTCCTTTCTTAGACCCAGCCAAATTAGAGAAAATCCTTGGTTGCTGTTTTACCCACCAGCAAGGGTATAAATTGAATGGGGACAGAGCAAATTTATGCTGGCATATTTTGTGTCAGTTCCCAGAGAGGAAAACAGAACATTAAACTGGTTGTCTGGATGTGCCCTCTGAATTCAAGCCTTTATCTTGGCAAGAAAAAGTTCTCCTGAGGCAAGATTTGTTGTACCATGGCCAAAGCAAATGAAGATCTTTGTATGAATTAGGTATTAAGTGTTCTTGAGTAAAATGAGTAAACATACTGTAGCTTTAAGAGAAGTAAACTGGTGGGATTGATTCCAGAGATGTAGCCATATTACTCTGTTACAACCAAACACAATGAGGTCACTCAACTTAAAACAGAGGTAGGCAACTTTTCAGTTCTGTGGCCCACATGTGATAGTGAATTGCAAAATACATATGCACACATAGATATGCACTGAAATGCACACTTGTATGTGCAACGCTGCCATTTTAGACAGATACATAAAAATAAAAAGGGGCTTCTGTATTTTCATAGGATTTGAAACAAGACATAGCACAAAGTTCCTTTTTTACCTTTTATTAAGAAACTAAACAGTAGTTAATTCTGGATTTGTGATCTGTCTTCACAAGAGTTATTTACAGCTAGATAACCACTTTCCATTATTTACTGGACAGATACCCTCCAAGGCTCAAATTTTAAAAAGAATTGTGAAGTAACCTTTTCCCTCTACTGAATGCATTAGCTCCCTAGGTATTTGTGCATTCTAGAACAGTGGCCCCCAACCTTTGGGGCACCAGGGACCAGTTCCGTAGAGAGAGGTTTTTCCATGGACCACAGGTTTTGCTGTGCTGCCTGCATCCCACGGATGGTACTTTGCTTGTTTGTGTGGCCTGATTGCTGGCATGCGGACTGGTGCCGGTCCATGGACTGGGGGTTGGGGACCCCTGTTCTAGAATATTGGCTTAACATCTACTGTATGTATATGTTTGTTTTGTAGCATTTTCTATTTAAAGTAACATAAACATACTGGCCAGTATCCTCTCTTTCAGACGAATACAAGCATTCTCTCTGCCTGGTAAAACTTAGTATGTTCAATCACATTTCCTTGTCATCAGGTCTTCACCAACTCTTCTCCCTGTTACAAGGAGAAATCAGATTCTACTCAAACCCACAATCATTCAGCAGTGTAACATAATGAGTCCACTTCAAGATCCAGCATGATTCTCAGTATTAAAAACCAACAATAAATTTTCAGGATTGAAACCAACAATTCAATTATCTTCATGTTAGGTTGCCAGCAATCATACTTTCCTCAAGATTTAAAACTTCTCCTTTCCAATATATATTTTTAAAATTCTTTGCCAGTCTATCAACTGTTTTTCCTTTCTTCTATTAATTTCCCGTCCCAGCTATCTATCATGCTCTCAGGTTCTACTAATCAATATCAAAAGGAACAGAATGTTTGGGTACTTGTGAAGATTCATGACAGACTCACAGGAAGGCATAGAGTCCTGTAAGTGTTGTTGAACCCCATACACACATACCTGAATACACAAGAATCTACAACTGTCTCCTTGTTTCCCAAGTGATCTGGACAGAGCCAAGATCATTGAAGACAGAACATTAAAGCAATTTGCTTCCCCTCCTGACTTATAGGTCCTGCAGGATTTCCTAAAGGCCTTTTTTTAAAATAAGGCCCAGCAACATCTGTCATTTTGCAACTCACATTATGATCTCTTGGATACATAGGAAGATTTTCTAATAAAACTGACTGGAGTTGCCACAGCAATTGATCAAAAAATGTAGGAAAACAAATGAGAGGATCATTGACATCAAACTGCATGCAGCCTTCCAGGCTCTGGAATCTTCCAAGAGAGATGGAAGCTGCTGTTTGAGTATATCTTCAAAATAAATAGAACCAGCATGTTCTTACTCAAAAATAATTTCTAATATCTTTAGACTTACTACTAAATAAATATAGCTATTTACTTGGCAGCAAGCTATCAAGCCATCAGAAGCAGCTGTGCTATAGCCACTAGTCTACATAGCCCTCCCCTCACTGTGGAGAAGCATTAGGTGAGGAGTACCTTGAGAGCTGTGAACTCAAGGAAGACTGCTGGACCTCAGGCTTTTCTGGCCAGGTGCTTAAAGACTGCACAGACCAGTTGGCTGGGATCTTTACCAAGATTTTTAATCGGTCTCTATCCCAGTCCACTATTCCATCCTGTCTGAAGGCCTCCATCATTGTTCCATTACCAAAGAAGTCTTTTTTTTTTTTATTAAAAGTTTTATAAATTTTACAAAAAAGAAAAAAGAATACAAAACAAGAGACAACATATACAAAAAAATAAAACTAAACAATACATATATAAAAAAAAAAACCCCCCACCCCTCCCAAAACCCCCCCCTCCCTTCCCCCCCCCTGAGCTTCCCAGAGCAGAATATAGGCTTAAAAAGTAAAAATAAAAATTAAATTAAGAACTTTATATTTATATATATAAAAAGATTATCTATAATATATATAAAAATAAAACTTATGAAAAAACTATATAATATTTTTGTATACCCAATCTAAATTGTATAAATTTTATCCATTTGTCCCAAACAGCAAGAAACTTCTCTTGCGTTTGTTGCTTTAAGAAAGCCGAAATCTTTGCCATTTCCGCCAGATAAGCTACTTTAAGAAACCATTCCTGCAATGTAGGCAAGATTCCTTCTTCCAATATTGTCCTACTAACAGCCTAGCGGCTGTAATCAAATTTAACATCAATACAACCTCCTTTGTATCACAATCTGTAACAATACCTAACAAAAATAATTGCGGAGTAAATTTTACCCTCCTTCTAAAAATTCTCTGGATATTCCACCATACTTTGATCCAAAATGCTTTTATCTCTCTGCATGACCACCAAATATGATAATAGGAAGCCTCCTTATAACCACATCTCCAACATTTGGGTTGCACGTCAGGGTACATATAAGACATTTTTTGTGGATCAAGGTGCCATCTATAAAACATTTTATAAAAATTCTCCCTTAAATTCTGTGCTTGTGTAAATTTGACATTTCTCACCCAAATTTTTTCCCAGGTGTCCACCAAAGAAGTCTTTTATTAACAGTCTCAGTGATTAAAGACCAGTGGCACTAATCGCTATTATCATGAAGCGTTTTGAAAAACTGGTCTGCAGGCACATTGTGTCCTGCCTCCCATACACACTCGACAGTCACCAGTTTTCATACAGAGCAAAAAGATGAAACAGCCATACTGGTCTCACTCATCTGGAGCAGTGAGGGACCTATGTAAGGATGCTCTCTGGGATTTTAGCTCTGCATTTAACACAATTCTTCCATACACACTGGTGTCTAAACTTGTCACTCTTGGACTTTCACATTCAATCTTCCTTTGGATTATGAACTTCCTGTCTGGCCACTCTCACAGGGTTAGATTAGGCAACTATATCTCTTTAGCCCTTATTCTTAATACGGGCTCCTCACAGGGCTGTGTGTTGAGCCCCATATTTTACACTCTCTACACTTATGACTGCGCCCCCACTCATCCCAGCAATATTATTGTTAAATTTGCAGATGATACAACAGTGATGGGGCTTATCTCCAGTGGGGATGAATGTGCCTACGGGATGAGGTGGAGCGGTTGCTCTTATGGTGCAGAGACAATAATTTGGTTCTCAACACAACTAAGACTAAGGAACTTATAGTAGATTACAAGAGGAATAAATCAGATCATCAGCGGAGACTGTGTGGAGCGAGTGGCCAGCTTTAGATTTCTGGGTGTTACCATAAAGGAGGACCTGACCTGGAGTTCTCATGTTATAGCATTGCTTAAGAAGGCTATACAATTCAAACAAACAACTTCTATGAGTATATCGGTAGAACACATAATTACTAATTTGACAACCACAATTAAGAAATGCTGTAACATGCATCTGGGTTACATCCTGAATGTAAATTTTAGGCGGCAATTTGATGTACAGAGCTCCCTGCAATCAAGCAACTTTAAGTCATAAACAAGAATGTATGACAACTCACACATCATTTATATGGCAGCTCATATGAAAAAAATGCAAAATTTCTGACTTTGCAAAACACATTATTGGACTAGATTTCTTTTTTAAAAAAGAAGGGAGGAAACAGGTTGATTTTTAAAAATAAGTATTCCATTACTACCTTAGGGTATAAAAATGCAGAAATGAAGCAATATTAAATGTTTAATACGTTCAATATATATGTCATAATTTTTAATAGATGACCTTAAAATTCTTTAGGCATCATACATTTTAAATTAAAACAATAATTAAATGTATTTATTGCTCTGATAGCAATACACATTAAATCTATTTAGTCACTTTCCTATTATACCATGTTAACCTGTCATCTTGACTCAAATGTATCAAGCAAATAACCTTATACAGTAGTTCTATGAAGTTACCACATGTGAGATTCAATAAATATATGAGATTTAATAAACTATGAACAATGGTCTACCATTAGTCTGCCTGTTTCTTTTTCTGAAATAAATATAAATCCTTTTGCAATATGTCAGACAAGGCATAATTCAAACTACAGTTTTTAGAATTCTATTAAAATCAAACATCAACAAGGCAAAGCAACAAAATTTAAATATTAAAAAAATGTTCCCACTTACCACCTTAGATAACAAGAATGAAATGTATTTGTTTGAAAAATACCCCAGCAGCTTTTATATAAGATCGATCTATTATGTGGCTTGTGGTTTCTCCCACAGTTCCTCATTTACTGTTTTGAGGTTTAAGTTCTAGTTGTAGTTACAAAGCTAAAGTATTTGGTTTAGGTTTTTTTTTTTGCTATTTTGGGATAAATATTGTGTGTCTATTCTATTACATTTTATATGAGACATTATATAAACTGCACTATTCAATTTTACACTAAAGACCCCCACAACTTCAAGGTTCTTCTGTTTTCTTCTTTACTATAAGTATAGCTTGATGTACCCCTGTACCAGTGTTTCTCAATCTCAGCAACTTTAAGATGGGTGGACTTCAACTCCCTAAACTCCGTATTAAAATTGCTGAGGTTGACAAACATTTGACTATGCATTTAATAGTTATATTGTTTCATTTTACATTACTCTCCTTTGAAACTACCTTTAGTGTACATAGCTTTAAAAATATGGAAATTATGAAATATTCAGCTAATAGAAAACTGAATACAAATGTATAAATGAAGGAAATGACAAAGAGAGGATACAGTGATGATCATATTCATATTTCATTTGCGCCTTACTAACTACAGATACATAGGTCCTAGTCAACCTTCAACAAAAATATTCCCTACTCAGAATGTAGGAATCTGATGGGAATCTTTCATTATTCAAACCCATTTTGCCATAAAATACTTGCTATTAATTCCACCAGTTTTGTCTTTGGAACTTGCAAAATTTAATCTAAATATTAACTAGCCAATAAGAATCTATCAGAAAACATTAGTTTTTGGATATTTTTTAAATAATTAATATTTCTAAAACTAGCAAGATAACATCACAACATCCAAACACATGCACAGTACAGGAGAGTTCATTAGAGTCCATTATTTTACTACCAGTTAATGTAGAGAGACTAATGCCCTTTATGTCTCAAGAACTATATTTAGGTTCATTTCAGTTGTATATTTTTCAGGAAAATAGTCTTGGAAAAACTACTATTGGGATTTTATTATTGTTGTTGTTGTTTTGGTGCCTTCATGTCAGAAAACCCTGATTTGAAGGTGTTATTTCCTAATAAGGTCCTTGGATTTTAAAGTGGACCAAAAATATCTGCACTGTGACAGAATCTGTAACTTACCAATTTATTACTTTGAGGGACAGGCATATGTGTATTAGTATTTTTTTTATCCTAATTACAACTACAATGATTCCTGATAATTATTTATTAACCAAACAATGTCAGGAATGTTAGCTTCAAATACTTTTACTCATACATCAACCTGTCAACCTGGACCCCTTTAGTCTACATTTTTCAGGGTCATAAATAGCCAGCTGCCTAGTAAGATATCAGACAATGATTACGCAAAAGATATTTAGTTATTTAAAAAGCAAGTTGTTCTTTCCTCCCTTTTGGAACTTTTATTAACTATTATTTATAATTATTTTAATTATTAATAGAATTAATAGAAAAGAATAAAATATAATAGAAATAAATTCTATTAAAAGGAATTGGAATCAAGTATTCAGATTGTGATATATTTGGATGTGATATATAGGGTATGTTTTCTGGTCTATATTGAGTAATGAAATTTAGAAAAATATGAAAGCCTAAAGGGATACCTACCTATTGTACCTTGGAAACAGCTTCTAAAAAAATCTTTGGTAAGGCTGGCTCAAAATTAAGACTGGCTCCCACGAATCAGGTTTGTATTTTCCGACTATCTCTAGCAGCTACGACTGATACAGGTTTTATTGATACTCATTTTCTTTCCGCAACAACCAAAGCAAAATACGTGAATTCACGTCGAAGGCAAGAAACAGTTTGCAAACGAAGCTGAGCAAGTCACCTCCCATCTCACCCAGACACTCGCCATGAGCGGCCTCTGTTCGTAAGAGGGTCTTACGAACCTCTCAGCGGGGACACTAAAGCGCTGCCCTTTTCGGCACTTGGACGTGGGTTCAAGGCGCCTTTCTGACAGGATCCCAGCCTTCCCCTAATCCGCCGAGGAGCGCTTAGATCCGAATTTTTTCGAGGAGAAAGCGAAGGGGGACGCGGAGGCGCTCCTAAAATCCCGGAGGGAAAAGGCCGACAAAGGAGAAAAGCGTCCCGCTGTTCCTCCTGTCAGGGAAGAGGCGGGGGAAGGCAGACAGCGCAGGGGGCGGGACAGTGGCCTCGCGGTGGCTTGTAAACAGATCCGGCGTCTCCACGTGACCGCCTGCAAGTACCTGTGCTTGAGACTCTGCGGCCGCCAGACTCCTGACAACAAAGCAGAGCGCGCGGAAAGCGCGCGCGCGCGCGCTGCAACAGCAGCAGCAGCAGGAGCAGGAGCAACGGCCGTTGAAGCCACCGGCGGGTCTCTGGCGCCTTCGCCTTCCCACTGCGGCTCTCCGGGTCCTCGCTAGTCTGGCATCCTTCCTGCTTGGGTTTCCGATGCCGGCCTTTAACATGGCTGAGGCTGGGCCGTGACTGGGTACCCGGCAATCTTGACCGGAACAGAGACTTCTCCTACCCTCCCTCCCCGCTTCGCGACGTCCGTGAGAAGAAAGGGAAGCGAGGGGCGTCGCGCTGTCGGTTCACCATGAGCACCTTCGCCTTGGAAGAGACCTTGGAGGCGGACTGGGTAGCCGTGAGGCCTCACGCCTTCCACGAGCGGGAGAAGCAGAAGTTTGTCTTTATTGTGGCCTGGAATGAGATCGAGAGCAAGTTCGCCATCACCTGCCACAACCGGACGGCGCAGAGGCAGCGCAGCGGCTCCCGGGAGCTCCGCCGCACTAGCGCGGTGGGCCCTGGAGCGGCCGAGCAGCTAAGCGCCTCCTGTAAAACGGCCGGCAGCCCCACTATACGAAAACCTCCGGCCGGGCGGGGCGCGGAGTCCGTCCAAGCCAGGAGCTCGCCAGCATCGCCTGTCCGGGCCGAGTCGCTTCCGCGCAGCCCGGGCAGCCGAGCGGTTGAGGCGTCGCAGAGGAGCCCGGCGAGAACGAAGAGCAGCCTGGCCCGGAGGCCTCAGCCTGTTCCGAAGGCGCCGTTCAGCCCAGCGGCCTGCGCGGCCGAAGATCTGGAGGAGCTGGAGCTGGGCAAGGACGAGCCTTCGGGAGGCGCCGCCGCCGCCGCCGCCTTTCTTCTCCCTTCTCCTCCCGCCGGGCCTCCCGCCGAGTCGCCCACTGCGGCCTTAGATGAGGTAGAAGCGCTATCTGGAGAGGAATGCAGCTGGGCCGGCCTCTTCTCTTTCCAGGATCTGCGGACCGTCCATCAGCAGCTGAGCTCGGTGAATTCCGAGCTGGAACCCTGTTTGCCCGTCCTTCCCGAGGAACCGTCGGGGATGTGGACGGTGCTCTTCGGGACTCCAGAACTGTCCGAGGAAGAGATGGATGCGTTGTGCTATCAGCTGCAGGTATACCTGAGCCACTGCCTCGATACTTGCGGCTGGAAGATCCTCTCTCAAGTACTCTTTACCGAAACCGACGACCCGGAGGAATATTACGAGAGTCTGAGCGAGCTACGACAGAAGGGCTACGAGGAGGTTTTGCAAAGGGCCCGTAAGCGCATTCAGGAGGTGAGCGGTGCCATCAGTATAGATAAGGGGGGGGGGGACTCTCATCAAGCTAATACATTCTGCTTGCACCAGTTATTCGTCAACCTAATCTTAGGATAAATTTTCTAAGATTTGACTTTTAGTTGTTGTTTTCTTTTTTCCTCTAAACATACTGTAATTCCAAGTCAATAATTCTGTTTAGGGAAAACAAATTACTTAGAAAAAAATATCAGTTCATAAGTTGGAACATTTGCTGGAATATTTCTTAGTAAATCCTCCAAGATGCAAATTCTGTATTCAAATACCTTTTTTATGCTTAACTATGATGACACTTTTTAAGGTGGATGTACATGTTTCTGTTTTATTTATTTATTTATTATTAGATTTCTAGGCCGCCCAACTCTGACTCTAGGTGACTCACAAGTAAAAACATTAACCACAACCACAAACATGGTTGATATGTTGGGCTGCACTGGGAAGACCCAGTTTCAAATCCACTCTTAGTCATGGAAGCTGCTTGGGTGATTATAGGTCACTTATTCACTCTCGACTTACCTCACAGAATTATTGTTGTAGGGGAAAATAGGATAATGTATATTGATTAGAGGAAACGCACCCAAAATAAGAGGTTTTTTTAAAAAAAGAAGATGGCAGTATGTTGATATCTGCACAAGAAGGGAGGGCTTTCAATCATGTGATCATTTTTATTTACAAGACTTACATGATTGATCATCTTATATACAATAAACCCTGTTTCCTCATAGCAAGATCAGTAAAACAAAACAAGATAAAACAATAATATCAACAACTTCATTATGACTGCCATATTGACTTTTTGGAGTTCCCAGTGAATGGGGAACTATAAATCTAACAAGCAAGTAAATTAGTCTATTTGTCTTGTGCTAAATTTGATTTTGAAGTTGGTATATTTGTAAGATTAGGAATTTAGCCCAGAAGTAGGATGTCAATTGTTATAACAAAGCTGAGATTTCAGTAGAAGGGAAATTTAGGCTAGTATTCTTTTAACTTGTTTATAATTCATGGCAGGTAACATAAAAGCTGTATAGGACCATAGTAGCAGCAATATGCAAGAAAAAAGCTTTATTGCTTTAGTTATTTCCATATAGGAGGATAACATTTTATTCTAGAAAGAATGGAGAGCTAGTTTGGTGTAATGGTTAAGGTGTGGCCTAGAAACCAGGAGACTGTGAGTTCTGGTCCTGCCTTAGGCATGAAAACTGGCTGAGTGACTTTGGGCTGGTCCCTGTCTCTGTCCAACTCACGACAAGGGATGGTGATGAGGAAAATAGGAGGAAAGAGTATTTAGGAATGTTTGCCACCTTGAGTTACTTATAAAGTAATAAATATTGGATAAAAAACATCTAATAATCATTGAATAGTATGAAATAGAATGTTTTGGTACCATAAGTTTTAAGAAACGCACTACTGTAAGGTTTTATCCAAGTTCTTTAGTCTGTATATGATTTTTGTCATATTGTGTATAAATCTTGGTAGCTGTATTCTAATCAGGATATGTTTATTTTTTAAAAATGAAGAGATTATACATGCAATGGATTTAATTACTTACCAAGTATTTTAAGTATCCAAGAAATTAAAATATTTCTTATATGAAACTGAGGCATAAAATACATTTTGTTAAACTACGTTCAGTTTTATATGGATATGATTCTAGAGCTGTTGGCTGTTCCAGTATTCTTTTGATTGTCTGGTAATAATCTGTATCTATACTGTATATGCTAATTAAATGCATTGTCTGATGTCAGTATATCTGTTAGTACCTTCTATGTAACTGACTCATATTTAATTAAAAGGTACATATTTAAGAAAGGATAACTTTTTTTCTCTCAGGTTTCAACTGTATTACCTGCTTGTCAATTGAAACAAGAACCTCAAAACTCACTTGGTTAAATTATTCCGTGATAATGAAGCAACAGATGACAGGCATTTAATATTAATGTGTAATCTGAATATAGTGGTTTTCTACACTACAGATTGAAATTCAATCATCTCCTGAAATATGAGACAACTCAGTTCATGTACTGTATTTCACTTATATTCTTTTGCTTTACCTTTGCTTTGAAAGTGATTTTAAAGGGGTTAGAGTGATTGAGTAAAGATACTGGATTCTTACAGTATCTCTAATTAAAATGCCATAGGAAAATGTTTCAGTTTTAAAGAGAATATTAATAACTTGATATGGTTATAAAATTTCCTAGCATATATTAATATGCCCTTTTATTAAGATTTATCCTGATGGTCAGTTGAATGACTCCACGCTTTGGACGAAAGAAGAAAAGCCATATGTGCTGATAAATTCCTTTTATTTAGAATTAGCTTTGACAAGGTTTTCTTTAGTCACACATTCCTGTTGAGCTATGCAACATGTAACTCAAGATCAGACCTGATTAGAACTTTATATTAAATGTAAAACTTGATACTTTCTACAATAATTTTGCAAATACAATGGTTGGAATTGTAAAATTGCTTCTGTGCCAAAATTATTTTAATATTTAATATTAATACTTAAAATAGAAAGTAGAAGAATATTGATAGCCTAAGTTACTTTAAAAGACAATATAAAAGATAAGTGGTACTTTAAATCTCATCATATAGAATTTGTCTCTTTCATAGCTATACATGCTGTGGGTACTCCTCAACTTACAACCATTTGTTTAATGATCTTCAAAGTTACAGTACTGAGAAAAGTCATTTATGACCATCACATGATCAAAATTTGGGTTCTTGGCAATTGGCATATAATTATAATAGTTGCAGTGTCCCAGAGCAGGGTTATATGATCACCACTAGTAATCTTCCCCAGAGCCACCAACAAGCAAAGCACTTGTTGATAGCCCGAGAGAAGTTTATTGGTGATGGGGAAAGCCAAATTCACTTAAGACTGTAGCAAAAAGATTATAATCTACACTTATGGTGTAGATTCTGGTCCTAATTGTGGTCGTAAATTGAGAACTACCTGTTTTATTTTCTAATCTCAAACTCAGCCATGGAAATTCAGTGGCTAACTCTGAGCCAGTCACTGTCCCTCAGCCTAACCTCACTTAAAGGGGTAGTTGCTGTGGAATTAAAGTGAAGAAAGATAAGGCTGCCTTATGCACCTGGAGAAAAGATAAATCTAATAAACAGTATGAACATTTTTAAAGAAAAGTTTATATTTAATAATTTCTATATAATGGATCCTTTTGGAATAAAAAGTTAGATTAAGTGTAGAAAAAGAATAAAAATGGTAAAAGGAGCGCAGAGGACTAAGAAAAAGAAACATAACTAAATCTTTCTTTTATATAGGTGCCATTCACAATTATTGTCCTTACCTTTCCATTCTTGGAAACTATTCCTAGCTCTATTATCCATACACCAATTCATACATTGCATTTAATTTTTTAAACTCTTCAACACTCTTTTTGAGGGTCTTATTAGTGTTTTCCCTTCCTGTCAATCCATCACTCTTTCTTTATATATTTGTTTTATGATGCAGTCCTCATGGATTCTTTCTGTATAACCAGATCACATTCCTTTTGTATGCTCATTCAACTTTTCTATATAATTCACATTTATTCACCATCCATTTTGTCTTGATCCTATCTCTTCTTTCTTTACTGTCTGTACTTCTTAATAACCCATTTCAACTCCATTCAACTTTTATGCTTCTGAAAATTCTCATTTTCACATAACAAAATAGGCAAAAGTATACTTCATTATTGATACTATTTCTGCTTGTCTATCTTTGTATGCTTCATAAGTAATCCATTGCCATTATTTTCAAGCTTACCATGACACAATTGTTTCTCTCTTCTAATATTGAAATATATATAGATATTTCATTATTTTTGACAAATGTTCATTCCTTGCAACAGCCCATGCTCTTACCACTTTTCTGCTAGCATTTGCATATATTAACATTTCTTCATTTTTGTATCTGTGTGTGTGTGTGTGTGTATGTTACATCTAGTTTTTTCCACTCATGTATAATTTGTAATTGTAATTGGCCACTCCATTGTTTAGTCAAATGCTACTTTGGCCCTTGATATATTAATTTTCAGATCATGGCTGTGTCATTATTAATATTTGTTGCAAAACATTAAGTTCTTAGCCAGCAACACATAATCTGCATATAAAGTACATCCATATCCCCAGCCAATATACCTCTGTTACCACCAAAAGCATTTCTTAACATGTTTGTCAATGCATGTATTGATCAAGATGATACCACAAATCCTTGTCATGCTCTTGGCATAGTTTTGAATCACTCATTAAGCATTTAGTTTATTTGCATTCATGATTTACTTCTACCATTTACTGTTCCCATTCAGCTATCAACTTTCAATTCCATTTTCACATGAACTATTCTGTATTTTAAGTCTATGCTTTCTTTAAATCCATTTACAATAAACTTTCTCACATTTATCAGTCAGCTACTGAAAAGAAAAGGTCTGGCCTGCACATACTTCACGCTGCATAAAACTGCACTGTACTTTCCTAATTGGGACTACTAAATTTTGCCAAACAGAATAAACATTGTTTATTCTGTTATTATTTATCGTTCATGCTTACTCTCTTGCTACATGATGGTGTTCTTTCATTTTTCAGGCAGGGCTCACACAGATTTGCACAAATATGCCATAAATACATTAAACACCCCATAATCAAATAACATCTGTATTTTAACATTTCTGCTATTATACTGATATACTGGAAACTTTACTATTTTCCAATATTCTCACTGCATTTATGACTTTCATCATTTTTAATCGGATGCTAACCATTATAGCATTTGTTTCATTTCCATTCTTTGAGATATCACTGTTATGTTCTTACAGATCTTTAAAATACTCATTTCACCACTTACTTCAGTTCCACATCAAATCATATCTTTTATTTTTAATCCCATTCATTCTATTAGTGCTCCTTGTTCAGCATCCACAGATATATTTTAACTAATTTGGCTATCCCTTATCATTGGGAGAGTTCATTGGTTAACAGAATAGCCTTCACTAGTTGACTATTATCTGGACAATATTTTAGACATTTAGCACATTTTATTGCTTGTAGAGTGTTCTGAAATCAGAGCTTGAAGCATCCCAAATTTTACTAGCATGGACTGAGGAAGGTAGGGAGAGAACGGATGTAGTTTTAAGCTTTACTGTTCTTATTTTTTAAAATAAATGGCTTGTTCCTGTTGCCATCAGTTATTGTTTGGTAAGATCATTTATAGGGTTGCTGTAGTTCTGTACCTTTTATGTAAGTGGGTTGGAATATAGGATATATATGAATTCTGTGGCTCTGCATCCTCTTTCTATATGTCCTGAAAACATCTCCCTGCAATCTTTTTCTCTCTCCCAGCATTAATGTATGTATATGCACATTTATGATGTTAATTATATGTAGTAATACATTTTGTATTCAGTTAGTCCTCGACTTACATCCATAATTGAGCCCAAATTTCCCATTGCTAAGCAAAACAGTTGTTAAATGAGTTTTATCCCATTTTACAATCTTTCTTGTCACAGTTGTTAAGTGGATCACTGCAGTTGTTAAGTGAATCATTCAATTATTAAGAACATCTGGCATCCCTCATTTATTTTGCTTCTCAGAAGCCATCTGGGAAGATTACAAATACAGAATGCTTCCTATCGTAGGGTATATGTATAAGAATTGACAGTGCTTTGTTTGATAAGTCATTTTTTTCTCTAATGTTTTATAATTCTCATTAATGTAGAATCACTAATTTCATGGCTTCTGTGTTCTCTTCCTCAGATTGGCAGGGCTAATTTAGATCTTTATTTTTTATAGGGCAACTTTATATGACTTAATTTGTATTGCTCTGTTCATAATTGTAATACATTATTTAGCGGTTGTCATGTTTTCCAACTTGCTTGAAAAGTTTGGATCTTTACTGTGGCAGAGAAGAAAGCCTGTAAATTTGTAAAATTAGATATGTCTAACTGATATGTGTGAAAAGACACGGGCACTGCTAGGGAGGAAGTGCTTATATTATTTCTTCCTCAAGGCTTTAATTAAAACTATATTAAATTGGATTATATCCAGGAAGTACTGTGATTATTCTGTGTGTAATACTCTGATTGGCTAACTCTCTCTGAGGCATGGCATTCTTGCATTCTGGTCTGTCTACTGCAGACAAGAGAATTTGTATTTAAAAAGGAAGTAAATCTTCAGCTTACTAATCACATAGTTAGCCAAGAGTCAGATGTGACTGAATGGATGACATCATCATCATCTAAGGTTGATGTCAGTTTCATCTCTTCCAGACAATTTAAAACTCACCAAAATGTGTTTGAGATTGATATCTCATGATTTGTTGAATAATCACTATCAGGAATAGTCTATCCTATAATATTCTATTATCTTTTGTTTTGAAGGATAATAAATGAGAAGAAAAGGCAGAGGAATTTACTATTTTTATCTTACATTTATAATATTACAATACTGTAATAATATAAAAGTACATAAAATAGATCGTATTAAATTGTTCATGCAAAAATTAAAATGGAAAAAAGCATATATTATAAAAGCTTAGACATTCTTCTCTTTCTTAAGAAATTGAGTCAGACAGCCAATTTATTAATCTAGCATCAGCCTTTACCTAGTTAATCAGAATTTTCTATCTTTCTACTTTTTAACATTATTCACTGATATATTAGACTTTTATGAGAGTACACAGAATTCTTTCCATCTGCATAAAGGTAAATTAAAGCAGGAATGAACTTTTGCTCTCTAAAACCCTACAAACAGAAAAAAAAAGATGCTCTTAGAATTATTTTCTGTAGTTTTGGTCTTGTGACTTGGCACTAAAATGATTTATTTAAAACATTTGTATAGCCATCCATCTTAAAAACCAAACTGTAAAACAGCATAATGCTGAAACCAGAACAATAGAAAAGTAGGAAAAACAGAAAAAACTGTCACCGCAACACTTTCTCCTTCCATTATGACCTCACCCAATGTCAATGCCTGGGAAGAGAGCCAGGTCTTGATGCTCATTGGAAGTTAGATCTCCAGGTGGAGGTCTTCTGGGGATTGCAAAGGAGAAGGCAGCTTCCAGGACCCACAAGAGGCAATGTTTAAGGAAAAGAACCTGAAGCATGCCTACTGGTGAGACAGGCAGATAGTTTTAGGGAGAGGAAGTCTCCCTAAACAGATACAGGTAGCCCTCAACTTTTGATTACAATGGAGCCCAAAATTCAATCCATAGCTCGGTTCTCGGCTGCAGAGGCCTTCCGGAAAGGCTGCTGACTCCAAAATGCAGACCAAAGCTCCATTCTCAGATGCAGAATGAAGCTGGTCCTGTGGCTACAGAAGAAGTGGTCTGGCTGGCGGGGTTGTTGGTGCCGCCATTGTTAGGTGAGTGGAAAAGACACCCCTGAAAATAAGATCTGGTGCCCCTTTTGAAGGTAAAAAATAAATAAATAACACTCTTATTTTCGAGGAAACACGGTAGTCCCATTTGTGTTAGCTAAACGAAGATAACCTGTAAAGGTAAAATATATTTCAGATTATAAGTGAGAGAATATTTGTATTCATAAAAGGATGTATTACAGCTGAGATTCTCAGGTTTCTGATGCCAGGTTTGAGTTAAGAATTAGTCTTAGGTCACAAAGCTGCCCATAAGGATCATATGCCTTCTCCATTGTGACACCAGCCATCTGGAACAGTTTCTACCCATCTTCCCAAAATACCTCTGGACCTGACTCTGTTGGTCTTCACAAAGACTGAAATTCTTCATCTTGCTTTGAGGTATATGGGGAGGAGGGGCTGTATCGTATGCCATCCAGAAGTTGCAGTATTTGAGTTGGACAGCCATGTACATTCTTTAAACAAGCAAATGTTAAGGAACTGCATTTAGAAAAGGAAGGCGGGTTTATATATTTGGGCAGCCCCACAGTCAAGTCAGGCTTCCAAAAATTGCAGAACTTGAATTTTATTTCCATTAGCCCTAAAGGTCACTTTTTTAAAGGATGTGGCTATAGCTGCATTATATCTATAATCTGCCTTCTTTAACTGCTTGTCCATAATAGTGATTTCCTCTGTAGTATATCTTGAACACTGTTGTATTCCACATAGACATCCTTCTATCAATTTGTGTGCAATACACACACACACACACACACACACACACACACACACATATATATATATATATCCTTAATGGTTGTAAAAATACGAATCCCGGGCATATTTGTTTTCAATGATGTAATCCTCGATCTCCAAGAAGGTTATAAACTAGTTATTTATTGTTAAAACAGTATTTAAAACAATAAAAAACAGTTATATACAAGGTTAAAATAACTTAGCTTTCGCTGGTCCTCTGCCAACGTCCTCAGAGTGGGGCTTAGGGGTGGGGAAGTTCGTTTTATTCTCCTGCCGATCTAACTGCCTGCTCATTGTCCGCGTGATGGGGCCACTCTTCCTGATTGCCTGTAACTGCCTTAACTGTTCCGCTGTCTCTTTCTTGCACTCCAATTTTGCATGCATTGTCCATCAAGGAGATCGAGGATTGCATCATTGAAAACAAATATATGTATGTATGTATATATGTATATAGGTCTTTGGTTGTTCGGGTTTTCTCCCGCGTAAAATTGGAAGTGTCTTGGCAACGTTTCGACGAAGTCACATTCGTCATCTTCAGGCTGGTGTTTTTAGCTTCTTGCTTTGAGCAGCAATGTGTGGTTTTAGCTGTTTCTTCCTTTTAACTGCCAGTGAGGGTATGAACTGATTGGATGGGAGCTTGGCTGTGTTCTGATTGGGTGGAGGTGTGTTCTGAATGGTTAGGGGCTTGGCTGTGCTCTGATTGGCTGGGGGAGTGTTCTGTTTGGTTGTGCTCAGGTTAGTCTGAGTTGCAGAGGGGTTTAAGATTTTGGGGTTAGGGAGTCGTTTGTCAATAAGGGCAGGTTTCCAAATGGCTGGTAGGCGGGAGGTATCATCTCGCTTGTTCATGCTGTGTGGGCGTTTTTCTATCTCGATGGCTTCTCTGATTATTCTGTTATTAAAATGTTCACTTTTGGCAATGGTTCTGGTATTTTTAAAGTCAATTTCATGTCCTGTGGCTTTAAGGTGTTGGACCAGGGAAGATGTTGGTTCCTCTTTTTTGACTGAGTTCTTATGTTCTTCAATGCGTGCACTTATTCTTCTGTTGGTTTGTCCGATGTATGTGGTGGGACAAGTGGTGCATGGGATTTCGTATACTCCTTGATTTTCTAATTCAATTTTATCTTTGGGGTTTCTAAGGATGGTGGATATTTTTCTGTTTGTGCAGAATGCTGTTTTGATGTTGTGTTTATGGAGGATCTTACTGATTCTGTCTGTGGTGCCTTTTATGTATGGGAGGAGGGCTTTGCCGTTTTCTTGTTCTTTGTCTTGGATTTTAGTGGGGGTTTCTTTTTGGATTAGGTTTGTAATCTTATTTCTATGGAATCCATTGGATGTTAGTACATTGGTGAGAGTGTGTAGTTCGGGTTTTAGGTGTTGTTCGTCAGCTAAGCGTTTTGTTCTGGAGATGAGTGTCTTGGCTACAGAGTTGATCTGTGCTGGGTGGTGGTGTGAGAGAGCGTGCAGATAGCGGTTTGTGTGTGTTTTCTTCTGGTAGATGGTGTGTCCTAGGGAGCCATTGGATTTCTTGTAGACTAAGACATCCAGGAAGGGAAGTTGGTTGTTAGCTTCTGTTTCCATGGTGAACTGTATTTTGGGGTGTAGGCTGTTGAGGTGTGTGAGGAAGTTGTCCAGTTTTTCTTTCCCATGTGGCCAGATTATGAAGGTGTCGTCTACGTATCTGAGCCAGAGTTTGGGTTTGTGATCAGATTTTTCTAGAGCTTGGGTTTCAAAGTGTTCCATGTAGAGGTTGGCAATGACAGGTGAGTATATATATATATGTATGTATGTATGTATGTATATATGTATATATATATGTATGTATGTATGTATATAGGTATATATGTATATATGTATGTACAGGTAGTCCACAATTTATAACAGTTCATTTAGTGACCATTTGAAGTTACGATGGCACTGAAAAAATTACTTATGACCGTTTTTCACACTGATAACCATTGCAGTATCCCTGTGGTCATACGATCAAAACTCAGATGCTTGGCAACTCACTCATATTTATGATGGTTGCAGTGTCCTAGGGTCATGTTATTACCTTTTGACAAACAAAGTCAGTGGGAAGCCAGATTCACTTAACAACCATGTTACTAACAACTGCAAATGATTCATTTTATAACTGTGGCAAGAAAAGTTGTAAAATGGGGCAAAAATCACTTAACAACTGTCTCATTTTTGCTGGACATTCACCTGTCTGAGACGGTATAGGTTCTTCTGCTTTAGCAGGGGGCTGGACTAGAAGACTTCTGTTCTGTTCTGTTCTATTCTATTCATATACACTATAATTTTGAAACTTCTAAATCCAAGTTTTTGCACCCCTGGAATATCGTCTCACACCCGCAGGGGATGCAAGCACTCCCAGTTGGGAACCCCTTTATTATATTACTGGCAGAGTTATGCTAATTAACTAGTTGTTTCCTGTTCAGGATTTTAAAACCTTATTTGCTTTATTAAGTATTGTTTGAATCTGTGGATTAAAAGAAAAGAAATACAGTATGAAGGAACCATGATAAAGAGCTATTGTCCATTGCCTGAACAGTTTTTGGTTATACTTTTTATTTAACAATCAATCATAAAGTGATTGCTACATAAGGCACAGACTAACTACAGGTAGTCCTCATTTAACTATAATTTATTCAGCAACTATTTGAAATTACAGTAGTATTGAACAAAGAGACTTAAGACAAGTCATCAAAATTGCAGTTGTTGCACCGTTCTTGAGTTCTTGACAACTAGCTCACAATTATAATAGTTGCAGTGTCCTACAGCCATGTGATCACAATTTGCAAATTTCGGTGTTGTCTTCCAACATCTATGGCAACAAGAAGTTGCAAACAGCAATCACATGATGTTCACTTAACAACTGCAATTGAAACTGCTGGAACTGCCATTGTAAGTTGACACAGTCATATGACATTGTGCGATACATCCATGTCACTTAGCAACAGACAAGTGTTAGCAATTACCATCATTACCTGAAGACAACTTGTATAGAATATTATACAGGTTTTAATTTTAAATAGTTTTAAGCTTTTTATTGTCCTCCAATTAAAAAATAATATAAATATAAATAATATTGGTTGGAAGAGGCATTCATCCTGCAGTGGATAGACAATGGCTAAAACGGTGGTGGTGGTGGTGGTGGTGATGATGATGATGATGATAAAGTAAGTATAATCACCCAGGATTAGCATAGAGGACTTGCGCTCTCTCTCCTGCTTACTATGTATATTAAAATGGGTTAATTCATTACTGGGAAAGGAAGATTCTTATATGCTTGCTAAACCTCATCCAGGCTTTCTTCTTGCATGATATCTGTGAGTGTTCTGTGCATGTATGTGTTTCTATGCACAGATGCCTGTGCACAGCTATTTATGTGTCAGCAGTATCTGCAACAAGCCAAGATTGTGTCAGAATAAGAATACCCACGATGACATCATGATGTAAACTCCATCCAAAATCTGACACAAGTACATAAATTGTGACTTTTGCACCAACTCATCATGATGCTCATTTCGTTCCTCCCCTCTCCATGAATGTCTATGCTATGCGATAAAAATTAATCTGTAGGTTAATCTTTTAAGAATGGATGCTGCTTTGTATTTTTTACTGTTCTGAGTAGTGAGTCTTACAATATAAGCAATTAAATTCTTGAATTCCATGCATATTATCCTTAAACTGTGGACAGTGTAGAAAATACTGCATAATTCTACATCAAGTAGAAGGTTCTATAGCTGGACAACATGCTGGAAGAATCAAAATTTTATTACATGAAAAGCTTTTAATAAATAACAAATTATCTTTATAAGTCCACAGCCTGCTGGATTGGAACAGCAATATAAGTAAACAAATAAATGAATGTAACCAATAACTAATACTTGGATACCATGGTGTTTAAATAAAAAAGGGGCCAGATCTATTGTCTTAGCTATTTTTGTTTTATAATTTAACAAAAAAATATGGGGTGTGATTAAGATACCAATATCATACACTGAGATACTAGGATGAATGTTAGTAGCCAAAATTATGAGCTCCTATTTCATAGGGTTTTATATTTTAAATTTAATAATACTTTAATATTTTCTTTCACTTTTGCACAGCTTCTGGAAAAACACAAGAATACAGAAAGCATGGTGGAGTTGCTGGAATTATATCAAATGGAAGATGATGCATATGGTAGTCTTGCTGAAGCCACCACAGAACTCTATCAATATTTACTGCAACCATTCCGAGATATGAGGGAACTTGCAATGCTCAGAAGACAGCAAATAAAGGTACAAAATCAGCAATATACACTGTGAAATATTATTGAACATCATAATAAGTGAACCGTTTCATCCAACGTGATATTTTGGACATTTTGTTTAATATTTGTCACACTTTCTGAAAGCTGTAAAAGTTTGTGTCTTGGGTTGGATCAAAGTTAGAAGTACAAGAATGACTTCTGTTCATGCTTTTTAAGCTTTATTATTGTCCCTTCTGATTTCTTTTCTTAGTTAAAGTATTTGTGGAGAAGGCAAATAAGAGACTTGGCTATGAGAAAAGATGTTTGATCTTTGAACTCAAATGGATTTGGCTTAACTTTCTAATGTATTGAACTGTTGTTTTTAGTGAGTAAGGAATATCTTACTTGGTCACTGAAATTTTATGTGGATCACATATGCTCTGGGTTTTGAGCCTTTAGCAGTTAAATGCTTACAAGCTGCAAAATATTTTTATAGAATCAATAGAATAAGAAAACTGTTGTGTTTTTCTTTTGAACAAACTTGAAATTCTAGGCTTATGTCAGAGTTACCAGTTAGATGATCAGTTTTAAGTTGCAACAGAATGATGAAAAAAATGCAAAATGGCATTTGTTATGGACTACACTGCTGACTTTACAAATCATTTGTATAACTGTGCTGTCTTCTGAACCATCCAGTTATTTCTATGTCCATAGCTAAATATTTTCGTAGCAAACCTCTAACTATAATGAATTCTTGTTAAGATAGTAGTAGATTTAAGTTAGTTTAATTGCAGTACAGATAGTTTTCAATTCCAACTGGTTACCTAATGTCTATTTGAAGTTATGACAGAACCCCCCCCCAAGCTACTTATAACCCTGTTTCAAAGTTATGGCCACTTTAGCTCCCATGCACTCGTTCACTCTTATGAGCAACTGGAAGGACATTGCAACATCCCCCTGCCTCTCTTTCCATCCATCCTGCCCTACCAGGATTACACAAGCCTTAGGCCTATTCCCCACATGGCCATCACCCAATGCATACGTTGCATGTTTTTAAGATTTCCAGACCTCATGTTGGGGAAAGAGACCAAGCCACGTGCCCCTGGGCCACATGGCTGCCTCCCAGAAGTGGCCATCATTTTAAGCATGACTGCGGTTCCTTGCAGATGTGTCAGAATGTTGGCTGCTTCCATGAGGCAGTCAAACAATCCAAGGATGAACCACTCTGTTTTGCTTCCTTAATAATGTCTGCACAGTGTTGCAGAAACTTTGCAGATTGTGTGAAGGAAACAAAACAGAATGGTTCGTTCCTGGGCCACATGGCCTCTTCTCGGGGATGCATACTGTACTACACTGATGGCATAATAATAAACGATAAAATTCTTTACTTAACTATTTATCATTATGCCATCAGTGCCACTTTTTCTTCCAAATATATCCTTCCAATAAATGGTAACTTGTTACAGGAATTTTGAATGTTTAGGAGCTACAGTCTTAAATATGAGTAATTCACTCTTCTAAACTTTAATTTGAAGTGCAGCTACTGGCTGTCTTATTCTATTAACATGTTACCAGATCTCTTCCAATGATAGAAAAGAGATACTAAGATAAAAAAAGAAAAGAATGGCCATATGCCATGCCCTGGTGGTGGATAATCTTCAGCAAACTACTTGCCAAAAAGTAAGGGGCAGGAACTGTTTATTCTTATCAAGTAAAAGTGCTCAGGGAACATTAGGCTGCCTGGAAGTAGATAATTGGACAGAGACTATTTTATAATTTAGTGTCATCTGTAAAGTTTTCCTCAATTACTTTCCTTTCCAGTGTAATTAGGATGTGAAGAGAGGAAAGGATGTCACCGCACCTTTTCAGGCTTTTTAAAAATGCTGTTCAATATAGTATTTTAAGTATTTTTCTATTAAGAGAATTCCTTCCACTGTTTGTTCTGTTCTTGTTTTTGTACTCCAGCATTGTCATCTTGCTGGAACATAGCAATCCTTTGCCTGCCCCCTATCTAGAGTGCTTATTTTTTCTAAATGCCTAACAAGTTCCCTGGAGCTTGCTCCATTTGGAAGACTTTTAAAGAATAGGAAGATGTGCTTTGAAAATTTAGTAATTAGAGGAACGAAGATAGAGAGATTTTTTTCAGATGTCTCTTTATGTGCTTACTTCGTTTCCTTTACCTTTACATCTCTAATTTTTTTTATTCCCTAGATCTGATTGCAGTGTCTTGTTTCTATCATTTTCCTTTTCAGTAATAGGAAAAAGGACATTAAAAAATGCCCATTTAAGATTTGATAAGCAAATAAGCAAAGTTATAAAGGAGTACTGAATGATTTTTTAAACAGAATTTGTCCAATTACCATTAGTTCATTTTGCATTTTTCCCAAATATTTTTTACTATTCAGGAAAGTCCATGATAATATTTTAAGGAATTTTCCTTATTTAATATTTGCAAGATTATATGTTTACTACTTGTCCTTTGCTATTTATTTCATGATGGATATAGTGAATTGATTTATTTTCAGATTTCCATAGAGAATGATTACCTAGGACCTAGAAGAATTGAAAGCCTTCAAAAAGAAGATACTGACTGGCAACGGAAGGCTCATATGGCTGTATTATCTATACAGGACCTTACAGTAAAGTACTTTGAAATAACAGCAAAAGCACAAAAAGGTAATGGACAGGCTATTTTACATTTGCTCCTAGAGCTGTCTGTCCAAAATTTTTTTGTGTTCAACAGTCTTGCAACCTTACAGTTTTTCAAATTATCGTAATTGTTCTATGTAAATCTCTCTGCTCAAATCACCAATTGGTGTGGTTTTCCCTGATCGAAGGGGCTTATTCAGTCTGTGATATTATGTGGAAAGGGTGTTCTATAATATGATTATTAGCATCATTCTGTGAAGTGGGGTACATTCCACTTTGAACACAAGGAATTGAAGTTTGAGAAATAAGTTTATATTGAGTTTCATTCTTGAAATCAGTGTCTCTTACAATTTTCTTGTCCCCTTCAGATTTCTTCCTTTACAAATTCAATACTTATATAAGTTAAAAAGCTATTGGTTCTTAACTAAAATCCATGGATACTTTCTTTTCTGTTTATAAATTTTTAATTATACCAAAACTATAACTAAAGAAACAATTTCTTTTCTACAATTTCCTCCTTAATTTTCCATTAATTGGTTTGGTGTGTTTTCTCTAGTTGCTTTAAATAATACAAATAATTTGGCCATTAAATAACTTCAGTCTATAGAACACATTAAATAAGAATAAAAATACTACATTACAAAAAAAACACAACCCAAATGTTTTATTAAAATAACTACTGCTTTGAAGATTGTAACATTTATTTGCATAAAGAGGAAGCTGATGTACTTAAATAGGATTTATAATAAAACTATTTCCAAGTATGATAAGCCTGCTATTAAATT
Source organism: Crotalus tigris (assembly GCF_016545835.1). Lineage (NCBI taxonomy): Eukaryota > Metazoa > Chordata > Lepidosauria > Squamata > Viperidae > Crotalus > Crotalus tigris. The sequence goes on from NW_024097032.1 coordinate 919,549, forward strand.
TTATTTGCAGCTGTATATGATCGTATGCGAGCAGACCAGAAAAAGTTTGGTAAGGCAGCTTGGGCAGCAGCAGTGGAACGAATGGAAAAACTTCAGTATGCAGTGTCTAAAGATACTTTGCAATTGATGAGAGCAAAAGAAATCTGTTTAGAACAGAAGAAGCATGCATTAAAAGAAGAGGTAATAATTGATGAGTATTCAACTTAAAAGGAAACTTGAAATTTATTTTATAGTGCTAAATTTCAGAATAATTGATAGGAATTGCAAGAGTAAATTTGTTGGCTAGTGATTAAAATTTGCTTTGAAAAGAGATTAGAAATTAATTAAGAGCTATTGTGTAGCTATTGGAGAGGCTGGATAAAATAATATCAATAAATAAATTCAAAGTCATGTAATTAGTAGTTCACTCTTTTTTCTGTTTTGTCTAGTATTTTTCTTTCATGGATATTATTTAATAATATTCTTTAAAACAGTGACTGAATCGTTGTGATTGAAAGAATATGAATTACATGCATAAATATATTAATAATCCTTCTTCCAAGTGCATTTGTACTTGGTGATAAGGATTGTCTGGTGTGAACAAATACAACCACTGGCGATATGGGAACTGTCTATAAGTATTGTCATTGTGATGACAACCAGAAATCCTATATCATTGAGCACTCTTTAGATCAGCAGTCCCCAGCGGCTTGGCATCCTGGCTGGGGGGGGGGGAACTGGACTGCATGAATAGTAGACTAGTGCATGCACATAGCTTGACTCATGCAAGCAACAGGCCAGTGTATACGCACATGTTCAACTAATTGAGCTGTGCATGCATGTGCATGCCAGCCTACCACTTGCTCCAGTCGAGCTGTGCGTGGCATGCTCACCGGACTCCTGCTCACATTGCCAGTTGCAAATACACCACAGCCCAGTAGTGGGCGGTGGGCCGGAGGTTGGGGACCCCTACTTTAGAGAATTACAAATATATCAGATATATTTACATGCCTTCAACGTAATGCTTGGAATTAAGTTTAAACTTAATGTTTGGGCTGCGGTGTGTTCAGTGCCCCCAAATAATTGTTTCCAAGTAGATTCTGAAAAGATGACCTTTTGAAACTGGGTAACTGTTGTTTTTACTAACTAACTTAATAATGTTGCTTCAATTTACTATTTTACTTTTAAAAATCAAGTTTTTTGTGGTATTATGGTTGCTGAATTTGCATCTTAACATATGTGAAGACAAATGTAACTACATTGAATATATGGCAAAGAAAACTATTTTAGAAAAAAAGATTATATTAAAGCAATCTATTAAAATTCACTCTGCTGTATTAATCCAATATATATGTATTAAACACATGAATATGTGTAAAAGAGTGGGTCTTTCTCCCCCATAAACTTTTGTCGAGCCATTCAACTATTTCCAAGCACAGTAAGATATTTTACTATGTTAAATTTTGAAAATTTATCTAAAGATTTTCTTTCTACAAAAATAAAAAATGATCATTGATAATGCATATAAAATTGAGCTATTATCATGAATAATAGGGTTATTAATAATAATCCTATTATGGTTATGAATAGTAATATTTACTTTCCTTTGATTTCTAATTTAATATGTCCTGCTCTGTGATGGAATATTTTGCAGTTATTTTGTGGTAAGATTAAGATTTATAACCTTTGTGATGTAGTTATTAATTTTTTTAAAAAAAATGTAGATGCAGAGCTTGCAAGGGGGCACAGAAGCTATAGCTCATTTGGATGAACTCGAAGCTGATTACTATGACCTGCAACTTCAATTGTATGAAGTGCAGTTTGAAATTCTGAAGTGTGAAGAACTATTACTGACAGCACAACTTGAAAGCATTAAAAGACTTATTTCAGGTGACATATATTTGTTTTATATCTATATATTTAGCAATACTATTGACTGATGTGACTGATAGGAAGTCTTTGTTTACTGACTGCCTCATTCAGTAACTGTTTCAAGTTATGACACTGCTAAAAAATAATTTCATGAACAATGCCAGCATTTATGATCTTCACAAAGTCCTCCAGACACATAATCACCATTACAGGTAGTCCTCGACTTACAACCATTTGTTTAGTGACTATTCAAAGTTAAAATGGCACTGAAAAAAGTGATTTATGAATGTTTTTTACACTTACGATTGTTGCAGCATCCCCACCAAATTCGGACGTTTGGTAACTGGCATGTATTAATGAGAGTTGCAGTGTCCCGGGTCATGTGATCACTTTTTGCAATCTTCTGACAAGCAAAATGGGGAAGCCAGTTTCACTTAACAACTGTGTTACCAATTTAACAATTGCAGTGATTCACTTAAGTGTGGCAAGCAAGATCATAAAATGGGGAAAAACTCACTTAGTAACTGCCTTGCTTAACAATGGAAATTCTGGATTCAATTATGGTCATAAGTCAAGGACTACCTGTACAGTCTTGTAGGCATTGTCCTGTGCCTGATTTATTTTTCTTTTATTTCCTTCACAGATCAAAGATATTGGAGAGGAAGAAATTACAAGAGAGTCTGCAGGCATTGAATAGAGAATACACATAGAAAATAATGTGATGGAGCTGGTAGCCTTAAGCACATTAGGCAAATAGCCAGTGTATTTCCCATTGTGTGTCTTCTTACTCTCTTATAAACTCTTTCTCTGCAATCTCTCCACTCTGTAAAGCATGGGGGAGAAAAAATAATCAGACATAATAGAGATTGCCTACAGAAATTGTTTGGTTTCCCCCCCCTCCATCTCTAGATTGTTCAAACATTTTTTATATGAGAAGGGATAGAGAAAGAAGAAAAAAATATGCCTCACCCATTAAGGCCCCCCTTTAGTTCTTTCCTGGTTCAGTTATTGAAACTATTGTACAGAATAGCCCAATGCTGGTCTCTGATGATAGAGTGAATTTATGGTTGCAATCTAAGAAAAAATTAAATTGTGAATGTTTGTTTCATGCATTTTTCCATACTGGTAACTACCAGCTTACCACAGTCACCATATAAGAATATAGCTTTGTTTTCATTCAACTTCATTTTACATTTATATTATATATTAAACTACACTACACTGCACTACACACTGCCCAGTAGCTGAAGCAGTCGGAGTGGTTTACATAAGACTCACTAAATAATACACTTGGAATAAACATACATACATACATACATACATACATACATACACAATACTATCAATTAAAATGCATAAACAACATAAACTAAATAGCAGCAAAGCAATAATTCAGAATCAAAAACAATATAAATTAAAAGCCAGTTAAAAAGCCTGGGAAAACCTCTGCTCTGCCGAGGTGGCGCAGCAGTTAGAATGCAGTACTGCAGGCCACTTTAGCTGACTGTGTTCAGCAGGTCAGCAGTTCAAATCTCACTGGCTCAAGGTTGACTCAGCCTTCCATCCTTCCGAGGTAGGTAAAATGAGGACCCAGATTGTTGGGGGCAATGTAAATATATATATATACATTGCTTACTGGTGTACACTGCTTAGAGCAGTGGTTCTCAACCTTTTTATACGGCGACCCCGGTCATAAGGACGTGGCGCGCATGCACAGCAGCGCTCCCTGAGGGAAAAAATGGCAGATCGCGTTGTTTGGCGACCCCCGTAAAATGGTCGTTCGACCCCAAATGGGGTCGCGACCCAAAGGTTGAGAACCACTGGCTTAGAGAGTGCTTGCACTTAAAGCGGTATATAAGTCTCATAAATAAATAAATAAATAAATCTAGTTTGTAAGTGATTTTGTTTCTCTCCTAGGGCATAGGCAGAGATAGATGTTCTAATCTTATAATTATATTTACAATATTTAAAAAAAAACTTTTCAGATTGTTGCATACATTTTGTACTACAGTTTTGCTTACCTGAACTTGGAATTTTGTGACAGAAAAAAGAGATGAAGTAGTATATTATGATACTTATGAAAGTATGGAAGCCATGCTTGAAAAAGAAGATATGGCAGCATCCATACATCTGCAAAGAGAAGAGTTGCAAAAATTACAACAGAAAGTCCGTCAACTTGAAGCAAGGCGGGGTCGCATTTCTGCCAAAAAAGCCTACCTCAAAAATAAGAAGGTAATATTTTTGTTCATTTTTCCATTTTTCAGGAAACACATTTTGCAGGACTAAAATCAAGAGATGTTAACTTTAAAGACACAATTTTATTTGTTTGAAATGTAGCAGCCAACCCTAATGCCAAGACAGATTGCATTAGGCCATTTCTGTGCCATCTTTATTCATTTTCAAATGGTTGCTCAACTCAGGTATACTGTATATAGCCTAGATAAATCCTAAATGGTCAGAATTAAAATCACGTGTTGCTGTATATTTTTGTCAGCCATAAATTTAATATTTTCTTAATGCCAATTTGCCCAAAATATGGTTGGTGATAGTATTCGCTTGAACACACATTCATCTTTTTGTTTCTTTGCTATAAACACCATTGTAGGACTGAAGAGTGTGAGATAGATCTTTAATTAGTGTTATATTAGTCAGGGATTAATAATCTACAGTTCCAGATTTTTTTATTTTTAAAATAATAATAATAATTATTATTTTTTAGATTCCTTAGAAATAATGCATCCAAAATGGGTTTATACAACCAGTTTGGAACTAAATGAAATTATGCTTTAACTTCAATTGCATAATACAACTGCATATTTTAATTTCAGTTGGATACTAAAGAAATTATACATTTTTCTCAATTGGATTAAGTATGATTTATCTATTGTTATGTTTATAGAAAAAGAATGAGAGAGAGAGAGAGACATAATACTTGAAAACTAGTCAAAAGCCTCAAGTCACACACACGTGTATATTATGTCAGTAGAAAAAAAACCTCTTTGTTTTATTCAGTTTGTAATATCCTCCATTCTCTTAAATAATGTTTACTCTATAGTGTAAATCCTATGGAGGGTGGGATTCTATGGCAAACTAACTGCTATATCCTAGTTTGCAAACTTACTATGATCAGGACTCCCTGTTTCTGTTAATTCTATTGCAAAGAAATCAGTGTACCAATCAAAGTGTTATTCTTTGTCTTGCAAAAATGAGAGGTCTTTGGATCCATGGACAATCACAGATTTTCACATATTATACCTTAACACTGATAGAATACTATATAAATAAATTGTCTGTGGCAGAGCTTCCGCTGTAAATCAGAATTTAAATTGTTTTCTATAGCCCTTAACAGTTCCTCTACTAAAGACAGGGTCGATACATAAAGTCATGTTTAAATGAAAAATGTTCTTTCTTTGTAGGAAATCTGCATTGCAAAACATAATGAAAAATTGTCACAGCATTCTCAGAGTGAAGGAGAGTCAGAACATGCTACAAAATTTGTGAGTTTGGTTTCTGTCAGTATTAAAATTTTAGTTTAAATATGCCAGCTCTAATTGTCTTTGCTGATTTAAGATTCTTAAAAAAAACTTCTGTATTTGTGTTTTTGCTGCTTTTACATGAAATTGGTATTGGTGCAATTGCTAGTGCCCTTTTTACAGAATTTTACAGGAGCTTATATATGTAGGCCCCCCCCATATTTTTAACTTGCCACCATTTTTTGGTATGTGTTGACCAAAATGGATATTATTTTATTGTTTGTATGTTTTGTTTCATTAACTTAACAGTTCTATCTTATTTTTGTCTAAAATAATTGAATATCAATCTCGAGTCTATGATTCCCATTGTTAACATCAACTAGTATCTCCATTTATAAATGTTCATGAGAAGTTAAATCATATAACTGCTTTCTATTACTAAGAAATGCACTTTGTATTTTGCTTTCTCAGTTGGCTTTGTGTTCATAATATGTTTCAGAAGTTAGATTTGGCCCAGTTAACATTAGGGAATCCTGAAATCACTCTTTGACATCAGTTGATACATTTTAAAAATAAATTAAAAGGTGCTTAAAGTGAGTACAACTAGTTAAAAGCTTTGATAATCTTCAGTTAGAGGTATTACACTTTTTAATCAGAATGATGCAGGGAGAAGTTGAACCTCCACTAGCTTCTTTGAAAAATACTTTATACTTCAGGCCAATTTTATGTCAAAGAAGTGATTAAGGACTATTTTACTCAGAGGGAAGCAAAGGGAGTTATCATAATCATGACTTTAAAAGATAATATTACTGCAACAAATATTAAGGCGCAAAAGAACCTGACTGTGGAATTAAGCTATTTGCAAGATTATTTTGGAAATGACTACAGACGTGACTAAGAAATAGTCCAGAAAGCATTCAGTACTAAAAAAATCTCAGTTATTGGATTCTAAATAATCTGTAGAGTTTTAGTACCCAACTATATATTAAGAGACAAGAATGAAAAAAAACACTATCCTATGATAGTTATACTTTAAAGATTAATCCTTTTTTTAAAGAATCCCATTACCTTTTGTGGATCTATTCCAGCTTATCAATTTATCAGATGCATGTTCATTTTTAACTTGGTTAAAGATATAGTAATATTCTCTGAGGATTTTTTAGTGCAAAAGACTAACATGGCTACTTTTCTAGAATTTTTGAGTGGGATGGCGGCAATTTATTATTAAAAATACTTCTGAGCAGCTACCAATACAATTAATATTTCATGTTATTATAGGGCCAAATAGGCCAATAATCACCAATTTTTTGGATAGAAGAAAACATATATATATGCAATATTTGCTTATCAGTTTAAACTAGTATAATCCTTAAAACTGCAATGAGAATGAAAAATAAGCCTGATATAGAGCAGCATGCTTTTCATATTCCTATATATCTTAACTGAAAGAAGGCTTATTGGGCGATAGTTCTTTAAATCATCTTGGACCCCATTCTTGTGTAAAAGAATAACTTCAGCATTTTTCCATTCATCGGATATTTTTTCTTCTCAGAGGCATCTCGGGTATAGTTTTGCTAATATCTTGTGTAAACTGTGACCACCAGCTTTCAGCATTTCAACCATAATACAGCCATTTCTTGAAGATTTGCCATTTTTCATTGATTTTATGGCACTTGATCCTTCCTCCATTAGGATATCTAGCATTTCCTTTTTCGTGGGTGTTGTTATTTTTGAGTGATCTTGAACTTTGTATAGCTCTGAATAGAATTTTCCAATTATTTCTAACATTTCCTGTCTTGTTCTGCACACAGAGCCATCTTTATGTTTTAATGCAAAAATCTTCTTTCTTATATTTATAAGCTTGCATTTTGCTCTATGAATCCCTTTGTTTTCTTCAACTGCCTTTTTAACAAGCTTCACGTTAAACTGACATGTTCCTTCTTGGATACCTTTTCTTATGGTCTTGCAAAGTTCAACATACTTCAGTTTATTAGTGAAATTTCTGGTATTCATTTTCCGTCATTTTTTTCATTAAATCAATAAAAATCTCATTAGAGATTTTTGACTGTACCAAGTGTTTTTTTCGGTGGTGCTATAGATGTAGCAGATTCAAGGAAGTTTTTGACTATTTGTTCAGTTTGGTCCGTAATGTTCATCTCTTCAAATCTTGCAATAGATCAAAGCGATTTGACAGATTAATCTCAAAAATCGCTGTTCTCCTCTAACCGCTTATCATTCTTTATTTTTGTTTTTCATCATGTCTTTATTATTTTCATATGCTCTTTTCGACAGACAAAGGAGCAAGCAGGGTTCAGAAGCAGCTACAGCACAATGGATCATATCCAGGTTGTTCAGCAAGTCATTGAAAGGCACAATAAGTACATCATGCCTCTGTGCATGGCTTCCATTGACTACAAAAAGGCGTTTGACTCAGTATTCCAGCAAGCAGTAATTAATGCATTGCTCAATCAAGGCATATACACTGCTTGTATAAACTTACTACAATCAATATATGAAAAAACAATAGTGACAATTTGCCTTAATTATCTTAAAATGGAAATCAATATAGAATGAGGTGTATGACAAGGTGATACAGTATCACCTTTCCTTTTCTCAGCCTTCCTTGAAGAAGTATTTTACAAAAAGGATGGGCAAAAGTTGGAATAAAAAACAATGGCAACTATTTAAATTACTTATGATTTGCAGATGCTGCTGCTTTCTTCTCACAAGACCAACTACAAAGACACATACAAGAACTGCATGAGGCAGGAGAACCATTTGGCTTAAAAGTAAACCTAAAAAAGAGCCAGATTATGTGTAATAAATTCACTAAAGAAAAAAAATTATATTTGGAGAAGAACTAGACTAGTAGACCAATACATGTACTTTGGCCAATGGATCTCAGTGGAAAATGATATAATAAATTGAATGGCATGATAATGTGGTTGGCAGGCATTCGGCAAGCTAAGCATAATTTTCAAAAACAACTTCCCCCTATGCCTGAAGAGAAAAGTTTTCAATCAATGTGTGCTACCTGCTCTAACATACGCCAGTGAAACATGGATACTCACCTCACAATCAATACAAAAGCTATGAGTGGCACAAAGAGCCATGGAAAGATACATACTCGGCATTATAAGACACGGTAGAAAGACTGCACATGGATTGAGAATAAATGAAAGTATATGATATCATCAAGAATTGAAATGGAAATGGGCTGGTCACATAGCAAGAAGAGCTGATGGCAAGTGGACAAAGGCAATCATAGAATGAATCCCATGTGATAAAAAGCATCCACGAAAGAGACCTAAAGCAAGATGGATCAACGACATCAGCAGGTATTGCGGGCCCAGTTGGCAAAAGAAAGCTCAGGATCATATAGGTTGAAAACATGCAGAAGAGGCCTTCATCCTGCAGTGGATAGACAATGGCTAAAATGCTGCTGCTGCTGATATATCTTAACACTTTTACATTCTGAAATGTTAAGGCATGTTTTACTTTTAAATATGTATATGAACATACATATATATATATATATATATATATATATATATATATATATATACACACACATATACATATATATATATATATATATATATATATATATATATATATATATATATACATACATACATACACATACATACATACACACACACACATACATGCATATACATACACATCATTTTTGGGCAGAAAGAACTGTTTAAGATGTCTTTCATATTTGCTTTTTGACATTAAAGTTTAGTGACCTTTGTTTCAGTGATCATTTCAGAACAGAACAGAATAACATAGTTGGGAAGGACCTTGGAAGTGTTCTAGTCCTACCCCCTGCACAAGCAGGAGACCCTATACTATTCTGGACAAATCACTGTCCTATCTCTTCTTTAAAACCTCCAATAATGAAGCACTACAGCTTCTGAAGGCAAGTTGGTACTGGTTAACTGTTCTCACTGTCAAGAAATTTATCTTTAGTTCTAGGTTGGTTTTCTCCATAATTAGTTTCCATCCATTTTTTGTAGCAACCCCTCAAATATTGGAACATAGCTATCATATCACTCCTGATCCTCCTTTTCACTAGGCTAGACATACCCTGTAACCGTTCTTCATATATTTTAGCTTCCAGCTCTCTAATCATCTTTGTTGCTCTCTGCATCTTTTCCAAGTCTCAACATCTTTTTTATATTGTGGTGACTAAAACTATATGCAGTATTTCAAGTGTGGTCTCACCAAGGCATTATAAAGTGGTATTAGCACTTCATGTGATCTTGATTCTATCCCTTTGTTAATGTAGCGTAGAATTGTATTGGTTGCAGCACACTGCTGACTCATATTTAAGTGATTGACCACTAAGACTCCAAGATCCCTCTCGCAGTTACTGCTATTGAGCCAGATCCCCCTTATTCTACAGCTGTACATTTGGTTTTTCTTGCCTAAGTGTAAAACCTTACTTTTCTCACCACTAAATTTGATTTTATAGATAGGGCCCAGTGTTCAAGACTGTCAAGATCCTTCTGAATCTTGAGCCTATCTTCTGGGGTGTTGCCGATTCCTTGATGTCATATCCAGATTTGATGAGTTCCCCTTCTATTCCCTCATCCAAATTGTTTGTGAAGATACTGAAGAGTACTGGGCCTAAGACAGAACCTTGGGATACCCCACTGCTTACATGTAGATGTAGTTCCATTAAGGACCACACTATATTGTCTTCTGGAGAAGAAAGTTATAATGTAAGGATATTATTCTTTTCTCCCAAATTTCTGTTCCTCTTCTATGTTTCCATTTGTTTTTATCCTCAGAAAAGGGAGCGGTTGCAAGATGAGGTAGAAAGAAAAAGCTCATGGGTTAGTCAAGAACGACAGAAAACATTGGACAGACTTCGAACATTTAAACAGGTAATTGGAAAAGATTGATTTCACTTGCATTTTCATATAGTAGTTTAAATAATAAATTGTTAAACAAATTATTAAATAACAATTTGAACTTACCCTCTGAAGTCTGAATTTGCCAGAACTCCCTATCATCAATACACATGATGTGTGGATTGGTTGTTAAATTATGTTAAATTAAATTAAATTATCACAGGAAATTAATAAAGAAGATTACTATATTAAAATCATTTTAATTTCAACTCAGAGTAATTAGAATCTTCTAAATAGATTTTTCAATTTAGTTAAGCACATTATATAGCCTTTCAGATCTATAAAGGACTAAAAATTTCGTTTAAAAAGAAAAAACTTTTATGATTTTTTAAAAATCAATTTTAAAATAGGAAAATTTAAAGCTTAGTTTCACATATTTGTTATCTTTTTTTATCTTTTTATTATGATTTTTGATATAGTTCTTGCTGACTGTTGGGTTACCAATAATCAGTGTATATATCAGTAAGGTTGTTGAAAAAGTATAGAGGAATTAAAATGTTCTTCATGTAATGTTCTGCACAATACATCAATAGTGCAGAAATAGAAAATTTACTTTGAATGAATTTTCTTCTTCAGATGAATAAACTATTATGACAGCATTCATAATAGTTTACATTCCACCTCTATGGAAAATGTGATTTCAATATTGTTTTTCTTTCATATTTTGTTTTATTTACGTTTCTGGCACTGAAATATGAAATATGTAAGTGACTTCTTACTGTAACTTTTTAAAAAGGAAGTTTACATATTGGACTACAGAAGTGTAAAATTTTACAATTTAAATTCCTTTTTCTTTCTTTCTTACTTTCTAAGCGCTATCCTGGGCAGGTAATTCTCAAATCGACTAGACTTCGGCTGGCTCATGCGAGAAGAAAAAGTACAGCCACTTCAGTATCTTGTCTAGATCATCCCCCATCTTCACCAGTAACTACACAAACAGATAATGTGGAGCAAGAAAAAGTAATCCAGCCTTTACAAAAACAGGAGTCTAGAAGTTTAGGACAATTTGAAGATATTTTTCAATCTCCTAGTAGTGTTATGTCTGAATTTTCTCAAACTGATTCTCTTCCAGCTCTCATTAGTAATGAATTTCATTCCAATACAATCAGTGAGGCACCATTGCCTCCTCCTCTACCACCGCCACCACCACCACCTCTGCCCACTAAGGAAGAATCTACTCAATGTTCTGAAAAAAGCACTAGTCCTGTTAAACAAAGCAGTGCAGAGAAGCCATTGATCACTATTGCACCATCAGCTCATTTTTTTGATAGCAGTGAATTAGTCAGTGCCAAGAAAAAATTGAAGAAAACTGGTGATATAGAAGGATTGCAAAGAAGAAGAGGTAATTTCTGATTTATTTTGAATGGGGTTATGTAAAAAGTAAAATCAGTGCTTGTTTACTATTGCTTGGCTAATGATCAAACATAATAGCCAGGTTTCAAATCATTAGCTTGTCTCCCTAAATAAAACTTTGAGATTATATACCATAAACAATATCTGCCTAGGCCCACATATTTGAAACAAAGGATCTTTCAAAAGCATTTGAAATATAACTTGAATGTTTATGGGAAGGTGGGGGAGGATCAATAATCAATTATGAATTTCTTAGTTGGGAATACTGCGTTACTATCATGTGAATCTTTTTCTTAATCATAGCATGATTCCAATTGTATTAGTATTGTTTCCATCAACCAAAGTACAACATCAGGTTTATATTTATTTATAATTTAAATATATCTCTTTCCATTGTTGCCTCTTTCCATTGTTGCCTGATTAAGGATGGTACTTGTTTCAGGATTTTTAAAAAACTGCAACCTCAAAAAGTAGACATACGCTATACTGTAGACATACTGTATCCAAGAAATGATTAGTAGAGGTTTATTATTTTTTTTTAAAAAAACTTCCCTATCTTCTATGATCTAAACAGTTTCCTTTGTTTTGTTAATAATAGGAAACAATTACTTTACAAAAATCTGCATCCAAAGAAGGGATAAGTGAATTTTGTTTCAGATCTATTTTTTTGTTTTATTTTTGCTTTCTATGAAGAAAAAGTTATATTAAACTTATATTAAAGTTATATTGCTGGAAACTATTTAATGTGCCATAAATAAGATTGTTTATCCTATTTATGTAGGCTGTTTAGGTGATCTGGGCTATTGTCAACCTCTTACGTAATTCAAACATAGATTTTCATAAGATTATGTTGTAGCTGTTGTGCAAGCCCAAGAGGATATGTGACTTCTTTAAGGAAATTCAAAAAGTACAGCAAGTGCACCCACATTAGATTGAAGCACTTTTCTCATTTTGGATATGAATACTGTACACTTTTATAAGCACTTTTCTCACTTTGGACCTTAATACTGCACACAAGATAAAGTTAGAACTTGTAGTATGTAAATTTATATTCAGTGAGTCTTACTATTTTCTATAGTGAGTTCACCAATGGATGAGGTTTTGGCTTCTCTGAAACGTGGCAGCTTCCATCTGAGGAAGGTTGAACAGAGAAATCTACCCCCATTTCCCGATGAAGATGACAGCAATAACATCTTGGCACAGATCAGAAAAGGCGTGAAACTGAAGAAGGTTCAAAAGGACATTATGAGAGAATCATTCACAATTTTACCTGATGATGATCCTTTAACTCGCAGCATCCATGAAGCACTACGACGGATTAAGGAAGCATCACCAGAGTCTGAAGATGAGGAAGAGAATCTACCATGCACAGACTGGGAAAATTAAGGGTAATTTTTCCATAAGTATATAGTAATAGACTCTTAGATGTGCAGCCTTTACAGGAATTAATGTAAGCTTTCTTCCATAGGAGACAAAATGCCTTAAGACTAACAAACAATGTAAACATTTTCTTGTTTACATTTTCTTATTTTTTATTTTCTTAATTTCTTAAGTTATTAGACTAAAATGCTCTTATATCCAATAATACAATTGCTACAAGCTAATAATTTTTCAAATTCAAGTAAGAAGAAAACCATATCTTCACCAAAACTGGCAAGACAAACTATTGTATATAGGAACAAACTCCACATTTACTCACACTGATTGTTTGTTTGTTTGTTTATTCTATAGCCGCCCATCTCAGTCAATGATTCTGGGCAGCTTGCAATTTTAAAAATATTACAATTAAAATTACTAAAAACTTTTTTAAACATTAGAATTAGAATAACAGAGTTGGAAGGGATCTTGTAGGTCATCTAGTCCAAACTCCCACCCAAGCAGGAGACCCTACACCTTTTTTGAACAAATGGCAGTCCAGTCTTTTCTTGAAAGCTTCCAGCAATGAAACTCCCTCAACATCTGAAGGCAAACTGTTCCATTGGTTGATTGTTCTTGCTGATCAGTTTCCATCTGTTATTCCTTGTCTGGCCTTCAGGTGCTTTGGAAAATAGGTTGATCCCCTCCTCTCTGTGACAACCCCTCAAATATTGGAACATTGCTATCATGTCTCCCCCGGTCCTTCTCTTCACTAGACTAGCCATGCCCAGTTCCTGTAACCGTTCTTTAACCTCCAATCCTCTAATCATCTTTGTTGCTCTTTTCTGCACTTTTTATAGAGCAGTGGTTCTCAACCTTCCTAATGCTGCGACCCTTTAATACAGTTCCTCATGTTGTGGTGACCCCCAAACCCACATCCAGCTTTCCTCTCTTTCTCTCTTTTCCTCTGTTCCTCTCTCTTTCCTCTCTCTTATGGCAGCATCGTCAGGGGTCCCCGCTGCCCCCCGGCCCAGCCTCCGCTGTGTCCTCAGCTGAATGGGTGGGGAGAGGGAGCAGGACAGGAGGCAGCGGCTCTGGCGGCGGCGGCCACTGTTGCATCGTTGGGAGTCCCCGCCACGCCCAGCCCTGCCGCCACCCCCACCAGCCCCTCTTCCAGCCCAGCTGCTCCACCCAGGCACCCCTTTTGCCCCGGTGCCAGCCTGAGCCGCCTTGGGGGCAGCAGGAGGACGGAGAGGAGAAGGGGGAGAAAACCGCTGCCACCGTCCCAGCCAGGACTCCGTGCTGCCCGGCCTCGCCCTCTGCCCATCCGATGGAGCCGCGGTGAGGGCTGGTGCCGTGCAGCCCAACAGCCCCTCTGCCAGCCCGACTGCTCCCTCCCAGGCACCTCTCTTTCTCCCGGCGCCTGCCCGAGCTGCCTTGGGGGCAGCAGGAGGGAGAAGGGCGAGAAAAACCACTGCCACCGTCCCAGCCGGGACTCCCCGCTGCCCGGTCTCGCCCTCCGCCCATCCAATGGAGCCGCGGTAGGGGCTGGTGCCACACGGCCCGCCAGCCCGTCTGCTCCCCCCCCAGGCATCCCTTTTGCCCCGGCGCCCATCCAAGCCGCCTTGGGGGCAGTAGGAGGAAGAAGGGGAGGAGGAAGGCAAGGAAGCCACCGCCAGCGCTGGGCCCCAGGAGGCGGCTCTCCTACCTTTGCTGAATCTCCTTCCTTCCCGGCAGCCTGGACTTCGGCGTGCCTTCCTGGCCAGCAGGTCCAATGGTCAGGCTGGCTGGGGATCGCAGAGGGTGGTCTCCCTTGGGCTGCGGCTTGCGGGAGGGCTGGCCCGCTCAGTGGAGCCTCCAGCAGGCCGCTCCCAGCAGGGATCCTGGGGCTTCCCCGGGCGGCTCCAAGGCCACGAAGCCCTGGCCGCGCTTCTCCCAGGGGGTGGGGCACCCAGGCGCAGGGCCAATCAGGAGCCCTGCAGGAGGTAAGTCCGAGAGAGAGAGAGAGAGAGAGAGAGAGAGAGAGAGAGAGAGAGAGAGAGAGAAGGGAAGCGAAAGTGCCTCTCTCTGTCTCTCTCTGCAAGTGGCGGAGGAGATGGATGCAGAGCAGTGTCTCAGTTCCTAAGACCATCGGAAATATGTGTTTTCCGATAGTCTTAGGCGACCCCTGTGAAAGGGTCGTTCGACCCCCAAAAGGGTCGCAACCCACAGGTTGAGAACCGCTGTTCTAGAGTCTTAAAATCATCGAGATTAAATATACATAGAAGCAAGATACTTGGCCAGTTAGTAATACAACCAGGAAATGGAGCTCTTAACATCAGCACCCCAGGCATGGAAACACAGATAGATTTATAGGCCCTTATGAAAGGGTGTAGGCTATTCTAATGTCCAGTGTTCTATAGAGCAGGGGCCACTGTGGAAAAAAGTCATCTTTGGTTCCCTCCAGCCAATTCTTCCTTGCCACCTAACACATTCCTAGTTGGGTGATGAAACACCTACAAGCAAATAATCAAACTTTGAAAGCACCAAGTTTCCACAATTCAACTCTGAGCTACATATATTATCTTCTATCAGAATTTATAAACATATTAAACATAGAAGGAAAGCCATGTAGCCTATGCCAGCCAAAAAAATTTGGTGATGAATTTTCAGATGTACAAACTTTATTAAAAGACATACATTTTTCTAAGTTACAATTTAACTTTATCAGATTTATGTAATGGAAGGTTCAGTCACACTGAAATAGGGCATTAAGTCTTAATCTGATTTCTGGATTGTAAAGTGAATCCAAACATTTGCTATGTTAGTTTTACATTCAACTTGCTGTCATGGTTGTTACCAATTTGACAAAGATGGCCTTATCAAATTAATAAATGAATTGGCATGCTAGTAGCTAATTACTGGTAAATTTAATAAAACGAAGGTCATGTCTGAGGTCTTTAAAGCATGTTTTTCAGTTAAGAGAGCTTTCATTTAATAATGTAACCTAGTGAACATACAATTACTGTATTTTTTTTTCAATATAAATTTTACTGCAGAATAATTTATATATTAAATAAGCAGTTTATAGATACAAGTGTTGGTCTCATCTGTCTGCAGTAGCTAAGCATATTAAGTGGCTCCATATCTGGGTCAGAAATGCTAAAGATGCTGGATTCCAATAGATAACACCTCAAGGATATTTTTCCCAGTTCCGATACATCAAACCCATTTAACTAGAGATGCCAAAATTGAATCTGAAGATTTGACATGCGGACCAGATATATTGCTGTTCAGTTGTAGCTTCTTCCTATGCCTCCTATGCATATCTACTGCACATGATCATTGACTTCTTGTAATAATCTTATTCCAAATGACTATTCTAAGTTTGCTGTTTTTAGTCTTTTGCCAATATTCTGTAAGAAGAAATTAAAACAAGGACTTATGCACTTGCAAAAATAACTGGGTTACAAGTGCTTTCTTTTTCAATAACCATTTTCATGTGTTGACAGAATTAATGGTCTGTTATTTTATCATTTATTATTGAGAGTTCAGAACATCACCTCCTTTCAGCCTGACAAAAGACAGATTGAGTCAGGAGTGAATGTGCTCAACATCATCCAGTGAGCTCCATAGTTAAATGTGGGTCACCCTAATCTATATCAAATGCCTTAACCCTGGCACTATACTGTTATGCCTAAAGTTTGCCTCTTAGTGTCAAGTGATGATGTGTCATGGCCCCAGCAGATCCCGGTTCGGAGGAGAAATTGGAACCGGGACCAGCTGGTGGGGATGGCAGGTCTCCCCTGTATTGTTTGGGGAGGCAAGGGACTGACGACGATGCTGTCCCAGACCCCTCAGGCATTGGGAGAGGTGATCAACCAGACAGGGAGCTAGCTGCCTGCCCTCCCAAACACAAGGAAGGATCGGCTGCTGATGGGCAGTGGTGATGAGAGGCAGCAGATCCCCTCTGATGAGGAACAACTGTTTCCCCCACTCAATCTGAGGGCATGGAAAATGGAGGGGAGACAAGCTCAATGGAGGTTTGTGAGGCTGCTCACGAGAAGGTCGCCCTGCCCCTCCTCATACGGAACACCTGGCTTGGGTTGACTTAAGTAGAGGCTGGGGGAAGGCATATTTGTCAGGAACAATTATTTTGCTTTGGCATGCACTTTCCTGGCCTTGGAAAACTCTGCTTTGAATCGTGTTTCTGCCTGTGCCTTTGCCTTGTGGACTTGTGTATGACTTACAGACATAGCCCTCTGGACTTGCACCTTGTTTTTGGACTTCCTATCTGCCTTTACGAATTTGGTGGTACTGTGAATGGCTGCCTTCAAGGAAGTTTGGGGTGGAGCTTTTCTAGCTATTGTAGGCCATTTATTATGGAATTAGCAGAGCAATAAAGGACTCTATTGAAGCCTGCCTCTGTCCAGAGTTGTTTCTGTCATTGTCTCCTGCACAAGACCTTCAAACCTTCGATGTCTTTTTGGGTATTGGGAAATCGTGACTTCTATAACAGCTAATACAGGGACTAGCAGGGCAGTAAGTGGATTCCAATAATAGATTTATTCATTTAATTTGTTTGCTGCCATGTCACCATGAAGTTTATAAGGATTTTCCCCTTATAAGATGGAGAAGTTATTGATTGCAAAGTTTCTGCAACAAGCTTTTGCCTTTGTTATTTCATAAAAATATATATTTTAGATATGAGAATTTATTGCACTTTAATGCTGCCATTATTTTCACCCCCAATCTGTCAAAGCTATCTTGAAGCAAATTGTTAGTTTTATTTCTGCTTAAGTTGATAGATAGGAGAATGAAAAAATTGGCAGTTAAGTTCCAATACCCCTCCTGGAGGAATAAAAATCATTCACTCCCCTCGACCATGATCGTGCGTATATTGTGCATTTTTCTGTCCCACTTCGAAGAAACCTCAAATCCCAAAATGGTTGCTGTGAGAAGTTACCTGCCTGCAAAAGTTCCCTTCTATTCCTATTAAAAGCTTCTGGAGCTTTGAAGCCAAAAGGACTGTGTCAACATTTTGCAGCCAAAAAACTTTTCACATTAAGTATCATTGTTTATTTTTTTGAATGGAACAATTTGCTCCAGCCACATTTTCGCACCCATTTCTCCACTGGCCCCCCACTGCAGCCAACCTATCATCGGTGTTTATTCTTGCCAGCCTCTCTACTGGTACTCCTTCCCCGGTAATGGTCCAACGGCTCTCCTGCCCCACCCCCTTCTCCCAGCCGATTCACTGAGGGACATTTATCTCCAGGCATTTTGCTGTGCTGGATACTTAAATGCCCTATCAAGCTTGAAGTTCGCTTTGCTATTGCAACAATTATTGCTTCTTAGCTTGCCAATGAGCTTGAGGGGAGGAAGAGGAATTGGAATGCAGACTTCAAAGATAAGAAAAGAAGACCATGAGAAGCAAGGTCAATTGCCAGATGTCTGGCTCGACTAAGAGACAATTTCTCGGAACAGTATAATTGTTCCTAATTGGGCAACATGATCTTTCCATGGATGGGAAGTGCTTTCCTTTTACTATAGGAGGTTTGGCCTGAGTCTTGGCAGAGCTGGTTTTGCTTTCAACTGGACCAAAAGGGTGTGCTCAATAAAGTTTTACATTAAGAGATTGGAAAGTCTCAAAGGTGTTTGCTTGGTTGGGTTTGTCAGTTGGAACCTTGACACGTGCCTCCCGGTGGCCAGATGAGGTGGGCGTCTGGCACAGCTCCCCCTCCCAGCAGCAGCAGCAACAGTAGTAGCGTCCCAGCCAGCGGTTGCTCCCACTGCAACCAGGCTGCATTTGTAGCCACATCCCAGCTGAGGGAGGACTCCAGCCCTGCTGATATCCATAGGCCCTTGTCCCGCCAAAAGAAGAACGTGAGTCCCATCCGCAACCAGAGCTTCGACGGCCCCACGGGCAGAACATGTGCAGGCAACTTCTCCCTTCCCAGGAGACTTCGCATGTGCCTCATTCGTCCCAGGAAAGGAAGGGCTTGCTAAAAAAATAAAAACAGACTATATGATGCAAGAAACTAAAATGGTTCAGTTTGGGGAAAAATAAAATGTTAAGTGCCCTTCGTGCTTAAATGTACAAGCAAACCTGGATTCAGAGACAGTGACATCTTTACAGTTCCCAGTCGGGGAGGAAAAAAGTATGATGTGGACCAAATCAGGAAGTAGAGAGTGGCCAGAAAGGAGTGTGAAACAGGATCACCAGGATACCTAGAGTGGCCAAGAGAGAAAGAGTTAAAGTAGCGTCTTGATGTGAGGTAGATTGGATTCTGAATCCCTTCCTTGGCATCATGTGGTATTTTAAAGACTATTGGCTTTCATGGGAGCCAAAGTCTCGTTAGTCCTGCTCTCTGAAACTAGGCACCAAAATGTTGCCAGTGCAAATTGTCCTAGACAATTATTTGTTGTGATGCCAAAATGGAAAATACAGTCTCAAATGTTTTGAACTGCCTCAGACGTTTTGAATTGTAGATCTTTCCAGACTTTCTCTTATGGAAAATATTTCAGAATGAACAGAGGTGTAATTGACAAATGTTTTGTCTATATGTCTCTTCTGCCTTGCTAGCTGCAAAGTATCAGATTATTAGCTGATTTTTTCCCCCTAGAGACTACTTGAAACAAAAATTCCCAAGAAATTATATTCTAAAAAGAAGCTCTGGAAGTTGGAGGGCAGGAGGAGGGAAGAATAATTTTTTTCTTTCAGTGATTTGGAAGGCAAGAGTTGTTGCCAGTAAGAAAAACAGACCTCCAAGTTTAACATTCCAAAATGGTATAAAAGAAAATAATTTTGTTGCAGTTTTAAATATATCACAGCTGAATTAGGAATAATTAAGTTGGGTGTCAGAAATTTTGTGGGATCACGAGGTCTGGAACTACTTCTGACTGGTAATCAGTTATTGTTGTCAGGGAAATTTGCAGGATAATTTTTTTTAAAAAGTCAAGATTGTGTTCACAACTCCCCCTGTGAAGATATCTGCTCATTGGGGATGCTCTTATAGCATGATCATGTTCCTTTGAACAGAAGAGAAAATGCATAGTTCAAGTTGAACTGTGGAATACTTTGTGTTGTCTGAACTTGGCTTTTTGCTTGCAGACATTTTATTATCCAACTATATAACATCATCAGTACAAGTCAAAGTTCATAGATTTCATAGACTCCATAATATTTCTTTGATTGTGTCATAAGTACTTGTTGTATAGTTGTACAAGCCCAATATTGGGCTTCCTGACATAAGCTGAAAGAGTATTGAATGATTTATTAGAATGTAACGGTTGGACATGATCTCAGATGTCACTTGTACATTCCTACATCACAATAGCATTCTCACCACCATTTTGCCTGTTCTACAGAACATTTTCTATTTAAATTCATTGTTTCTTGTCCTATCTTCTGTAATTGCACTGAACAATTCTGTCTCATTTTAACCCTTCAAATACTTGAAGAAAGCTATTATGTCTCTCTGAAGCGTTATCTCCTCCAGGCCAAATATACTCCAACTGTGCCCCATAGGTTTTTCCTTCTAGGCCTGTAATCATCTTGGTTGCTCTGCTGGACGTACAGGTAGTCCTCAACTTAGTGATCATTCAAAGTTCAACGGCACTGAAAAAAGTGACTTACTTTTCACACTTAACGGCTGTTATGGCATCCCCATGGTCACATGATCATAATTCAGATGCTTTGCAATTGACTTATATTTATAATGGTTGCAGTGTCCTAGAGTCATGTGATCACCTTTTGTGACCTTCTGACAAGCAAAGTTAATGGGGAAGCCAATTTCACTTAATAACTACATTACTAACTTAGCCACAGTGACTCGCTTAACAACTGTAACAAAAAGGCATAAAATGGGGCAAAATTTACTTAAAATTTGTCTCACTTAGCAACAGAAATTTGGGACCCAATTGTAGTCGTAAATCAAGGATTATCTGTACTCCAGTTTATCAGTAACCTTAAAATACAGTGGCTGGACCTGGATTTAATATTTGGAGCAGTCTGATTGGTCCATAGTTATTTGGGTCTTTCTTTTCCCCTTTTATGGAAAAAGAGACAACAGTTACTCTTCCCCAGTCCTCTGATACTAATACCCATCCTCCATGATTTGTCAAAGATTACAGAAAGAGTATCTAAAATGATGCTCTGTGAGATCTTTTAAGACTGTCAGATGTAATTGGTATGGTGTTGGAAACTTGTTCATAGTAACTAGTTCTCTGATTATCTCTTCAGTTATCTTGCCTTCCCAGTTCTGTCTCTCAATTCTTCTTTTAAATCTTTTTGAACACAGTATTCTTTGGGGGAAAAACCTAAAGCCTTCACCCTATTACCTGTAATTGCCTTGCCGTAATAGGCCTACCCCTTCCTTTTTTATCTTTTTTCCTCCTTCCTTTTGTGTTAAAGGAACCCTGGAACCCTTTTTATATTTTTATCTTCTTTGAAAGCTCAAGTGTCCTTTGCACTTGTCTTCTACTTTTGTTTCTGCAGATATTAGTTAATATGCAGATAGCAATTATACCCATTTTCTATTTCCTATACTGGTGGTCCTCAAGATACAACCGTACTGGAGCCACTTGAGACAGCTTTGCTTAACAACCTTCACCCCATTGTCCCTAAAGAGGCCATTAAATGAATGTGTAGGTCATTAAACAAACCATGAGGTGCTTCAATGATCAAGGAGGTCCGTGGAGGTCTAGTCCAGGCCCACGATCCTGGGCTTCCCAAGGCCTTCCCACTTTCTGAGACACCCCATATTCCACTTCCCATCCCTTGGGTTCCTGTAGGGCTTTTCCTCACCCACCAGGTCCCCACAGACCATTTTATCCTCCCACCAAATGCCTACAGGCCTTAGGTCTGATTCTGACCCCACCAGGCCCTACACCTTCCTCCTCATATACCTTTTGAAGATCTTCGGGCCTCAGGATGGGGAAGAAGGCTGCATGGCTGCCTTCTGGAAGTGGCCATAATTTTCAGTACACATTTTCACCGCACAATTCCTTATGGTGCAGCTGCCATGTAGCTCAAGGACAGACTGCTCCATTTTGCTGTCTTAATTCAGTGTGCGTACGGTGCAGACAGCATTGCAGCAAAATGGAGTAGTTTGTTCCTGGGCTGTGTATGGCAACCTCATGGAAGTGACTGATATTTTGGTGTACCCACAAGGAATTGCAGGTGCAGTGAAAATGCCACTGTTTCTGGGAGGTAATCACGTGGCGCAGGGATGTGTGGCCTGCAACATGAGGTCTAGATAAGGTAAGCGGATGTTGGATGACGGGTGTGTGGGGAGTTGGTCCAAGGAGTGCAATGTCCTGGCAGGATGGGATGGGGGAGGGAGAGGTGCGGTTGGTCATACAGGTGAATGTCTGCAGCAGCCGTAACTTCAAAATGGCGTCGTACATAGCTTTTGGGGAGTCTGTCACAACTTCAAATGGCTGTTAAGTGATCAGTCATATCTCAAGGACTATCTGTATATATCATTTTAAACTCTCAATTTAATTGAAAGCTCTCTAAGCTGCCCAATTATTTTCTTGCTAGAATGGTAATTATATTTCCAAAGTCTTATTTTAATCGTTAAACAAATGTATACAATCACCAATTGAACTTTGGCTGGCAAATAGAGATAAAACACTTATATGCAATTAAAATTAATTTTAAAAACCAAATTGAGGCCCTTATAAAAAATTGTGCTACTTTCATAGCAAACACATATCTTTGGCTACTCTAACATCATACCCCCAGAAGAAAACCTTGGTTTTCATCATTTTCCAGAAAGCCAACAAAGTCAGGGTGATCCAAATTTCCAAGAGGAAGTTCCATAAGGGAGGCATAACGACAGAGAAGGCATGCTTTCAATGTCTTATGAGGTGACACTGCTTCAGTTGAAAGCTGCCTATGCATCCATAGTAGTTTATCCTAAAGTGTCTGTGATTTCCTCATTAGAGTGGTTTGCAGTTGTCTTTTGGTATCTTATTTTTCAGAGGTTCTTAATCATCTTGCACTTCTTTGTCATGAAATTAACCATCCATGGGCCCCTATTTAATATTTCTCTAAGCCAGTGATGGCGAACCTTTTAGAGACCGAGTGCCCAAACTGGAACCCAAAACCCACTTATGCATCATCGAGTGCCAGGTGGGTGTAGCCGATTGGGTGGGTATGGCCCACTGGGTGGGCGTGGCTGCCGTGGTAACGGCAGCCTGGATGGGACTAAAAAGTTCAATCAATTCCAACTTTGCAAGATCTTTTTTTTCCCCCGAGAAGTTGAAATTGTCTGATTGATTGAACCTTTTTTTTTTTTTTGCACACGGCGGCGGAGGCCTAAAGCGAAAAGATTTTATAAAACCCAGCTGAAGGCCTAGGACTGGGGCGACGGTGCGTGTGCCCACAGAGAGGCCTCTGGCACCCGTGCCATAGGTTCGCCACCACTGCTCTAAGCTTAAGGAATGAGACTGAGTTTGGATTTTATTTGAAATTGGCATTCCTGAAATTTTATGTACTATATTTTGCTCCCATTTTCTCTTTCTTTAGAACAGTTTAACTATATTTTTAATTAGAAACCAGCATTCAGATTGGCACATTGTTCAGTTGTGTGTCTTTAATTCTATGACACAAGCCATTTTTTATTAGCACATTTTTTAAAAAAAATGGCAGTAAGATGTTCTACAAAACAAAGCTGATTGATTAAGAAGGGAAGAAAGGATAAATGCTTTCACTGGTAGCCAATTTTAATGTAGCTCGAAGACTAGTTTGCAAGCAGTTTTTCAAATTTCTGTGTTTTTGTTTTAACAGGTCCAAGGATTCCAATGAATAAGATATTTGTTTCACTTCTGAACATTCATAATCAACAGTTTGGTCATCACCTTAGGAGAACTATTCTGAGAAATTATTTGATATGTGCATGAATACATTTTTTAAATTCATACTAGAAGATTTCAGTTGAACCAAAAGCTGCTTTATTTAAGTGCACATTTTGCATAATCCTGAAGAGAAAGAACCTTTCAAAATATTTTCTGATTCTTCACTTTTTACATACAGTATGTGTGAAACATGTCAGCAGCTTTTGCAACCAAGCTTCTTCCCAGCATAATTTACTAGAACAAGTATGAAGTCTGACTCCATTGAAGATATCAGTGTTGAAGAAAAAGTACTGCTACATTGACATTAATTTCTTGTTACACCAAGAGGAATTCATTTCGCATAGGAGGTAGATTTGAAAGGAAAATGCATTTTAACTACTAATAATTCAAACTACAAATTAGTTTGAAATTGAAAAATTGTTACACGTTTAATGGAAAATGCTCTAAGAATGAAATTCATGTATTTAAAAATTTGTTTACAGTCTTCTGCATTCTAAAATGATACATAGCAAAACCCTTAGAAGACCATGGATACTGTATACATCTTGTATTTTTAAATTAGTGTTTGTTCTCTTACGAATAGTAACATTTTAATTGCAGGGCTGAGTTATAATAAAGTTATACATTTTATTTATAGAAGCAATATTTTATAATGAAAACACTTAAAGTTATTTTTATCTATTTGTTTAACTGTTCTTTGATAAGGAACTTTTATTTAAGGAGAATGCAAAATTGAAATGAGATTTTACTTCTAAATTGTAAAATTATAATCATTTTCCTCCCCCTTCCATTTTCATTATTCCCATTCATTGTTAGAAATATATTTGAATTATGTAATGCCCTACTTTATTGTAAATAATTTCTTTTTAACTCCAGGATAATCGTCTAAAGGAGACCAAGCCTTTAATATAGTGAATACTTAAAGAAATGTATTCCTAAACAGCATGACTAATAGCTGCAGGCAGCTCATTTTATATTGTCAGAATACTAAACATTATTCCTGCCATCAAGGCTAGTCTTGTCCTGTTAAAACTGATCAAAACTCAATTCAGGAGAATTTTGAGTTTGGCCATGTCCTTCTGTTAAAGTGTACTATATGCTTGAAAAAGGATAAGATCCCTTATCTTAGGAAAAATCATGTTAAAATTATTTACTATACTAATCTGTTGTCCTGTAGCAAAGATATTTTATGAGATTGCATATTGGTAGGAGTGCATATAGTAATTTTACTTACTTTTTGGAACTATTTTGCCCTTCTTTTAACAAATAATTGGAAAAAAACATAAAACATTTAAATATGTTATGAATCATAACCCAGCACAGCTGGTTCTTACTTGCAGTTCCCTTGTCTATTAATGACAAAAAGATACCTGCTATTGTATACTTGGCAGGTGCATTTCTTCAGATATTTATTGCCTTATAAACTAAAATATTGTCTTCTAAAGGAAAGCTTAAAATAGTATGAGTTCAATTAACATAGGAACACTAAACAGTTTGGCAGAAAAATAATATTGGTTATATTAGCGTCAGATATTTGTTTCATTGAAAAACTGAACATGCTGTAATACATTATTCATAGTTGTAATCCCAGATAATGCAGGGTTCTGTGGCAATAATTCATAACTGCAAAATGTAACTCTGTAAAGTTTAGAAAATCCCATAATGTCCGTACTGCACTGATGGTTAATTGTGTCCACAATAAATATACTGTGTTTGAATATTTAGCCATAGCACAAAACATGAACTTCTACAACGAAGGTGATATGTGGATCATGCTAAACTTTGTATAATCATTTGTAGCAGAAGTTTCAAGCAACATGTCCCTAGGCCCTTACCAATCGATTACCAGACTTTCTGTGCAAAGATACAGAAATCTTTGCATTATTTTGCATCCACAGATTTTGAATTTATGGGAGAAGTATATGAAGCTCTCAGGCTTTTATAGTTAAGATTTTTGCCTTGAAAAGTGCATGAATATTTTTAAAAAATATAGTTTAATTATTGCAAGAATATGAAAATGGCGTGAGTATAAAAATGGCTTGTTTGTAGGAAGATATACACTGGCTGCTGTACAATAGTTGATCTCATTTCTAGAGTTTTCCCTTTAGAGTACAAATGTTCATAACCTGTTAGGATGAGAAGATTGGTTCAGTTGTCAGTTAAGAGTACAGTAGCAGTAGTTTATTGGTCAACACCATGTGCTGTTATCTTAGTCAAAGTTTTCTGACTAGAAGTAATTCTTAAGTTTATTGCTTAAAGCCCATTGTATATAAAAGTTGTGGCAGGCTAAAAAGTCATAGTGCTCAAGTCTGCATATTTCTCAAAATAAACTTATAAAGTATGTAAGCATTTAAGAAAAGATCTTAGTAAAGATTGTTTGAATGATGAATTCCAGTATTCTAATGTTGCATGCTGCCATGCAACTCTTATTTCCTATTACTAATGAATGACAAATTTAAGTTAGTTTTTTAATCTATAACTTATATATCAGTAAATTATCTGCGTATGTACAAATAAAACTGACAAAAAGGGATGGTAAATGCCAAGTAACAAGTAGTATCATTTGGAAAATATATGATAGAGGCCCAAGTCATTTAAATATTTCCATTTGAAAATTTATTTAAGATGAAGGGGAACAGTAGTACTCACAAAATTGGTTTATCTCCTATACAATTGTTAAAAGAATTACGATCGTATTAATTGCTTGGGGTTTTATAATTATTTACATGTTCTGTCATTTAGCATATATATCTTTGTTTCTAATTTCAATCTTTTCCTTGCAGAACTTTTCAAAACTGCAACTTATACCTTAAAAATTGTAATCACAGAAACAAGTTTAATGGCACTAACTTGCATTTTGCAGGGATATAGGAAGCATATGTATTTCACCCTAAGAAGTCTTTGCTCTTGAGCTTCATTTTAGGCAGTTATAGCTTTTCATAGTATTGGTACATTTTTGTAATGGTGCCCTGTGAGGAAGAGGAAACTTTCATAATTGTCAATAATTTATTTTATTTACATTGCCTTTAAAGAGTGAATTGTAATTTAAACTGTATGGATTTGTGAGCGTAATTTATTTTAATTGTTATGCTTTATAATCCTGGTACTGAAGATAATCATAATGATTTTAAAAGATGAAGCAGAATGTGTAACATTCCAAAGCCATACTAGGGAAACTTGCAGCAGTTAAAAGCACCTTATTTTTACTAGGAATGACACTAATCAAGCAACAGCAGTTTTTCATAGAAATACATACGGGAAGAAATATTTGGATTGAATGTAGGCTTCTTGGTCAATCTGATGATAATTGAAGCAAACTAACACCTTGATATAGTCCTTGGCAGTCAGATTTTCATTGTATTTAGAATTAAAACTATTCTTCGGCAGAAAAATACACATTTTTTTCAGTTATTACATTAATAGCTGGAAAAATAAAGCACTAGTTGCTTTTATCCTATAAATGTAGCTAATGTTGTTTTGAATGAAACAAACATGTAGTTGCTGAAGAAAATCTTATATAATTCATGGATTGGAGCTATATGGACATTTCACATGTAACTTGTATAATTGTTTCCTAATATTTTGCACAACCCTATGTGTTGTTTAAGACAATTATGTGGGATTCCTAAATAGTGCTTCAGAAATAGAAGCAAATAAAAGCCCATTTTTATTGGGCCCTTTAAAATCTATCATGGCTTATAAATGCCTTGTGCCAGAAATTTATTTTTCAATTTTCATACTCTAATTACAAAAACAAAAAAGCCAAACGCCTATTTCAGGAAATTCCTTACCCTGGTCTTGTACCTAAGGTGAAAAAATAATGTATTTTCCAACACTTAAGTGTAAAGGAAATAGACTTAGTGGCAAACTGGTTCTACCTTCTTAAATCAAAGTGAGGAAATAAAACTGAGTTTGATGTGTTTGTTTCATACTGAGACTCAACATTGGGCAATTATATTGTTGTAACTGGCCATAAAGAATCTCCAGTACACCATATATATATATATTTTTGAAGAAATAATGTCTCAAGGTCTAGTTTGATCATAGTGCACTAACTTACAATTTAGTGTATAATGTATAAAATGTTAGAATGATGTGGCTGCAAGGAGATTTCTTATTAGCTATAGTTCATTTGATAGTCTATTGGATAATTTATTTGATCTAGACCAATTTCAGGATCTTGGCCACAATTGCTTAAGGTTTGTATCATAATGTCCTCCCATTTTGACAGGATATACACTAAAAGTAGAAGAATTTAAACTGGACTTGGATTTTTTATAAGGAAAAATACCAGAAAATATTTTTCTTGTGCTGTCCAACTGAGGCGATCATCTCCCAATAATGAACACATAAAAGCCACCAAATTTACTTTAGACATATATTTTATTAAAATAAATTAATATTAAATTGTCATTTGTGAATTTAGCAATCTCTGATGAGCCATTTGGTCACTGCCACAAACATCCACTTCTATCTCTATTTTCATTTCTGGGCCAGTATGCTAACAGTGATTGGATACTAAGTTCATTTAAAATATCCTAGTACAATCTCTGTTCAAAAGGTAGCCTGAGCTTGTCTTAAATACAGTTTTGTAATTGAATGAACAGGCTCTTTGAGCAATTTAGTAGTTTCAGAAATATATGCTATTCTCACCTTTTCTGAGGGAATATGCACGTCCTAAATTTGGAATTTTCTTTTGATTCTTTTATTTTTTTGTAGCTCTGTTATATCCCTGCTGTCATTTGGGAACTGTATAATCCCAAGGGGAGTATGATAATGAAATCTACTACTTAATTGTGCTATATTAATGCAAACTTTCACATAAGTTCAAAATTTGAAGGCAATCCCTTTTATGAATGTGTTCTTATACTGTTTATTTTTCACTGTAAAATTATGGTAGTGAGACAAGCAGTTTTGTGTTTATTGGGTATTGCTCATTTATTCATTTATTTGTCATATCAACTGCAAATTTTAATAACATGATTTTATTTTGTAACATTTACACATTGCCTCTGATATCACTTTAGAAGCAGAAGATTATTTCCCCTTTCTCATTTGTCTCTCTCATTTCCGTCCTTTATTGGTAAAGAGATCTATCTTATATATAAGTTATCATTTTCCACGCTGACTCAAGCATGCACAAATATTTTCCCCAATCTCAATCCCAGCTAGTCTATTTTAGATTATATGTGTGAGTTCCATGCTTTCAATACAGGTAAAATAATAGTAAATTTAAGAGGCCACTAAGATAAAGTCTTTGTTCCTGAGGTGCTAGTTTGGTTGTGGTTTTTCCCAAAACCCTAGAATTTTGCAAAAACTTTGTACAAAGAATAATCAAAACTTGTTTGCCTATATAGTCATGCTTTAGGAATTACCATTATACATCATTGATAAAAATTCTGACATCCAGGTAGAGTTGTGTGGAAATTGAGTCATGGGAACAGGACTTTTCTTTTTTTGTTTGAAACGTTTTGCTGCTTATCCAAATAGTTACTTCAGTCTAAGCAAGTTGGTTAGTTGGACCTGATATATGTTCTCCAGGGTGGTTTCATTTCTGAATAGGCTCATTAGGTGCATAGGCAGAGAAGTGTTAAGAGACTTTGCTTTTAAATGTTTCTCTTAGGTGGGTCCTAACTTGATAAGTTTGAAGAAGCTACTTCAATAAGCAGGGAAACGTTTCAAACAAAAAATGAAAAGCCCAGTTGTCATGACTCAACTTTCAGATTTCATGCATCATGTGTGTTCTTGAAAGTAAACCAAAACAGGGCATTTTGAGAACAAGGACTGAGTCATTCCATTTTTTAAAAAAGATAAAGATAGCCACAGATATCACCAGATAGAATTGTCTGATACATTTCTTCCTATCCTAACATTCAATTTTCCTGATTTAAATTATTCTCCTGCTATACTTATACTTTCTTCCAGGGAAAATAGTACAGATTTCTGAATGCTTTTTTCCTTCTAGTCAAACAACAGATGGGTGAACGTTTGTTAAATCGAGTGTGTAGAATTTATTCCTCATCTAATGTCATCTATAGCCTTTGCTTACACCTATTAAAAGTACCAGTGATGTCCAGATGGGTTTCCCAATAACACATTTTACTTGCCTCTTATATTTGTGTTTTTCTATTTAATTATTAATTATTGTTTTGAGTTGCCAATATCACAGCTGTGTTAATATTTTACTGAAATGCAAAAGGCTGTCAATAGAATTGCATAGGTAAGTACTAGAAAATATGGTACATTTCACTTTTAAGCTAAAATAAAAATTACTATTCATTGATTTAGTGTAAAATTTAAATCACACTGCAGTACTTAACACAGCTGTATTTAATGGATACTATTAATGGACATTTCTTTAAAAAAAGCATATTCCTGCAAACCTTTGCAATACCTTTATAATGCTCAGTATTCTAAAGTATTAAACAAGATACATAAACTAAATGAGCATTCTTAGCAATATTTTGAAAATTTTAAAAGTTTAAACTATTTCTTTTTGCTTATTTTTCTTTTAGTGCAGTCTTTCAGTAATTATGTTGTTTTGCTTTGTCCTTCATGTTTTCTACTATCATGACTTCAAAATTCAAACCTGTACTGAAAGTCCTGAATGACTGTCTCTTAAACATGCAATGTAACAACATACTTCAAGTTTTGGTGCTTAAGAGTTGCTCCTTCATTTCCTTAAATAAAAGATATTTATTTGAATACAGTTTCTGTCATGGGTAGATGTTGTCACATTGCTGGGGTGGTGGTGGAATAATTAGCAATAGCACTTAGACTTATATACTGCTCCCTAACACTTTACAGCATTCTCTGAGCGGTTTACAGTGTCAGCATGTTGCCCCAAGAATCTGGGTCCTCATTTTACTGACCTTAGAAGGATGGAAGGCTGAATCAACCTTGAGCAGGTCAGCACTGAATTCCTGGCTGTGAGCAGAGTTTGCTTGCACTACTGCATTCTAACCACTGCATCATCACAGTTATTAATAGATTCCAATACCTCTTTGCAGTTCCAAATCTGTTGGCAGATCATGCAATGTTAAACTGAAATCTTATCCAATTAGATAACAGCCATACTTCAGCCTTAAAGTTCTTGGCTTTTGTACATAAACGCAGAGGAAATGAAATCAGTTTAAGAAATACCTTTCTAGATTCAATTCTTCCAGTTTGGTCCCAGTGACAGCCTGTTGCTTGGATTTTATTTCCATTTAATGTAGATCTTGACTAATCAATTCCATTTTGCTACCCCTCCATCTCCCATGAAAACAACAAACACCACATTCTACAATTTTTCCTGCAATAGCCAATACAGGGAAGTGTCAGAATTGTTTCAGTTCGGATGGAAACTAATCAAGGAGAGAAGCAACCTAGAACTAAGGAGAAACTTCCTGACAGAACAATTAATCGATGGAACAACCTGCCTCCAGAAGCGGTGAATGCTCCAACACTGGAAGTTTTTAAGAAGAGACTGGACAGCCATCTGTCTGAAATGGTGTAGGGTTTCCTGCCTGAGCAGGAGATTGGACTTGATGACCTCCAAGGTCCCTTCCATCATCATCATCATTATTATTATTATTACTGTTTAATTATTTCACCAGTGAAAAAAAATGACTGGGAAGGCCAGTGACTGAACGATTCCTGTCATAGCACCCAGTAACCAGTTGATGTAGAGGGATTTGCCTACAATGGAACAAAGTACAGTAGGTGAACTGGGCAGCATCACTTGGAAGGCCCTACTTAGAGAACACTACTTCGGATATAGCAGATAAAGATGGGTTGAAGTTGGTTTTTGGTGGGCTGGTGGTAGACAGAAGACACAACTGTACGTTCTTGGCCTCACAAAATGGTCAATGATCATTTGGGATCTATAATCCTACTGGGGCTAGCTGATCATGCAAACAGCTCTTCATGTAATATATGGAACTAGCTACAACTAAATATTTTCTATTTGCTTTGTGTACTAGTTTTAAAAACAAAACAATTTAAAAAGTGGAAGCAGTTTTTTTAGGGGGAGAATCTCCATTTGTTGTGAAAGAAGAAACTTTTTATTGTACCCTCAAAATTTGTTCCAGTACAGGAGATGATTGGGTGGGATCTCCTGTATTGCAGTCTCTTTTATAAGTGAAATAAGATCTTCTGTTCATGCAATTGGCACTGATTTCCCCAAAGTACTATCGTATTATTGATCATTATTATCCATAGTTTACATCTGAGTATCTTTCAAACAGGACCAATTAAATAGGTGCTTTATTTGTCTAGCTTTCAGCTTGCTTATATTAAAATGGTCATTAAGCAACAAAAGCCACTTGATTCTGAATAAGCCCACATTGTTCAATCATGAAACTGGTGCCTATTAGCTTCATTTGATGAATTTTGTGGCCTGGGATCAAGGAATTCTAGATGGAAGAATGAAATTATTGGAAAATTCTGGAGTAGAGTTATGAGAAAGAGGCCCCAATAACCAACTTCCAGACAGGGATATACTTATAAAACCTTTTTATGTCAAAGTCATAATTTCACAACATGACACTCTAATTCAAAATCCAGTAGCACCTGAAGAATTAAGGTAAATGCTGCCATTCAATGAACAGTTTATAATTCTTAAAAAGAGTTCAAGAAAGAAAAATTAATAAAGTACATTCTCCAGAACAGCAGTTGTATTTCAAAATAAAAACTGTATTTTGTTGGGTTTTAAGAGAATTTTTAACAAGACTCCATAATTGTCATATAACAAGTTATACACAATGTGATTGTTCTTCGATGTAAATTCTTGTTTGCTTTTCTTAGTCTATGACAATCAAAAGTGTTTTCTGGCATATATGCTAGTGCAGGAGAGCCATTTAGTTAAGAACAACTTAGTGTAATTGTTAACATATAATTTCTAACACCCATCTAATGTAAATGAACATTAAAAGATTTTTAATATAATTAATTTATATGTGCACTTATATTTACCTTATCCCATATACATATTAGATGACATTTGGGAATTCAGTGGTACAGCCCTCTTAGATTTTATTTTACAAACAAAAGAACCCAAAGTCAAGCATCTAAATATACATGAGAAAAGAAATTCCCAAATATTGATTTCCAATTACTAATTTTAATTTCAATAGGAAAATATCCTAAATGTGCACATTTAATTTTTTTATATACTGTATATACATATGTGTGTGTACATATACAAATAAGTTTTCTTGTACAACACATATACACAGCATTGAAGTGGAAATACTTTGTAAACTTTTTCCCCACATGTAAATGTCCTTGTATTAAAAATTTATTAAAAACAATGTTAATTTTTTGCCATCAAATTTCTGTTCTAACTTGCTATAATTAAGAATGCCGAGCAAGAACTTACTTCATTCGTCCCAGAATTACACCAATTTTATACTTTGCTGAAGATGTTTCTGAGTGACGCTCATCTAGCAACAGAATGAGGTGCAAACTTCTTCAGGTAAATTAAAATCAGGTAATCACTACTGTTCTGACCAATAAGGTTACACATCATCAACACTTAGCTATTAAGTTTAAAAAAATCACCATAGAAAGCTTTTATCTATGAATGCAATGAACAAATATTTCCCAGTAATAAATAAAATAAGTGATAAAATACTCTAAAACATGGACAAAACAAATGATGTGTACAGTACATATAGTATAATACATTATAATTTAGTGTTTAATTAATAATAATCTTGATATTTCAGGAGACACTTGTTAAATTACAGATAAAGAAAATGTCATTTTATAAATTAAGCCAAATATTTATCCCATTTTAAATATAAATTAGAGTGCCTGTATTATACAGTATATACATACAGTACACACATAAAAAACCCGATTTATATTATCTAGCTTTGAATAGCAGTCCTTAAGTGGAAAAAAATACAGAGTTTATATTATATTTAAGGTGTATTTTATATTTAACATCCAAATTAATTTGGTGTAAATAAAAAGGTCAGTGCATTGTTGTCTGATTCTTTTTTGTTAAATTTTTAAAAATCTTTTGCAATATCAGACAATCTACAGCAAGAGTGGCTCATTCCCATTCAAGAAACATAGATTGACCCTCAATTTGCTTTTCTTTTTTCCTTTAAAATAAAAAATATATAAAGAAATACATATTTGGCAAAAATATTTGTAAATTACATCAATACAACTTAAAAAGAGGTTCACTGAGAATAACTGAATTCAGGTCTTGTTTTGAAATTCAGAACGTAGCCTGGCTAGTCTTTCTAATAAAGATGTTTCATGAACATACAGCAGAAAAAAAATTCTCTATGCTAATACAATCCTTTCCCCCCTCTTTAATTGCCTGAGCAAGGTCAATGCCCTAGCAATAACTATATTTCCACAGTTTGAGAATTCTTGCTAAATAATTAGTAAAACACATTTTGATAAGAAAAGATAAGTCCATGTGATATTCAATAAGCATAGATTGAACCTTATTAAAACATAGCAAAATTTAAAATACCTTTCAGGGACTTGCTTGTCTTCATAGATAGGCTTCAAAATGCATAACAAAATGAAATACATAATTTCTACATACATGAATTCCCAATAGGAAAAAAGTAAACCATACACTAGACAATATTATAGAACACCAGAGTGAACATTGTAAATAAAGACAGTATCTTCCAGTATAAAAAAAGGGAAGAACTCTATACAAGCATTAATTCATTAGGTCTGAATTAAAGATGCAACTCTCTCTCACTCCTGGCAAGAATTAATTGGTAATGCACTGTTTTTCTCAACAGTACAAAATATCCTGAGAAATTATTCAGATTACAACAAAAGAGAGGGCTGTCATCACAAAGTTCTTGCACAAAACACAGCATACGGTTGCCTTAACAAAGAAAATAAAACTGATTGCCTACATTGTGTGGAACACTAAGAGGGATGTCATTTGAAGCACTTCTTATTTCATTGGCTAATAATTAGAAAAGGATTGCATTCAATTACTGTTAATACCCTCGAGTTATCTATGGCCAATTATATACAAGGAGGTAATTTGTACTTCAAGTTATTTTTTTTTCAACTAACTACAAGCTGAATTCTGAAATTTCACATTGAAATACGGTATATTGTATATTGTTGAAAATTTAAAACAGGCCCTTCTGAAGGAGCATTTTTCTAATTTTGTGCAACTTTGATGCAGATCCCAACAAAGTCCTGTATGTAGAGAGATAGTGCATCTTTAAGAAGTTTGGCACTGAGATCTTGTGTTCTTTAGCTGCATTCTATTAGCTTGGCCAGATTATCTCGTAGTTCTGTAAGTTCAAAAATTTTGCCATCAAGAATTTCTAAAAGTGTTTTCAAGTTATTGCGAAAAACTTCTTGTTCGTTCTGACTTTTCTCCAAACGCTGTTCAAGATCGGATAGTTGGCCTTCTAGATCTTTATTTCGAACTTCCACTTCCTTAAAAAAATGCAATATGCAAAGTAAATAAAATACTATTTTAAAATTCTATTCTTAATGTTATACAGAAATATAATTGTATAAGGCATGCTACAGTGTGGTCCAGGATAGAAACTTCCTCACAGTGTAATAATCATAACATTATATTTATTTGTCTATAAGTAAGCCAATTGTAAAAGATCACATCTGTTTTTGGACTGAGAACCATGTTTAGCTTTGTTGTACATTTCAAAAAATGAATATGGCAAGCAAAAGTCAGTGAGGCAAAAAGGAATGCAGGATCCAATTTGAGTTGGTCACCGGGACCAGAGGTTTGGTCTTCCAAACTTTCGGACTCCTGCCAGAGCCCCCATCCTCAGGGAACTTCTGCCTAGCAGAGAGAATACACAGAATACCACACAGAGAATAGCCCAAAGAAAACACTCTGCTAGAGAGAAGCTCCCTAAGGATGGGCTCCAGTACAAGTCCGAAAGCTTGCAAGATTAAACCTCTGATCCCAGTGACTGACCCAGATTGGATCCTGCAACATTGTCCTGGGACATATATATTTGCTTTCATTCACCAAAAAGGAATGGGCAATTGCCAGAGCAAATAGTACAATATAAAATAATAAATTATGCACATAAGTAAATATTTTGCCTCTGGCAATGGCAATCTGGTTACTTCCAAGAGATCTAGAACTAAACCATTGGAGACAAAAAAATTTTTTTTAACTGAATATTGTGTGTATATATCTGTTTGGATTTGTTTATTATTTGTATCTGATTCATAAATACACATAAACAAATCACTCAAATTTGTAATTATTTGATTCCATTCTGAAAATCATGTAATTCTAAGTACTTAGTGTCCTGTTAGTAATATTTTTATGAAGATTTCTACTTAACTTTGGTGACAAATTGTATACCACCAAAATTGGGTAGCAATAAAGGTGAAGGGAACTCTAGTGCCTACATATATTGTTAAGGGATGGTGTCATTACTAAGGAGCAAGGCACATATCCCCATAACTACTGAGATAGAGCATTACAGATATTATATCATAGAAAGCATGATTTGAAGGGGACTCATCTTTATCATCTGTTTCTGATATAGTTTAGAAGTCAATATAGGCTAAATGTGTATGAACTGCTTCCTCAGTAAGATTTAGTGTATTCTATTTTTTAAAGTTAGCAAATATGTATTTTAATCATTTCCCACTAACTGATTTTCAAAATGAGTATAGCTCTGCAAAACCTTTCTTCTCACATCTATAAATTTTGTCATTAAATTCTTCAAGACAATAAACTGATATTTATCTCATGTCAAATAAATAAGCAACTACAACATCTGACTAAGCAATATGCATGCTATTCATAATTGGGCATAAATTCTTCACTCATTACATAAGTAGCTTGTCCAGGCAATTGTAAAACATCAATTGTGAGAATAAACGGAAAAATCTAGCTTCAGCCAAAGAGATGTAAACTATCTATATCTACAGATCATTAAGGAATATAATATAGAAGAATCTGCGAACAAAACTCCACCATATGACAGTATAGTTATGAGTAAAAAAGTAATGTTAGCTTTCTGTGAAATCTGAGTTGTCTGCCATGAAAAGGCAAGTTTTGGAGTAATAACGTCAGCATTTCACAAGTTTAAGCATGTAATTTTTAATCAGCATGAATTAAAAGTCAATCTCCCTC
The DNA here is from genome assembly GCF_016545835.1 of Crotalus tigris. Taxonomy (NCBI): domain Eukaryota; kingdom Metazoa; phylum Chordata; class Lepidosauria; order Squamata; family Viperidae; genus Crotalus; species Crotalus tigris. The sequence goes on from NW_024097032.1 coordinate 956,460, forward strand.
AAGTTAAGTTCAATTTCATAGACTTATTGTTAGGTAGAATAATGTATGGTGACTTCATAAACTTGTGTTTGGCATAAAAAGTCTTTGGTATCTCTTTACTTTCCTCTGAACAGATCAGCTATTATTAAACACTTACATAAAACTTTTCACACAATGAGTGCTAAGCCTTCTTTAATTCTTATGAGAAACATGGATTAAAACATTTTTTGCCATTTTGCCTCCTGACAATCCATCTTCTTGTCAGCATCAAATGATGCCTGGTGTTAACCCTTCCATTCTCTTGACCATATGGCACAAATACTCTCAGTCATTCCCTGCCTTTATTGTCTCATCCTTTTTACTGAACAGCAAGTAATTCAAGCTGCCAGTGTAATTCCAGACGTAAGAGGGAAATAGTTTGACTGATTCTCAAGTCATCAATAGAGTGGCCAAGTAGCCATTAAAACTTGGAAATGTAAGAAAAAGCCTTGAGTTTAAACCCAGGAGCACTGATTTTATATATCTGGCCTGCCTTTCCACTCTCATGCTCCTCTGACTTCCTTAAATTGCAGAGGGCATCTTCTTTGTCTGTAATAAAAGATTCTAGCTAGCTGTGATTTACTGCTGAGTCTGGATATAAAATCTGACAGACATTAGGTTAAGTTCCATTTTGACAGGGAACTTGCAAAATAAGCAAGAGAGCAGGTGAGGAGCAGTCTCACATGGAACTTTTGGCTATCCTGATGGAAGAATGGGCTCTGTTGTGCATCTTGCTGCTCTACTGGTACAAGACTGAAGAACTTGTCATATTCTACTAGCCTGTGGGTGATGTATATAGATTAAATTAGATCTACACAGATCTCCCACCACTGTTACTTACTTGTAATTTCTGAGTTAAAGAGTCCCTTTGTGCCTGGAGTTCTCTGGCATTATCAATTTCTTCTCTCAATTTTTCTATTTCCTAAAGAGAATAAAATAGCATATTACCCAAACTGATCAAAACAGATCCCTGACTACTACTTTCTAGGAGTACTGAAGAAGTACTACTGCAATATACTTTTTAAAAATGTGAAATTACTGTATTAAATAGACATTCATTCATTATCTGCTCATTTCCACTACATTCACCTTATATTTTATGTTTCTCCTGACTTACTCTACTCTCACCACATATAACAAGCAGATAGGAGCACCTTCTCACATATATCCCACTTTCATTTTTCTGGACCATATACACTCATTACTTTTCTACTAGCATTTTATGTCTTAAAATTTTCTCCATCCCTCTTTCCCAACTTGTGATTTGCAACATTTGCAATGTTAGATAGATTTTATGATTCAAAGAGTATGGATCTAAAAATTAATTTAGTAAAGAACAAGGTTGATTTACTGATAGGGGAAACTGTGTGAAGCGATTGCACATTATATAAAAATGGTGAAAAACTTGCACAAGTAAATGAATGTGTTGCTGGATGAATTAGTAAGATTCAATTGTCAATCTTCAGTGCATTTTGCCAATGACGAATACAATATAAGCTTTCCAAAGTAGACCAGACTAGAAAACCAAAGTCACAAATGCTAATATTGCTTTTGTTATATATAAAAAGTAACATAATCTTGCAAGTCTGAATGTGCTTCCCCTCCTTTCCTATATCTTTGTGGAAACTAGGGAGGCTGCCAACTGAGATGCTTTCTCAAATTACATTTCTGACCTAGACTCAGAATTCTTTTATCTGACTATTATCTTGGTGGGAACTCTTCCTCCTGTTCTTCAAATTATTAGTTCTACCCATTACAAGAATAAGGAAGTGATTTCATGTTATTAGAAGGCAGAGCAAAATCAATTTAATGATACAAAAGTAAAAAAAAACTCTACTGAGGAACTGTAATCCAAATTATACAACTGATGATAGAGAAAAGTCTAAATTAGTTGCATAAAACTACAGCCCAGTATTGCCTCCAGAATCCTTCTAGCTATCTCCAGAACAATCCAGAGAGGTGGAGGTTCAAAATGTTTTTTACAAAATATTTGTATGTTGGGAAGGCTTTTAATGAACTAAATGGCTTATAGCAATTGCTTTAACTCTTAAAAAAATAAAAGTTTAATCAAATCTCATATACTGGCCCCAGCCATTTTTGAACTGCGATTCTCAATGTGGCATGCAAAACCTAGTGCAACCCTTGGGCTGATTGGCATGGCATATACTTAGTATAAAGGAATGGCAGAAGAATTTTCCTGGTGTTTTGTTTTATGTTTTGCAGAATGCCTAGCAAAAAGCTCTTTCCATAATGCAATATTGTTAAGCAAATTTTAAATGAATGATAATCATTAAGGAGTCCTGCATGAATGATTACCAGCTAGTTAGAACACTGACAAAAAGACTTCTGAAAATATAAACTAAAAAGTCTCAAAAAATTAAATGGGATTTCATAAAAGGACCAAAGATCACATTCACAAAACTCTGAAATGCAATAAAAACCTTCTAGCTAAGTAGCTAGTAGAAACTTCCCTGAAAACATTTTATTTGAGGGCTCCTTCTATCGTGAACTCGTCTTTGAAACATATGGTGTCAATTACTGCTATAGAAAATATAATACACTGCCAAGACCTCAGGAGTGATATAAAAAGGCAATCCCAACTCATTATTTATTCTTTGGGGAAGTGAGCAAGCTCTGCTAGAGGCAGCAAAGCTTTTCTTTGAACTTCCTGCCAATGCACATCCTCAGAGTATAGAGGTCATTCTAGATATCACAGTCTCAAGGGAGAATACCTTGAATCCTAATAAAGCAGCATTTCAAGCATTGAAGAGTAATATATAAAAGCCATTTAAGAAATGAGTTACAATTTGTTTGTACACCCTTATTGTTCTAAGGAGAATATGTTGATTCTGTTGCATATGGAAATAAAGATGTCTTCTAATGGAGCAGTGTAAGGCATTGTGAATTATTTAAAAGCCAAGTATTTAGCAACAGACCACTTTGATCAAACAGTTTAGGATTACATGCTCAGGCATGCCTGAAAGCTGTACTTGTTTAACAGACTTTCAAAAAACAATATTAAAAACGTATGCTATTCTGCTCCTATGTATGAACCCAATTCAGTCCTGAAGCTTAATTCTATAGCTGTATCTGCAGTATCATCTATATGTATTATAAATATATTTTATATTTTCATATTTCATGTGTTATAAGGATACTATACTACTCATTTATCATAACATCTACATATAATATCTTTTTTGATTGGCTTATATTTCACTTACATTTGTAAAAGTTATTGTCAACGCTGCTAACATTGGATGTTTTTCATTGACAACAGATGGAAAGGTAGCCATATTTTTCCCTTTCGCTTTTAGGGTTAGATAATGCTGAGAGGGGGGGAGATGTGAATGAGAGTCTAGCTAGACATAACAATACTAAACTTAGCATGAGAATCAATGGCGGGGTGGAGACCTGAAGAGGAAGCCCGCACTTCAAGCTAATTGGGGAATGTGATTTATGACTGTTAATTAGAGGAGGGATTTGTGCTGTGATGCTAAGTGCCCGGGGGGGGGGGGATTCAGTTTTTGGCTTTAACTATGTAGTGCCGATATTATGCTACTCAAATAAAAGACCCTTGAAGGTAAACAATGCCTCGAAGTTCTTTTGAAGAGTTTCATCTGTCGGAACCATGACAGTTGTCTTGTTAAGTTACTATATATCCTATTTTCAAAAATTCTTGTTTAAGCTTAATTTCCCCTCAATATTTTGGTCATTCTTCAGTCCTAGTTCTCTTCAAATTAATTACTTTTAAATTTCAAACTTTTCATTTACATATATCATCCCAATATTTTTACATTTCATATATTGTAAAAAATACTATACTAATATCTCTTAACCCTCTTACTATAGAGCCCCCTTATATCCAAAATTTTCTGTTCTTTAACCATATTCAAACAGGTGTTTACTCATGTAATATTCCATCTGGTAAGGTGAATCAAACCTTCTGAATCTAACTCTGGCTTTCTTCTTTTGCCAAGTAGCTTTCCAAGTTAATATATTTCACTTGTCAGGAAGTTCCTGTATTTTTGTGGGTACTGTTGGGAGTGAGAAAGACAAATTGCATAGGATATATGCTTTTTCTCTCCCAAACTCTAAAGATTCTCCTAGCAGTTCTATAGTCCATTTTGTTAAATCTTTTTTCTTGTCCTTGGGTTTGTTTTGACATCCTGACAAATAAAGTATCTTTTCCATTTTTATTGTTATGGCAAAATCTTGTAGATTTTTTCGTGTTTGTGTTGTAATTCTCTTCATTTGTAGCTTCATTGTTTAAGTCATTTTTTTCGAGTTTGTATTCTATTATCTGATTTGTTTGTTCATTCTTTATCGTCATTTTCTGAGAGTTTTTTGATTGTAAGTTTAGACTGGAGTTGTGCTCATTTATATCATCAAAGTTGTTTTTGATCTCCTCATGGTTTGAATAAATTGTCATTTGTATCTGTCATAGCATTGCATACATTTCTTCCTGAAAGGTATTTGTCTTGTCTTAGAATATAGCTTCTGGAGGTCTCTGATATTCTAGGCTAGATCTTTCAGGAATAGATATTAGATATGGTTTTCTGTCATTTTTTGATAAGTATACAATATCCATATTGTCTCCCCCCTCCAAATAGTCTTTCATCAGTGCCATAGTCTCTATGATTAGCCTTGTCAAACCAGCCAATCTCAGAATCCAAACAATCCAATCTTACATAGTTCTTATCTGTATATATAGTTTTTGTAATCCAATGTGTTTCCAATTGTCAAGGCATCAGTGAAAGCAGTATTTTATCACAGTTCTTCTATTTAGGGGTCAGTTATTAACTAGTCAAAATTGCAATCCAGTATATTTAGCCAGCTTGAGTCCTTCCTGTAAATTCCCCCAAGAGATTAGCCAAGAGTCAAAGTTTTTCTTTTTCTGTAAACAATTCTTGGGCTTAAACAGCAGTCAGAGTATTTCTTTTTCTGCAAACACTTTTTAATCTTATGGCTGGTTCAGTATGTTTTATTTCTTTGTTCCCAGCTGACTTCTTGAGAGTTATTAAAGTTCAAGGGAACAGATTATACTTTGTTTCTGGGCATCTTGCCAATTGCTGAATCAGTCTTGTTGATGTTCTATACTCTAATTCTCCACTAGATATCAGTAGTTGTTTGTTTTCCAGCTTTTTCAAACAAAAAGTTCTTCTTATTTTTTTTATAATTTCATCAGAACTCTTTAGGGTGTAAAAATATTAACAATTTTCTTAGTTTGTAGATTTATCCAGATTGTAATATTATAGATTTCATTTCAATATATTTCTTTCCCCCTTAAAGTTAATTTGCCACTTCCATCTATGGAGGAATGGGGGTGTAGTCCCCTCCCTTCACTTTCGAAGGATTTCTTACTTTTGGGATCTTTCCCAAGGAATCAGTTACAAAATAGAAGAGAAAAGATCGATATTCTCACCAATTCCAAGCACGCTGTTCATGTTGTTCGAGTTCATGCTCTTGGACTTCGGCTGCAAGCAGCTTGGGTTAGACACTGATGTGCAGCTAGCCTTTCACCTGTCGGGTTAGAGGGCTTCCCCCCAGATCGAACAGATTAACTGCCATTGTTTGTGTTGGTCGGAGCACCCCTCTTTCTTTGTTGCTTCTCTGGGGTGACTTTTGACCCATTTAGGGTTCCCTGGTAGGGCGAAACTAGCTGTGGGGTGTGGAGCTCTGCAATCCCACAGCTGTGCGCTACAGCACAAAACCAGAAGTCCAAAAAATGTTCTGATTTTTAAGTTCCAATTCAAGGATATTCTGGTTTTATGCTAATAGCAGAAATTCTGGGTAATGTGCAGTCAGTTTGAAAATGTTATATAAAAAAATAAAACTATATTATAAAAACAATATAAAAACCAACACAAAGAAAAGCCTAACTGACAAAATAAAAATAAGGAGCAGCAATAATAATAATATATACTACTGATATACATTTTTATATATTTTTGAGCAGATTTGTAAAGAGGTTTAATCTCAGATATTGTATACATCATTAATACCTCATTCAGTGTATGTTTCAATCATGCATCAGATTCAATACTACTGTGGGCAGTGGAATAAGAAACTTCTATAGAAATCTATTAGAAGATATCTGCAGCTCTGAGTGAGTTTGGTGAAGCCAAATCTACCTTCCCTATGTTTTATTTTACCTCCCTTTCTCTTCCCTGCAATACTTAAACTCAAGAGTATGTAATGCTTACATGAAAGAGACTAGGGAGTGGGGGATGCATGGCTCACAACACTCATAGAAAAGAAGCCTGAATTAACCCTTCCCTCAAAGAATTCCCCCTAAAAATTCTGTTACTTCTGTTAGTATCAAGGGATGCCTTTTAAAAATAACTGATGCAAGGATATTTGCATGAGTGTGTGTTCGTTTACATTTGCGGGTAAAGCAATGACTTTAGAAATATTGTAGTTTAAAAACTCTTCAGGTTTTCTTTTTTTGCTAAAGCATAATTGTTGTTATATGAGAAGGGGACTGGGCTAAGGAAAAAGTAATGCAGGCTGAATAATGCTTTGGTTCATACCTTTGATGCAAATTTACCTTACATTCTGAACCCAATAGATCATTTATTAATTCTAATCACATCAACCTAAAACATTTAACCTTATTATATTCTTAATTTTTTTTTCTAAAGTAACTACATGGATCAGTAAATACAGCAAAGTACCTCTTCCTTTTTCTTCAGTGTTGCTTCTAATTCTTGTATTGTCTGATTTAATTCTGTTTTATGAGTTTGGACTGCATTTGCCTGACTACTCACACACTCCAGCTCAGTCACCTGTAAAAATAATAAATATAATAATAATTTAATAATTAGAAGACTATATGAAAAAAATGTTCCTTCTGAAATATCTAGATCAAAGCATCAATGCCTACTGGATAAAGAGAGGAGGGAAATTACTGTGATATGTGATATTTATAACCAAAGAACTAGGCAGCACATTGACATGTTGGGTCATATTTCAGATATATTTCCTTACCAGATTCCTCAAAGCTTTCAACAATGGCAGAACTCCTAATGTACTTGAAATGTTCTTAAAAATTCAGGGAGATATTCAGAGCTGTATCTGCCCTGAAAGTAGCCCAACTGTACAGTATAGTCAAACATCAGGAGCTGAGCACAGGAAATGTTTTATGACATTTTGTATTATTTCACAGGAACCATGGATCCTGGATTCTGGATACATTCTGAAAGTTAACCAATTTGAGGTGCAAATATTGCTAGGCATAAATAAATGAATAGATACATTTTTGTTTTGTCATTCTTCAACCAAATTCTTAGAGCTACCCAAAACCAAATGGCAATAGCAGCATAATTAAGATGACAAAACCCCAGGCACCTAATGATCTACTTGGCATTCTTTACAAGTAAATAGAAAATATTCCTGATAAATATTCCTAGGAAGCCACTACACTTTATAGCAATAGAAAACATTGAAGAACATAAACCTTAGGGATAAGAGATCCACCTCTTTGTTAGAGACAAATTAAGTGTCCAGTTAAATGAGTAATCTGTACTTGGAGTTCCATTGTTTCTGTTTTAAATAAAATTTGCCACACTAAAATTTTTAATCATAGCAGTATGATACTGCAGTGGTAAAACAGTTTGGTGCCCCCCCCCCTTTTTTTTTTACTGTAGGATACTGTAGCTTTGTAGGGCAAAGTAAGGATTATTATATGCAGTTTGTGGGGGAAATGGCAGGAAAAATATAATTTCACTCCAGGCAAAAGGATACAGCACACAGAATACAGAATAACAGAATTAGAAGGGATCTTAGAGATCTTCTGTTCAAGTAGGAGAACTATGCAGGTAGTCCTCGACTTACATTAGTTTTTTTTAGTGACTGTTCAAAGTTACAACAACACTGAAAAATGTGACATGACCATTTTTCACTGTTACAACCGTTGCAGCATCCTCATGATCATTCAGATGCTTGCCAACTGGTTCATAGGCCATGTGATCACCTTTTGCGACTTTCTGACATGCAAAGTAAATGGGGAAGCCAGATTCACTTAACAACCATTACTAACGTATCACTGCAGTGATTCACTTGAGACCTGAAGGAAGAAATGTTGTAAAATGGGGCAAAATTCATTTAATGAATTAAAATGAATTCATTTAACAACAGAAATTTTGGGCTCAATTATGGTTGTAATTTGAAAATTACCTGTACTATTTCAGACAAATGATTGTCCAATCCTTTCTTAAAAACCTCCAGTGATAGAGCACCCACAATTTCTGGAGGCAAGTTGTTCTTGCTGACAGGAAATTTCTCCTTAATTCTACACTGGATCTCTATTTGTTTAGCTTCCATTAGTTACTTCTTGTTTTGCTCAGGTCATAGATTAACCCTCAACTCTGTGACAGTCCCTCAAATTTTGGAAGACTGCTACCTTGTCTCTGTGTTAGTCTAGACATTCCCAGTTCTCACAAACATTCATTGTATGGTTTAGCCTCCAGTTCCTTAATTGCTGTTGCTCTTGTCTGCACTATTTTTAAAGCCTTGACATCTTTTTTGTATTGTGGTGACCAAAACTGGGTGGAATATTCCAAAGGTGGTCTTATTAAGGCAATATAAAGCGATACTAACACTTGACATGATCTGCTGATGCAACGTAGGACTGCATTGGCATTGGAAAAAAAATAGAAGTTTAAGGACTTGATCGAAAATATCATGTTTTTCATAAAACTCAGCATTTAATTAAAGCAGGATCAGATAAATGTTTGGTGGCTTTCATTGAACTGTTTTAGTTTCATTGGCCATCAGGAGGTACCACATAATCCTTCTGTCCTATTAGGACTCATTTAACATGGGTAATCAGAAGTTATTATATGGGATTCAAACATCTACTGGGAATTGAATTCCTGGACCTGGTATTCTTTTCAAAGTTGCAGATAGAGATACAGTAAATATATGCCTTCAATTTTCAAGATTTAGAGGAGATTTGAAAGGGTTTGTTGTTTGATGGGCACTAAGCTTTTTGATCATTTTTGACATATTAGCTTGGTTTGAACTCAACTGTTGATTTTGATAATTTGTTAGTGGAAGGATTAATGCAGTTATGGAGTGCATTAGAAGAAGCACTTTATCAAAGTTGCATGAAGGCCTTATTCCTCTCAATACTGATGAGACTCTATGTGGAGTACAGTGTACAATTCTAGCCACCATATTTCCAGAAAGATGCTGACAAGTTGGAACAGAGCCAGGGCAACAAAGATGATACAGGTACTTGTGGACGTGTCCTATGAAGACAGGCTGAAGAAACTTGGGAGATTCAGTCTGGAGAAAAGAAGATTCAAGGAAGACATGATATCCATCTTCAGAAACATAAAAGAGTGCCAAGGGAAAGATGGGCAGAAATGATTCTCCATTACTACAGAAATCAGGGCTAAAGGTAATAGGTACAAATTGCAGATATCTTGATTTTGTTCAATTATAAGGAATCTTTCTCTGACAGTATGGTCTATATAACAGTGGAACAGTCTACTTACAGAGATTGTGATTTTATCATCTTTGTAGACTTTGAAGAAGAGGCAACACAGCCACCTCCTGAGAAACATTTATTTGGCTTTTCAAACAACTGCAGGAACTTGGAACAAATTACCCTTACGGATCTTCCAATGCCACAGTTTCATGAATGTATGACTGATTACCATTCACAGACAATCATCAGCAGGCATGGCTTGGCTCTGCAACCAATCAGTGTTTGGAAGGTATGATTTGTGCTGCCAGGTTTAGTAGAGGCTTGCTTGTCCAGTCATTAGTTAATCATGTTGTAGGGCAGCTAACACATCATAAGAAACTGCTCATAATAATAAGTATTAAAATTCTGGGATAATTAGTACATAATAATTATATTACTCAAGGATTTCTTTCAATAATGGGGATCAGTATGGAGACAGAACACCTGAATGTACTTGAACTTTCCACAGTCTTTAATTTCATGAAAGGGCAAATAAACTTCATATGGATGGATTTTGTTAATCATTAGATGAACTGATAACCTACTATGATAATATTTTAGTCACACCTTTCCTCAAGTCATAGCTATAACAGTTTCACTACACAAGTGATGTCAACTCACTCGTTTATGTAGACGCTCTGCTTCCTCTTGATACGCAGCAAGCTGCTGTTTCCATTGTTTCACATTGGCAGTGGACTCAAGGAGAGCTGCTGTCAGCTTGGCGTTGTTGCCCTTTAGTGTAGCAAGTTCTGCTTCCCAGTGCTTGCTGATTGCCGAACTAAGGATAAAATTAGAGTGGCCACATTAATAAGCATCCCTCAGATGTTATGTATCCCTTTTTTAATGGATGACTTTACCATACAATATAATATTGTCTACATCATATTGGTTTTCAGACTGAACAGATAGTGTGGTGGTACAAAGTTATAAAGTGTTTACCTGTTTGAAACTTATGTTACCAATATTTTGGAAAAGAAAGAGACATTTATGCAGATATTTTTCCAACAGAAAGACCATAAATGCATTTTTGTATATCATATGTCTGTATTTGCATCATACATTCATGTCAGAGCTCTGCTACAGTTGTTGTTCTAGACTTTCCTTTCTCCACTGCAATGTGAAATCTCATTTATTTGAATCAAATATATTTGTTGTTCGGAACATATTCCTTATCTTACAGTTCAAGTAAAGAAACCAGACTTTTAAAAGCTATTTCACAGGCCTAGTAACGAAGATTTGTATTGGAAACTATTTCAATACATCCATGTATAGCTTAAATATTTCGGTCAATGAATGTTGGCTAAAAATAAAATTATTTTGCCAGTTGCAAATAATGGAAATGTATCTGAAATGGAACCTAGCTACAGTTTAACTCAGAGCTATAATTTTTTGCTCTCTGTGTGTGTGTCTGTAAGAGACAAAGACAGAGAAAGAGACAGACAGACACACACACACACAGAGAGAGAGAGAGAGAGAGAGAGAGAGAGAGAGAGAGAGATATTATAGTTGACTTATTGTTAATTCTCCTGATAGTGGATAAGGACATAGATATTTTCATATCAAGTAAGTAATCCACTTTGTGAAGTTAATACAAGTAGTCCTTCTTTACTGATAGTAATTGGGACCAGAACTCTGTCACTAAGGAACACCGTTTACAACCTCCATTTTCTCCATGAATTTTGCTTGTTGGAAGTGAAGGTTACAAATGGCAATCATGTAACAGTAGGACAGTGCAACATCATAATTGCGATTTGTTGCCAAGCAACCAAATTGTGATCACGTGACTATGGGGATACTGTGACCCCCACAACTCTGAGGACTATTTGTAAGCACCCTTCATTGAGCAACATTGTAAGTCTGAACAGTTGGTGAGCATGTGGTCATTCAGAAAGGACTACCTTTAAGCACAATAAATGAGGCATACAAATTTTAACAATACTTTTATCACCTGAAAAGCTCCCACTATTAAATGATTTTTAGAGACTTATAAGAAACAGCTGGAAGTTTCCATGTGTTCAAAAAACATCCTGAATAAGTTATTTGCCCTCATGTGTGTAACTGGTTGAGATTCCCTCGTAACCAATTCAGGTGTAGATTATTTACCCTCAGAGGTGCATTAAAATCCAATACGTATTTCTTGATTGATTGGAATTATTTCCTTAGCCAAGGGGAAAATAGTATAAAAGCAATGGAAAAGTTAAGAAAAAAAATCAATGAAAAAAACTAGAGAAAATAAATGTTCATGGCAGTAGTAGATACAGAAATAAACACTTCAAAACCATTTTTAAAATAAAACTACTAATCTAGCAAATAAAACAATTGGGCTATTTCCCCATTTTGTTCTGGAGCTTATGTTTTGAATTGTCACACTACTAATTAATGACTGCAATAAGCTTTTATATGTATGTATATGTATCCTGAATTTATTACATGAATAAATAACTCAAAGTGACAAACACACACAATACTCCTTCCTCTTCCTATTTTCCCCACATACAACAACACTGTGAGGTGGGTTAGGTTGAGAGAGTGTGACTCACCCAAAACCAGCTTTTTTAGGCTTTTAACCTGGTGCCTTTACTAGGCCAAACTGTCCTAAAAATGTTATTTCCGTTCTAAATTGTCATCTATATCCCTCATAGTTGCCTATCAAAAAATTGGTGAATTATAAAATTCTGTCACTACATTGTGTGTCGCCTAGATGAGCAATCCTGAATCTTTCAGGATTTGCGGACCAGCGGGGGGGGGGGGAAGGGAGGGATGGTTTTGTGCAAGCAGTATGCGCACTCGCCCACTACTCACACAAGTGGAGCTGCGCATGCGCTCTCACACACTGCTTCTGCAGCCAATTCTGAATGGGCTATGGCACGATAGTGGGCCACAGCCCAGGGATTGGGGACGTCTGACTTAGATGATGGAATGTGAGCAACATATACGAAATATTTTTTTGCCATCCATTCAATCATCTCAGATTCTTGGAGACTGCCTGGACAAGTTCAATTGATAAAAAAGGTAAAAATTATTTGTTGTTTTTCCCATCAGTCCTATGGTGCATGTGCCAAAAGGTGTTAAGGTGTTAGGACAACTCACTGCTGCTGGCTTGCAGCCACTGCCTTGCCACTGCTGTCTCACCATGGGACAACTTGCCATTGGACAATTCCTTTTATTAGTTATATCGGTCTAATATAATATAATGGGAAAATGCTGAGACAAGGTGAACCTCTTCCTCCTCCTCATAGCTCAGGATGGGGGAAAAAATTGGGGAGGACAAAGTGGGGAGGGGAAGAAGGACTCCCCCCACCAGAAAAAAATCATTGGGAGAGAGTCACACACTTTTCAGTGCACAAGAGTCTCTACCACAGAGTTCAAGTAGTATTGGTTGAGGGGTGAGGGTAAGCCAGATCAAAAAGGGAGGGAGAGAGGAGGAAGAGGAGCAGGAGTTTCCCCTAGTATCTGGCATTCTCCCATGGTGAACTGTCCTGTGGTGAGTTGCCCACAGCGAATCAGTCATGGTGAGCCAGGGTGACAAGTTATCCCATTCCAGTTAAGGACAGTCATTGTAGGAGGACCAAAATCTATCTGTGGAAATCACACTCTTGCTTTCTCAAGCAGGCAGGGTGAGATTAAAAAAAATCATTCAAGGAATGTGATAACCATCATTCAGGCAGAATATCTGCTGACATCATTGCCAAAGTAAAAACTAGATTGAAATTCAGACGGAAACTTCTTAAGTTAGTTTCATTTCTAGCCAATTCCATTTCAGGAGTCAAGCAATGTTTCTGCTGTGTGACAGAACCCATAGTCTCTATTTTCTCTCTTCATTGATAAAAACCACAATAAGAAGAAGTCAAATTTCTATAGGCTAATCTGATGACAGAAATAGTATATGGAAAATTTAATTTGGAGCAAAAATTGTGTCAAGGTATTGATTTAACAGCTAACCAGCTTATATAATGTAAGATATAAGATGTAATGATGGGAATGACTCAACAGGATCTGTGTCTCTTTAAGAGTCTTTGTATAAAGGGAAGGCACTGCTGATGTGTTCTCTTTCTTCCGTTTCCTGCTGTAACTATGGTTTGTTGGATCCTGACATATTAGCTCGTGTATGTATATTGTTTCTGGTGTAAGATAAACCACCTTTTACTATAGATCACTGTTTACTGTTTTTACTCCTGGATTATCTCACGCAATAACACTGTGCACGCTCTGACAGGTTATGGGCCCAGAGAGAGGAGAAGCCCAGTGACAGCTTGACCCAGAATCAGAGGAATTAAGGCTTGTGGTTTGTTCTGGTTTGTGGTGGTAGCAGGCAACATGGACTCCATCAGTGTAATGGGAGGTGGTTTCAGAGTGTTTGGTCTAAATGAGACAAACTACCTCTCCTGGTGTCTGAAAATGGAGATGTTTGTGGATGATAATTGCTGATCCACCTGCAGCCCTGGATAATGAGGACCAGAGAAAGAATGAGAAAGTATTGGCCAGCATAATCCTGAGTTTGGAAGATAGCCGTGAGGAGTCTCCAGTCTGCTAAAGAGTGCTGGGAAGCTTTGCACAGTGTGTATGTGAGAGAGACTACGAGCAGCAAAGTAATGCTGATAAGATAACTTTATAAGGCCCACCTGAAACCGGGAGAGAGCACGTCTACTCATTTGCAGTCCATGAGAAAGATACTCCTAGAGTTAGAAGAAAGAGAAATGACTTTTACTGAGGCACACAAGGTGTATGTGGTGCTCAGTTCATTGGACACTTCATGGGATGGCCTAATGACCAGTTTAGAGTCCATGCAAGAGAGGGACTTAACCATGAGTTATTTGACTGGCCAGTTGCTGGAGGAGGAACACAAATGGCTAGAAAGGCAGCAGAGAGGGGGTGACAACACACAGACCAGGTCTAAAACTGCAACATTCAAAAATGCCAGTAGAGCAGCTGAGAACATTTGCATGGTGAAACACTGCTTCATGTGTGGATCTACAGAGCATCTCCAGAGATGCTGCCCTGAGAGGAGAAACAGAGGAGCAGCGAAACAAGGTTGTAGAGCTACACAACCAACATTGTCCCTGGCAGCAACATTAACTGAAAAAAACACTTGGCTGCTGGACAGTGGGGAGAGTCAGCATATTGCAAATGACCCACAAATGTTTTCAAACATAAGACCAGCTAAACAAATATTTGTTAATTTGGCTAATGGACAACAGTCTGCTGTTAAAGGAGAAGGTAAAGTTTATGTACCTGGTATTGGAGAAACATTGGATAAAGTATTATATGTACCATAGTTAGACCATAATTTACTCAGTATTTCGAGCTTGGATAATATGGGGTATAAAGTACTGTTTGCAAATGGTCCATACACCATCAGGAAAGGTAGGAGGATTTGTACACAAGGTGTTAAGCTGGATAATTTATATGTGTTAGGAAAGCAGCAGGATGGTTGTGCACGAACACTTACAAACACTCCCAAGCATGATGATTGTATACATTTATTACACAGGAGGTTAGGTCATGCAAGTTTTAGAGTGCTGCAAAGGATGCCAGAACTAGCTGAAGGACTACACATTAAGTGATGCAACACATATTTAGATTGCACTATTTATAAGGAGTCAAAATTCAGAGTGTATCCTGTGAGTAAGAAAAACTCAAAGCAAACAGGGTTTTGCAGTTAGTGCATGCTGATTTAATTGGTCCTATGCGCCCTCTCTAGGAGGGGCTAGGTACGTACTAGTCTTAGTAGATGACTACACCAGATATGGGTTTTGCTATTTATTAAAGAGCAAAACAGAAGTTCTACAACAGTTCAAGCAATGGGTGAACTGTGTAGAGCAAAGATATGGCCACAAAGTATGCCAGGTGCAAACAGACAGGGAACAGAGTTCATATCTGACAATTTCCAAAAGTGGCTGAGGAACTTAGGCATAAGGCATAGATGTACAAAGCCATACTTGCCAGCAGAAAATGGAGTGGCTGAATGGAGGAATGGCATATTACAAACCATGAAAGACTCACTGCTGGTAGATGCAGGAATGAGTAAAACGTACTGGGGGAAAGCCATGAAAACAGCCAACTAGCTAGTAAACAGGGTATGGAGTGTTGCTATCAATGAAATTCCATATTACCTGTTATATGGAAGGAAACCTTCATTGGCTCACCTACGAACATTTGGCAGTTATGCCTGGGTGCATATTCCCAAAAGCACCAGAAGGAAGGGACAGAAAAAGGCCAGGAAACCTAGGTTTGTTGGATATGAGCCAGGTTCCAAAGGGTATAGATTCACAGATGGAACAAAGAAGGTTGTGATTTCAAGGTCTGCTAGTTTTGCAGAACAAAACAATTGGGACAGGGTGCATGCTAACACCAAGGTGTTCATGCCAACATGTAGCGCTAGTTCTCAGGAAGGAGAGGCTACACAAAGCTCAATGAAGGAAGAACAGAATAGCAGGTCAGAAATAGTAGGAATACAAGAGGATAGACCTGAGATAAGAGAGAAGTCACAAAAACACAGGAATAGATGATACTGAGGAGGTCTGAATGTAGCAATAACGGTGTACTTCCTGACCTGTTCTCAGCAAGTGGGGTTAGAGTCTATAGTGTAAGGTATGAACCCCGTAATTACCAAGAGATGTTATCATTGCCTAATGTAGAACAGGATAAATGGAAGGAGGCTATGGACAGAGAAATGGAGTCTATGAATGTGCATCAGGTGTTTACCCTTATGAGATTAAAATGTTCATTATGATGAAGTGTTTGCACCAACAGTAAGAGGTGAGACCATAAGGTTAGCATTGGCTTTACCAGCTGCATGCAGTTATACCATATATCATTTTGATATTACCACTGCATATTTAAATGCTGAATTAGAGGAAGATATATATAAGGCACAAGCTCCAGGTTATGAAACTAAGTACCCTGGATATGTATATAAATTGAATAAAGCCATATATGGGTTAAAACAATCAGCAAGAAACTGGAATCAGTATTTAGATGCTGCTCTCAAAGAGTTAGGTTTTAGAAGCAGCAAGACAGATCCATGTTTGTACACTGCACAGTATAAGGGTGCAGAATGTTTCCTGTTAGCTTATGTTGATGACTTGTGTTTTATTACTAATAAAAGTTTAACTCCTTTCTCAATCAACTTGAAAGGAAGTTCCAGTTAAAAAGCCTGGGGGAAATAAAGAATTATCTAGCTGTAGAGATAAGAAAACTAAAACAGGGAGGATATGCCTTAAGCCAAATGAGGAAAATAAAACAGCTGTTAGAAAAGTATGATATGCTAGGCTGTAACAGTGTATTAACTCCTATGACACCAAGCTTTCAGAATGATATAGCAGATGACACAAATGTGACCAAGAAGTGTACCAATGAGCTATAGGAAACTTATTGTATATATCCCAATGGTCAAGACCAGATATAGCCAGTGCATTAGTATTTTGAGTCGGCACACTTCAGCACCCAAACAACAATACAGGTTAGAGATATAAAGAATATTCAGATATTTAAAAGGCACAATGGACCTAGGACTAAGGATAAGGCCATTTGATGGTTTATCATTAGAATGCTATGGTAGACAGTGACTGGGCAAATGATATGCATGACAGAAAGTCATACTCAGGGTTTGTGACATTGTTACTGGCACCATAATTGGATGGAAATCCAGAAAACAACCTTCAGTAGCACTGTCAACTGCTGAAGCTGAACTTATAGCATTGTCTGAAGCATGTTCTGAATTAACCTGGTATGTCCAATTACTAAGAGATGTACATATTGATGTAAAAGAAGCTGTACCAATATTTGAGGACAATGTTGCATGTATAATGATGGCAATGGGAGAACGTATCGGAAGCAGAAGCAAATATGTAGACATAAAATATTGTAACATCAGGGAGGCTATAAAGGATAAACTGATAAAGTTACAGCATTGTTCCACTGACAATATATCCAATATGTTGACTAAGCCTTTAAATGCAGGCAAGCATCAAGAGCATGTAAAAGCTATTTAGCTTTAAATGGAAGGAGTGTCAAGGTATTGATTTAACAGCTAACCAGCTTATGTAATGTAAGATATAAGCTATAATGATGGGAATGACTCAGCAGGGTCTGTGTCTCTTTAAGAGCCTTTGTATAAAGGGAAGGCTCTGCTGATGTGTTCTCTGTCTTCTGTTTCCTGCTGTAACTGTAGTTTGTTGGATCCAGCTGCATTAGCTCATGTATGTATATTGTTCCTGGTGTATGATATTGTAGATAGTGTAAGATAAATCATCATTTACTATAGACCACTGTTTACTGTGTTTTCTCCTGGGTTATCTCATGCAATAAGACTGTGCAAATTGTGAAGTGAGATATTTTTTTTACCAAATAGGGAGTTTTTAGATTAGATTGTTGCTGATCAGCAATAGATCATTGAGAAATGATCCGAGAGGAAGAAAGTTGACAATACATTTGAAATATGGATTGTTTTCCACCATGGACTTGAATTATTGACTGCTTTCAACAAGTATGAACTTGAAAGTTGGTCGCAGAAGACAATAATAGTAGCATAGAATGGAAGTAAAGCATGCATGTGAATGAACAGTTCAATATGGGCAATGCACACTTGATTACTTAATATAATTATGAATAAATATATAAGGAATGTGGCAACATTAGAAGTGTGCTGTTTCGGATTGAGTAGATAAGTTAAAACAGATGTATTTTTATTTGCACATGATGCCATATGGTTGGCTGAAAAGCTTATATAATGATGTTAGATAAAATGAGGAATATTGATTTGAAAATTTGATAGGATAATATGATACAGAAAATAGAGAGAACAGTTGCATCCAGTTTTGGTCACCATGATGTAAAAAAGATGTTGAGACTCTAGAACAGTGGTTCTCAACCTTTTTAATGCCGCGACCCCCAACCAGTCGTAAGTCAAGGACTACTCAACCGGTCGTAAGTCGAGGACTACTCAACTGGTGCAGCACCGTTTGCAGAATGGGACTTTTGGCAGGCTCAGCAGGGCAGAGACAGCCTGGACAATTCCTATTGGCTTTTGAAAACTAATAGAATTAGACTCTATTCAAGAGAGTCTATTCTATTGGCTTTCAAAAGCCAATAGAATAATAGGGAGTAGCACAGCTAAGGAAAAGGAGGGGAAAATGGCGGACTGCGTTGTTTGGCGACCCCCATGAAATGGTCGTTTGACCCCAAAGTGGTTGAGAACCACTGCTCTAGAAAGAGTACAGAGAAGAGCAACAAAGATGATTAGGGGACTGGAGGCTAAAACATATAAGGAACGGTTGCTGGAATTGGGTATGTCTAGTTTAACGAAGAGAAGGACGAGGGGGGACATGATAGCAGTGTTCCAATATCTCAGGGGCTGCCACAAAGAAGAGGGAGTCAAGCTATTTTCCAAAGCGCCTGAAGGCAGGACAAGAAGCAACGGGTGGCAACTAACCAAAGAGAGAAGCAACCGAGAACTAAGGAGAAACTTCTTGACAGTTAGAACAATTAACCAGTGGAACAACCTGCCTCCAGAAGCGGTGAATGCTCCAACACTGGAAGTTTTTAAGAAGAAACTGGACAGACATTTGTCTGAAATGGTATAGGGTTTCCTGCCTGAGCAGGGGGTTGGACTAGATGACCTCCAAGGTCCCTTCCAACTTTATCAACATCATCATCATCATCATCATCATCATCATCATATAGATAGGAAAAGTAGAGGAAGTAAATAAATGTGATAGAACACTGATAGATTGATAGAGCATTTCCAAAAGAGGGGGAGATAGAAAAATGTTGTCTATATGTACACTATATAATCTGCCACAAAGAAAGATTCTTTGTTGAAAGAAACAAAAATAGCTGTTAATGAGACCATGCTTTGCCTATTTTGTTACATAGAGATGAGTGTTGAGGATCTCAAAGGAAAAAAAAGTAGATGGAATGAAATAGGATTGGGTTAAGAAATGTATAAGACAAGAAGGTACAGAGTCAAGAATAAATGGGTGATAAATTAATGTGGATTGAATATAAAAATGAATGACCAATATGAAAGAAGTGTGTTGAGGTGGCTTGATAATATTGAGAGTATAAATATTGCGAGGGAAGAGTGAATGGGTGAAGAGGAAGGAAAAGCCTGGGGAAGTTGTGGTTGGATGGAATTAAAGAATTCTTGAAGAGAGAGACATTATAAGCTTCAGAACAAAAGACCACATATAAATTGGTGAAAGGAAGTGATGGAAAGAAGAGTGGTTGACAAGGATAAAAAATATGGAGAGGTACAATTAATGGTAGTGATGTAAACTAGATTTAGTTGTATTTACTTTTCTTTTAATATTATGGAAGTTTACTATTGCTCATTCTTTTTCTGCAATTTGCATAATATTGCATGCCCTCTAATTCAGGAATATGATGAGCATATAGTAATGGAGAGATACATTCCTTTAGGTTCCGTTTTTATTTTATGTATGTGTGCCTGTATCTTACCACCCAAAATCCATAGGTTGGATTTAAAACTAACAAACCTATCTTTCCAACATCCATATGTATCAGAAAGCTTTTGAAGAATGTGGATGTGGAACAGTGGATACATTTCTCATGTAGCTCATTCTGAAGTGGGTGGAGCTGGTGGTGATGATGAAAAGAAAAGGAGGAGTCTGGCAATATTATGAGGTTCTTCTTCCTTTATTCCATATTGACACTTATCCCTCTAAACAATATGCATACAATGTTGTACATACTCACCACGCCAGTCCCTTCCAGGATAAGCAACATTCTGCAAAGTGCAGAAAATGAAGGAATGTTTATATGAATGGCTTCTCTTAGTTTTTGGCAATTCCTCTTAAAAGAGTTAATCTGTACCATTTGCCTTAGAAAACAAAATAACCTCATCCACAAATATTGGAGGCTGGGGGTTGGTGTAAATTAAATTTGGCTACATTCTTTTCCTTATCTCGTGAATTTAATACTCATTCTTATCTGCAAGGGGCTTCAAAGATTTTTTCCATGTCTTTGTGTAAAGCTTTTATCTAAAGCTGCTACCTCCTTGACTTCATTGTGTCTCAGTCCTTTCCCCCTCCGATATCTGGATCCATTCTTTTATGCTACTCCCCTCCATTTCTTGCTTTCCCTCTTTCAGTCTTTTTAAACCTCCTTGTTTAACCTTTCCCCCTCTACATTGTTTTTCTTTATGCTTGACCAGGATTTTTGACTCATCCTCATATACTCTCTTCTTGAATTTGGCTGATAGCTTACAGTAACTATTATCTTTGTGACTAAAGAGTCAGTTCACTACTTTTTGGGGGGAGGAGTACGATGTCAAAGATAATTCTGATTTAACTATAATCCTGTAAGATTACTTCCTCTGTATTACAAATTGGGAGAATGCTGAGGAAAAGAGGGGTCTGTCACAATAGATATATAATTAAAATGTGAGGCTTCTGATTTGTATATAGTTTCTGAGGCTTCAAACCAATTGACCTTGATTATATCAATTGAACCAGTCTGTAAGCAACTATATTATACTGTCTCTGAAGTGTATCTAGGTTAAAACTCTTTTTCCCAACTAAACTATTACTGGATATTGACTATTGCTCTAAGTTACTTTACAGACACCTAATCAGGGAACGAGTAGCATTTTTCTCCTTTCTATTTACAACTGCTATTTCTTCTATACAGGACCGTTTTTTATTCTAAACTATTTTAGTTCCAGAGAGACAATCTACCACCTTCACACAGTTTTTCTGAAGGGCCCATCCTTTACTTTAATAGTTTAAATTCAATAGAAGTTAAATTATGTTGCTCTTATTTTATTATTTGCCTTATTTACATCTGATTCTTATTTATCTCACTACAAGAAATAATGCATTAAAATACTTTGATCCTAATAATGATGATAATGAAACTACACATTATATTGCCTAAAAATAGGGGGTGGGCAACCTTTTGACTAGTAAGGATAGCATAACATTGGGAGGTAGGGAGATGAGGGCTCCAATGTGGTAGTTGCCTCACCACACATTTGGTCAGGTGGGGCTTTGGAGAGCATTTGGGGAATTCTTTGAGTTTATTCAGGACTTATCTCAGTTGTTATGCATTTTCCACTTCCAAGTGGGGGAACTTGTGCTGTTAATTTTTAGCAGTCGTGGTCACAGATATTTCCAAGGGGCCCTTGGGGATTCTGAGTGACTCTAGTGGTTTGGATTGCCCATTCTTGCCTTATAAAAGCAACATTTGAAGAACTAAGAATAGGGACAGAAAATATGGAATATCTGGACATAGGTGTATTCCAGGGAGAAGAATTTTATCTTTCATAATTTGTCAAATTTGTAAAAAGCTGCATGGCTTTGATCACAGATGAGAGTTGCCACCAACTTTTCTCCTCTGAGAAAAGGTAGTTTGAAGGACAGCAATTAAAAGATTGAAATTTGACACTTGTGAGAACATGTGTGCCTCTGTTTACAGATAAATATATTGCCTAAATCTCATAGTGTTATGCAAAAAAGGACAACAGGAATCAAGCAAAAAAATTAATGTTGTCTGGGAGCCCACAAAGCTGATGAAGCAGTAGTGAAACAAGAGTTGAGAGTTTGAAGTGACTCAAGAAAAGGAATATAGTTGAAAGAAGGAGAAATGAGACAGATGGTATCAAAAAGATAGTTTGAGAGATTTTATAGCAAAGCTCTTGCTTTTAAACATTTTTAGTAGTCAATAAAATTAAACTACACCAGACTCTGCAAACTATTGCTTTGAGATATATTGGACTAAAATTCCATGAATTCCTAGGTAGAAGGTTTTTAGCCTTTGGCTATGATATCTAGGAATGCTTCAGTTCCCAAAAGGTTGGGAAAGATAAACTATACACACAAAAATCTAAGCAAAATATATTTGCACATGAATTCAAGCTATTTTCCAATAGCCCAATTTAATAACACAAATATTAAATCTTTCATTAAAAGGAGTCTTGTTCCACTGTAGGGATCTACAACTTAATACACTAATAAATAATAAAATGCAAATCAGTCTACACAAAAGATATATTCTACATAAAGCCTTTAATGAGAACAGCAAATTTGTTCTTACAGCAAGAGATACATATGCAGCATTATTAAAAGGTTGCTGTACAGAGAAGAAAGCTGAAAACAGAACTATTGTTTGCAATGGCCTTCTTTCTAGATATTATACCAAAATTAAGTACAAAAAAGAACAATCACTTCAAGAAACAAATAACTCTATCATTATAAATGTAATTGTATTTCATATATTTTCTAAATGTATCCAATTTTATCCAAAGATTTATTTTGTTGACAGCAGGATCCTGAAATATCCCTTGTCAGAATATTACCCAAAAGTACAGCACAGATAGAGTGAGTTATGGATGGTCTTTTTCCAGCCAATAGAAAAAATATAGATCAAAGCTTCTTGATCATAAAAGGGATCTTTCCTCCTGTAGGCATTTTCTGCTAGATCCAATCCAGAGTACACTGTTGTAATTTTAAAATCTTTATATATACAGATGCATTTGTGATACTAAAACACATTCAGCAATGTCTTCAATTCATCAACAATTTCCAAAGAACTTTCCAAAACTCCAAGAAGCTACTTTCCATGTACTTATTAATTTCCAGGATAGAAATGGCTTCTCAATCAGAATGCTAGCTGAATGTAGTTTTCTTGCAGTAAGAATAATCCATTTAAAATATTTTAGAAGTATAAATCCTTGGTTGGCATTCAAACAAAAATCTTTATACAGCTCTGTACAAGAAAGAGTGCTAAATTCACAAGCAAAAGCAAACATCATGTGTGCCTTTATATGTGATGTTTTTCTAAATCAGGACTCTGTATTAAAACCTTTGCTGGAGTTTTAAATCAAGAGCACTGTATTACTGGAAATTCACTTTTAAAACATTTAAAAATATGTATTTGAAATTTATAAATTGTCAGAGATGATTTAATTTGTACACTCATATAATGCTTAGGGTATTTTCCCACAAAAATATTCTTATTATCACCCATGTTTTACCAATAATAACAAAACGTTTTGGAATTTTGCGTTATTGGATGATTTAAACAAAAGCATTTGTATAAACAAATTGTACCCTATGGAAAAGTTGTGCAACAATAAACTGGCTAAGTCTTTAAGGGTATAAGCTTTTATTTTCATGTAAATTATCTTACATGGTTCCTCTCTAATTCACATATTATCTGTATGGTAATAACTAATCACTTTCTCAGAATAAAAAGCCATTCTTAGATGTTAAGCTAAATAAATCATTTAATATTGCATGATTTTTTTAAAAAACAAAGAAATAAAAGCTATTAACAGAATAGGGAATAAAGCCTGGGAGAAATTTATTGTAAATCACACCTTTGTAATCAAACTTGATCCATTAAAAAGTGCTGTTAATTTTTGGATGTAAAAAGCAACTTCAGGAAGATATCCATTACAGCCTAAAGATAAATGGTTATAAAAACACTTCTAACTTTTCATGATTACACCTCATCTCCATTTAAAATTAAAAAGTAACATGTGGTTTAAGCCCCAGAGAGTTTCTTTTAGAAGGGAGAAAGTTGGTGTAATTCAGATTGCTACTTTCTTTAAAACAATATCCCCCACTGCCTCTATGAGCTTCAAAAAGCCACATCAGATAGCTTAGCTTCTGTTTTTCACAGAAACAAGATGAAAGGCATCAGTGCAATAAGGGACATGTGCAATTTGCCATATGTCAGCTGCAATCACAACTGGCCTTCAATAGTTTTCTTTCTTCAGCTCGGTTCTTATACCTAATGCTGTACTTTTGGACAGGGATGGAGTCTTTGGTGCTCTCCTGATGTTGTTGGATTAAAACTAGTGGTGTGCAAAAAGTTTGAATTTTGTAACAGTGGTGACCCTACAGACATGTTCCGAGCAACAGTGCCAGTCCTAGTCATGTTGCAAGAATTATTTCAAACTCAAAGTAATTGTTTTAATTCAGGATATTTTGCAGACATCTCATTAATATTCTCCCAGGAACTCAGTCAGCATGGTGAGAGGTAAGGTATTATAATGAAGCAGGACTTCAATTAAAGGTTCTGCAATCTGGCATTATGAAATTAGCAATATATAGCAATATGACACACATCCCTTATTCATTGCTTTTTCCAACTAGAATTCAGACTCAAACCGAGAATCAAGAAATCAAAGAGAATGTATTTAAGCAAGAGGGGTAGCTTGGGGAATATACATATGTAGTCTCACTTCCTCCAAACTGTTAAGCTCAATTTTTTTTCAAGTTATGTATGCATTAGATACTTTTTATTTTTATATGTAAAACATATAACCTGCCTTTCTGGTGCATATACCTTTAACAGACCCCAAAAAGCAGAAAGAAATGGAACGAAACATATAGTTCTTACTTATACCTAATTGATAAAGATATGAAGACAACCTTCTCAGACTTCAGTTTCCAATTAGAGTTCAATATTCTTAGAAAAATACACAATAGAAAAAAATATTTTGACTTTAATTGAAAGAGATATTTTTCTTATAAAAAAATCCCCTCAGAATTTTACAATACAATTTTACAATCTTAATATTTCTTTCCATTTGGAATAAATTTACTATTTTGGAACTATAGCAGCACACAGCAATTTAACCAAGTAGATTCACTTAAAATATGTATTAGTGCTGTGTTATATATTATAAAAATATTTTTCATAGTTTAAGCTCAATCCATTTATAAAAATATTAACTATTTCAAGACAATGGCTTATAATATCCAGGTTTTCTATAAAAAAGACATTTGTTTCCTCCAAAAAGGTTATTTGCTATTCAAGATAAACTCTTTGTAATTAATTAATATTATAACAGGATACAATATTATAGTAAAAATTGTCTGCATTTCTCATTATTGAAAAACCCAAATTTCTGATTAATTGTTAAAGTTTTTTTTAAAAAAAATGGGAAAGAAGAAAACCAAATAGCCAGAAACAATGAATGATTTTACCTCCTTCCAATATTCCATACATGAAAAAGCTACAGAAGAATATTTATACCATATATTAACTAAAAACTAAAATTTGCACATTTGAATCCATATATAGTAGTGGCCAAAATTGTGGAAACCTTTTGGGGAAAAGTGTATTTTTGAGGTTTGATCGCTAATAACACCAATTTTTTTTGGAATAGTACCATAAAATTATATATCAATGGAAAGATAATTTAATCAAGAACGTAATGCAACAAGGTTTGTTCAATTATCTGTACTGTACTCTATGAAAAGTTATAGCCAAATAACCAGAAAAAGGAAGCACAACTTGCTTAGGTTGATATCAGGTAGCTTTCCTTTATCTGATTGTAGCCAATGAGCAATGAGCCAATCAGATCATAGTAGGATTCAGTTATTGATGTCATGTATTGAAGCTGAGAGGAGGACATTTGTCAGTGTGTTATGTGATCACTATCAAGTTGGTTGGGTTTTTTTGTGTTGTTTCATTTAGTGAGCTTGTAAAACGTAATAAAATTAAAGTAATGGCGCAAAGAGTTGACCGGTTGCCCAGAAAGTGATGTAAAATAGTATTATTAAGAGAACAAGTTATAAAGTTATAAAGAAATTAGAAGAAAAATTGGTGGAAACTTAACCAAAGGTGGCATTTCTATTGTATACTTTCCCCAAAAGGTTTCCACAATTTTGGCCACTACTGTATGTACATAAAAATGCACATATATACATGTACATTATATATAGTCTCCCTTCTTTTCATTTGATTTGCACATCCTTCATACACTTGGTCTGCAATTTGTTTCCTAGTCATTCTGCTGTGATCAATGAATGCTCCTAAAGATAGTGATTTCATTCATCCATTATGACTTTGGTCAATCAAGTCCTTATATAGGTTGCCCTCAACTTACGATCACAACTGGGACCAAAATTTCTGTTGCTCAGCAAAGTGGTTGTTAAGTGAGTTGTGCCTGATTTTATGACCTTTTTTACTATGGCTGTTAAGTGAATCATTGCAGTTGAACGAATCGGACAGTCAGTAAGTGAATCTCACTTTCCTTGTTGATTTTGCTTGTCGGAAACTGACTGGGAAGGTTGCAAATGGAGATCACATGACCATCCCATCACAGGACATTGCAATCATTGTAAATACATACCATTTGCCAAGCATCCAAATTTTGATCACATGACCATAGGGATGTTGTGATAGTAATAAGTGCAAGGACTGGTCATAAGTCACTTTTTTTCAGTGCCACTGTAACTTCAAACAGTAGCTAAACAAATGCTTGCACATTGAGGACTACCTGTAGTGCTCTTTAGAGTGACAGAAAAGGTGTAGACTAGGTTACCAAACCTAATCATATCTTTGCCACTTGCAACGTTCTCTAATAATAACGACAGCATCTATCAGTTCTGAGACACATTTTGGTCAATCTGCCCAAAGCACAACCAAAAACCAATTTCACACTAAGCATTCTCAGACTATTCTGTGCAAACCAGAATCTCTAAAAACTACACGCCAAGCCAAAATATCGCTGCCCACCCCCCACTAAATAGGAGGTTCATGCAATGTATTGATATATCCAGTATGGATGGTATCAATACCATGTATATGTGAGAGATGTATAGCTGTTTGGAGACATCTTAAGATTTGAAGAAATATATATTTGTAAAAAGAGTTTAGGAGCATTCTCAAGTACCTAAAAAGTCGTGCACATTCATGGAGCACCCGAATTGGAGCAAGAGAAAGAGAAATGGATCATACTTGAAAAGAGCATGACTAACTAGTACTTGGAATAAGAACATTGCACTCTGCTATGATTTGTTGCAAGTATTATTTGCATTTTAACAATCTGACATTGAATAAAATATCAGAGGAAGCCCTTTTAAAGCTATAGTATTAAAATTCCAGGCATTCAAATATTGCTTCCTACGTGAAGAGTAGAAATAAAGTGCTTTTACTGATGTATTTCAACCCCCCCTAAAAAAAATCACTTGAGCCTTAGTTTAAATATAGTCCATGGCCAAGGTGCACAGAGGAGAAGAAATGCAGACAGGAGGGAAAAATACCCACACTGGCAGAGTTATGATTCTTCTTTCTGCTGTAGTTCTCATCACTGAAGAGATCAGCTTCTTTTCTATATCAAACCATGTCATTTTGGTAGAGAAACAGCAAATAAAACAAGTTGTATTCATGGCTATAGGCCCACCAATCATGCAAGATCTTTAAATTCACCAAATAAAAAAGAGGCAACTTTAACAAAAAAGTACATGTATATATTACTTAATAAGGATGTGGGAATGGAATCTGTACCTATGCGCAAATGGCAATGCATTCTGAGTTGGTTCAGCCCTTGGTTCTGAATTTTGTGTCATTTCTGGCATTGTTCTTTCATCATCTGTCCCATTAATGCTCTCCGGTGTAAGAGGAGATTGAATATCACCCGCAGATTCCTTTAAAAGAAGAGGAATAGTTATATATTTCATTTCTACACAATATAGTTTCAATATATAAAATAAAATGCTACAGTTATCAAATATATTGTAAGTCTTAGAAAATATCAGTATTCAGTATGCTACTAAACCTTTAAAGCAGAATACAAAAGGAAGTTATTTGTGTGCACATCAGATCATGTCCCATCTATTATTTCAATCAACTAATTATGCCAAAATATGTTCTGTTTCATGTAGCAGCCTCTGAAGGTCAGAGCAATTCCAACAGTGTTGTGGTGTTGTGATTCAAGGCAGTCCCTTTTCTATGTGTATTGTGATGATGAGCATACTATGCCCAAAAGGGCAGAATATGTGGCATAGCATCGCAATTCTGAGGGCCTAAGAACATGAAGGTGCCACTGTTATCTAGGTATCTCTTTCTCTCCTAAGTTTTGACAGCAATAGTAAAAATCTCACAATGTAGGAATATTCTACCAATATACTACCTGCATTCATGTTCTCCCAACTGAAACTCAGAGATGAATGAATTCATTCACCTTCACTTTTAGCTTAGGTGTCTAAGAGTAGGAACTATTTCAGGATTTTCCTTTTCTAGAATTTTTCATCTGCTGTTTCCATGTGGCACTTTCAAAACAATTCTAGATGGATGGATAGATAGATAGTTACATCCTCATGAATTGAGCTAGAGCAGTGTTTCTCAACCATGGCCACTTGAAGATGGATGGACTTCAACTCCCAGAATTCTCCAGCCAGCTATCTCCAAGCGGCCAAGGTTGAGAAACACTGAGCTAGCTAGAGCAATGGTTCTCAACCTGTGGGTCGGGACCCCATTTGGGGTTGAACGACCATTTCACGGGGGTCGCCAAACCACGTTGTCCGCCATTTTTTTCCCTTTTCCCTAGCTGACCTACTCCCTCTTATTGGTGGCCACACCCACTTGGGGGTCACCACAACATGGGGAACTGTATTATGGGGTCACGGCATTAGAAAGGTTGAGAACCACTGAGCTAGAGGATATACTGGCTTTCTACTTATATTCCTATAGAATTTAGAACCGTGCAGTGGTCTTCATATTGGAATCCAAAATAGTGCTGTACCCTAAAGTGTGTAGGTATAGCATAGTCTTTCTTTTCATTTTTTAAAGTGGTTGGATGGATGCTCACATGGTGATTACATGGCAGATGGAAGGAAAAACTGCAATCCTGGGAGAAGAGCTGCTTACATTTGCATCCTCCAATATTTGGAAACAACTTTTTGAATTCAGTCTGAAGAAGCAAATTTTTTGTGGACAGCCCTAAAAGAGCTCTTAAATTTAATTTAAAATTAATAAATTAAAATATAAATAAAATTCAGTTTCAGTTTAATGGCACTCTCATCTATCTCTGTGGTAATTTCCATGATCAGAAAATGTTACAATTTAAAGTATGAGTTCAGATAAAAATATACGGTATTTCAGACTTCACTAATTATCAGTTGAATTTACAATACATATGCACTGAATTTCAACCTTTAAAAATAATGTAGGGAAAATCTTTATTTCTTCTTCTGAAGAAAACAGAAATACCCAGCATTCAGATTTCTCTAATTAGCAAGGTACTTGGGCCATGAATATTCCAAATTTCAACCTTGAGATGAACATACCTCAAATATTTGAGTATAGATTATCATTTCTCTTATAAAGAAAATTCTATGAATATCCAATTTTTCATCCTTTTAAAACAGAGTTCTTGCTCTTCAGAATATTCACATTGACACATTTATGCAATATATGCAGTGTGATTAACTAACTTAATGCTTTTAAAGTCTAGTCTTGTGTTAATAAGAGTGACAAAAATATTTATTGTATGAATAAATATCAAAATAGCTGAAAAATGTCTAATTACAATACATTTAACATACTATATGGGCAAGACAATCAAGACAATGTTTAAATCAAGCAGTGCTGCACTTTTGTGGGGAAAAGCTCATCAGCTCAAAATCCATTATGATATAAAATAATGGCAAATATTTATGGCACCACATAACCAACAGTTACCTACCTATGTCCCAGCTACTATCTAAGAGGTATTTAGGGATTAGACTATAAGTATAGAGTAAAACAGAAGGAGTATAATGAAATTAAAAAACAATGCTTGATAACACCTTTCACAGTAAGTGCAAGATGGTTTTAGATAAATAAATAAAAAAAACCATTACAATCAATTGGCATACTGTGTTCTTCTCAGTCCGGTCATTTTTAGAACTTTAACGAGAGAAATAGCCTGAGGTATTTGCTATCCATTAAAGCTCAGGGCACTTACAGTTTACATATTACCTAGACTACTGCATTAATTTACCCACCCTTGGGGTTATAGTACTTAGTAAGAAAGTGATTGCTCAAGCAAATGTCTCAATAAAATGATTAGTGTGGCTATACAAAACCTTTCTTCTACAAAGCATTAAAGAAGCCACAGCTTTCTCCCAGGCTGACCATGCTCTGCTGCAGGAGATCCTAACAGAAAGGTTATCTCGGCGTGTAGATATAAGTATAGAGAACCAGGGAAAAGCTTTCAAAGCAGCTTTATGAACTGTGCAAATCATGTAGCTCCTTTATTCCTTCAATGCAGGTGCTTTATTTCCACTAACTTGCTTTGCAAAGTACCCTCTTTCAAACACTTTGCATGCTTTGCAACCCCAGTGATTAGTTCTCACATTTTATTAAATAGAAGGAACCAAATTTAGCTCTGCTTAACAATATATGGGTTGCCTTTTTCCATGATATTTATTCCACAAGTTCCCAATCTAGCCAACAGCTATAAGATTGATCTGCTTTGACTTTTCAAGATCAGCAAATTTTGTTGAAATGTGAATATCAATTTGCACATGGTCCAAACAAGATCCACAGGAAGAATGAGACAGTAATCAGAAGTAAGAGGAAATAAGGATACTGAAAAGGGAAGAAGTACATGAGAAGGAAGAAGAAGCTGCTAGTTTATAAGGTCATAAGGAAGACAAACACAGATGAAGAAGGCAAGCCATTGTAACATGAGCATCAGAACAAGCCGAAGTGAGGCAGGAAGGAACCATTTGTATAAAGTAAATAGCACAGAAAAATGTCAAAACCTCGGGAAGATGGCAGGTGCAGAATCACAATATAATCCCATTCTATTTTGTATTATTATTATTATTATTGGTTTATTTAAATGTATTGGCCACCCCACTCCAGTGGACCTTGAGCAGCATACAAAACTGGAAAAAACAAACAAACAGCCAAAAACATTAAATTAATATGTTATACATTAATAGCACACACACACAAATGGAATTGTCAAGTGTCCGTCATCGTTCAAATTCCCCCCCTGTGGATACACACAATGGACACCATGGAAGCAAACTAAGAAAATAAGGTCTTGCATCCCATAATGGCTATATATTAAGGCTGAAGCAGAATATTTTTCTTTGCATCCTATATTCATTCAAGGATCCTTCTAATCTCCATAAGGTTTAGAAGGAATGGCTTATTACAATGTATAAATTGCTACAACTTTTGTAGAGTGAAAAGCTATTATCTCTTTATCTATAACAGACATACAGTACCTGGTACAACAGGCATAGGACTGAAGCAGCCTGCATGAAACTATGCAGATGAATGCCTCAAAACTGATATTTAATGGGTAAATCAAAACTACATTCCAAATAAATTATACCCGTTTTTAATCATAAACTAGGACAAACATACCTGTGATGGTGTACTTGTTAATTCCATCTTTTCTTGGGATTTTTCTTTAGCTAATCGTGCAGCTTCTTTAAATTCCTGAAATTTTTCTGCAAACTGAAAGCAAAGGTTGGCTAATTACATTTATTTATTTATCAAATTTACAACTTATAGCACAGGCTCTCAACAAAATCATGAAAAAATAGCAAAAATATGAAAAAGTAACTAATATAATAAAATCATTAGTTGGAGGTATATCAAGACATATTTGTTATTTGGGAAGAAGACTTATAGTCCATACAAAGATTTCTCAATTAGCTGAAGAAAATGGGACATCAAAATATAATATTTGTGATCCATTATGACAATAGCCAGATCAGCCTTTTGGATATGACTATGAATAACTATCATGATTGTTAAACAATAATCATTTAAAGACTACTTAATCTTGTTCTCCCAACAAGAACCACTCTCCACAAAGGCTACAGATATAAATCACTCCTTAAGAATGACAGCTCTCATCTATGAGCAAATCAGAAATAATGTTCTAGATCACTTTTCAAAAGTTAAATGCAACTGCTTATTGGAATTGGTTTTCTTACTGCGCTTCACAATTTTTTAATTACTATTTCTTATAAGATGGTATCCAAGATCAGTGATAGTTGCTAAATTCTGAAAAAGCAAAGAGGAAAGAAAGCTAAAAGAAGCTAAAAAGTTGTAATGAGTCGCAGGGTTCATTACAGGGGAAGGCTAGTGAAAGATTAAACACTTGTTGCTGCAGGCATTGCCTCTGTAACCATTGTCTATGGAGATTCTCAGTCATCCAGATCATGGTTGTCCTAAAGGTGCTTTTTCAAATGGACTGAAAAAGCACCTTTGGAACTCTAGCCATTGTAGCTAGTCACAGATAAGAGGGGAAAGAAACTGCACAGGGAAGATCTATGCTTAGAAAGCATAAATAGATGGGAAGGACATATGATTGGTCATTGCCTTAAAGTCTCATTGGCCCAGACTTTTGAATTAGAAAACTACAAGAAAAATAGTCAGGAATGGCCAAGTATGGCTGTCACCCATCTCTGCCTACTGACTGATTTGGGCTGTACTGAAATAAAACTGTTTACTGATCACTCCACAAATGTCACCTGCTGTCTATTGTAATTTGGGCTATAATAAAAAGAAATTGAGAGTTACTCAAGAATATTCTACATTAACAGACAACCCCTTGCTTCACAGACAGTACAGGAGGATTAAAAGTAAAGTAATTTAAAGTATTAGGGTTAGTTACCTACAAAATACAATCATTGCAAGATCATCTCAGGGTCATCTCCCTTATGACTATTGCATTAATTGCAAAAAATGCACACAAAACTTTTATTTTCACCAAATCTATAGACAATTAAGAGACAGTGGCTGCAAAGATGTACCACAGTGTCATGCTTGTATGTCATATAGTACCCTGTCCTAAAATTGATTTGGGCTCTTAGGATCAGAAATGGAAAACATTTAGACAATATAACAAAACAGAACAGGAATATCCTGCATTGAAACACTTTTCCGATTAAGAAATATTCCATATCAGATTTATGGCCATAGAACAGGGCTTTTCAACCTTTTCACCCATTGTACCACTTTTAGGATATGGCAACATCCGAGTACCACCAGTCGCCTAGCAAGGTGGTACAGCGTAAATTTCAGCATGAGGCTGGAATAGTTTTGATAAAACCATCTGGGTGACCTTCTTCTTAGGTCAGCATGGCAGCTCTACTATCTCTGAGATGTAGTCCTGACTAGAAACGGTTTACTAGGCCAGAAGGTTCCTAGTTGGTTCTTTCCCCTCTTCCTGCTTAGGTCAATTCAGTTTGCTGTGAATGTTTTCTTACCAGGGCACTTTAAGCAGTTCTTATGTATAAAAGTGCACCTCATAGTTTGGTGATGAATGCAGCTCACATGTGCTAACACAATATGCATTGTGTAGCACTTTTTCTGAATAAAGCATCCTTGGTATAATACCTTGACCTCAGAGAATAAAACAAATTCTCCTTTATGTGCTGATTATTTGTTGCAAATGTAGAGGCTATTTCAGATGACAAAGATGTGTAGAGGTTTCAACTAAATGTTGCTATTCTATCATCAATCTCTGTGTGATAAGCTTTATATTTCTATTTAGATTGAAGTCAGCCAGACATAACCTGTACAGTTAGTCCTTGACAACCATATTTGAGCCCCAAATTTATGTTACTAAGCAAGGCAGTTTTTACATGAGTTTGCCCCATTTGATGATCTTTTTTGACACAGTTGTTAAATGAATCACTACAGTTGTTAAATGAATCATGTCATTAAGCAAATCTGGCTCCCCTCATTGACTTTGCATGTCGGAAGCCCATTGGGAAGGTTACAAATGGTGATCACATGATCCCAGGACAATGCAACTGTCATAAATACATGCCAGTTGCCAAATTTTGATCATGTAACCACTGGGATGTTGCAACAGTCGTTAAGTGTGAAAACTTTCAGTGTTGTTGTAATGTCAAACGATCATAAATAAATGGCTGTAAGTTGACAACCATCTGTATTTATTTTGGAATATGCTTTGTTGCCAAAAATTACCTATTTGGTTCAGTTACTGGTATATTGAACCTCTTTCCACATATCTTACACTGGCTAAGTTGGTCTTAATTCAGCAATTTCTGCAGGACCCAGAAATTAATAAGAACACTTTCTTGTACTTTGCTGAATGTTCAAGATATTTCTTCATCTTTACAATGTTAACCATTCATTTTCAAACTTCAGCTTTCTAATCATTTATTTTGAGCACAGCATTTTGAATGTTATTGACATTCCTCTACACAGTATGTTTAAAATCATTTTGACTCAGAGGATATAAATCACAATCCTTTGTGTTGAATCCAAAGCTTCTCTTTCTTATTTGAAGAAAGGCTCCTTAGGAGAAACAGAATCTTTGATTCTAATCATTATGGATGGTGGGGAGATATTTTTTCGGAATTCATGTTCTAACATATATGCCTGTCAGTACTCCTAATTATGTATCTCTGGCTGTTAATAATTCTTATATATTATTTACACTTGGAGATGGGGGACCAGAGAAGGAGAGCACAGGACAACAAAGAATACATAGTTGTTATCAACCTTACACTTTTATGAAATACTCTTTACAGTGGCCTGTGTGGAATTTTTTGGAATTATAGGCAGTTCTTACTTAAAGGCTGTAATTGGGACCAACAACTCCGTTGCTAAGCAATGCAGTTACACAACATATTGCATGACCCCATCAACTTATGATGGCAGTTGCAGCAGTTCCATTTGCCTTTGTTAAGCAAATCCCAGGGTCATATGATCACCATTGTAATGTCTTCCCTTTGCCTTTGCTTGCAGAGGTCTGTAGTGAAGGTTACAAATGGCAACGATGTGATCGCGGTATTCTGTGACTGTTGTAATTGCGAGCCAGTTGCCATGTGCCCAATCACAATCACATGTCTGGGATATGTGATAAACACTGCAACTACTAGGATCAGTTTTCAATCTCCTTGTGCAGAACCACTGCTAACTCTGAATGGTTGCTGAACAAGTAGTCGTTAATCAAAGACTGCCTTTATGACGTTATAAAATTATTTGGAACTGCATGAACCCATGGAGCTATTTATCATGGCAACTCAGATAAATATATAAATAAACCCCAGGTATAATACTTTATTTGGAACTGAAAGCTTAACATCTAGTCACACCTCTAAAATTCATACCTCTCTCTGGAAAGGCTACATGTCTTAACCATTTCAAGATATGTTCAGAGAGTATGGCAGCTACTCTTCCAACATTCAGAAATGCATCCATAAGTAATTTGTGGTTAGTGCAATCTGATTTGTGCATTATATTACAAACATATTTTAGGTAGTGAAGGAAATACCTAATCAGTAAATACAAGGTATATAAATAGTTTGTAACATTTTGTGATACCTTAAAAATACATGTATAACAAGCATAACAATTAACCTACAGTATCAATTAATTAATATTTAAGGTGCCACAAAATTCTTACAGGTAATCCTTGACTTACGATTGTAATTGAACCCAGAATTACAGTCATAATTCATAGTGGTTGTCAAGAAGGTCTGGTTTTAGGATCTTTTTTGTAGTGGTTGTTAAACATATGACACAATTATTAAGTGACCACTGTGATCCCTAAGCAAACCCGTTTTCCCCAAGCAAAGTAAAAATCCAAAACCAGCAAAAAACCCACCAAAAATTGTGGTCACATGACTATGCTGAAAACAGCCATAGTTGTGAACTGATGGTTGTCACGTGCCCAAAATACAATCACATGATGACAGTTGGAACTTTGAAAACTGGCTATAGCTCTGGGAAGATCCATCATAAGTTTGAATGGTGGCTAAGCTTGGACTACCTGCATTTGTATTCAATATACTTTTTAAAAATTAACTTGTTCCCAAATTTACTTCTAATCATATTTTAAAGTATGCAAAAATATTTAATTTTCCTCCAAATAAAAATTATACATTGTTAGTCAAGGTAATTCAGGGTTCTCTAATCTCAGGGGTGTCAAACTCAATTTCACTGAGGGCCGCATCAGCATTGCGGTTGCCCTTGGGGGGCCGGGTGGCTGCGGCCTACTGGGTGGGCGTGGATGGAGTGGGTGTGGCCTACTGGATGGACATGGCCACCTCTATATCGTTTGCGTCAAGGGTGCCTGTGGGGGCCTGGGCAGGAGTGGGACAGATCTGAGGGTCTCTGACAGAAGGGGGTGGGACTGGGGCAAGCGCCAAGGCGTGGTCCATTCTTTCATTCCTCACAAAAGGTGACACCTCCCCAGCATGCACCCAGGGGGCAGGGCCGACACAGCAGGGGCTGGTTCCTTGCTATTTCTAGGCGGCCTTGTGGAGCTAAGACTGAATGCGTTTCAGCATAGATGGCCACCACAAAATTGTACATTGGCTCCCAGCTGGCCTGGGCCAGGGCCAAGGCAGCGGAGGCTGTTCCCTCACTGTTTCCAGGATGGCTTTGCGGGCCACATGAAACCACTTCGCGGGCCGCATCCGGCCCCCGGGCCTTGTGTTTGACATGTCTGTCTAATCTGAATCCCTCCTAGAATTCTTATCAAGGCTAAGAACTCCTAGCATTTTCAGGTTGGCTTTGATATATTCTCTTCTATTGAATTCTAAACAATTTACAACTAAGATTTGTCCTGCTGCTTCTCCAAGATCCTAACAACGGTTTTAGACAGATACCTAGGAGAAAGCAGAGAACTATGGAATATTTGGTTCAGAAAAAAATTATGCCTAGGAGAGTGAAAATGTTAGTGATAGTCCTAACAAGAAGCATGATGGAATTAAGTCACAAGAATACAGCAAGATGTGATAACTTATAAATGAGGTCCAAGGGAAAATATACATGTAAAAAAAAGAAATAATAAATAGGAAAGAACATTGCATATGGTTTCTCTGCTAATATTAGTAACTAACAAGCCAAAACTGAAGATCCCGAATACTCCAATAGATACAATGGAAACATGATGACCTGAATGCAAGCTGTAGAATAATAGTAAAAAATCATAAATGCAGGATAATTAAAGAGGACATAAAGATCAAACTAATTAGAAATTTCAAAAAGACAAACTCCTCTACATAATTGGTGTGAATAAATAATAATGGATCCCATTAGTAATTCTAATGCTAATAGTAAACTTCTCAATATATTTTGAGATGGAAAATAAAATCAGGGAGCCACAGATGAGTGCATTTTTTAAATAGATACTCTTAGGAGCTAATACAAAATGGAATCTTATTGAATACAGTGAGATTTAGAATACCATTATAATAAAAATATTGTTTATACTAATTAAAAGAAAAGGATTCCAAATTAGCATATTCAATTTCAACTCTTTTTCAAAAATTATTATTGAAAGAAAATATAAGAAGGATCAATTCTTGTAATGACCTTGGAAGACAAGAGGATGACTTGCAGCATATCATTAGAAATCTTCTGAACATTTTTGAGAGTCATTCAGTGAAGTTATATATTAAGTCAAGAAAGATAAATTTTAGTCAAAGACATTATAACAACTACTATTAAGGAAACTGTTTACTGGACTGGAGGCTAAAACATATAAGGAACGGTTGTTGGAATTGGGTATGTCTAGTTTAATGAAGAGAAGGACTAGAGGGGATATGATAGCAGTATTCCAATATCTCTGCCACAAAGAAGAAGGAGTCAAGCTATTCTTCAAAGCTCCTAAAGGCATGACAAGAAGCAACGGATGAAAACTAATTAAGGAGAGAAGCAACCTAGAACAAAGGAGAAACTTCCTGACGGTTAGAACAATTAACCAGTGGAACAAGCTGCCTCCAGAAGCGGTGAATGCTCCAACACTGGAAGTTTTTAAGAAGAGACTGGACAGCCATTTGTCTGAAATGGTATAGGGTTTCCTGTCTGAGCAGGGGGTTGGACTAGATGACCTCCAAGGTCCCTTCCAACATTATTATTATTATTACTATTATTATTATTATTATTATTATTATTATTATTATTATTATTACACTCATTTCAAAGAACTGAAAACTTCAAAGAGAACAAAGGAATGCCAAAAGAATGGAGCAACAATCAAAACTCTTTAAATTGCTTAAAAGAGGGAAACAATAAAGAGATTCAGCCAGGCCACTGAATAACATAGTAAAATAGGGAATACTAAAATTTTATTTAGATTATTACAAGAAAATCAATACATTTTGTCCATCTTGCTTAAATTATATAGACCAATTTGTTCAACATCAGCTCTTGATAATTTGTTGAATAATATTATTAAAAACAAAACAAAACTGAAGAAGAATCAACCTAGCTTGTTCAAATTTAAATTCTGTATCACTAATCTTTTAGAGTTCTTTGATAACGCGAACAAGGACACTGTATGATCAGCTTTATAAAAAGCTTTCAACCAAGTTTCTCATCAAATGATCCTGAGCCAATTTAGGGGATAAAGAGATCAGTGTGGATCATTAAATGGCTATAGATTCTATGGATCAACAACATTATCTGATTAAAGATTTTAAAATAATCAGTAAAAGTAATTAGTTTTCACAATGGAAGTGTGGAAATAATTGGATCTATTTAGAATCAGTATTGGGACTAATGCTTTTTAAGTTGTTCATAAATAATTAGGATGTGAAACAGCAAAGCATTTTGAAAGGGTCTCTCGAAGCTGTAAGGACATCTAATAAAGAGGCAGTTAAATATAATAAAGAGGAGTTAAATATAAACAAGCATAAAATGAAAAACAAGGCAACTGCCTCCCCCAAATTCATATATACGGTAGTACCGTGCTGTAAATGCTGTTAGGATCTGAAACAGCAGCGAATGTATAGAAAAGCTAACTGAAAAACAGTTGAAACAAAACAAACCTGTTAGGAAAAATAAAATGCCAGTCTAATAATACTTTTATAATGTACAAGCGGTTTGATCTACTATAATTTCCCTCCCCTATATTTCTAGATCTTGGATTACAATTGTATAACATACTATAATTGCAGAGTAAGCTATGAGTTTGAATTCTAACTTAGTAAGTGCTTCCTGTAAAAGCTCTCTTGCAAATACAGCTAAAATCTTCTCTTTACTATTACTTTGGTCTATATATGGGAGTTTCTGAAATGAAAATAAGCAAATATTCATCTGGACATTTAAGTATTCTTTCGCAGGGAATAAACTTATACCTGTCCATATCTGATACATTATAAGTGCCTACAAATTTTCTGAACAAGATTACATGGAAAATTAAAGGATAACATTAGTCCCAACTCCCAAGCCAATCTGAACTTTTCATTGAGTTTTGAGTGTTGCGTTCTGTTCAGCCATGGCAGAAAACTCAATATAGCAAGTGATTAAAACAGGTATACATAACTAAAACAATTAGTTTCAGACCCCATGAATGCAGTGATACAAACAAACAAGGCACTGGTTTACAAAAATTTGTAAGAACATCCATTCCACACACACAAGGGCAATTTTTTCCAAATTATTATCATCATGCTAATAAGATGTGATGGTGCTTTCATCTACACAAACATCCCAAATGGCTATCCAAAAATCTGAAATGTCAAGCATAAAAACATCCACATGGAGGAAAACAGCCTAGATCCAAACACAAAGCTCAGAAGCCTTTAAAAATTCTAAATTTAATCTGGGATATTAATAGCCAATGATCGTTTTATATATGGTTGTTTGTTTTAGCAATCAAGTTCAGTTTTGGAACACAGTCAAGAAGGAATATTTTTTTTAAATTTGAGAAGTATATATCAGAGAAATGTTTGGAATTATTATTCCCAAACCATAATTAAATTTTGTTTATATGAATTGGAGGAAGACATGCAACTTCAATGTTTACTTAAGAGGTCTTTGCTTAGCAGATAATATATTTTCAAAAGTAAACTGCATTAACTTTTTAAGAGTGTTATAAAAATTTATCTTTCTTTTTGCATAGCTCTGACCTGTTGCTTCCTAGCTCCAAGCAATCACATACCTGGTGGAAATACCTACCTTTGAGAGATGATGCTCAGAGGAAAATCCCAAGCCATAAACAGTATTTGCTCTGCTATCTGCCCATTGACCAAACTTTTGTGATGTTTTTGTGAATGTCATGTTGGGAGTGATGGTACTATTTATTATTGCCTGTACACAGAAAAAATATTATAAATAAAACATAATCATAAAGCCATTTGGGGAGTGTTAATTGGCTGCTGCAGCACAGACTAAGTTTCAGACTATTTTGCCATCCAAAGAATCACCTTCTAAAAACTTAAGCACATATTCAAAACTGACATATTCACAGATATGCTCTGCTCCATTAGCAAGTTGAAATAGAATCTGCCAATGGATGGTGGGAAACTTGTGATCAACTGCAGTCAGCAAAGATAATTGATTCTATATTGTATAAACTCTTTTCAATTGTCATTATGTTGTTATTACATGAAAAGAATCTGGGGTTGCATCTTGTCCCTTTCATTATCCGCAGAGTGACCAAATATTTCAAAATTTATGTGATCATAGTAAGAATGTTGGTATCACAGACTTGTCTATTAGATACTTTCAAAATGTGAACAGTAGGGGAGTGGATGACAACAAAAATCAGGAGATAGGTATTATTTTCTTCATATGTTTATAACTGCGTGAAGAATGCTGAATACTTCAGAGAAGCGTTCTTTTTATTCAAAATGTATGATTGACTACAGTGTGAAACATAACTGAGTACTGCACTTTTGGTCTAATCTGATTCTTATGTTCATTCATTTTTTTTCAGGATATTCCTGTATTTAATGTCAACTTAGCAAATAGGTATATTAATAGAGGTTTCATCTTTCTGCCAGTATTTATCATCATTCTAAAGTATACTATATTTAGTGTTTTATGTTAACATTTAAAACAAACTTACTAAACTTACTAAAATATGTTTGCAAACTGTAAATATAATGTTTGCATTGAAGTTGAAGAATTGTACCTCTCCTTTGAAAAGAATTTCCAACGTATTGTTTCATGCTACATAATGGATACTGTATGATAATAGATTAATTCCATGGGAAAAGCTACTAAATAGAAAAGGACAGTAAGTGAAAAATGGACTGTGCAGATGCTTGACTAATTCTTACTCACTTTATAATTCAGAACTCGCAAGGTACTGTAACTGTTTTGTCGATTGTGCCAGCTTGAATTCAATGCATTGTTCCATCTACAGCTTCTTAGATAAGTAGTAGTAGCCCAAATGAGTCGCTAAGAGAACTCTGACCATATTTTTGCCCAAGGACAAAAAGAAACACATAGTACAATTATGGCACTAAGGGGACTTTTTTGATTAACTCTTGAACCTTAGGTCTAAGCTTTTTCCATCTAAATCCACAAATAGTGACGTAAAAACAGCTTTATTAATGATGTTATCAGATTCTGAAATCAATCTTATTCTCTCACACTATTTGTCTAGACCTTTTAGCTGTTTGTATATCTTATAGGCTCTAGCTTCATGTGGCTTTTGTCCCATAGGGGAGAAGTTATAATTTTTTCTTTAACAAGGCTAACAACAGTTTAGGGAACAGGTTTATGGCTAAAAACCCTTCACCCAGAACCATTAACTGTGGAGCTTTTCTGCAATTATTTGAAGGTTTTATATATTTAATGGTCCAAAATGTACTGCAAATAAAATGCAGCAATTAAAGAAGG
Organism: Crotalus tigris; assembly: GCF_016545835.1. Classification (NCBI taxonomy): domain Eukaryota; kingdom Metazoa; phylum Chordata; class Lepidosauria; order Squamata; family Viperidae; genus Crotalus; species Crotalus tigris. The sequence continues at coordinate 998,284 of NW_024097032.1, forward strand.
CTAATTTTAAAGCAAAAATGAGTCTGCCATTAGATCAGAGTTGTGGGAAGTTGATACCTATAGGCAGATCAGTTTCTTAATCCGAAGGTCACCTTCCATAGTATTAGAATCATGCTTATCCCAGAAACATAAACATGACTATTCAGCAGAACTGGAGATTTTCAGTGCATTCTAACTCCAAAAATGCAGCTTATTTCAAGGAATAGCTTTTCAAGTAAGATAAATATCACTGACACCCTGAAACCTTAATGAACATGTATTGGTATTTTTCACAATGAAAGTAGCTTTCTTTGTCCACATGAGGAGCTGCTATCATTTTTGGGGAAAGGAAGGAATACTTTTTGTTTTTTGCATTTTGTCATTCAGTAGTTGGTGCTATAATAATTGCATAAACTAATTTTTGTATGAAACACTGCATTTTTGTCCAATTATTTAAGTTTTCATATACATCAATGAAATTATATATTAGTATCAATATCCTTAAAATACTGCTTTTCCTATACTAACAAGTTTCAGTGAAAATTTTGTTAATTGAACTGGTATACTGTAAGAACACTGGTCTCCCATAATATTGAGAGTCCAGCAACTTATTTTTTTATGCAAGTAAAAAAAAAAATCAACCTCATTTTTAAGAAGCTCAGGTCCAAAGCCAATTCTCTACTACAGCAAATGACCTAAATAAGGATGTTAAACAACAATCACTGGTCCTTTACATTCGCCCCTTATGGCTATTGACAGATATAATATTTTGTATTGTGTTACTCTTGTCTTGTGTTAAATTTTAAATTAGTATAATTGTAAAATATTTGAAACAGGAGATTCCATTTTAAAATTATAATTGTACATCATATCCATGGCTAACATTTTAAAATATTCAAATGGATAGGAAGATGGAATTTGTTCTTATCATTTCCTGTTCTAGTGAAAAAGAATGAATTTTGGAGAGCTGTACATGTATCTACATACAACCTATTTATGTAGATTACAATGCAAGAACACTGAATGGGGAAGAAATGAATAGGTAGAATATAATGTCATTATTCACTTGACTTGCTATCCCAAATGATCAGGCAAATTGTTATTTTTTTCATAAATGCCTTTTTTAAATAAAAGTCTTCTTTTCCTGCAAGGGACCACACCTCTAATTACAACTAAACATTTACACACATTTGTATAATGGAGCTACAAACTATATCTCTTTCCATATGGTGTAATATCACATTTCAAGTTCCTTTCCTGTTTGGCTATTGTTATAAATTATTTTATGTTAAGAATTAAATCAACAAAAATATGACTACTCGGATACAGATATACATTATCATTTCAAACAGCAGTTTTTAGCTTCTTCTCTTTTTATGATGAATTCAAAAAATTCAAAAAACAAGCAAGCTATGCCTTTTTGAACATCTGTCAATGGTTTATCAGCACAGATAGAAGCATTTTTAATAAAGTATGATTTTGTAAGCCAACTTCCAACAATTATTGTATTATTCTGGATCACATATCACTGAAATACCTTGAAGTATGTTGAAAGGAAGGCATCTATGCTTCAAAGTTAATGCAATTCTAGTTTATTTTGGCTTGAACAATCAAGGAGCTTACCTTTGAGCCATCCAAGCTGATGATCCTATAGACGTTTCTTGTGCTGTCATAGAAATAGGACACAGTAACAGCATGCTTGCTGGTGGGAACCCAGTTCTTCTTTGTATTTGGATCAATTTGGAAGACATGAGCTCGGGTGCTGTAAATGGGTTGCTCCCTGTAGGGCAGAAAGTAAAAGTGATGGATCTGGTTTGGACGTAGTATGATTGTACACGGGTCATTGGAATATTTCATCCATTGGATCCTACTAATGACTTCACTTTGCATCAGTAATAAACTTGCCTTCCTAAGTCTTATATGTATAGACTGAGATTTCAGTGTAGCACATGAAAAGTATTCAGAGAACTGCAAGTCCATTAAAATAAATTGAGTGGCCAGCTGTACAGTCAAATAAAGGAGACGTATCTAAATATAGAGGCATTACTGATATACCACCTCCTCCTCTATCCTCCTCCATCTGTCAGCTTCTTTAAATATGGGCTGTCAATATTGCGTTTTCAATTAAAGGTCACCTAATTATATGACTTATTCTAGTTTATTTAATTTATTATTATTAAAATAATATTATGCTATTTCTGATCATTATCAATCTTATTGGTGAAATATGCTTACAAGGACTGATCATGCTGATAGTGGGAGAAAAGAATCCAATAATATCAATTCCCGATCTGTTAATAGAACACATTCCCTTTGCTATGCTCCCTGTGTTGTAAAGTTTTGGGGTCACCCACAGAGTTGGGGAATTTTTTAAAAGTATCTGAATGATGTCTGATAAAGAACCTTTCAATATTTTCACACTAATCCATTTTCAAATATCAAAAATATGTTTTTCAGAAATAAAAGCTGGAAATACCATCAGCAGAAAATGAAAAAACAAATGAAGAAATAAACAGATCCCAAACATGTTTAGGAAAACTAAAAGGTCTTGGCCTACAGCTTCTCCTACTGCAGCATGGAGTATAGGATGGCCAGTAGTCCATTGATATCTCTCCTTAGTTCATGGTATCCTTCTCAACCTTATTTCTGAACTTATTGGCTTAAGGATCTGGAGAACCTGTAGGAGTAGCTAGACCCTACAAAGCTAAAGAGATCTTTTTACAAGACTCACAGTTTGATCCAAACACAAAGTAGTCTTGTAGCTAATGACCAACTGCATATTTGCTTTCATCTAACTTAATCACTTTCATATGTGCACAGAGATTTCAAAGCTGGTGGTTTATTAAGTGGTAACCATTTATGAATTACAACAAAGATCCATTAAATTAGCTTGGGGAGTTACTACATTCTTAGAGCTTCATCAGATAGCAGATAGCCATCCTTGGAAGTGAAATAGATTAGGCCCAATAATCCTTGGATGGGGACAATGAGAGAATATCAGCTCTGTAAGTAGACTTAGATGGAAAAAAAGATATCTTGAAAAAAAACACCCAATATCAAGCTACTTCTTTATTATGGCATACACATGTCCATGAAATCGCGAGGAGTTCAGCAAAATGCAAAGTAGATCTGCATCTCAACACAGATGCTTATTTTAAAACAAAACAGGTAAACTATTGCCTTTCAGATGCTCTAGCTCAGGGGTGTCAAACTCGCAATATCACATATGTTGTGACGTATCGTGACTTTTTTTCCATTTCCGGCAATGGGGTGGGTGTGGTTTTGCCATGACGCATCCAGCCTGCAGGCCGGCAGTTTGACCCCCCTGTTCTAGCCTATAAGAAGTAATTTTAAGGAAACTTCTGGTTTTGCGCCATAGCGCTTGCTCGTGGGATTGCGGACCTCCACACTCTGTGGCTAGTTTCACCCTGCCAGGGGACCCTAAATGGGTCTAAGTCACCCCAGAGAGGTGGCGAAGAAAAGAAGGGTATTGTTCTGTCCCAGCCTACGTGAGTCTTTGTTAAGCTCACAAGGAGAAACCTCTCTTCCATCAAGCAGGCTGGAACCAAGGAAAAAACCAATCCCCTTTTATTATTTACAGACCTGAGTAAATGTCCAAAGACAAAGGCAAACAAAACACAATTCATTGAAATTTGATTCCTTAACACAAAAGGTTGTCTTCAGCAACCAGCACCTCCCACACCTTCCCTTTTATTATGCAGCCAAGGTGTGGCTTCCTAATACCTTCCCCTTTGCCTTTGGAGCCCCCTATTGCATTCTTCTGTCCGACTCTCTTTGCTTGTCGGCGTTTACGAGCATCCTGGATATCTTTCAGCTGTGAATCATCACTGTCCAACTCAGCCTCCCAGCACGGCTATGTCTCAGCCTAGCGCGAGTAGAGGGGCCAAGCTCCTCATCAGACTATAAGTCTTGGAGCTTATCAGATCCTTCCTCTGACTCTGATGTCACTCCAGGCCTCTCCTCCTCCTCTGATTCCCCAGACTCAGCTGCCGGGTCCACTGGCTGATGAGGAATCACAACAGGTGCCCCGCCAATTCTGGAACAACAGCGGTCATTTCATCAATTCGGGGAAAGCCTTCTAACCCGACAGAAGAAAGGCTGGTCACACTTTGTTGACCAGCCCAAGCTACTTGCAGCCAAAGTGCAAAGGCACTAACCAGCACAACAGTGAACCGCGTGCTTGAAACTGGATGAGGAATTTGATCTTCTGTCTCCTATTTTATATCTGACTTCCTGGAAAAGTTCTTCAAGAAGCAAAAAGCCTCCCAAAGTGAGAAGGGAGAGGTTTACCTCATCCTTCTATAGATGGAAGTGGCAAATTAAACCCTTATGGGGAATAAAAATATAAAATACTACAGTTTGGATAAATTTGAAAGCTAAGAAAATTGTTAAAACTCTATACCTGAAAAAGCATTGATGAATATATATATATTCAATAATGATGGTGAAAATGTGACTCCCGGGCATAATTATAAATGGAATGAATAAAGCGCGTTCACCAGGAGAGTTTAAAGTTAAAATACTTTAATTAAAGTATTTTACTATATTAAAAGGTTGCCAAGCTATAGACCTCGTGATGGGGTCCGGTCGGTTGATCCTTGCATTACTCATGTAAGACGTACTTTCAAATTCTGCGCTCCTACGGTTGATTTCTTCTCTACTACTCACCACTCCTAGGTTGGGGGGGGAACATCCCGTATCGCCTTGCATCAAAGTAACCTGTGTGATGCTAGACCGATCATCTGGTGGGGTCTCGGGCCTGGCCACCTCTTTCCCCCGTGTTCGCCGCACTATTCTCCGGGGACACACAGCCATGTCCATGTCCTCACCCACATCCCCCCCCCCGCAGCCCCCAACACGTCACATGTCTATGAACCGAATGTGGGTGCGGTTGTGCTCATAAGCGAGCTTCCCCACCCTCTGGCTTTTACACCCTGACGATGATGGCAGTGATACAGCCATCAAAAGCTCGGTTATTTATTTATTAAATACTTGATTGCTTTTACTTCCTGGTGGTCGTCTTTTATCTGTCAAGTATGTATATACCCAGGAATCGACACTCTTCGGTTTTTAGTTTAATTCTTAATGTTTATGGAAGAGCAGCGTTGCTCTCTGCCAGAAGGTGGAAGAGACTCGCTCATTGCATTTCGGACAATTACCGTAAGATAGCCTTCTTACATGTTTGCATTAGAGAGGACCTTCCACCTAGGTCATTAAGAAGGAAGCCTATGGTTGATTGTTTTGAAGGCCGACGCGTCGTCCACCAATTTCAGCATGGCATGATGCGGGCCCTCATTGGAGATTTGCATAGACGTACCAGTAACTTCATCAGACGTGCTCAGGACCATTGTGAGCTATGTCGTGCTAAGTTCACAAACCAACATTTTGCTGCATTAAATCACCATATTCGGCTGGTTTTTAACAACACAAGATTACGTGCTACGGATAGACTTCAGAGTAAGATCGAGAGATTACGGGAATTGCAAAAGAACACTGTCCCTTCGGAGAACCTTGTGCATAACCTCTCTAGTAAGACACTTACTCACTCCCAACTTTCCCTTTTACAATGGGACGTGGGACACAACTTAACGGACGCTCGCGCTTTGGACTTTATGGTGGCGCTGGAACCAATATTATACCGCATTGGCATGGAGGAAGTTGGAGATGATATTAGACACCGTGTGGTGGGATTACTCATGAATCATCGACGCCATCAAGCTCTATCAAGGAATGAGTTGGAGGCCCTTGTCCAACTCAAGAATGATGACGCAACCCTCATATTGCCAGCTGACAAAGGGAGGGCTACGGTTGTCATGGATAGAGCCCATTACATCAATAAGGCATTGGGGTTACTTGATGATACTACGGCCTACAGGATTGTGAGTGGGGACCCCATGGTGACCCTTAAAAACCGGGTTAATAAGACGCTCAATGGCCTGAAACGCGGTAGAAGATTAGATGATGTAACCCTTTTGAGGATACGCCCTAGCGATATGGCGGTAGCTAGATTCTATGGGCTACCCAAAGTGCACAAAGAAGGGGTTCCCCTCCGCCCTATAGTATCATTTAGGGGTACCCCTATGTCTGGTTTGGCCAAGTGGCTGAGTCTTCGTATCGGCCACTTGGTTGCTGACAGCCAGACTGCAGTAAGATCGGCAGAGGAGTTCCTGGACAGGATTAGGACCTTAAGGATAGAGGATGATGAGGTGATGGTATCTTTTGATGTCGTCTCCCTCTTCACCTCTATCCCACAGGACCTGGCTCTTGTGACCATTAAAGATCTTTTGAGTCACAAGGGTCTAGGACAACACCAGGATTCCCTCCGCCCGGAAAATCTTATGGACCTTTTGGGTCTTTGCCTCAAGACCTACTTCATGTTTCAGGGCAACACCTATGAGCAAATAAAGGGTACTCCCATGGGGTCACCCATCTCCAGCGTTATTGCCGAGGCTGTATTGCAGCAGATAGAACACGTAGTGATGGCCCAGTATTGTCCCAAATTCTGGGCCCGCTACGTTGATGACACCTTTGTTGTCATCAAAAAGAGTCGGAAGGCTGACTTTGTGGGCATACTCAATTCGTTGTGCGTGGACTTGCAGTTTACGGAGGAGGAGGAACATCAAGGCAGGCTGGTGTTTCTTGATGTTTTGGTCCATCGCCAGCTGGATGGGACCCTTGCTACTAGGGTTTACTGCAAGCCCACGCACAACGACAGGATTCTGCATTTTAACAGCAACCTCCCGGTGGCCCACAAGGTCAGCTACATTAGAACCCTTTTTAAAAGAGCTGACTCACACTGCAATACGGCCAAGGCTAAAGCTAAAGAAAGGAAATACCTGTTTCACACCTGTAGATGTAATGGATACCCCATTAAATTTATTAGGCGCCATAGTGCTCTATCCAGGCCTCCCCATAATCCATCTATTGGGGGGGCGCTTCTACAGACGTGTATCACCCTCCGCTATGTCAGCAACGTTTCTGAAGTCATAGCCAGGCTATTGTTATCCTATGGAATAAGGGTGGCACATAGACCAGATCGAACGTTGCGTTCCTGTATTATGAGGTTGAAAGATCCATTCCCTGTTACTGAAAAATCTGGGGTGATCTATAGAATTCATTGTATGGATTGCCCAAGTAATTATGTGGGAGAAACCTCGAAAAGAGTGAGGACAAGAATACAGGAACACAAACTGGCAATAAAAAGAGGAGAGCATTATTCTCAGATTCTAACTCATATGGTAGAGCTTGGGCATAAATTTGATTTTAACGGGGTGCAGGTTGTCACCAGTGATGCCTCTAAAAGCGGTAGACTGCTTAAAGAGGCTTGGTTCTCAGACAACAAGTCTATTAACCGATGCGTGGAATTACGTCCAGCACATCAGGTTATGAAGGCATGGGAGGCATGTACTTCCTCTAGACGGAAGAAGCACCCCAGTGTTAATAATCTCGAATGTCCATCTGAAGGGATGGATAATGAGATGAGGGAGATCCTACCATCCAGAGTGCCCCCGACTAGTAATAGTCTCTACATGCATCTGTTAGAAAATGAAGAACCCATTGATAACAGTAACTCACCCCTAGGTACTCTAGACACTCCGGACATTCCTCCTCTTCAACATCGTGTCCAATCCTCGGAACTGTACATGGCACGCCCCCCTTTTGATATGAAGCAGGACTGCTCTCCTTGCAACTGTATTAGCGCTCATGCTCCTGAAGATGCCCTTGTTATGACCAGTTTGGGCATTTATTTGAACATCGGAGCTCCCAGAGTAGATAATAATTGCAGCCGCCCCATTGAGGGTGTGGTTACGCGTTCTCGGATGACAGCACGATGGATGCAGGAGAGCGCAAGCGTGAGCACCGGACTTGAGGCTCCCTCAGAATATACTCAGGGGGGGAGGGTTGAACGTTCTTCAGACGCTGAGCTGACACGGATACGGACCGTAATAAGTCATCACGCACCCCATACGCGGATATGTGATGTGTTGGGGGCTGCGGGGGGATGTGGGTGGAGACATGGACATGGCTGTGTGTCCCCGGAGAATAGTGTGGCGAACACGGGGGAAAGAGGTGGCCAGGCCCGAGACCCCACCAGATGATCGGTCTAGCGTCACAAAGGTTACTTTGATGCAAGGCGATATGGGATGTTCCCCCCCCCAGCCTAGGAGTCGTGAATAGTAGAGAAGAAATCAACCGTAGGAGCGCAGAATTTGAAAGTACGTCTTACATGAGTAATGCAAGGATCAACTGACCGGGCCCCATCACGAGGTCTATGAGCCGAATGCGGGCGCGGTTGCGCTCATAAGCGAGCTTCCCCACCCTCTGGCTTTTACACCCTGACGATGATGGCAGTGATACAGCCATCAAAAGCTCGGTTATTTATTTATTAAATACTTGATTGCTTTTACTTCCTGGTGGTCATCTTTTATCTGTCAAGTATATATATATACTGTTCATTTTTCAACTTTTTAAAACAAAGAGTTATTTTTCATATATATATATATATATATATATATATATATATATATGAAAAATAACTCTTTGTTTTAAAAAGTTGAAAAATGAACAGTGATATCTAGTGGTGGATTAGAGAAAACTATAACAACATTGACCCAGAATTTGGCAAGATGCCTAGAAATAGCAAAAAACAGCTGGGAACAAAGCATTGAGCTATCTACTACTGAGTGAAACTACATATGTTTAGAAACTGCTGACCTTCTGGGATTACAAACACACTGAGATGCATTCGTAAACCTAAGAACTGTTTGCAGAGAAAGAAAAATCTTGGCCTTTGGCTAATCTTCTAAAGGAGAAATTACTGGAAAACTTTTAGATGATCAAATACTTTGAACTGAATCCTGACGTTGATAATTACAAGACCCCTGAAAAGAAGAACTGTCACAAAATATTGTTTTCAGTGGTACCTGACAATTGGAAACATATTGGATTATAAAACCATTTTATAAAAATAAGAACTACGTAAGATTTGCTGTTTGGATTTTAAGATGGGTTGGCTTGATAAAGCTAATTAAAAAGATTGACACTGATGAAAAACTACTTAGAGGGGAGAGATAAAATGGATATTATATATCTATCTAAAAGTGATAGAAAAACATACCCAACACCTTCTGCTGAAGACCCAAGTTTGGAGCTTCAAAGATCTGCAGAAACAATGACTCAAGACAAAACAAATACATTCCAGGAGAAAATATGCACAATGCTGCGACAGATTCAAATGATAATTGTTTCAAAACATGAGGAGATTAGAAATAAATTTGACAATTATCATTGATTGTTTTAAATATATGAACCCAGTACTTCACGAAGTACTAAATATTGTTATTGTAAAAAAAAATAATACAATATATTTTTTTAAAAAAGAAATAATTTTAAAAAGAAGCAAGATAATTTCAGAATATTAATGATTTTGGACCCTTCTGTGAATGACTAGTTTAGTGCAGTATCTGTATTAATGGTGTTCTTCACCAAATAATGGATTGAAATGATGTATGAACTTGTAATTCTTTCTGAAAATTAAACATGATTGTAGTAAATGTACACTAGGTGGTCTTAAAAATAGTTTGTCCATTTTAAAATTTACAATAGGTAAACTAAATCTGCATTACTATAAATCTCTTCTCCAAGAAAGAAAAATACACTCCACTTTCAAAGAATATCAGTGGAATTTTGGAAAAGATTTTGTAAGTTTATTATTATAAACTAAGAGTCTTATAATTAGGAAAAATCATGTTTTTATATTTACATGCTAGTACGACCTACTGAAAGACAGAAAAGCAGTATTAATCATATCAGAGTTCTAAAATCCTCCAGATTTTTATTGGGAATTTCATCCACAAAAGCTTCTTGGTGATTGCTGGCTAGATGATAATCCTACCAATCTAAGTGAACTTTTGAGCTAGGGAGTTAATTCAAGTATGCCATGTCTTCAGAATTAGTCTATAATTAAAAGATCTTTAGTACCATTATGAATTTCTTTCAGATTCAAACATGGGGCAAGATACACTGTTGGACTAATATTTTATTCTAAGTTAGAGAAAAGATGTTACTATAATTGAAGTCATGGGGAAAGCCATTTAATTTCATTCAACTAATTTTACACTAGTCTTTTACTCTGATGAATTTCATAGTTACTATTAACAAAACCATATATCTCTGTTCTTCTACTCCTTTAGGACTGCTAAATAAATTACTGAAGTTAACCTATTCACAGATTACAAACCAAGAAAATTTCAGAACCTATCTGGATATATGCGCCCACCTTGAGAACTACTTTTAATTTATTGTACAGGATAATTTGGAGCCAAAAGGCAAAATGCACAGCTTTAATATTAATTATTTGATAAAAGCCTAGGAAATCTCTGGCTAAGTAGTAAATGATATACTTGAACTGCATAAAAGTCTCAGATCTGTTGTATTCCTAATAAAGCAGAGCTCTATCCAGACCAAGGATCTTCAAACTTGGCTCTTTTATGACTTATGGACTTTAACTCCCAGAATTCCTCAGCCAGTGTGCCTGGCTGAGGAATTCTGGGAGTTGAAGTCTACAAGTCATAAAAGGGCCAAGTTTGAAGATCCCTGATCCAGACTATAGAGGAACAGTGCCACAGCCACTGTGCTCTTGACCAAAGGTAGTCAAATAGATTAACTCAGTATACATAAGTATCTGCAGTTAGATGAGGAAACAAGTGACAAAACATGTCATTATGCAAATTCATTCCTTTGCATAGTTGCATGCAATTATGTGATGCAAGGATAATAGAGCAGCACTTCTAATGTGACATCATGATACTTTATTATTTTGTCCTTACTGTGATCAAGAATTATTGTCTATGTTGATGTCTGCCCAAAGGCAAAGTATTCTAGATATGTTGGCAAGATTGCTTAATACTGTCTGTCAGCAGAGTACAGGCAAGTTGAAACTAAACATAGACTCTTGTCAATTCCTGATACTAAAAAAAATTGAGCTAAGGATCATTCTTTTTATGTCAAAATAAAGGTCCTAGAATTTTACTTCCTATTTTTAATTCATTTGGTCTAAAACCCAAAGATTGACACTTTTGTTAAGAAACCAGCAACTAGATACTAAGATCTTTCAATACATTTAATTTACCAAGTACCAAAATCTACGGTGGGAGTTTCTGTAGGAGTACTGAATTGCTTTATTCACATATAAGCCATGCACCTTAATTGTAGGAAAAATGTAGTATATGAACAGATAATGGCTCTTAGCACTACTAACTGATATATGGCAGCTATTCCTTAATTCTCTTTAAAATAATATTTTTTTTATTTTTTTAAGTGTATAAATGAAATTGGTATAAGAAAGAAAAATGTTAAACACATAAGAAAATATATAAAAACTATAAACTAATGTATAGATAATTATACCTGTATTTTTGTGTCTTTGAGTCACTGTTGCTTCCTGGTGACTGCCTGAATTAACTAGACCCTCAGTTTTTGAGCCAGATTTTCAGAAGTTTGTCACTGACTTCTCCACTAGGCTGACAGAGTGATTAGCCATTAGAAATCATAGTGTCCTGGTTTTTAGTCTGTTATTTCAATCACTAGACTAAACAGGCTCTCATATAGATAATGATCCTCACAGAATTTTAAACTGAACATACTTGGTTAATACAGTACTGTACAAATCATCTTAATAAACAATAGTGGCAGCATTAGTAATAATAAAGTAGTAGTAAAACAATATAATAAACAATACATTAGATCAATCTTGAAGCTTATACAATAGATCAAATTAAGATTTAATTCCACAGATTAGAGAACCCAAAATTTGGGATATACTTCTCTCTTAAATCTATTTTTCCCAGAAAGAAAAAGAAATCTAGAAATAGCAATGGGAAATAACAGGTAGAAAAATACCTGTCTAAACCATAAAGGTTCAAGCAGTCCAAGTGCAAGCAGTCAATCATAATATTGACCTAATATTCTTATTTTATTTCTAAGTTGCAAATATTTAAATGTAACACATACCCTACTCGTTTATCTAATTGTTCACAATTCCATGAATTCAACATTCATGAACTCTCCATAAAGAAAAAAATAAAACCTGTTATTTGAGAGTACAAGGTAGAGTCTTACATAAATGAATGCATACAGTATAAAGAGAATCCCCTCGTATATAAACAATTAGCTAGAATTAGTGTAGATGTATATTTAAGGATGCCTGACAGTAACTTTCTCCTTTTAAATACACCATTGCTGCATTTAATAATTGTACTATATTTATTATGGGCAGAAGGAAGCCCTTAATAGAACTAATACATTTTAAATCAGGAGTGAAGTGTCATGGAACCTGGCAACTAATACTGTAATAATGTCCAGCAATTGCCATTGCCAACTGGATATCTTGGCTGAGTTGCACAACAAAACTGAGTAAATGAGAAGCCATTCCACTTGGTGGCCTTGATGCATGCAAATGTTTATTTCAGGTAAGATGTACCATAAAGTCTTGATACAATTGAATTAAAATGCTCTCCTTTCTTCAACAGCCTTTCTTTTACTATCCTGTTTTCTCTGTCTGCATAGATACATCTATCTGATATATTTTATCAGCACATGGCCTTTTGTGGCACTTATAATAGTATATAATGAAGAGTGTCAAATTTACTAAACATCCAAACTAAATTACTTCATGGTAGCAATGGTAATACCATTACATGCTTTGCCTCCCTGAATTAAACCAGTGTGACAATCTTACTCTATATCATTATTTCTCAATTGCAGCAATCTCGGTATGCGTGGACTTCTGGGGAATTCTGGAAACTGAACTCCACACATCTTAAATATGCTGAGGCTAAGAAATGCTTCTCTACAGTATGTGAGTTTCTGTAGTAACACAAAACAGGTGCTCTTACACTAACCATTTGGAGACACTGGAAACTAGGATTTTATTTGGTAAGAAAGAAACTCTACCCATGATGAGAAAACACGGGAAATAAAATACAGTGAAATCTGCACTTCTTCTAAAATATGATTAAGACAAGGCACCAATGTAATAGGAATTTTTGCTTCTTTCTTCCAGTTTAATTTCCATCGAAATAACTTTTAACTATGGCAGTTTGTTTGGTGTCACAGAGTTAATTTTGATACTTGACAACTGCATGGCAAATGCTAGCTGCCTTGGTTTGTTCCATCAAAAATTACTGATAATTCTTCCGAGAGTGTTCCAGTAATTTCTTTGATCCCACCAAGCCATATTTCCTGTTATAATCCCTTTCTTCCTCTTCATTCCACCTTGCCAAGTAGAATATTTTCCAGTTCATCATCTCCTTAATACCATAGCAGCAGTTAGTAAATGGCAAACAGAAGAGTCTGAGATAAACGGTGCCATAGCATACTTGTCTATATATTGCCAGTTTAATATCATAACAGTAGGGTAGAAGGATAGTGATTTTTAGGTATATAGCTTCTATCAAAAGGATTTCTTCTTACCAACTTTTGAAGTTCTTTAATAGGGTAAATAAATCAAGTCATTCCAAAAGCTACTTCCAGATGCTGAACCACCCATTTTAAAGCAACTTTCTAACAGTCATGCTGCACAGGATTTTTAAAGGCCCAGGAAAAAACAGATCAAAAGATGTTTCTTCATAAAATTAGCAATCAATCGTTAGTTAACAATCAAGCAGCAACTGAAGGAAATAAACTACCATTTATCCCCAGTTTAGGGAAGCAAGAAATTATTAAATTGGCCCTATTTCATTTGTCATAAACTACCCAGCCAGGTGTCAGCAATAAGCTAGTCATATTAATGGATGATACCTCTAATTACTGGGAATAGTCACAATTCAAACAGAGTAAATATAAAGCGACCAACACTGGGGCAAATTTTTAGAGGAATAATCAGGAATGAAATAAAAAGGAACCGTGGTAAAAAAAAATTCCATGAAAATACCAACTCAATGTATAGCCACTACGAAAAGAGCCAAATGCTAGTGGTTATTAAATTAAGAACAGAGCAAGATTTATATTAATGGATTTCATTCACTTTGGGTTTACGCACTGGCCTATTATTTCAATAGAAATGTTGTGAACTGCCAGAGGTCTTATTGAAGTTAGCAGTCTTTAAGAATGGTAAGATAAATGGACAAATAAATAAATCTTTATTACAGGTCACATGCATAAGATTGTGTAAGGTTTTGGTCTTTTTGTATAAAAAAAAGCCTATCAAGAAATATGGGTGAGGAAAAAAAATGACCAAGTAACTAAAGTATAGGAGAACTTTTCCTTTCAGAAAAAGCTAAATATATGGACTTTTAAATTAAGTAATGAATTCAATCATATCAGGAAGGGAAGGCATAAGATAGGTCATTATTTTTCAAACTTGGCAACTTTAAAATGTATGTACTTCAACTTCCAAAATTCCCAAATCAGCATGCTGAGATTGAGAAATACTCTTCTAATGTAACTGGACACAACAATGGATAATAAGCAATTCATCATCATAGTTTGATATCAATCCAAGCAGTTTACTATACATTCAAAATATAGTCTAGGACTCTAGGCACCAGTGTAGTGTAGTGGTTAAGGCATCAGGCTAGAAACAGGGAGATTGTGAGTTCTAGTGCAGCCTTAGGCACAAAGGCAGCTGTGTAACTTTGGCTAGTTATTCTTTATTAGCCTTAGTTGAAAGACAAAGGCAAATCACTTCTGAAATCTGAAATCAAAACCATAGGGACATGTCCAGACTGTCAACAGAAATCAAGCCTGACTCAAAGGCACAATGAAATAACATAAGGCTCTAAATTACCATTATATTTTAGTGTTATGGTTGATCAATTATTTCTGAACCAAAATGCTTGCTATATGAAGCAAATGAAATCTGATTTAAAATCATTGTTTTAACTTTGTAGTAAAAGAAAATATCTTTCACCTTAAGTTGGGTTATACTTTCTGCTCTCTATTATTTCTATAACTCCTCCTTCTAGGCCACCCTGAACTGTGGCATTAGGGGGCAGCAGTGAGGCCAAGCCTGAAGTAGAGGTCTGGGCTTTAATTTCAGCCCTAAGGCCACTATTGCCACACAAAAAGGCCATCTTGGTTCATTGCCAAGATGCACAAGCTTTGGGGAATGGCACAATTGTCCCAGGGGCACAATGATCCTCAGGATCTGCCATGGACCATTTACCTTCAGTTGGTGTTTTTTCTGTCTATAGGCCCCTGCTACTAACAGGCTTAATTGTGCTTACCTTGCACAATTTTCACAAACTCCAAGGGTTGTATGAGAGCATACCTCATTCCCACTCGGCTTCTGCAACCTCTGTAAGCACTGGTATGTCATCCAAGATGTTGTGGCATGTCAGCTTTGACACACATGTCATAGGTTCACCACCACTGCGCTACAGCTTCAAGAAAGACTCAGGTTCCTCCCACTGCATTCGCTAATTGTTGCGTCCTTGGCGGGAAAGCAGACACGAGAAGCAGCTGGAGTTCTCAGTTTCTTTTATTCAGCGTTCAGCTTACAGGAAGATGGCTTCAGCCTCGCCCAAACGCCTCGCAGCCTCTTATATAGGCAACTCCCGGGTAAATGGGTTACTTTTCCCGCGCCAGCACCCGCGCATGCGCACGGCGCTGGCGACAGCCTGTCTGGTCCCGGGCAGCTTTGCACCTGCCCGGGACTGCCTGCAAACGCCCGAGCCGTTTGCAAGGCTCGGGACATAACACCCCTTTCCCCCGGGCTAAAACTACTACCAACATACAACATTTATTTTATATGACATTTTGCTCCCCAGTGCTTCCCACTGTTTACTGGCCTTTGCCTTGCCAGCAATGTTATGTAGTCTTCTAGGTACTTGGGAGATTTCTTTGCTCTCTGTGACCTTCTTAGCTCTGGATTACTGGCATAAGTCCCCTGACTGGAGGGAGGCGTGAGCCTTTTCTCTCTATTGTGCCCTGGTGTCTTCCAAGGACTGTGCCCCAATGCCTGGCCTGCTCGCTTGCCCACCGGGCTCGTCAGGCCAGGGCTTCTGTTGCTTTGTGACCTGGTTGACCTGCCTAGCTGTAGACCCTCGGGCCCCTTGAAGTGATAGCCGCTGCTGGGCGTCTCTGTAGGACCTCCTAGGTCAGTCCAAGACCTGTCAGGAGGCTGTCCATTCCCTGAACCCCATTCTGTGTTCGGGCTCATGTGGGTTTCTGTACTTTCCCAAAACTCAGGTGTTCCCTGATTTGTGCTAGGGTTGTTGTAGTCGGGACTTGGTTCCTCGACTAGCTCTGTGTATGTTTGACCCCCTGTAGGATTTGGGGTAAGGTCAGGCCAACCTTGGGGATTGTGTGCCAGCTCTCTTGCGGGGAATGATTTGTTGGGATGCCCCCGGGTATCCTCCGTGACTGGAGTGCTGTGTGACGTGTGTGGAAAGTGAGTATGCCCCCGGGGTGACTCCCTGGCTGGAGTAGGCGTGAGTGCCTGTTGTGTGGGTAAGCTCATGGACTTCTTGTTCGGAGCTCTCGCGGAACCCTGGGATGGCCGTTTGTGGCTCCCTCAGTGGAGATGGGCAGTAGCTCTTGCCCTTCCCTTTGCTCCAAAGGGTCCCCCTCCCCCCCTGGAAAAGACCCAGGAGTCTCAGCAGAAAAGTCTCGCCTAGAGCGAAGTTGGTCGATGTGCCGACGCAGGACACGACCGTTGTCCAGGGCAACCTCGTAGGAGAGAGGACCTGTGATCCTGGACACAGAAGCGGGGACCCATGTATGACCAGGCCCGTAATTGCGAGCCCAAACCGGGGCACCCACAAGTAGTTGTCTAGGTGCCCTAGGATGTGAGGTAGATGAAGGCAGTCTGTCCGGATGCAACCGGTCAAGTCTAGTATAAGTTGGCGCCCCAACGAAGTTCAGCTGGACTTCTCCCTGTAGAAGTGACGGTGTGGTGCGATAAGAAAGGAGAAAGTCAGCCAACCTGTGATGCCAGTCCCCGTAGGTGAGTCTCTTCAAGGCGTCCTTTGCGATGCGCACCATGCGTTCAGCCATACCGTTGGTGGACGGGTGAAAAGGCGCAGACGTGGCATGACGAATCAGGTTTGCCTGTAAGAAAGCTTGGAATTCGGAGGAGGTGAATTGAGGGCCGTTGTCGGACACAATGACATCTGGCAGCCCGTGTGCAGCAAAAATCCCCCTCAGTACCTGAATAGTCTTTGCAGTGGTGGTGGATGAGACAGGCACAACCTCAAGCCATTTTGAATGGCTGTCAACAAGGACCAAGAAGAACTGGCCCTGAAAGGGCCCAGCGTAGTCAAGTGCACCCTAGACCATGGGGACTGTGTTTCCTCCCATCTATGCACAGGAGCTTGGGGCATCTCTGGGCGAGATCGTTGGCACAGGTGGCATGCGTGCACCTTAGCCTCAATATCTTTATCTAAACCAGGCCACCACAAGTGGCTTCGTGCAAGAGCCTTCATACGAACAATGCCAGGATGACCCTCGTGGAGGGATTCTAAGACCCTAGTCCTCATTGAGGTGGGAATGACAACTCTGTTTCCCCAAAGCAGACAACCCTGAGAAAGGGACAGTTCGTTTCTTTTGGACCAGAAACTCTGAAACTCAGGACTAGGGCAGTGCTCAGGCCACCCGGACAGGACCCAGGACGGACACGTGAAAGTGTGTGATCTGTACCCGTTTCAGCGGTAACATCCCTGGCACTAAGAGGGAGCTCGGGCAAGGCTTGGATTGATAGAATGTTCACAGCTGGCTCGGGGTCAGCTTCTACTACTGCAGAGGCAACCTACTGAGGCCATCAGCATGGCCAATTTCTTTCCCAGGCTTGTGGAGTAATGAAAAATCATATGCAGACAAGAAAATAGACCACCTAAGCATTCTAGGGGAAATGATGTTGGGAGTCTGCTTACGTGTGGTAAACAGTCCCAGCAGAGGCTTATGGTCAGTGAAGACCGTGAAAGGCCTGCCATATAGAAAATCGTGGAATTTTTTAATTCCAGCAACAACAGCCAGAGCCTCCCTGTCTATCTGAGCGTAGTTGCGCTCGGCAGAAGACAGTGTTCTGGAGTAGTATGCAATAGGAACCTGAGTTCCATCAGACCTGAGGTGACTCAGGACAGCTCCAACCCCGTAGGGGTATGCATCACAAGCGATGCACACAGGAAGAGACTCGTTGAAATGTGCAAGAACACTGTTAGAAGTGAGCAAGGCCTTGACTTCTTTAAAGCAAGCCTCATGTGCTTGTGACCACAGCCACACAGCTTGTTTGTCTAGTAGCCTGTGAGGAGGCTCAGCTACACTAGCTTTATGTGGAAGAAAAAGAATTGTAGAAATTCAGGAGGCCTAGAAAGGCCTGAAGTTCGGCCTTAGACTTTGGCCTGGGTGCATCTAAAATAGCAGTTAGTTTGGATTCAGCATGATGAATCCCAGCAGCATCAATTTTGAATCCCAGAAATTCAGTAGAAGGCACCCCAATCTGGCATTTGTCTTTTCTGAGCTTGAGGCCTGATTCCCTGAATCTTAACAGGACAGCCCTAAGTCTTTCAGCTAGAATGTGTGTGGAGTCTCCTGCAATCAAGACATCGTCAAAGTAGGGCAGACCCCTGGTATACCTCGTAGTGTGTTTTCCATTACGCTTTGGAAAATCCCAGGAGCGACATTTACTCCAAACTGTAGCCTTTTTACTTTAAAGGCTCCCCTGTGGGTCACAATGGTCTGAGCTATGGCAGCATCATCATCAACAGGCAGCTGTTGATATGCTTGATCTAGGTCAAGCTTTGCAAAAACACGCCCCCCCTTGAGAGAGGCCAGGATGTGACTGACCACAGGAACAGGATAGGCATGTTGCTGCAATGCCTTATTGAGTGTGCATTTGTAATCAGCACAAATGCGAATGTCCCCATTTGCCTTTAGAGGCGTGACATGGGGGTCTCCCACGGCTGGAACAACAGGTTCTAGATTCCCTGTTGGATTAGTTTGTCAATTCAGTGTCAATCTTACTTTTACGCAAAAGGGGAGACCCTTCTTGTCTTTAAATCCTATGGGAGTGACATTGGGGTCCTAGCTTTAAGGACGACAGGTGGTCCTTTGAAATGTTGCCAGCTGGGCTGAAAACATCTGCAAATTCTTGCAGACTTTCCTGTAGGTCATGTTTTGTAAGCTGTTGAGTCCTGTGACGTGTATCCCCATCCCCAGGGCTCAACCCAATCGAAGTCCTATGAGACTCGTTCGTTCACAAGCCCCTACTACTAATAAGTGCTAGTGGACTCTTCAAAACTCTTGTATTGCACGTTAAGGGTGGCCTCCCCCTTAACACACACTCTTGAGTTCTGAAAATCTGTTAATACAATATCAGAAGGCCTTAACTTGGCCTTAGACCCACTTCTGGAACAAATCTTCCTAAATGTATGCCATGAAATGATGGACAGGGCAGACCCTGTGTCTAGTTCCATAGATAATGGAACCCCTTGGAGCTTCACGTTGAGTGACAGCTTTTTCGTCATGGGCTTGTGTGTGCCTGTTCTACAGATGCTTCTTCGCGAAGCGCAAAAACCTACCCTATTCTGGCTGGGGAATCTGGTACCTTTCAGGCGTTCTTCTTGGGGTTGTGCCTGTCGTCGGCTCAGACACACAGCTGCAATGTGCCCTTGTTTGCCGCATGCCCGGCAGGTAGCGGAGCGGAACTTGCAGTCGGTTCTTCTGTGGCGACCTCCACAGCCGATGCACTTGAGCGGAGCCGAAGAGCTTCCCTTCTGGTTCTCTTCCTTCGCGGGGTGTAGACGGTCGACTTCCTCGTCCGGATCCTCCTCGGAGTTTCGTTGGACGTCTTCCTGGTGCACGGACGCACCCTCTGCACTGTTTCTGATCGGCCGCATGTTTTTGATGGCGCCGCCTGCTGCTTCTTCTGCGGTGACTTCCCTTAAGGCGTCTTGGAAGGATAATTCTTCCTTTGCGAAAAGTCTCTGTTGTATCTCGCGATGCCTTAACCCGCACACGAATCGGTCCCTCAGTCGTTCCTCGAGGTCCTTGAACTCGCAGGGCTTGGCGGCCTTCCTATCGGCGGCGATGTAATTCCTTGGCTGTTTCACCGGACCGTTGATCCCTCTTCTCGAAGGTGTGGCGCCATGAGATAACGGACACCTTGGGGTGGAAGTGCTCTTTCATCAGCTTCTTCAGGTCTGCGTAGCTTACAGACTCTACTGGAACAGGTGCTGCAAGGTTTTCTGCGATTTCGAAGGCGTCTTGGCCGCAAACGCAAAGCAGGGTGGCCGCCTTCAAGCTATCTTTCCTCACTTGGTTTGCCTTGAAGTAGTTCTCCATTCTGGATACGTAGGACTCCCACCGCTCTGGATGTGAGACGTCGAATTCCGAAAGCCTTCCGATTTTCGCCATCTTCGGATCTTCAGGAGACGGGTCTATCAGCCAGCCTACCCCCGAATGCGCACCGGATTGGCGGGTAGCTGCCGAGTCGACGCCGTTCCTCTTCCGCCGCTCAGGACTCCTCGGGTAAGCTTACCCTTCTTCCTTTCCAGTTAGGTGCAAGGCATCCCACCTTCCGTCGCCAGTGTTGCGTCCTTGGCGGAAAGCAGACACGAGAAGCAGCTGGAGTTGCTCAGTGTTTCTTTTATTCAGCGTTCAGCTTACAGGAAGATGGCTTCAGCTCGCCCAACGCCTCGCAGGCCCTCTTATATAGGCAACTCCCGGTAGATGGGTCTTTTTCCTTCCCGCGCCAGCAACCCGCCATGCGCACGGCGCTGGCGACAGCCTGTCTGGTCCCGGGCAGCTTTGCACCTGCCCGGGACTGCCTGCAAACGCCCGAGCCGTTTGCAAAGGCTCGGGACATAACACTAATCTTTTCAACCCTCTCATGGCTCTGGTTGTCTCCCCTCTGCCCATCTAGTAAAATTTGTTTGTTAGACCATACCCATCACAGAAAGTGGGAAGTTGTCCAGAGTCATGTATGTGAGATGGGCAAATAAATTTGAAAGTGAAAGCCAGGTAAAAGAAAATATTATTGACAAAGGTTCTGCATCCATGGAGTGCCAACTGGATAACTGATAACATAAAGATATGCACTAACAGACAAAATAATAAAAAGAGGAAGCTTCTGACAAATGAAGCCTTTTATTTAGGTTTATTTCTGCATAAATTACATAAAGATTGGGAATCCATATATAAACTATAATTTCACTGTCATTTATCTTACCAATTAACTTCTCACTGATGAATGGAGGAAAGAAAACAATTTTACCACAAAGAAATGTAGACAACCCCATTCTATTAGGTATATATTTTTGTCATTGCATTGCAAGAGGCTAAGCTAGTTATGCTAGTGACACAGAACTGTTACAGATGCACCAAAGAATTTTAATAGCAAATAGAACCATCTAGACAAGATTCCAGATGCTCATGGTAAAATATTTTTGTTTAATAGTGTGCCATTTCCAACTGTTGTAATTGGAGAAGATCTACTGAAGGAAGATAAATAGGGAGCACATGAAGTTCTTACTTCATCTGTATACATTCATCAAATAATCACAATTTTATTTTATTATTATTTTTAAAAACTAACCATTTACAAACTACCTTATTTCAATCAGACCATACTATTAGTTTGAAAGAAATGATCATCATAAATATTTTGGCCTGCTTGATAATATGTTCGATCTATCTATCCTGTACAACATGAAACTTTAGCTACAAGTGACGTCAGAAGCAGCTGGCTATCATGTGTACCTAAGTCAAAATTAGAGCAACCCAATGACAGATGGGAATCCAGCCAGATGACACACATACACACAAAGAAAATCAACCAAAACTCAAACCATAATTTGTTGCAGAAAACAAATTCATTTATACAGGTTAAATGTATCTAGCACACTTAACCAAGACTCTATAAAGGGTTCTCTAGAAAACATGATGATTAAACTTGTCCATTTTCTTTTTCAGTAAAAGCAGTAAAATGGCTTGCCAACAAATTATTTTGTAATATGCTAATCAAATAATTTAAAATGTGAGCCTTTTATGAAGCGCTATGATAAAAATCTGAGACTGGTCATCTGGTTGAACAGAAGATAGCTCATTAAAATTTGCAATAAAATATTATGTTTTTAAGATGGCACTGAATCTGTTCTTAATGTAATGTGAATGGGAGTATTTTTAAAAATGACATCCAGGAAGATTTTTTTCCAACATATCCTTAATTAGGACAGTTCACCAAATCATTCAAGATGCTTGGGAAACTCTGAAAAACAAGATATTAAAGCCCAATCAAACATAATACCACAGTGAAAGAAAGAAAAGAGAACCCAGACAAAGCCAGCATGGTTGCATAAATAGCTCTATGACAAACTGAAGGCCAAAAAGGACAAATATAAAAGATGGAAAGACAGCTTCATAATGAGAACAGAAAACCAGTAAATAGCTCAAATCTGCCAAGGATGGAGTCAGAAAAGCTAAGGTTCAGGATGAACTAAGACTTGCAACAAATGCCAAAACTAACAAAAAAAATTCTTTCAATATATAGGGAATAATAACAAAGTCAAAGACATTTATAGGTCCACTAATGGAAAAAGATGGCAAAACAATGATAGGCCAGCAGGAGAAAGAAGAACTGTTTAGTTCCTTCTTTGCATCTATTTTCACACAAAAAGAAAAAATAGTCCAACCTATCAAAAACAGCACTGTGGGAAACAGAACAGGAAAGCAGGTCAAAATAGGCAAAAAGATAGTAAGAAAACTCCTTTCCATTTTAAATGAATTCAGATCGTCAGGACCAGATGGTTTACATCCCAGGATACTGAAAGAGTTGGCAGATGTAATCTCAAAACCACTGAACAAAATATTTCAGAACTCCTGGAGCACAGGGGAAGTGCCAGACGACTGGAAAGGAGTTGATATGGTTCCAATTTTCAAAAAAAGGAAAAAAGTGAAACCAGGAAATTATAAGCCAATCAGCTTGACATCAATATTTGGAAAAATCCTTGAAAAGGTCATCAGGCAGGGGGTTTGTGAGCACCTAGAAATGAACAAGGTGATTAATAGAGCCAGCATGGGTTTCTTAAAAACAGATCGTACCAAACAAATCATTGCCTTCTTTGATAAAATGACTAAATCAGTAGTTCAAGGAAATACTCTGGATATGGTATACTTGGGCTTCAGTAAGGCATTTGACAAAATAGATCACATTCTATTGAAACAATGCGGGATAGACAGTACCACCACCAAATGGCTTCGCAATTGGCTGACCAACCTACTCAATATGTACCCTTCCACAGAACTACATATACATGCAAAGAAGCATGCAATGGGGAGCCTCAAGGTTCTATCTTGGGTCCAGCGCTCTTCAACATCTTCATAAATGATCTAGATGAGGGGATAGAAGGGGAGCTCATCAAATTTGTAGACTGCACCAAGCTGGGGGGAATTGCTAACACTCTGGAAAAAAGATTCAAGATTCAGAAGGATCTTGACAGACTAGAGAAATAAGTTCTGTGGTGAGAAAAATAAGGTCCTGCACTCAGGCAGGAAAAACTAGATGCACATGTATAGAATAAGCTCAACATTAATAACTGTGAGAAGGATCTAGGTGTCCTAGTGAACCATCACTAGGTGAGTGCTGCAATTGCCAAAAAGGCCAATGCAGTTCTAGGCTGCATCAACTTAGAGATTGCATCAAGATCACAGGAAGTGATAGTACCACTCTACACTGCACTAGTGAGGCCATGTTTGAAATACTGTGCCCAATTCTTATCACCACAATACAAAAATGATGCTGAGTTCCTAGAAAGAGAATAGAAAAGAGCAACAGACATGATAAGAAATATGGAGACTAAATCATAAGATGAAAGTTAAGGGAAATAAGTATGTAGCCTAAGGAAGAAAAGGATTAGAGATGATATGATAGCTGTCCTCCAGTACTTGAGGGCAGTCACAGAGATGACAGGGTTAACCTGTCCTCCAAAGCACTTGAGGGCAGGACAAGAAGCAATGCTTTAAAGAGAGATCCTACCTGGAACTCAGGAGAAATTTCCTGACAGTGATAGCAATTACCCAATGGAACAGCTTTTGGGTACTCCCTCGCTGGAGCTTTTCAAGAAAAGATTGGACATTTTGTCCAGGATGATATAAGGTCTGTTCCCTAGAACGGAGGTCCCCAACCTTTTGGACACCAGGGACTGGTTCCGTGAAGAAAGGTTTTTCGGAGGACTGGAGAGTGTGTGGTTTTGTGTGCTGCCTGCATCTTAGGATGGGGCTTTGCTTGTTTGCATGGCCTGGTACTGGTCCAGAGACCAGGGGTTGGGGACCCTGCCCTAGAATGCCTCCAAGGTCCCCTCCAGCCCTATAATTCTATGGTTCTAAATGTATATTTCTAACATCGTGGGCAACTTTTTTGAAGAGAAAGGTCATAATTAGTTCTGAGAGATATGTCAGGAACCACTCTCTAGAACAGTGTTTCTTATTCTTATTTATTTTAAAATGTATGGCGTTAAACACCCAGAATGTTCACTGCAGTATTCTGGGAGTGGAAGTCCACACATCTTAAAATACTCATTGAGAAACACTCTTTAAAAGATCAGTTGGGCTGAAACAAAGAAGGGGTTGATATCAGAACAAATGCTGCATGAACTCTGATTTAAAGTTCACTGATTAAACACACTCCCATATACTTAACAATTTAAAACTTCAGTTAAAATTTCAATTCCATAACAATTTTTGAAGAGGTCCTTGAGGATACATCTAATGTTTTAAAAGCCTGGGCCTCAACTTGTGAAAATCTGCCAAGTAAGTAACAGATGGGAAGTATGGGAGGATGCTACTTCCTCATGTGTAAGCAGAGTATAGGTGTACAATAAAGGGGGAAAGGATTTAAGGGCAAAAAGGATGGTCCAGGGAATCTGCCAAATTCTCATTTTTGTGTCCCTCTTCAATACTTTTCTTTCAGCTTTGATATCTAGCTGAGACATGACTGGGGAAGTGATATAGCCAAGATTTAAGCACAGCCCAACAATGTCTTTATTGTTATAGATTTCTATGGAATGCCAGAGAATGTTTGAAATCAGACTCCCACCATTGAGATAATCACCTGTAGGGCTTTTACTATATAGGAAATATTGGATAGCACTGTATATATCAGTGATGGCGAACCTTTTAAAGACCGAGTGCCCAAACTGCAACCCAAAACCCGCTTATGCATCGTCGGGTTCTGGGTGGGTGTGGCCCATTGGGTGGGCATGGCTGTGGTGGTAACGGCAGACTGGATGGGACTAAAAAATTCAATCAATTAATTCCAACTTTGCAAGATCTTTTTTTTCCCGTGAGAAGTTGAAATTGACTGATTGATTGAACCTTTTTTTTGTACACAGCGGCAGAGGCCTAAAGCGAAAAGGTTTTATAAAACCCAGCTGAAGGCCTAGGACTGGGGCGATGGCACGCGTGCCCACAGAGAGAGCTGTGAGTGCTGCCTCTGGCACCCGTGCCATAGGTTCACCACACTGGTATATATCATAAACAGTTTTATATTTGGAATATGCAAAATATGTAATTTTGAATCATTTGAGTCCCAAATGTTGTGAAATAGCATTGTTCTGACCACATTGGTGTATTTTGAACTCAAGGCAAATGATTGTTAAGGCTCTAAGTGACCCATCATGGCCTTGAAATACAGTTACAGCAGTTTCGTGTTTGGAACACAGAATTTTTGAAATTTCAAGCTCAAAATTGAAAATTTTGCACATTTAAAATTATGAAGAGATAAATTACCTGAGGGAAAGCAGCAATTGTCCAAAAATAATTTTCATTCAACTTCTGTATTTGATGCAAAAATGAGAGTCCTACATTTCTATAAAGTATAATTTAACTGAGCCATGAAACATATTGCAATTAGTAATAATGTTCATTTTCACAATAACCATAAGCTCATATGTTTGGAATTGAAACAAGTAGCAAACAGGTAGGATAAATGCAACACCATAGTATTACACCAAAAATGGAACTATCGATGAAAACTCCAAGATCTGTAGAACTAGATGTTTTAAATACCAGCCCTGCTGCACATGATAATTCTGATATTTATTTCTATGTCCTAGCTCGCTAGTTGTTTATTAGATTTTTATCCCACCTTTATTACTTTATAAATAACTCAAGGTGGCAAACATACATAATACTCCTTCCTCCTCTTATTTTTTCCACAACAATAATCCTATGAAGTGGTTTGAGCTGAGAGAGATGGACTGGCTCAAGTCATCAGCTGCCTTTCATGCCTAAAGCGGAATTAGAATTCACAGTCTCCTGACTTCTAGCATTGCCTTAATCACTACACCAAATTATCATCCACTCTCTGAGCAGTTTTTTGTTGAATCTTGACTATCCTGTATTTCACCTACACTTCCCTCTATTCATGGTTGAAAAATTAGGGCTGTCCTCTTGTATTTTTTTTTTCTTCTACAGTACTTGGATTCCTTTTCTGGTTATGATAAGAAGAGGGTATCTAACAGCATATTAGAATTTGAATCTCAGAAGAAGCAGATGAAACACATTTACCTCCTTTGTGTTTAGTTCTCTAATAAGGCCTATCTTATCCTGGGCAACCTGCAAACCAATACAATTAGTGAAACATTATAAACAATGTGTAAATTATTCAGTAGCCTACAAATGACATATACGATAGTTGTCATTAGCTACAATCAGCTCTAGTAGATGTAGCATGCAAGTTCTTTAAGTACAAAGGAGGAGAATCCATTAATTCTGGAACCTCTAACTGAAGGTTCATGTCTACAAAATACTATCTATTATCCCTAGTCTAAATCCAAGAAACAAAGGGTAAGTTTTATTTGTCAAAAAAAAGAACTTGTAAGCAAGGCAGTTCAACCTGCTGATTCTCTACACTTCAACAGCTCTGAGAAGCACTCCTCTAAGAGAACAAATTAATGACTAGAAGAGTCATGCAATAACAGATCTTTTATTGTATTGTGTAACAATACACAAAGAAACTTTATCATTACCTATAATATTCATACAGAAAGAAAAACATCTTTCTTACCCAATGCTTTTTGAAAAAAAACCCTATTTTTAAAACAATAACACATTATTTAAAATGTTGCAACAAAAAATAAAGACTGCAGATTTTGAAGTTCAGTGCTGAGGCCAGAGAACTGTTTGAGATTTCAAAAATGACAATAACAGTTCGAGATATATTTAAGAAATCTGCAGAAGCTGTTCACCCAATTCACAATTTCCTTCAGTTTTGAAAATCAAACCCCCCCCCCCATGGCGGCCAAGTTTGCTTCCAACAGAGGATCTCAGAGCTTGTAGATAGGGACACCGCTTTGGACTCAGTATACCTAGAACAAGCACTCTCTCCAATCAACAGTGTGTCCTACCTTCATGACAAAAATCAGAGGAACATGTTTTCTGGTTCCTGGCTAAAAGACCCAGGAAAATGTTAGATTCCCTACATACAGATCTGAATAGATTGTTGAATGGGCAATTCTCAGGGCTGCTGACCAAGCAAGCTATCTAACTGCCATTCAGAAGTTGAGTTTTTAATTCTAGCACTCTCCCAGACGATGCTTTGCTCTGCCTCTTTTAAGATAAAAAACCCCCATAAACCGAATACTTGATTTTCCTGTTACAACTCCGCGATTTAGTATGAAATCCTTACCCCATGATGACCGATGAAGACGTGCTGGGCGCGTTGCTTAGCAGATCAATTCTTAAAAGGATTTTTCCCCCGTTTCCTACGTTGCGAGTACACCCCAACCAGTTACAGGATTAATCCTGGCAGGTCTCTCCAGCCAATTTTCTGCCTTTCCAGAGTGATCTTAACGTGCCTTCTTCGGCCGGATTTTAAACACAGAAGTCTGCAGGCATTTGGGAATGTAGAAGAGATTGGGGGGGGGGGCTGGAGGGGGGGGGGAAATCGCAACCCTTTCGAGGGGGAGGAGGAGAATCGACCTAGGGCATCAACATGAATAGCCTTCCAGAGCCCGTCTTCTTCACCGAGCCCCCTGCATGAAGGGGGCCAGGGAGAGCTCCAGCTCCCTGTCAGGAGGAGGCGGATAAGAAGGAGGTAGTAGCAGAGGCAGCACCAAGCCAATCCTCCTCCTGCGGGGAGAAGGGGAGGCACTCGCCCGCCTCTAGCAGGAGGATTAAAAAAAAAATCCACAGCAGCTCGGGTACCTAAGCAGTTTATTGAAATGCCCGAGAACCACAAGCGCCCAGATCGCGGTCCGTCTCAGGTACAGATCAGGCTCTTGGGGCTTGCGGTGTGCGCAGCGCTCCGCGCCGCCCTTCCTTCTAACACCTCCGCCGGTAGCAGCAGCAGCAGCAGCGAGAGCATGGGGGGTATCGCTTCATTTTTCCAAGCAGTAGCAGCAGCCGGCAGAAGCCCCCTTGCCGGCGCTGACATCGGGCTCCGTTAGACCGGCAGCTGAGGCAAGGCACGGGCCACGCATCCCCTTTAAGGGCGGGAGCGGATGCGGGCAGAAGATGAAACGCGAAGGCAGTGGATACAACGCGGGAGGCGGCAAAAAGCCGCGGTCCTTCCCACGGCAAGGCAGGGCAGGTCCCTTCAATCCCGCCCGCTTCTGCAGCGGGGCATCCTCTTCCTCCGTCTCGTGTCCGGCAGATCAATCATGCTCAGCAGCAGCCAAGCAGGAGGAGTGGCAGCAGCGGCGTTGGCGCCAACAGCAGCAGCGCCCCTTAGCCCCTCGCTGCAGTAGCGGGGCCAAAGCGCGGGCTGCAGCGGCAGGAGGAGGGGGGGGGGGCGGTTGCTTCTCCAGCACCTCGGACGCGGAGCTTCCCAGTCCAGGGCCGAGGCGCGCCAGGCGGCTCAGGTTCTCCTGCTCCTCCTCACACCTCCTCCCTTGCCCGCGCACACGCCACCGCGCTCGGCTAAGCCACCACTCGCTCCCTTTCCAGGTTCCCTCCGCAGGGCACTGAAGAGAGCGCACCCTACTCCCCCCACGCTCGGGGCCTGAGAGGGCAGGAGGAGCTGAAGGCGGAGCGGAAGGCGCCCGCTCTCGCTTTGCCTCACTCCGACCCTCCCACCGGCCCCCGCAGCCACCAAAAAAGGGGAGGAACGGGAGGGATAAAGGAGGGAGAATGGAGCCAACGATCTCCGCTTATTGCCCCACTCAGGCCCAGCACTCTCGGCGAGGGTGCACGGTGCAGTCTCTCTCTGCTACTCCGCAGCCACGGACCACAACGCGGTAGCAGCATTTGCTGATTCTGCCTCCATCCTCTACTTCGGGACCTTTAAATAGGATACGTCACCACGTTCCCCTACGCACTGTCGTCACACACTGCTCCCGGGGCTGACGTCATTGGGGTGCGGGGGGGGTGATGTCAGAATGCTACACGCCGCCGGAAGCGCTTCTATAATAAGAAATAGAAAAGAAGAATGCGGGGAACCAAACTAGAGGGGTTTGGTCCGTGTTCTACAACACACCTCCAGGAATTGGATAAGCTCCTGCAATTCGTCCGTCTGCCACTTCCGTAACTGTCCTTCAAAAATGTGTGTGCTAAGAACGATGAGACCTATTTTATTTTTTATGTAAAGTTCCCGAAAATGTACCCCCCCCACGCACAAAAAAAATAGCAAATGCTAGAATAAGCTAAACTTGGGCTCAATCAACTTAGATGCTTACTGGTGTTCCCATTGTGAAACCCACTATTGAAATCTTAACTGTTTTATGCCACTTTGAAAATTTGAAAGAAAATTAACTCATATATACTTAAAATGAGAAATTTTAAGCCATTCAATGAGAATAACTGAAGAATAAGGAGATTCAGTGACTTTGGAGGAAAACATGTGAAATCACAATTACAAGTAATTTAGGAATATATTATCAATGATATTGATATTGTAACAAACAAATATTTAAAGTAAAAATATCAATCCATTTAAGTCTTTATAGTTATGATTTTTTTCAAGAAAACTCATCCAGCTAGTTGACAGGAGTCAACACTGACTCATTTTGAAATTTGTTTTTGTGTTGGAGCACTGTACGTATCTCTCAAATCTTTTGGCTTTAATTCTCTTATTCTGCTGTACTCTAATTCCCTCAGTTCATATATTGAGTAGAAATACAAACTACAGTGGTTCAACATTCAGAACTAAACAAACTACATTATGGCTCACTGCAGTGTGTGAATCCAGTCTATGGAAGCCAGTGGTTTGAGCTCTCAGATTCAAATCTGTTTGTAAAACTGATAGCAGAAGCCTTAGCCCATCACATATAAGTATCCTTTCAGAGAAAGGTGGGATGATAGAGCTTCACCAATATCTTGGTTAGGGTAAACCGCTGTTGTGGAACTTTTCCAGAAATCCTTCTGAGAAAATCCATTGCCTGATTGCTTTCAGGATGGGTACCTGGAGTATCCTTTTCCACCTACATTGTATAGCTTAGATAGGTTTTACATGAAGAAGATTGTCCCAAAGACAACAAGAACCCAAGCTATACAGGACATAGGTGATCACCAGCACCTTGTATTGGGCCCCAAAACTTCTTGGTGATAATTGTAGAAAGCCACAGAGATGGCCATGAGGTAAATATTCAGAAGCTATCATGTATTGTATGGTAAACAAAAAGGGCAGAAGCATTCAAATCAAATCAAATCAAATCAATCTTTATTTGTTCCTAGACCAGCAAATAAAACACAAGAGACACAATTAATTATGATAAAGGGAAAATATATTCTAAAATATCTGAAAAGAATTAGAGTTAATACTATAAAATATTGTGTGGCCTATAGAACAACTTTCTACTGGGGTCAGAAGCATTCCTTAAATCCTGGCAAAGGAAATAGCATTTAGAAGTGACTCAGACTGATTCCTCTATGATTCATTGTGGAATAAGAGGGAAGGGAAGCAAAGCATAAGCAAATTTGCAAGATTGTGTTACTATAGTCTTTCTCAATTAATAAAGTCTTCCTACAGAGTTCTAGTCTACCTCGTAGGTCTGATACCAATGCAATTCCTGAAGAACAGATGTTATTTTTGTAAACCCATTAAGGCCCGGCACCGAGTAGGCGGCTGTGATTTGTGCCAGCTGTAGGTTCTGGGTAATATAATAGAAATAGTTATAGAACTTTTCTACTGAGAAAATGTTTGACTCACTCAACTTTCTCTCCTTCATCTTTTGCACATTGTAATAAGCCCAAATACGGTCTGATTGATTTTGGCTTCACCATACACAGCTTAATGCAGTATGAGAAACCAGTTACTCTACTTCAGAAGTAACTCATAAATGACCAGACATCTATAGTTATAGCTTATCCACATGAACACCTTGATACAACTGCCCTACTGACCGTTTCTCAAGTGCCGGAGTGCTTGGCATTGTCCTGTATCCACCATAGCCCACTTTGGAAGGCAACACCACCCACTAACAGTTGTGTTTTCTGCCTTGAAGCAGCTCAAGTGATGCTGCACTACATTTTATAGTAGGCAAAATGTTTGCATTCTGCTTGGCTCCTATGTAGTGTTGCAAGAAGTTTGCTCTCCTCTAGTACTGGACCCTGCCCTCCATGGCAATTTTTTTTTGTACTTATTGTATTTGTACAATTTTTTCACTTATAAAATAATGAAAAGCTGAGTGTTTTTTTTAAAAATCAGGTTAGATGAAATTGGCAACAGTTCTGCCCTTTTCTCCTTCTACCCAGGTTACAGGAAAAAGATAAATCAGGTATGTTTCCTTTCTTTTCTTGATTTACTAATCCAGGAATAGATACCTATGTATCGGTATCTATTCCAGGGTATATGCCAGGAGGGTTAAAGATGGTGAATTTGCCAACCAGTGGCGGTGGTAAAAATGCAGTCCTGGTAGAACATCAGGCCATCATGGGGTACAAGGCAAAGGAAGGGTTTGAAATTTGGGGAGAGTCGGCTTCTTTTCCAGCAGATTTACATGCAGGAGTCAGCAGTTGAGACTGCATTGTGGAAAAATATGTATTTCTA
Source organism: Crotalus tigris (assembly GCF_016545835.1). NCBI lineage: Eukaryota > Metazoa > Chordata > Lepidosauria > Squamata > Viperidae > Crotalus > Crotalus tigris. The sequence goes on from NW_024097032.1 coordinate 1,030,208, forward strand.
CATATTTAAGACTGTTTCTTCTCTGCCATACTTTTATTCTTACAAAGAATTATCTGTAGGGCAGAAGAACAGACTGTATTGGGCTACTGAGAAATGAGTTTGAATTTCCAGTCTTTAACCAGAAGAGAGCCAGTTTGGTGTAGTGTCAAGTCATCAAGCTAGAAATTAGGAGACTTTGAGTTCTAGTGTTCCATACAGGATGACCTTGGGACAGTCACTCTCTGGCAGCTTTTGGAAGGATACAGTGGCAACATACTGCAGGGACTAGTGCAGGCACTTGACAAGAGTCAACACTGACTTGAAAGCACAAACAACAATAAGGACAATAGCAAAAACCCTAGAATTTCTAGATACATGCCTTTCTTTGCATAATCTTCTTTGTCTCTGAGCATCTGATAAAGAAGCCAAAATAAGCTATTTTGCAAAATCCCAAGTGCTTTCCTTTGACAGTTATGTCATTTACTTTTTATTAGAATTTAGACCCTATGTAGTTAGTTAATTTTATGTTTCATATTATTTTAAAATCTTGATCATTCTAACCTTCTTCCTCCTTCCTCCACATTCTCAGTTGGAGCTGCTTTCTATTTCTGTTTTCTTACCTACTTTGAGAATGGCCAATACACCTATTGGTACTTTGTACTGTGATTGTACTTTGCTTTTCAGAAGAGTGAAGACCTTCAGGGAAAGTTGAACTGTTCAGCATGTGTAAGTCTTAAACCTGAAATCCTGTGTGTCCATTTTAACAATTATGATCTATCCCTCAGGCAGTGGCAAGTCTACTCTGAAACAATGGCAGATGATATTCAGACAATTCTGAAATTATTTAAACTCCAAATAAATGACATAAAATTATTGCCCTGTGGATTATTATCAAGGTCCACCTATTAATTTGCATTGAGCCAAATGCCCTTTTGTTCCAAAAATAACTTTTGTAACTACTTTTTCTATCTGATTCCAGCAGAGGAATTGATAGGCTTTCTTTGTCTACTGCCTTTTCTCCCCTTTTTCTTTATCCAGAAATGTTTTCTTTAGTGGATATTCTAGTACGTCATTTAACATTTCTGAGACAATATCTAGAGATGCTTGTGCTCTTTATCTTAGGTCTACTGTATAGATAGGTATTACTTTGTTGTTTCTTCATCTTTAAACATTAATGGTGATGATGCAGTATTCCTACATCTAATATTTTATTTGTCTTATTATTCCAAAGAACTATACATCTAAAAATAAATTGTTATTGTTGTTCATCAAGAATTTACACACTGCTATAATAACAGCATAATAATGTGGAATTTATTCTTTCTTCAGATTTCTTGAAAATTCAATAATCGAACAGTCTCAAGGCTATACAATGGAAACCTTTTCAGCAATATCCAGAACTCACGTTATTTCAGATTTAAGAACCACACATTCCTGATGTGGTAGGAAAAAGGCTACATTGTTCTTATAAATGCCATCCAAATGGGAAGTAGAATTCACGTTATTCTTTTTAAAATTCTGATTACGTCTCAAAACCACATCTCATAGGAGCCATTTACATCACTATTTTTAAACCTTCATTCTCTGAAATGTTTCAAAGACAATAAAGTGGGAATTTAGCTTTTAAGTTTCAGCACAATTTGATTTAATGATCCCATTTAATTGCAGGTGATATATGCTTCTTGACTTTCATTAGGCATTCAAATCCAAAAAAATGTCTGGATCTCACCTATATAACCAAAAATATGCTGAGGTCATATTTGTTGTGAACATGTCCTTTCAAGCAACTACATTGAATAAGTGTATTCCAATACTTGTAACACAGTAGAAACAAATATTAATTTTAATCATAAAACAAATTACTATTTCCCAGTATTACTTCTGATGTTAAACATTGTAGGTTTTATTGTTTCTCTTTACTGATATTTATGTTGCAATTTGCTGTATTTCATCCATGTGAAGCCAGGAAAGAAAAATCTTTAGGAGAAGTTATAAAAATTATAGCAGATAAATATTGATGATTATTACTTCTTAAAAGTTAGTAAGCATGTTATTTGCAGTCTCTATGACTGATCTCTTTTCAAACCTCTGCAGATTGATCTCTCACATAGCTAAAAGCTCCTTCCACTCCTTTTTATTTTACAGTCAAGTTGAGACTCCATCTTTTGCAGGTTTATTCCTTTTGGGGGCATGCCTATTAAGTGTGCCTCTTCTAACTCTCCAAGCCTGATCTGCAGATCCTTATTGTCATATGCCTATTACTTGGGAAATTGTTTTAAAATCTTTGTCACTCAAGACTCAAAGCTATATGGATATGTGAAACTTAGTGCATATTATAAATTAACATAATAAAATACTGGTAAAGCTACAAACAAATATTAAACATCCTTAAGGAAAAATAATAAAAATAATAAAATGATAGTGACTGTTACAAAATTCTTGAAAAAAAATTCATTAAAGATTTCATAGATACAGCAATCCTTCTCTTATGACAACTGAGCCCCAAATTTCCATTGCTAAAGCAAGACAGTTTTAAGTGAGCTTTGCCCATTTATGACCTTTCTTGCCACAGTTTTTAAGGGAATCACTGTAGTTGTTAAATTAGAAGCATGAGTTGTTAAGTGAATCTGACTTCCCCATTAGTTTTTCTTGACAGAAGGTTGCAAAAAGTGATCTCTACAGCGGTCATAAGTACATTCCAGTTGCCAAGCTGAATTTTGATCAGGTGACCATGGGGATGATGCAATGGTCATATGAAAAATGGCCATAAGTCATTTTTTTCAGTGCTGTTGTAACTTTAAACATTCACTAAACAAAGGATTGTAAATCGAGGGCTACCTGTATGTCCTATCCCACTTAAAAAGCAGCACTGGTAGAACTGTCATATGTTCATACATTATGTATTTTATTATTTATATTTAAGCTGATTTCTTAGATATGATGCAAGAAAATATTCTCTGTGATTTTTGCTTTTGATTTTTATTGTCCTCTTCTACCATGGTTCACAGCACATTCCCTCACTCCTTACATTAATGGCAGATCTTGGGGTTCTCCAGGGAAGCTGAACTACAACATTCAGTAACCCTCTCTTGACTGACTAAGATAGCTGCTGGAAGTTGTAATTCAGCCATGTTGTAATAGACCATAGCTATTTAAAAAGCTAAGCAGAGTTGGTCCAGATTAATAGTTGAATGGAAGCTATCTTGGATATTCAAAGCTGTTGGCTAGATTGACAGGTTCAAAAAAATTCCCAGGCACTTATCAATAATACCTGTCTCATTCCAAGAAAAGTATGTGTCCATGTCTATTTAGTTACTAAGAATTTAAATGCATTCAGGGGTGAACAATGTTACTACATGCACTGCAAGCTGCTTTAGCAACTCATCTAAACAATTAATCCAAGAGAATAAGTCCAGCATATATACTAACCCAAATTCTGTGCATCAAACAAATGCTTGTGTAGATTTTTAACAAAATGTGTTACTTATAGCAGCAGAAGTTATATAATATTTGCATGTCTGCAATACTTCTGGTTAAAATTGTTCTTAAATTGAAGGAATGGTACCCTATATTACCACTCGGTGAGTGATAATTTTAATATTCTGTCATTATAGAAATCAAAACTGTCTTCCACATTATTAAAAATGAATGTTGCAGCCAAACTTTCAAAGGTAAATGTCCACCTGTGAGCTTCCAACTTTGTTGAAATGCAATTCCTAACTTCCTTTATTATTGTTAGTCATAGGGTTTGGCATTGTTGAGAATTCTAGTTCTAGTACATTTCATGTGATAAGCTGCCTGGGAAAGCCAAGGGAAATCATAAAAACAATTAAAAAACAAAAATTAGAATATTTCAGACATGTGATGCGACACTTAGAAAAATATGGCATACTCCATTTAATCTTCCAGGGAAAGATTGAAGGCAAATGAGGTCCAGGCAGAAGAAGAACATCATGGCTTCAAAATCTAAGGGACTGGTTTGGACAAAACTCAGCAGCACTTTTTCGTGCGGCTGCTGATAAAAACAAGATCGCCAACATGATCACCAACGTCCAATAACGGATATGACACAACAAGAAGAAAGTACATTTTAAAGATCTCAGCTTTATGCTATAAAGAAATCTATTCATATGTAAAATTCTGCTAAAAGTCCATCTTAATAGTTTACAGTCTTTCAATAAACATTTTAATAGATAATAGTTCAGCAGAACTATCACAAAATATCAAAACAAAGATGAAAGAGGCTTAGGCAGAATTTGTTTCAGAATTTGTTTCAAAAGTACAGTGGAACCATTACTATAAATTTAGGCAGTAATGTATATATAAAACTAGCTTCAGAACTATCTTCATCCTATTACATTGGCCTATCACCTGGTCAGGAAGGGGAAGTATGTTGCGAACTCCCATCGGTGAAAGAACTCTGACTCACTAGGTCTAGGAAGAGAGCCTTCTTGGCCGTTGCCCCTGTCCTATGGAGTTGAGGGAAGCCCCCTTTCCTGTTCTTCCAAAAAGATATCAAAACATGGCTCTTAGGTCTGCTTGATAAGCAGTTTACTTCCCCAACCATCGCAAAATGAAATATGACATCTCAAGAATTTTACCTTAGAATTGGCTCAAGAAGAAAGCCTATGGATAACATTGAAGTCAGATGTTA